>NC_091084.1:25347500-25972500 GCF_032405125.1 Capricornis sumatraensis | reverse complement strand
GAATGGTCTTACTGACAAGTGGGGCCCCAGCTTCTGACGACCAACCATAGGGGCAGGAGCTGAGGAAGCAAATTCAGCTCTGCCTCCTGAGGACCCAGGATCCCTCCGCATGGCAGGGGCACCATGACCTTCAACATGTTCAGTGGACAGAGGAGTAAAAGCATTCATCTTGCATGTACAGATGGTGCAACCAGGGGCTAGAGGGTAAAAAACATCTCCGCAAATGAGCCTTCCAGTTTCCAGCCAGGAGCTCGCTCTCATTTTGAACTTCCTGCTTCACAAATCATCCTGAGAGCCTTGCTCTTTAAGGAAGAGAACACTGGCAGCGTCCAGAAGGCTCTCTGCACTCTCAACCTCGGGGCCTGGCTTATCTGGCTCCTGGATGTGACTTCTTCCTCCAACTCCATTTCCAAGCCCTGACAGGCACAGTCCTCTTACACATCTCTCAGAGGTCAGCCCTCGTCGACTCTTTCCATTTCTCTTGCTTTGGTCTAATTAGGTAACTTGGCCTTGAACTCCCTTTGTATCTCTCACTTGACCCATTGTTTGGAAAGATCCCTTGCTTGTTCCTTTGCCTTCACTCTTTCCTATGCTTGGAGCTCTCTTTCCTTCCATCTTCCATTGTTTATTCCTTCATCTTCCTTAGGTCTTTGCTCAAATGTTATCTGCTCAGCAAGGCTGTCCCTATCTTCCTTGCATAAAATAGCACCCACCCCTGATTACCTTCTAATCAACTTGCTTCATTCATAGAAAAATTATTTTACAGATGTTTTGTTTGTTACTCGTCTATCTTCCTCATTAGAACATAAGCTTCATGAAAACAAGGATTTTATTTGTTATATGTGGCATGATGTTCTCAGAAACTAAAAAAGGGATGGTACATAATAGACATTACATAAACATTTTAGGGGGCTTGCCAATGGCTCAGGGGGTAAAGAATCTGCCCGCGATGCAGGAGACACAGGAGACCCAGGTTCAATCCCCGGGTTGGGAAGATTCCCTGGAGGAGGAAAATGGCAACCCACTCCAGTATTCTTGCCTGGAGAGTTCCATGGACAGAAGAACCCGGTAACACACAGGTACTCACTGAGGGAGCTGGGAAACAGTGGCGTCCAGTCCTCACAAGAACTCTGAAAATTCACTGACAGAAAGGAGAATTCGGATGGAAGGGACTCACTGGGGTTGGGAGTGCCTTGCTTTATCCACCTCTTACAGGAAATTGTTCGCTTCTCCTCTTTGTCCTCTCACTCACCCTTGTTGTGTAGTCACTAAGTTGTGTCTGACTCTTTGCAACTCCTTGGACTGCAGCACACCAGGCTCCCCTGTCCTTCACTATCTCCCGGAGTGTGCTCAAAATTCGTGTTCAGTGAGTCAGTGATCACCATCACTGCATCATTGACTCACTCACCCTTAGCGTCCCTCTGAAGAAATCACTGCTCTGAAGCCACATTCTGAGCATATCTACAGAGGATCCATCTGGTGCTACCCAGCCACGGTCCTCTGTAGGAGCCTGCGGTGCTCAAAACTAGATTGTTCAAGCTTGAATAATTAATTGTGATGTTTAGTTCACATGGAAGAACATGAAATTGCTCAACATGCCGAGCAAGCAATTTGCCAAAAAAGGAAGAGGCACCCTCAGGTTGGGGGAGCCAGGTCCCATACACGACACCCTGGCCTGTCTACCCACTGGAGCTGGTGGCATAGGACAGGCCCTCAGAGGGCAACTGGCTCTGAAGTTTCCAACCAGGGAGCTGGGAACAGCTGATGTGTTTTCTGGGACTTGGAGTGTGTGCTGCACACAGCTGGGGACAAACAACCAACTAATAAACACTGCAAATGATTTATTGCATCAAAAAAAGCATAAATTATAATGGATCTTCAGTTATAGTTTATGACTTAATTGCATTTTGATAGCCTTCCCGGGGGAAGAGAAAGAGCTGGGGGTTATACTCACACAAGTGCCTTAGAAATCTCTATAGAAAGGGACTGAAAATTGTCAAGCTGGTCCAAACTTCTTATCAATGATGGAATCCCTTCTGTACATCCTTGACATATTATCCGGCCTCTGTTTGAAAACTGCCAGCATGGCCTTTACAACCTCACACGGAAGCTTGATTAGACAGAAAGCTTTTATTGCTATTGAACTGTCTGTGGTTTCCACCCATCGCCCTAGTTTTCCCTCTTAGAGAGAAAGAATCTCTCTTGCAAGCTGCCTAAAGCAGATGCTGTGCTAATACCACCTTGGTTGCCATCATCATTTCTTTGTGACACCAGCTCCTGCTGGGAGGACTACTAGAAGCTACTTGCCTGCATGACTGAGACAGAAATATATTGGAATTAATATTTTCTCAATGGCAGCCCTTCACTGATAAGTGATGCAAGGAGGGGGTCCCTTGTCCCTTGGCTGAGCTAACTCTGAGGTATGTTTATTGATCTGTTTTTCCAGAGTTTTCCTGCAGGATATGGCTCCAGTCACCTATTTCGAAGCTGGCTAATTTATGCAGGCTTTATTGGCTACCTTCCCTGGTGGCTCAGATGGTAAAGAATCTGCCCACAATATGGGAGACCTGGATTTGATCTCTGGGTTGGGAAGATCCCCTGTAGAAGGGAATGGCTACTTATTCCAGTATTCTTGCCTGGAGAAATCCATGGACAGAAGAGCCTGGCTGGCTAGAGTCCATGGTGTTGCAAAGAGTTGGACCCAGTTGAGCAACTAACAGTTTTACTCCCCACCCCCCTGCATTTCTTGTTTGCAGTGCATGATTGAACCAAATCATGCATTTGGTTTCAATAAACTCTTCACAATTGAATCTTTAGCTCAGAGATTGCTTCTGGGGGATCCCAAACCAACCTAACCACAAAAGTACAAGGCCTTTTTGGAAAAAATTGTATGAAAACAGAGAGATGTAACATATTCATTAACATGAAGACTTAGCACTACAAGGTGACCCTTTCTCCCCAGTTAATCTTTACATCTGATGAATTTGACTCAGACTCCCAGGAGGATACTTCAGAAATTTGATGAAATGATCCCAAAATTCACACTGTAGAATCAAGGGCACAAATAACTAAAACAATTTTGAGAAAAGAGAACAAAGAAGGGGACCTCACTTGGCCATCTATTAGGATGAATTTAAAGCTGTAGAAATAAAACCAGCATGGCACTGGCCGGGAATGAACAAGGAGGATGGGCTTCCCAGGTGGTTCAGATTGTAAAGAATCTGCCTGCAGAGTGGGAGACCTGGGGTTCAATCCCTGGGTCAGGAAGATTCCCCGGAGAAGGGAATGACTATGTACTCCAGTATCCTGGAGAATTCCATGGACAGACAGATCTGGTGGGCTACAGTCCATGGGGTTGCAAAGAGTTGGACACGACTGAAGCTACTTAACACTGTCACTTTAAAGATGGCAGCCAAAGCTAAGAATGTGGGTGTGATGTAGGTGGTGGCAGCATTCAGGAGAGTGGGGAGGGGGGGAACTTGGGAGAGGGTGACTGGCTATTGTCCATTTCTACAGAGACCAGAATAAAGGAAATGGGTTTGAACTCTGAGAGGGGTGTGGTTTAGACAAAAGGGAGAAGGTCAGGTCCCAGACCAGATGGGTAAAGCAAACAGCGGAATATCTCACCGGATAGTTGGGAGCGCCTCTTTTGAGGACACCAGAGTTTGTCCATCTCTCTGTGTTCTGCGTGCCATTTCCTGGTTTGATAAACACATTCCACAGGCTTCTTGGGACAGCTGGTTGCTGGATCAGCCGAGCCCCGAGCCCTTTGACGTGACACTCCCCACTTAGGGCTGCTGTGATCTTGTAAAGAAAGGCCTGCACAGCAGGGTAATGGGAAACTCTCTGGACGCTCTCTGATATGTCATTATCGCTGGGGAAGTGGCAGACAGCACGGCTGTGAAGAACAAGTGCTCATTGCCCTGGCCCTCACTGAGTGCCACAGGCTTCCTGTCACTTTCTGGTCACTTCCCGGTACTCACCTCCAGACCTGGACACAGAGCAACACTGACACGCCACTCCTGCAGGCGGGGACCCACCAGGAGACACACAGCGCCACACCAGCCGGGAACACGCCTGTCCTCAGGCCCGAGCGCAACCCTCCCAGACTTACTGAGAGGCCATCTGCCTGAGATCTGGCTTCTCATCACTGAATTCCATGGGAAGGACACTTCCTAGTGCAGGGAGCTGGCGTGGGTGTGGGGAGGCACCATCCCTTCCACTCCTCCCCAAAACACCATGCAAACACACGCTCTGTGACATGGTTAGTTTTGTGTGTCAGCTCAGCTGGGCCATGGGGTGCCCTGGATATTTAGTCAAGTGTTATTCTGGGTGTTTCTGTCAGGGTGGCTTTGGATGAGATCAATATCTAAATCTGTGGACTCTGAATAAAGCAGATTGCCCTCCCTAATGTGGGTGGGCCGCATCCAATCAGCTGAAGGCTTGAAGAGAGGAAAAAAAAAAAAAAAGCCAGCTTCCCTTGAGTGAGAGAGATTTCTCCTGCAGATAGCCTTTGGATTTTATCTGCAACACTAGTTTTTCTTATTCTATAGTAGATGGGCTTTGGATTAAAACTATAGCATCAACCCTCTGAGGTCTCCAACCTGCCAGATTCTGGCAAACTACAGATTCTGGATTTGCCAGCTCAAGAAGGGGACAACAGAGGATGGGATGGCTGGATGGCATCACTGACTCTATGGACGTGAGTCTGAGTGAACTCTGGGAGTTGGTGATGGACAGGGAGGCCTGGTGTGCTGCGATTTATGGGGTCACAAAGAGTCGGACATGACTGAGCGACTGAACTGAACTGACTGATGACCCAAAGCCTTATAATAAACCTCTTTATTATATATATATGTATATACACACACACATATACATGTATATGTATAGGATATGCATGTGTGCTAAGTTGCTTCAGTCGTGTCTGACTCTTTGAGACCCTATGAACTGTGGCCCACCAGGCTCCTCTGTCCACAGGATTCTCCAGGCAAGAATACTGGAGTGGGTTGCCATGCCCTTCTCCAGGGGATCTTCCCAAACCAGAGATCGAACCCATGTCTCCTATGTCTCTTGCTTTGGCAGGCGGGTTCTTCACCACTAGTTGCACCTGAGAAGCACTATGTAGAAGAACACGTATATATATGCTATATATAATACCATAGTCACATCCCATTGGCTCCTTTTCTCTAGAAAACTCTGACTAGCACATGTGCATACAAATGCATGTGCATGCATGTGCGTGCACACACACACACGCACACACATACACACACGAGTTGAATTTGCCCCTAAGGCTGTAATTTAGAATGCGGTTTGGCAACACAAAGGTATCTCTCTCCACCTGTTCCCTGCTTTTATTTTTCTGCCTCACACCCATCCACACAGCCCCTGCAGAGCCCAAGGATAGATAAGGATGGACACAGGAACTCTAGACCCACCATCTCAAGAAGAGACAGGGGACCCTGGGGCTGACCCTGGGAGACCCATCTAGAGGAGCTCGACCCCCACTCTGTTCCTGTAATTTCTTCAGCCTTACTCAGACCTTCTGAAAAGTTCCTGGAGGGCACTGCAGAATTACCTCTCCTGCCTGGGGGACAACAGGCCTTAACAAGCTCCCATTTCTCTAGCCAATTCTCTTCTCCGCTGTCTCCCTCCCTCCTTCTCCCCCCACCCCCACTTCATTTCCAGTCCCCATACACCTGGATGATGCAATCACTGCTGTTCACTAAAGCTCAGGAGCAGACCCCCAGTCTCAGTGTCAGGGAGGAGCCAGACCAGGAGTCAGGAAGCAGGTCCCTGAGCTCAGGTCACTACGTTCTGTTCAGTGACCTTGTACCTGTCACCAGGCAGTGCCCTTTCCTCCTCCGTGAGAGGAGGAGGGTGGATAAGATGGTCTCCAAGGCTAGCCTTTGAGGGGTGGGGGCGCTCTGTCCTGTCCCAGCTGGGGTGTTGTGGAGAGAATGGCAGTGTGCCCGGCACTGGTGGGGGCCCAGTGAATTTTTGTTGAATGTCCCTGATGACGGAGTGACAAAAAACCTAGACTTGAGGTCGCTGGTGTGACTTTTGCCAAACCCTAGGCTCCCTTTAAGTCTCAGTCTCAGCAGAGATCAGTACCTCTGAAATGACCATCCTGGCAGGCCACACCTGGGAAAGGAATGTTCCCGCTCAAGGTCGTCTAGTTTCCCGCATAGGGCACAATCCTAGAAAACTTACACGTTCAGAGTCATATTCTCTCAAGAATTTTCTGACATTTCCTGAGCGTCAGGCATTGTACTAGCCTCATAGCCACCACACGTCCTCATCTCAGCAATTCTATGCAGGACCCTTTGCAATCAGTGTTCAAAGATGTGGAAGGTGAGACTCGGGTGGTGAAGTGACCCTTCCAAAGTCCTAGAGCTAGAAAGTGCCTGAGCTGGGATCTGAACACTCACTCACTCACTCATTTATTCACTCGCAATTCCTCCACACCCTGTGCTGACGTGGGCGTGCAGCGGGAGTCAGGACTGAAGGGCTCCTGTGTCCTCAGAGCTTGGGTCTCAGAATCCCGCCCAGAGCCGTCCCGCCCTCCCTTGTCACGTGGGCTCTAGGGCTCCCCAGTCCCAACACCGATTCTAGGTCTTCCGACCATTCTTAGTTTGGAGTGGCTACCCTCTACTCAGGCCAGCGGGGCCTTAGCAACCCTTTGGGGTCAGGTTGGAGGAACCAAGTGTGTCATTAGTCCACGTGGTATGATTCCCATTGGTCGTCCTGCCTTCAAACATTTGTCCAGCTGCTGGACACACCAATTCAAGAAGTCCAGGGTGGGTAGCATCCAGGCATCAGTGTCCCCGTGGAGTTGGAGTCCAGAACAGGGACAGTGGGAGGAAACAAGAGAGAAGGCAGGAGGCAGCCAGGGGTGCTGGGCGCCCTGTGGTGAGATGGAGCAGATGTGACCATGTGACACCCTGTCTTGATCCTTCCAGTGGCTCCCCTTGCAGGAAAGTTAGAGAACCAGCCCTTACATGGCTCACGAAGGTCCCCAGATAATTCCTCCAATCCAGGCCACCCCCAGACTAGCTTAGGAGCCCATGCTTTGGGTGAGCATATCCTATCTGATTATGCACCTGTCCCCAACAGTCACCAGATTTCAAGGTCCTCCCAGGCACAGACCTCCAGGCCTTAATGCAGAGACCTGGCACACACAGACGGTATTTAAGAAATAGTTGCTGAGTGAATGAGTGAACCCAGGGTTGAGCAAACATTCCTCGGGGGGCTGAGTGTGAGCCCTGGAGACTGGACTCAAAGTCATGGGCACCTTCCTCCCGCCACCTCTTCCAGATGGTCCCGGAGCACAGCTTCTTTCTTCCTCCCAGAGTCCATAATAAATGCAGCACCCTCAGTAATAAACATGCACCTCATGGCCCCCAATCTTTCTCATTAGAGGCTGAAGCAAATTGCTCATCTTCTCTTCCTGGTGCTAATGAATGAATCATGCCACCCAACAGATGGCCCTGTGCCGCCCTGGGCTGAAAGTGCTCCCATCCTCTCAGGATCTGAAGCTAGTGGCCAACACAGCCCTGACACAGACGGGACACAGGCCCAGAGTTGGGGTCTTTGAGTGGAAGGTGGTCCGGGTGGCACCCAGCCCTAGAGGGCTTCAGGATAAAGCCACAGCTTCAGCCTGACACTCAAGGCCCCACACAGCCTTAGTCTCCACCTGCCAGGTTGGACCTTTTGTTCTCTAAACGCATCCCTGCAGAGCACTCTTTCCTCCTCCAGGAGCTACTCATGGAGTTCCCTGTTATTGATACCTCTTCCTCATGTGTCTCTCTGAAGTTCATTCATTGCAAAAAAGCCTATGAAAGTGACACCTCTTCCATGAAGCCCTCCTTGGTCAGCTCAGTGCCGAATTCCCAGGTCCTCCTTATGCGCTTGGCATACAACGTCTGCTAGCCTCAGCTCTTTGACTAACTGCGTGTCACTTTCCCTTCCTGTATCTCAGAGTTCTTGTCTTTAGAGGAAAGAAAATCCCTCCAGAGACTTTTTGTGAAGTTTACATGACCTTTATTCATTGACCATTTACAAACATTTATTCTGTATTTAGTTCAAAACACGCAGGGCTGGGTGCAGAGGACAAAAATGTGAATAAAATAGTGCTTCATCCTCAAGTTGCTTGTAATTCAGTGTAAAATAAGGTAATAATAACAGCAACAATAACTACATTTATGCTTTCCAGGACACATTGGACTAAATGCTTTATATAAAGACAAATATAAAGATCCTAATATCAAGTACTAAGATGCTCTGAATTAAAGTTGCAAGAAAGTTGAAGATGATCTTGTATTCGTGACTCATCTTTAGATGTCTGTCTTTCTCAGCTTCCTCTTTAGACTGTAAGCGCCATGAATCAGGACAGGACCCACGCTTCTTTGTGGTTTCCGTGGTGCCATCAGCAAAGTGGGTCTCCATCCATCACTCTGCTGGCTGGTTACTGTCCTTCCAGAAGCAGAAGACCAGAGGACATGCTACCCAGGCGGAGGTAAATGCCGTTGAAGCGCGGCCCACAGGGCCTTGGAGAGGTTGTTTTCTCCAGTTCTGCCCTCCACCAGGCCTGGCGGGCGAGGAGCAGCTGCCCTGCCTAGAAAGGCTTCAGAGCAGAAACATCTGCTTCTCCCAGTAGGTCCTTTCTGACTTGTTCCTTATTCTCTGAAAATTCTTCTCTTGGTCTTACATCCCTCTCCCAGATCGTCTCTTCTCAACATCCCTCGACTGCAAGAACAGAGTCATGCCTTCACGGCCTCTGTCCCCACTTGCCCCCCACCTGGCAGCGCCTCCTTCTTCCCAACTCAACAGGTGCCCGATGCCGTCAGCCACTCCAGGGCCCACGTGGCGGGAAACGCATCCACGCTAGGTTGGTGGGAAGGACTGAGCATCAGAAGGCCTGGATGGGGGTCTGCCTCTGGAACTGGCCCACCCCCCACCCCAGTTCTGCCTCAGGATCATGTGAAACAGAGTTGACAGGTCGTGATTACCTGCGTTTTAAAGAGAAACACATAGGTTTTGTGTTTTAAAGTGGGTTTACTAAGCACACTCATGGAAGTTCAGACCAAGTTCAGACCTTTCCTCCTTTCTGGGGAGAAAAGTAATACAGGGACACCAGGATCGCTCAGGCCTAAACAGGGGACACCATACAAGTACGTGCAAATCTTTGGTCACCTGGCTCCGTCACCATCACCCCGGGGTAGGGGTAGGCACTGGGGGACAGTAGGGATGGGAGGTGAACTCGTGTTGCCCTGGGCAGGAAGTGGGGCAAGTGGGGAGGTGGCCGCAGGGTCCAGCTAGGAGCACAATGCTCCTTGGGGTCGAGCCAGTCTCTAGGCCACTTCACAAAAGGTCACTGCACCTGCATGGAGAATTTTCCAGCTTTTAATGAAGTCACCAAGGCAGTGCGTTGGTAAAGTTCAGCCACTAATCCCCAATTAAGGTGCTGGGCCTTAGCCGCATCTGGCATCTGGTTGCCGATGGTGACGGTAATTGTGTTTCTCGCCGTCTCTCTCACAATCCCCAGTACAGTTTCCATTGGGAGGGGGTCCTTCCCTCCGGCTCCTGAAGACCAGAGAGGTCTGGTCTCCAGGTCTTCTCAAGGTGACGTCTCAGGGTGTGAATGGGGAAACAGCTGGGCTCAGCCCTGCCTCCAGCTCCCCCACTTGTCTGTCCCCCTGATCTCCTCCCTGACTCCCTTCAGTGTCCACATCCAATGTCCCTGGTGGCCTGGATCCGTTTATTAAGAGCCTGCTCCATGCCAGGCGGGGCTTCCCAGGTGGCTCTAGTGGTAAAGCACCTGTCTGCCAACGTAGGGGACATAAGAGACGTGGGTTCAGTCCCCGGGTCAGGAAGATCCCCTGCAGGAGGGCATGGCAACCCACTCCAGTATTCTCGCCTGGAGAATCCCATGGACAGAGGAGCCTGGTGAGCTACAGTCCATGGGATCACAAAGAGCCAGACACGACTGAAGCGACTCAGCACACACACACACGCACGCACGCACTGTGCCAGGCACTTTGCGTCTGTAATCACGGATTCTGTAAAATAAGCTTTTGAGAAAGACTGACCCCCCCACACACTTTCACCAGAGGGAGAGCTGGGGAATCTTAGAGCATGGTTTACTGCAGCCGCACAGATAGGAGAGGACAGAGCTCAGACTTACTCTGGGTCCATGTGACCCCACCAGTTTGTCTCCGTTGTTGATGTGACGTGGACTCTGCAGGGGCCTGGGGCTTAGGACAAAGGATGACCAGATTGCGACCAAACAGCCTACTTCGGTAGTAATGGTTGCCATTTCTGAGCAAGTGGCCAGGCATTTAGTAGATGGCGAGTTTTCAGTTTTTACATGAAAATAGTGTATTCAGGTACTATCCCAGTACATTATTACCCATCTCATTTAGCTTCACTGCAATGCTGCCAGAGAAGTAAATTTATCCCCATTTTACAGATGAACAAACTGAGATACAAAGAGATTGAATTCTTTCTCAGTTGTAATACGTTTAATTGAAATATAGTTGATTGACAGTGTTATGTTCATTTCTGCTGTATAGTAGAGTGATTCAGATATCTACATATATATAAGCAGATATATGCACAATCTTTTGAAAATTTTCTTTCCATTATGGTTTATCACAGGATATTGAACATAGTTCTCTGTGCCATGTAAAACCTTGTTGCTTAGCCATTTTAGACATAAAAAGCTTACATTTGCTAACCCCAATCTCCCACTCTACCCCTCCCACAACTTGGTCTCCCTTGGCAACCACCAGTCTATTAACTATGTCCGTGATCCTATTTCTGTTACATAGATGTGTTAATTTGCATCATATTTTAGACTCCGTATATAAGTGATTTCATAAGGTATTTGTCTTTCTTGTTCTGACTTACTTCACTTAGTATGCTAATCTCTAGTTACATCCATGTTGCTGCAAATGGCGTTATTTCATTTTTATGGCTGACTAATATTCCATTATATATATAGAGAGAGATATATATGCCACATATTCCTTATCCATTCATCTGTTGATGGACACTTAGTTTGTTTCCACGTCTTGGCTA
Source organism: Capricornis sumatraensis (assembly GCF_032405125.1). Classification (NCBI taxonomy): domain Eukaryota; kingdom Metazoa; phylum Chordata; class Mammalia; order Artiodactyla; family Bovidae; genus Capricornis; species Capricornis sumatraensis. The sequence continues at coordinate 25,961,415 of NC_091084.1, read as the reverse complement.
TTGTAAATAGTGCTGCTGCAAATGTTGGCATGCATGTATCTTTTTGAATTACAGTTCTGTCTGGATATATGCCCAGGCATGGGGTTGCTGGTAATTCTATTTTTAGTTTTCTGAGGAACCTCCATTCTGTTTTCCACAGCAGCTGCGCCAACTTATATTCCTATCAACAGCAGAGGAGCATTCTATTTTCTCCATACCCTCTCCAGCACTTTTTATTTGTAAACTTTTTAATGATTACCATTCTGACCAGTGTGAGGTGGCCTCTCATCGTTATTTCAGTTTTCATTTCTCTAATAATTAGTGATGTTGAGCATCTTTTCATATGCCTATTGGCCATCTGTGTCTCTTCTTTGGGGAAAAGTTTAGGTCTTCTGTTCATTTTTCCATTGGGTTGTTGGTTTTTGTATGGACTGTTTATATATTTTGGAAATCAAGCCTTTGTTGGTCACATCATTTGCAAATGTTTTCTCCCAACTGAGCAGCAGAATAGCCTGGGAATGTGTTGCAAAATATACAAGTCCCTTCCAAACCCCCAATCTCCTCCATCCACGTCTCCATCCCCTACTAACGCAGATTCAGTTTGCTTGCCTACAGTTTGAGTTGTGGTGCTTTGAAAAAAACTTTTCAGGTGATACTGATATGCAGGTTTGGTTAAGAAAAATGAACACGTGAATGAAAGAATGAAACATATGAGCTAACAGGAGGAGTTTTAGTTGGGACCAAGAAACTTCAGGAGGGAAGACAGATGAGCCTTCTTTACAGTTTAGGAAATTAGTAAGGTTGATCTCTCACTAGTCTTTCTTTTCACTCAACTGGCAAAATGAACGCCACTAGCTGGGGAAGGAGCCGCTCCCTCCCCTTTCCTATCGCTCCTTCTCCTTCTTTCCAGAAGTCAATACTTGCTCGGAAACAGGAGTCTAGCCTTTTCTCTTTGGGTCCAGTTTGCAGGTCGCCATGGTTGCTGTCTTGTTGTTAGCATGTAGATTGGATTGGAAATTGAGGTCATGGTGAGGGAGGGAGCTACAAATGGGAGGAGGAACAAGCCAGCTCGAAATCTGGGGATTAATGCATCGTGCTCAGCTCAGTCCAGCAGGACCCTGGAGTATGAGGAACCGTTTAAGTTATTTAACCTGGGCAGTAACAGAGAAAGTCAGGGATGAGGGTGAGAAAGAAAGAGACTAGCCAGTCAGCCCTGCAGGCAGTGTGGAGGGGACCCCTCTTGACTCACCTGCTACCAGAAGGAGGCACAGTAGCTGCTCTGCTCTTGAGGACACATGTTCTTCTCGGCCTTCGGGGCCCTCAGCAGTCGGGCAGGGGGAAGCTAGGGGTGTGAATCAGGAGCGTGAACCGCGTTCAGGAATCTGCAAACCACCAATGGCTGGGCTTACAGTAATATTTATTAGAAATAGCAAGATAACGTACACAAGAATAACAAAACCCCAGAAGTGGTTTTGGCTATCAATGTCCAGTGATATTTTCTGCAGTGGTGGAAATGTTCTACAGAGGGCTGTCCAAAGGGTCAGCCACTAACTGCATGGCTTCCCAGGTGGCGCTGTGGTAAAGAGTTGGCCTGCCAGGGCAGGAGACCCCAGAGGCATGGGTTCGATCCCTGGGTCGGGAAGAATCCCTGGAGAAAGAGTCTGCCTGCCAGTGCAGGAGACCCCAGAGGCATGGGTTCGATCCCTGGGTCGGGAAGATTCCCTGGAGAAGGAAACGGCAACACATTCCAGTATTCTTGCCTGGAAAAGTCCATGGACAGAGGAGCCTGGTGGGCTATAGTCCATGGGTCCCAAAGAGTCGGCCATGACTGAGCATGTACACACACACTCAGCTAGTGTGTTCACGTGCAAAGTGATTAGAACAAGGAACTGACTTAAATTTTATTTCATGTTATTGAATTTAAATTTAAACAGCCGTATTAGTCAGTGGCTGCCATATGGATAGCTCAGCTCTAGGCAGAGAGCTGAATGGGTGGGCAAGGAGTAGGAAAACACAGGCACATAAGTTGGGCAAAAATTACAAGTCCCTGTTGTGTGGGGTGGATTGCTTTGTAAAACATTGACCCTCATAGTGAGAGCCAGGCTCTCTGAGCTGTGGCTTCTTGAGATCTTGGCCTAATGCAGAGAATTCTCGTTTTCATGGCACCATAAGGGGAGGCTACCACGGCATCTTGCAGCATTCAAGGGAGAAATGAGTCTGTTCTTCCACTGCAACTGTTCTCAAAACACTTGCCTTAAGTTGGTGCAGCCACTACAGAGAGCAGTATGGAGGCTCCTAAAAAACTAAAAATTAGAACTACCATACGATTCTGCAATCTCACTCCTGAACTTATATCTGGAAAAGACAAAACCTCTAACTCAGAAAGATACATGTACCTCAGTGTTCATAGCAGCACTGTTTATAATACCCAAGATGTGGAAGCAATGTAAATGCCCATCAGATGAATGGATAAAGAAGATAGGGCTTATACACACAATGGAAAGTGATCCATAAAAGGCTTCTCAGATGGCGCTAGTGGTAAAGAATCTGCCTGCCAGTACAGAAGACTCAGAGACATGGGTTTGAGCCCTGGGTCCAGAAAATCCCCTGGGGAAGGGAATGGCAACCCACTCCAGTATTTTTGCCTGGGGAATCCCATGGGCAGAGGAACCTTGTGGGCTACAGTCCATGGGGTCGCAGAGTCGGACGCAACTGAGGCAACTTAATACACATACTTGAAATGAACACATCATTGTAAATTAACTCTACCTCAACTTACAAAACCCTCCCTCTCGAATCTCCCTCCCACTCTCCCCAATCCCACCCATCCAGGTCATCACAGAGCACGGATGGAGCCTTCATGAGCTTACAGGAGTTAGGAGAGAACTTGCTTTTTCTCTCTTTCTGCCACATGAGGTTATAAAGAAAACTGGCTGTTTGCAACTTGGAAAAGAGTTCTCCCTAAGGCCCCTTTTCAAGCCCTATTCCTCTTTGTCAGTGGTAGCTGAGAAGCAGGGGAGGGGAAGACCTGCTGTTCTAAGTCTGCAGAGTCAGTCTGGAGGAGTGAAAAGAGCCTTAAGTCTGGGTTCCTGGCCATAGCTACCACTTATGAGCCTTGTGTTCCCTCCAAGCCTCATTTTTTTCATCTGTGAAATGGGAATGGAACACCTCCTTCACTGGGGACCTTATGAGAATGGAAAGGGTGGTAATAGATACCCCTTTGTCTTGGATGGTGGATGGGGGGGTTTGGTTAACCTGGAAGCCGGGGGATGGACTCAACAACCTCTTTAGGTCACTGCCTTGCTTGAGAATCTAAAACTCTAGGGAAACATAAGTGAGTCCAGAAATGACTGTGCAATTGGCTGAGATAGGTGAGGCTTAACAGCTCATTACTCGTGTGGCTGATAAAGCGACAGGGCCCTCAAGTAATTTTGAGAGAGTCAAGAGAAGGTGGCAATAATGGGCATCTGTTTAGCACCCGGAGCGAGTATCTCGGGCATCACACATCAATTTCCACGGCTCCTGCTGATTCGGTTTTCACGGTGGTGTGGTGCGGAACAGCTATCACTGATGCACTGGGAAGGAGAGAACAAAGGGGGCGTTGTCACTATTGAGTAATGTCACCACTCAGCCAGGAACAATGGCTCTTGTTATGCAATAGACATAATGGGAAGGGCCAGCCCAGGGCAGCAGCCTTGAATTGTAGAGCCATGGAGCGACTTCACCAAGGGAGACAGAACCAAACTAACTTCAGCTTCCAGTCTCGGGCAATGGGAAGGAAGTGGCTAAACTGAAAGAGACTGGCCAGCCTTCGAGAAGAGAGATGTTCTTGATAACTACCCACCAGGGCCACTAGTGGTTACTAGTCCAGCGTTACTAGTAGTCACATAAGTTTGAGGGCAATAAGTGATGAGTGCAGGGCTATAAAGAAAGGGCAGGTAATAGGTCAGTTATGGGGAGCTGAGATACCAGGAAGCTGGTTAAGATAAAGGATCAGGTAAGTCTCAGTGACCAAGGGCGATGTGGATACCAGCAGGGCCAAAGCTTATGGTGCCAGTGAACCGGAGGCACCTCCTCACAGAAGCTCCCTGCTCTCCCCTCACTATCATCTCTGCAGGATTAGTCAGGTTGAAGGATGCTGGAGCCAGAGGCAGAATGCAGAAGCTTGCTTAGGACCAGGGTGGAGCTATGAGGTGTCCCTTCCGGTTGGGACTTTCTTGTGGAAAATGAAAAGACATCCCACATTCTGTGATGGGTGATTTGTTTAAAGAAGGGTGGCAGGTGGTGCTAGTGGTAAAGAACCCATCTGCCAAAGCAGGAGACATGAGACACAGGTTTGATCCCTGGGTTGGGAAGATCCCCTGGAGGAGGGCATGGCACCCCACTCCAGGATTCTTGCCTGGAAAATCTCATGGACAGGGCTGCTGGCAACTTGCAGTCCGTAGGGCTGCACAGAGTTGGATGTGACTGAGTGACTTAGCATGCATGCACGCACGCATACAAGATGTCCTGACATCTGTATCTGTCGAGGAAAGAGAGTCTAATGGAGCAGTTAGACTGCCAGTGAAATCAGAGGAAGAGTTTCCTGATGATGAAGATGGTGAGCATGTGAACAGAAAGTTGGGGGATTTCTTTTGAAAGAGACAGGGTGGCAAGCAGTATGGGAGGGGTTTCAAGGAGACTTTCTCTCCATCTGGGATGGCTAGGGGTAGTTCGTCTTATACGAAAGGGCATGCAAATCGCTTCTCTGATTGTCTGGTTCTACAATCTTCTGATTGTAAAAAAAAACAAAAAACAAAAAACAAACTTCTGATCCACCTGTCCGATTCTCCTTGCTGCCCAAACCATCTAACCAGTCTCAATGTATATGATAGGGGCGGGTGACTTAACAGTCACACAGTTTATCACAGCAGACCATGCTCCATCTAAATACCCACCAGGACCCAGCTGCATGAATAGAAGGGCTATCAGTTTTTGCTTTCCATGAATAATATTTCAAATATCTTGATATTACCTCCTTCTTCACTATGCTGCTGTGTGAAAGAAGTCAGCCTTCTTTACCTCTTCTGTCTCTATTTCTGTCTCTGTCCGTCTGTCTCTCTCACACACACATGCTCAATCAGAATCCAGCCCTGGACCAGACATCTGAACTTGGTCTGCAAATCCTGATGTATTCATTGGCAGAGGGCACACATGGGCACTTTGCCGAAGTGAATCAAGACTAGGTATTACCAGGATACTGTTGTGATGGTTCTTCCCTTGGCTTCCTGCCATTCAAGTTGTCTGAGGACTGCACTCCTCAACTGCATGCCGAGATAACTAGAGAAGAAACAAACGGAGGTTCCGGAGTTGTGGAGCAGAGAGCAAGGAGGGCAGAAGGAATTTTCTTGCCCTCTTTCCATCTCCAGGGGAGACTGGGAAACACTGCGGTCATGATGGTAATGGTCCCCATTGCTGAGCCCCTGCTATGAGTGCACACGTACACAGATGCTGACATGTGTCACTCTTGAGTCTCTGTCACTGAGATGTATGTATCTTACACACATCACTGCATTTCTTCCTCTCATCAAGCTCAGGAGCAAAACATCATTATTCTCATTTCACAATTTTTCCGTTTTACCACAGATACCTTCTATATAGGGTGAGGCATCTGCTCAGCCTCGCAGGCAATAGAACACTAAGAATTTCCAAACCCAGGTTACTCTGGCTCTAGAGTCTCCGTACTCAGTTACCCTCTGCAGTTTCCTGTTCACACATATATGTAAGTACACATAGTTTTTTCCAGATTCTTTATAGTTTGTTACAAGATATGGGGTATAGTTCCCCGAGCCATGTAAGAGGTCCTTGCTGCTACCTTTTTTATGTGCAGTAGGGTGTATCTGTTAATTCCAGACCCCTAATTTATCCCTCCCTGGCCCTTTCCCTTTGGTAACCAGAAGTTTGCTTTCTATGTCTGTGAGTCTGTTTCTGTTTTGTAAATAAGCTCGTTTGCATCTTATTTAATTTTTTTTGACAGCACAGCACAGCTTGTGGGATCTCAGCTCCCTGAACGCAGATTGCTACCAGGGCCCTCGACGGTGGAAATGCTGAGTCGTAACTATTGGACTGCCAGGGAATTTCCTGTATCATATTTTAGATTCCACATATAAGTGAAAACAAATGATATTTGTCTTTCTCTGTCTGATTTGCTTTACTTAATATGATAAACTCTAGGCGCATCCATGTGGCTGCAGTTGGCATTATTTCATTCTTTATTTTTATGGCTAATATTATATTCTACGTATCTACTACATCTTATCAATTCTTCTGTCAATGGACATTTGGGTTGCTTCAAGTACAAAAGTTGCTTGACTATTGTAAACAGTGCTTCCATGAACATTATTGGTCTGAAATGGTCTGAAATCAACACCAAGACAGCTAAAAATGTTCATACTTTGTTACTCAGTAATTCCTTTAATAAGAATTTATCTAATAAAAATGTTTACAATGTAAAGGCAAGTAAACTTGCAAAATACTTGTATAAATGAATGTGTGTATCTTTTTGAATTATAGTTTTACCTGAATATACATATAAAACTAATTTTAATTTGTAGTAAACATGAATCACTTATTTTTTTTCCAAGAAAAGTCAATAAACTGCAAGCACCTATTAAAACTCCTAAATAATAATAGTAATAATAAAAAGAAAACACCCTATTTCTATTCAGCTAAAAAATCTTGTTTAAAATTATAAATAAATGTTGCATTTTATCAAAAGACATTCCCACAACTATTGGAACAGTCATATAGTTTTTCTCCTTATCCTATTAATAAGGTAAATGACCTTGGTTGATTTTTCTAATGTTGAATCAGCTTTGCATTTCAGCATTAAATCCAACTTACTCACGCTACATATCTTTCTACAGATCATTGGATTTGCCTGCTAAAATTTTTTTGAAAATTATTGTATCTATGTGCAAGAGTGAGATTTGCTTATAAGTTTCATTTCTTTTAATATTCCTGCCAGGTTTTGGTATCCAAGTTATGCTTATGTTGGAATGTATTTACTTACTTTTTATTTCTCATGATCGTATAAAAATTCAGTTTTCAAGGTACACTTACAACTTCTTGGACACTAGTTCCTTCAAAAGGTGGACCTAATCCATAAATTTCTGATAGACTCATTGGTGAAATCATATATGAAATTTATATGGTAAATATAAAACTTGGAGTTTTATATTCAGAAATGTGTATTTACTACTAATTCAATTTCTTTATTGGTCACCCAGAATTTTTCAGTGCTTCTCCATAATTTAATTGACTTTTATTAATGGAAATGCTAATCACTTTGAGTTTTCACTATTACAAAGGATACTACAATGAACACATTTGCACAGGTATTTTGCAAGTTTATGTGTCTTTACACTGTAAACGTTTTAAGAAGATGAATTCTTATAAGAGGAATTTCTGGGTCACAAAGTCTGAACACTTTTGGCTGTCTTGGTGTTGACTTCAGACCGTTTCTTTCCTGAAGGAGCAGCACTGGAGACAGCAATGCCCTCTGTATTAGCCCTTTATTGTGGGTAACAAACGACTGCAAAACCTGATGGTTTAAAACAATAACAGACAATGAGTATCCTCACAGTTTCTATGATCCAGAAGTTGGGAGTGGGTTAGCTGAGTGGTTCTGACATGAGATGGTCACAAGATGTCAGCCAGGACTGCAACATATGAGGGCTTGTTGCAGGTTGGAGCACTACTTTCCAGGTGGCTCCCTCATGTAGCTGAAGGTTGGTGCCAGTCCCAGCCGGGTAGCCTCAGTTTCTTCCCCAGTATGCCCTCATCGCACGGTTCTTGAGTATCACAACATGGCAGTCGAGTTCCCCAGAACAAGCTATCCCAACAAGCTACACACACACACACACACACACACAGACACACACACACACAGAAGGAGAGGTGGGATGGGAGCAGCAATCGCTTTTGAGCAAACTTTGCAAATCACACATCATCACTTCTGCTCTGCTCTATTCCTTAGAAACGTATCATGGACTGTAGCCCACATCGAAAGGATGGGGAATTAGACTCCACCTTTTGAAGGAACAAGTGTCAAAGAAGCTGTAAGTGTGTTTTGAAACCATCACAGCCTCTCTGTACGCCTAGTTTAAGTAGATCGATCTCCTTGCATGAACCTTCAGAAATGTGTTTCATTTCAATGGGACTTCAGCCATTGAAGTCTCCGAGGCAAACGGCATCAGCTGGTCAGAGTGTAAAATTGGAGCTGTAAGCTCTCATGCACCTGCTGCCCTTAGTGTCCAGTGTCTTTAGTGTCCTGGCTAGTATCCAGCCTCAAGATTTATGTCTTAATTATGTAAATAGAGCAATTATGCCATCAGGGGCACTGGTAAGCTAATTACTAAACAAGAAATCAATGCCGCTGAAGTCAGGCTTAATGAATCCCAAGGCACCCAACACACTGACTGTAACCACAATATTGGGGACTTATCTCAATAGAGAGCTTGGAGGGATGAGGGCCCTTCTTGCCGTGACCAGTGCACTGAGACCCGATCCAAGCTTCCTTTTCTTATGGGTATTGGGGCCTGGAACCAGCCCCTGGTCTCCCTCTCCCATCCCAAAGCCACCTCCACACATACCCAATCAGAGCTGAGGCTCTGGGAAGTGACCACGTGAATGATTAAACAGTGCCAGTGTGCAGGGAAAGGCTCCAAGCAGAGCATCAGCTCTGTTGAATGTGACATTTACGTTGAAACAGAGAGAGAGAAGGTTTCGATGGGACCCCTAACTCTCCAACTCTCTGCCTTGCATGAGATATTTGATTGCCCCTGACAATGGACAAGACCAGACAGAGAGGTTTCCTGACCCTAAAGGTCCCTGGAGGCACAAGAGTACCTACTCTCCTCATCCAACCCTTTGTCCCCCCCTACTTCCAAATCACAGGGCTCTGGGCTCTGTCTCTCTTGCTTTATGTAGCAACTTTCCAAACTGCCTTGTCTCACCCTCAGCTTTTATCCAGTGCTGCCACAAGGAATAGCCATGTGCAATCTGAGTCTGCAATTATTATAAAAATACTGTTGAGGACCCTGACTTGTACATCTGTAACAGATGATGCGGGAAGGGTGTTTGCCTTGTCAGCCAAAGCAGCTGACAAGAAGCACTGAGGAACTCCTCATTCTATACAGTGCTGCCCAGGGACTTCCCAGGTGGTCTGGCGGCTAAGACCTTCCCATGCAGGGAATGTGGGTTCGATCCCAAATGTGGATCAGGGAGCTAAGATGCCACATATCTCGCAGCCAAAAAATGAAACAGAAAAGAAGCGATACTGTAACAAATTCAATAAACAGTTTAAAAATGGTCCACATCAAAAAACAATCTTAAAGAGCACTGCCCAGGAGCAGAACCCGTGCATCCTGGCAATAACAATGTAGTTTGAACACAGGCTGCAGAATCAGCCTGCCCCCTTCCAGCCACTCTCCATCCTGACCCTTGTCGCTCCGCTCTTGTTTATATGAAAAGAGGGTCAGGGAATGTGGGGAGACGGCATCAGAGCTGCCAGCCTTAAGATGCTCCTGGTGAGGGGCGATTCCGTTTTCTCCCCATGGGAAGACATAGGTGATAACAGAGACCTCTGGCTACTTCTGGTCCAGAAGTTTCTGTAAGGTTTCTGTGGAGGTGGCCCATGCCAGCAGAGGGAGAAGGGACCGCAGAGGACCTGGGAAGGAAGAGCTAGAGGAATCCACATCCCAGCTCTGCTTGCCCTTGGAGAACATAAAGGAAGTCTTCAGTCTTTGCTGCGGTTCCACCTACAGGAGCGTGGAATGAGGAGAGTCAGGAGCTATGACGCGTGAGGAGAGCCTCCATGCAGAGGAGGCTGGGGACCATAACCCAGGTTGAAGGAGGACTCTGCCATCTCCACTACGAGTGAGTCCTGCTATGAGAGGAGACCCAGGTCGAGCTGAGCATTTCTCCAAAATGCATGCCCCTCCCGCTTTCCATGTAGAATCTGCCAGCCTCACGGGGATCAGACTGAACCAGGCCAAGGTTGAAGATGCCTCCTCCCCAGCACTGGCCCTCAACCATGCTGAGACGCCTCCTGCCTCCCCATCCCTGCTTCCTGCCTCTCAACCTAGAAAGCAAGACCCAGGTGAGGGAGGAACAGCAGAGAGGAAAAAGAGACGATGCCGCTCCTTCCTCCGGGTCCTTGGAGCCATGATCTTCCTGGGCTTAGAAGGGGAGGAAGAGCTTTGAATCTCATGCAAATGAGCAGTTTTAATCTGGACTGAGTTTTTAATAACTGAAAGTGACAGGAACATTCACTTTCTGCCCCAAATTTCATTAAGTGATGAGGAAAAGGGATTTGACAGAACACAGCAGAAGGCAGTGGCTGGAAAAAATTAATTTGTGCGTTTATATCCCACTGAGTTGAGATTCTTCAATAACCCACTGCACATCATTCCAGTCAGTGCTCCCTAAATAAAGCCCCGTGGAGGGAAATTATTTTCAGAATTTTTTGCAAGGCTTTCCAGGCCATGAGGAAATGAACTCGTGCACACACAATGGGAGTTAAGATAAACTGGGAAGGTCTTTGAGGAGGACAGTTTGGAAATGTATATCATAAGCCTTGGAAAGTGCATACCTTTGACACAGCAGCTTTATTCTTAGGAATATAGTTATTTATTCAACAGAGTTTCACAGAGTCCCAATTATGTGCCAAGCACTGGTCAGGTACATTGAACAAGACAGGCATGATCCCTATTCTATGGACCTTACAATTTACTGAGAGGAGACAGGATATTACAGTATAGCCTGAATGATGCTCTAGCAGAATGAAGGGCAGGTGACGGTGGCCACGATGGGAGGGATGGGAGGGATGTCTGATCCTGGTGATAAAGGTGATGGCAGGGTGACAGGGGAGGTTCATCTGAGGAAGTGACGTCCGAACAATGAGGAGGGTGAGCCAGGCGTGGGATCACAGGTGACGAGAGAATGCTGTAGCCCGGAAGCGAACGTACAAGGTCACACAGGCAGAGAGAGCACAGCATGCTTCAGGAACCTAAGGAAGTTTGGTTTGGCCAGAAAGAGAAGCAGAGCAAGAATATGAAAGCGGGGAAGGATGGAAAGGGAGGCAAGGGACCCTAAGGAAATAATTGGGGGCGCATACGAAAACTCACTACAGCTTCAGTGATGGTTATACAGCTGAAGCCCGAAGACAACTTAGATGTCAAATGATAGGTTCTTAGTAACACCAGTACTTTGGAACACTTTGTAGCATAGCTACAAAGGATGCTGTGGAAGAATAATTGACACAGAAAGTGTTCAGTGCTATATTGTCAAAGGGAAAAAATAAGGATATACAATTGTATGTATAGTATGGTCTTATTTTTATGTTTAAAATTATACAAAGATTCTGGGGGTGGGGGGAGAAACGTAAGTTAGTAACACTTATCTGGGTGCTGGGGTCATAGGTAAATTTCATTCCTTCCTTTTTGCTCAACCGTAGCTGTTTCTGTAGTTTTTCTGCGTGCAGGTACTGCCGTGGTAATGAAGCACCGAAAGTTACAAGACACAAAATCACTGAAATGAAAGCTGAAACAATCAGGTGCCAGGAAAATCTTGGTCTTCCTGTTAAGCATGAAGAAATTATTCAAAACTGAGAAGGGGAAATTGGTGTAAGAGCAACTGACATGGGATATTAATTTTAACATTTATGGGCTTCAGGTGACTCTGCAGGCACATTCAGACTGCCCACCCCCAGGCATGTTGCCATGTTCAGCCTCACGCAGGAGTGGCAGGGAGTCCAGCAAGCAACCACCAATTCTGGCTTCTTGGTCCTTGAACTACATTCTCTAGTTTCATCTCAGATGCTTCTTTTAATTTTTTTAGGCAGCTTTGTTGAGGCATAATTTATATACCAAAAACCCCCACACCTATTTAATGGACACAATTTGATGAGTTTGGATGTATGCATACACTTCAGTCAAAGTAATAGATGTGTATCACCTCCAAAAGTTTCCCAGTGCCTCATTGTGATTTGTTTGTGTGCCTGTGTGTTAATAACACTTAACATGGAATCCACCTTCTTAACAAAATTTTAAGTGCACAAGACATTATTGTTCACTATAGGCTCAACGTTGCATAATGAATCTCTAGAATGAATTCATCTTGTATACTTGAAACTCTAAACAGCCTGAAAGATTTGCAAGCATGCAAATAGTGAATCCAAATTCACTATGAATTCCAGTGAACTCAGCTGGGTCATGGAGCTTTGTCTAAGGAATAAGCATCTTTTGCTGCTCTTACCAGGGTGGCCCACTTTGGTACCCGCACGCACACACACATGTAGCAATTATGATTGAGTATGGAGATTTGTACAGTCCAGGGCAGTCCTCTACCCTGGTATGAAAGCTTGCGGCGTGCTTTCTCCCATTGGACAACAATTCTTCGTTAGTTATCATGATTCCTTTTTCTCTGGATGCTTGTAGTCAGAGACCATGCGGTGCTCAGTTATTAGGTGAAAAGGAGCTATGAGAGTCAGCACCGTGAGTCCAGTCTGGTCCAGCTCTGTGATCCCTCCGACTCAAGCAGACCAGTCTCCTCTCTGTCCATTGAAAGAAGCATGCTTTCCCCTCCCCCATTCCTGTGTTCACATTGGTCCTTTCACCAAAGATGACTTCTCTCTACCACTTACAGCCTAGCCAAATGCCACTGATCTGTCACCAGCAACTTGAGTCTCACCTGTGGGTCCGCCTCCCTGATGCCACACTTTACGTGTACCTGGAGTCTACATTCTTCATGGAGATAGCATAGATTTTACCACGAGAAGACCTAAGATCCAATTGTGACTTCACTACGTACTAGTTGAGTGATCGTGGGAGGTTTACTTAACCTTTGAGAAATTCAATTTTTCACAGAAATGTCACAAAGATTACAAGATAATTTAAGCCCCTTAAATTACCAAACACTACATGTGTTCAACAAGCATTTACTGAGCACCAACTATGCAACCAAAATTAAACTAGACATTATGCAAATGCCAGTTTTGTTATAAGACTCAATAATCAATAATAGTCTCCCAGGGAATCTAGAAAATAATATCCTGCTTTGTGCTTTTTGTGTTTCACCTGTGAATATCTTATTAACTCTTTTATATTTTTTAGGTTAACTATTTTGTGTTATGAAATAGTTATAAAATTCCTATTGTGAGCCCAGTGGGAATAAGATGGTGAACGAGAACCCGTCCTGCTGTAGTGACTTGAGTACAAAGATGAACTTTGAAGGCTCTAAGGAAGGCAGTACCTTGGCCATCATGAGAAGAGTTGACTCATTGGAAAAGACTCTGATGCTGGGAGGGATTGGGGGCAGGAGGAGAAGGGGACGACCGAGGATGAGATGGCTGGATGGCACCACGGACTCGATGGACGTGAGTCTGAGTGAACTCTGGGAGTTGGTGATGCACGGGGAGGCCTGGTATGCTGCGATTCATGGGGTCACAAAGAGTTGGACATGACTGAGCGACTGAGCTGAACTGAACTGAACTGAAGGAAGGCCGTGATTTGATGTGATCTATATCTTAAAAAACATACTTTTATCCACTTAGTTGGAACTTTCTTCTCTTCGTTGCCTGGCTAATCTCAATATTCATTGTTTCTCAAATTTGATGTCTCCTACTCTAAGACTGACTTCCCTGGTGGCTCAGATGGTAAAGCGTCTGTCTATTATGCGGGAGACCAGGGTTCGATCGCTGGGTTGGGAAGATCCCCTGGAGAAGGAAATGGCACCCCACTCCAGTACTCTTGCCTGGAGAATCCTGTGGACAGAGGAGCCTGGTAGGCTACAGTCCATGGGGTCGCAAAGAGTCGGACACGACTGAGCGACTTCACTTCACTTCACTCAAGGATGGGCCTCCTAGGTGGCGCTAGTGATAAAGAACCTGCCTGCCACTACAGGAGACATAAGAGACTGGGGTTCTGTCCCTGGATGGGGAAGATCCCCTGGAGGAGGGCATGGCAACCCACTCCAGGATTCTTGCCTGGAGAATCCCATTGACAGAGGAGCCTGCTGGGCTACAGTCCATGGAATCAGAGTCGGACATGACTGAGTGACTTAGCACATACACTCCAAGAATACTCTTCTGACCTCCCATCCTGGGTTTGTGCCCTCCCACGTGTACTTTTTGTTTAAATGTAAGTATAGTTGATTAACACTGATGTGTCAGTTTCTGCAATAGAGCAAAGTGGCATATATATCTATGTCTATCTATCTATCTATCTATCTCTCTCTCTATCTATATATACATTCTTTTTAAAAATATTCTTTTCCATTATGGTTTATCATGGGATACTGAATATAGTTCTCTGTGCTATAGAGTAGGACCTTGCTGTTTATCCATTCTAGACGTAAAAGCTTAAGTCTGACCCTAACCTCCCGCTCCGTCCCTCCCCCAGCCCCTTCCCCCCTGGCCAGCACTAGTCTGGCCTCTGCGTCTCTGATTCTGTTTCATAGGTAGGCTCATTTGTGTCATATTTTAGAGCCCACATAGAAGTGATATCACATGGCGTTTGCCTTTCTTTCTTCAATTAGTATGGTCATTGCTAATGTCTAGTTGCATCCAGGAATCTACAAATAGCATTATTTCATTCTTTTTTTTTATGGCCGAGTAATATTCTACTGTATATATGTATCGCATTTTCTTTATCAATTCATCTGTTGATGGGCATTTAGGCTGCTTTCCTGTCTTGGCTATTGTAAACAGTGCTGCTATGAACATAGGGGTGCATGTGTTTTTTTTTAATTTTGGTTTTGTCTGGATGTATGTCCAGGAGTGGGATTGCTGGATCACATGATAAGCCTCTTTTTAGTTTTCTGAGGATACTCCATACTCTCTTCCACAGTGGTTGCATCAACTTACATTCCTACTAAAAGTGTAGCAAAGATCCCTTTTCTTCACACCCTCGCCAGCATTTGTTATTTGTAGACTTTTTAATGCTGGCCATTCTGACCAGTGTGAGGTGATATTTCATTGTAGTTTTGATTCGCCACGTGCACTCTTTATGTCTCCATACAGCTCTCAGCACGCTGTCTTGTAATGATTTGGTTACCTGTCTAGGTAGCCCTAGACCATGAGCTCCATGGGCCGACAGAGGTCCTCCGTGTCTTTTAATATCTGTATTTTCAATAACCAGCCAGAGCGCAGAGCACATGTTTGGTAAACACTGCTGAGAAAATAGTGACTCTGGCGAGAGCAGCTTCCGGGAAGTAGTGGAGCAGTCAGACAGCAGCAAGGTGAAGCAAGAATGAGGGTCAATGAGACGAGACACTTCTTTTGAGAATCTTACTTGAGACGAATATGAGTGAGCAAGGCAAGAGCTAGAAAAACACACAAGGAGATGGAGGGCATGTTTTGTAAGATGGAAGAGACCTAGACACATTTAAATACAGATGGAGACTGTTTGGAAGGAGATTCAGATATCAGAGGCTATATTACTCAATACTACTAATGCAATAATGCTGAGTAACAAGCGAGCCCCAGTCCCAGCCATTTATGGTGAGAATGAACATTTAATTGACTCACCTGTGTGTCTGCAGGTTGGCTCTGCACTGTGTTGCAGGTCTGACAGAGGATGAGATGGTTGGGTGGCATCACCAATGCGATGGACATGAGTTTGAGTAGGCTCCAGGAGTTGGTGATGGACAGGGAAGCCTGGCGTGCTGCAGTCCTTGGGGTCACAAAGAGTCAGACACAACTGAGAGACTGAATTGAACTGAACTGAACTGAACTGAACTGGGTTGGAGGAGAGGTTATGAGGCAGGTTGTCTCCAGGAAACCTGGAGAAGATACAGGCGGAGTGAGGAGGGGCACGGAAGGCAGGGCCTTACACGGAAGCAAAGGCACAGTTTGTGAAAGCTGCATCAGGGAGCCTGAAGATGTCATTGCCGCCTCCTGACAGAGACATCTATGGGCGGTGGAAGAAAGAGAAATTCCTCATTGAGAAGCCTGCAGGGGAAACTGCATTTGCAAGAGGTTCCAGTTAAGCTAGAATGAGAAGAACCATTCAGTTAAAGAGTCTGAGGGAATGGGGAAGTCTTTACTGAAAAGTTGGTTCTACGGGAAACCATGGGATCTGGCATTGTGGTGGAGCAAGCCCAAGGCAGTGGGAGAGGACAGAGACATCAGAGGAAAGAGCATGGATGTGAGGCACGGTGGGGTCAGTGTGGGAAAGAAGGTTCCAGGTATTTCTGGAAAGAAGGAATCCAAAACCAGGGAGTAAGTTCCTGGTACTCTCTCTCATCACGTGGGGCAAACAACAGGTGTCCTCAAGGATGAGGCAGCCCTAACCCACTAAAAAAGTACCAGGCGCTTGAGAGACACTTAATAGAATGAATACATGTCCAGAGAAAATACTGGATCCATGAGTCACCTTCTCCTCTGCCAGAAAGGGCAAGGGCTCTCACGTTGTCCCGAACAGGGAAAAGTCAGCAGCCGGCTGTGCTGTAGGAACCTGACCCTTGCAGCTCCCAAACTTGGGAATTTCCTGTCCAGAAATGTCAAAACCTTTGATTATGGGTTTTGATTTCTCATTCACTTTATGGGGTTTACCTTAGCAATAAATTACATGTGTTATTTACCAGGTCATCCTCTCCAGTTGAGATGATAATGAGTTTCCGTGTTCTGCCAGATATGTATCAGACTCTCTATGAAAAAGAGCTTAATGAAACACTCAGGACAGGTGATCACATTAATAACGGGGAGCCCCTGGGGAGGATTTGAGATGTCTAACGATAGAGTGGAGGGTAACGGGACTTCATGGTAAACAGTACAGACAGTCACAGACCCAGCGGCCCTGGAGAAGAGTCTGGGCCAGCTGGGAAGACTGAGTGTGTCTTCCTTTGGCAGGTCACAGAACCAGGACGCTGGTGCAATAATGTGGGCAGCAGGCCTTGACAGAATGAAGGCCAATGACAGCGTCAACTGCTGCTAAATTCTGTCAAATGCCTACTGTGTATAAGGTATTGTGCCAGGGGCTCTAAAAGCATTATGCTAAGTCAGACTTGCTGAAAGCGTCTAAGTACTACACTAAGCTGTATTTTCCTGACAAAGCAACTGAGGCCCAAGGGAGGCAGTAACTTGCCTGAGGTCATATGGCAGATAAGTAGCAAAGCTGGGAGAAAAACAAATATGAATTAATGCATATATGTGGAATCTAGAAAACCGGCACAGATGAACCTATTTCTAGGGCAGGAACAGAGATGCAGACATAGAGACTAGACTTGTGGGCGAGGGGTGGGGAAGGAGGGGCTGGATGAACGGGGAGGGTAGCGCTGACATATATATACTCAGTTCAGCTCAGTCGCTCAGTTGTGTTGGACACAACTTTGATCCCATGGACTGCAGCATGCCAGGCTTCCCTGTCCATCACCAGTTCCCAGAGCTTGCTCAAACTCATGTCCATCGAGTCAGTGAAGCCATCCAACTATCTCATCTTCTGTCGTCCCCTTCTCCTCCCGCCTGCAATCTTTCCCAGCATCGGGGTCTTTTCCAATGAGTCAGTTCTTCACACCAGGTGGCCAAAGTATTGGAGCTTCAGCCTCAACATCAGTCCTTCCAAAGAATATTCATTTTCGTTAGAATGGACTGGTTGGATCTCCTTGCAGTTCAAGGGACTCTCGAGTCATATACTACCACGTGTAAAATAGATAACTAGCGGGATATAGCTGCTGTATAGCACAGAGAGCTCAATTCGGTGCTTTATGACGACCTAGATAAAAGGGATGGGGGTGGGGCGGAGGTACAAGAGGGAGAGGATACACGTATACATACAGCTGATTCACTTCGTTGCACAGCAGACACTAACACCATATTATAAAGCAACTATACCCTAATTTTAAAAAGAAAAGAAAAAAAAAGTAATAAAGCTGAAACTTGAATTCTAGTTGAGAGTTCGCCATGTGGCGGGAAAGCAATGTAAAGCAGAGAGGCTCTGGTTCCGACAGTGCCTGCCCCTAAGCCCGTGTGGCTGCCACAAAAGTGGCTTTGACCAAAGGCGGCAAATACGTGACACGTGTACTGCCTGTCACTTCCTCCAGTTCTCCCCACGCCAGACATCTCTAATTTATCATGATACTCTCTCCCACGGAGCACAGATGTGGCCTCGTAATCCTTCTCACCACAGCACTCCAGGCAGTGACTAAGTCAATCAGAACTGACAGGTGAGATGAAATCTCTTTGCCATCCCTGGTGTAGATGCTCCATGAAAACACAAGGGACCAAGCACTGGGGCATGGAGTTCGAGGGACCCAGCTTTGAATCCTGGTTCTCCCTCTTTGAATAGTCCCAGAGCCCACCTTGCCATCTGTGACATCCGAGGGCTGTGGGTACTCGATATCAACATACGAAGCACAGAGCCGGCAGCAGAGTAAGCCCCAGGGAGGTGTCGTTTCCTTTTTCTGTAAACAGCGACCAATGCATTCAGATTTGGATCGGAGGCAAGGATGTGTTTTCAGATCCATAGAAGACTACCTGGAGGACACAGGCAGTGAGAGAATAGCCTGGATCCCAGGGAAGGCACGGAGAGAGTCAGGGTCCCAGGGTGAGGACCCATAGTGATGAGAGTGACTGAAGTGCTCAAGAGCAGTCTCTCCAGGTTTGCAGAAAGGCTGCCAGGGAGCAGAGAGGCAAGGAAGCTACCAACTGAGGACCGACTCAGACCTCATTCTCTTGATTTCTTTCCAAAGATCCCAGAGTAGGGCCTTCATACACTTCATGCAGTTCAGCTCCAGGGCACACCACAGATGGAGAAGGCTAGAGAGCAGGCTGTTAAGCTTTTCCCTTCTCCAGGAGATCTTCCCAACCTAGGGATCAAATCCAGGTCTCCCACATTGCAGGCAGATTCTTTACCAGCTGAGCCACAAGGGAAGCCCAAGAATGCTGGAATGGGTAGCCTATCCCTTCTCCAGTGGATCTTCCCAACCCAGTAATTGAACCAGGGTCTCCTGCATTGCAGGCAGATTCTTTACCAACTGAGCTATCGGGAAGCCAGAAAGCAGGCTAGGAAGGGCAAATTCTGACATCTCCAACATGGAGACACTTTTTTTTTTCTTTAAAGATGTTTTATGTGGACCATTTTTAAAGTCTTTATTGAAGTTGTTACAATATTGCCTCCGTTGTTTATGTTCTGCTTTTTTGGCCATGAGGCATGTGGGATCTTAGCTTTCTGATCAGGGATGGAACCCTCACCCACTGCATTGGGAAGCGAAGTCTTACCCACTGGACCACTAGGGAAATCCCTGGAGATGGTTTTAAATTGATCACTGTTCTGTGGTTCCTTCATTTCCTGGTTTGAGTTTAGCCAATCTATTACCCTGTGGCTAGCCGAGAACCAACCAGTCAAAGGAGAAGGAAGCCAAAGTAGCAGCAAAGACCACCGGCTGTTGAAAGAGCAGGCCCCAGAAAACAGCCCTGTAGGCCTGGAGGGCTGGCCGGCCTGGCAGGTGGATGTCTGGAGGACTGGGGAACAAGCGGCAGGGCACAGGGGTCCACATGGAGGCTCACAGATGGTCCATCGAGCCGGTTAGGCACAGCTATGAGGATGCTCAGGCTGGCTTGAGACCTCAGCAGATAAACTCAGCTCAACATTAACTGAGTCATTTTCTCTATTTCTGGCCCCATGGTAGGCACTGAGAAAGTAAAGATGGGTAAAAATAATCCTTCCTAGTAATTCCAATATAATGGGAAGTGTGATTAGATAGAGGTACACATGGTGCTCTGGGGGCCCCACTGGGGACCTGCTGGAGAGAAGGCTGCCTCGGGACAGAAAAGCATTCCACCAGAGGGAAGAGTCTGAGCAAACACCTGCGGACGTGAAAGCCTGAGGCATGGTTGGGCACTGCTGCAGAGCAAAGTGGGAGAGGAGCAGGGGCAAGAGGTGTGGCTGCAGACTGCCGGGAGGCAGGAGAGGCTGTACAGCAGGTTGGGAGCAGACAGGGAGGACCACTCCCTCGGAGCCGACGGGCAGCCCTTGAAGGGCTTAGCAGAGGGGCAAGGTGGTTACATCTGCCATGGGATGGCTTTCTCTGGACCCTGAGCCAAAGTTGGATCTAGGGGGTAAGTTAGAAGGCTGAGAGAGCAGTGAGGAGGCAGTTACCATGGTCCAGATGGGAGGGGACCAGGGCCTGAGCTAGACAAGTGTGCCAGCGAGAACTGGTCCTGCAGACCCCATCAGGGTTCAGCTACCAGCCCTGCGCGCACTGTACCTGGCGTGGTGCTGGGAGCCCTCCCCCAAAGGACTGAAGGTGTTGCCGCTGCTGCTCCTTCTTGCAGGTGGCCGTCCCCAGCTGTCTGGGTGAGCAGTAATCTCCCCTAAACCACCCTTAGGAATGGCATAGTCCCCAACAAATTATATTGCCTATACATAATTATGGGACTATTTATGAGGCTAAGGGAAACTGAGCAGTTCTCAGGTTTCCAGCCTGAGTGGCAAAGAGGGAAGCCAGTGCCCTCTAGAAAGGCTTGATGGATGCTACCGGGAGCTCGGCAGGGTGGGGAAAGCTGAGGAAGGATCCCAGCCCCTCACTGGAGAAGATATTCCCCAGGAGAGTCACAAGAGAGAATGGCATGCCTCTGAAAGCAGACAGGTTTCCTCCATAATTCCTACTAAGTCAGTGGCCATCACTAAAAAACAGCAAATCCCATGTAAAGAGCCCTTCCTATGGGCCAAACATTCTTTCTCAGGAAACTCCCACATACAGGATCACATCTGATTTTCACAAAACTTTCAAAAATAAATTATTATATCCATTTTACAGATAAGGAAACTATGACTCATTCAACCAACTTTGGGGGCCCTTCATGGGTGTGGTCATCTCAGCACAGACCCCTGTAGTGAGTGTGTGATGAGAACTGGGGGAGGGAGAATCAGACAGGAAAGCTGGTTGCTTGGCTCTGCGGGAAGGTCAGGACACGGGCAAGGGAGCTCTGCTTCTAGAACCCAAGCAGACCAGGGGCTCAGTTGGGCCTGGGAGACTGGTGTGGTATCTCCTTTCTGTGCTCTCTTTGCAGAGGAGAAGGGGCTACACCCCAAACAGGGATATGTCAGACAACAAAGAGGGGCAGGCCTGTCTTTGGTCTCATCATCCGACTCACCTTTCTCCTTCTCTCTCTGCTACCTCTCACCTCTCCCCCATTTCCCTCCCCCGTTCTTCCCTTGTCTCCTTCCCTGGGACTTCAGAGTCAAGTCAACACCCAACTGCCTTCTCGAAAGTCCTGATAATTAAGCCCACTTGTCCAGCAACCCTCTGTCCGCACTCTGGGCATCCGGACCTCTCTCCTTAGCTCCCCAGCTCTCCCCATCCCTACCCCCATCAAAGCTTCCACATCCCCAGAGACTCTCGGCTACAAAGTTAGGAAGCAATGAAATAAAACAACTCACAGTAAATTGGGTACAACAGACAACTCTCCTTTAAGCCCTCAGGGGTGTCTGTTCATTAAGCCAAATGGATGACTAATTGGGGAGATTTCTCTTGATAAATATTACTGAGAGTCTGCTCTGTGCTGAGGGATAGAGCGAGGGATCCAGGGGAGCCAGGGGATTTCACTGTTTAGTCAAGAAGTAAGACAAGAACACAAATAATCACGCCATGAATATCACAAAAAAAGTGCATGAATTTATTAAAACTGGGGAGGGGCATTATGTCTGGGTAGGGGGAGGGAGACGAGGAAAGGCCTGTGGAGCACAGCTATCTGAGCTAGGCTTTGCAAGACCAGTGGGAATCAGACATATAGATGGTGGCAGGGTGGTGGTGGTGGGGTGTCAATCATTTCAGACAAAGAGAGCACTGTTGGCACAGCCCTGGAGATGGGCCTGGAACATGACTCAGTGGGCAATTCCAGTGTGTGAGAAAGAGGCTTCTGCTTGAAAGTAGGCACAGAAAGGGATTTCTTTAAGTTCCATCCCCTGGCTTGTTACTGCAATGGAAGGACCCAAGATCTAGGATCCCTCTTCCTCTCTCTTCCCATGACGCCCCATCCAGTCAGCTCCCTTCTTCATTGGGGGGAGGGGCCAAGGGTTGTTTTGTCTCTCTCCAGTCTTTTTTTTTTTTTTTTTTAATATTTTTTCCTTTATTTGGCTGCTCCAGGTCTTACTTTTGGTATGTGGGATCTAGTTCCCTGACCAGGGATCAAACAAAGGCCCCCTGCACTGAGTGCGGAGTCTAAGCAACTGGACCCCCAGGGAAGTTCCCTCTCTCCAGTCTTATCTAAGGGCTTGCCGTGAATCACCTCCCATTAACTCAGCTCCCAAATGACTCCAAATCTGTGGGCAATCTCACCTGCCATCAGACCTGCTGGAGCCTAGATGATAGACCTGGGGCCCCTCTCTGGCTGCACCCCAATCTTTCCCAGTGGCTCCTTTCCCTCTCCCCATCAAGCTGACCCTCCCCAGATCTTTCATGTCTATTCAGTTCGGTCACTCAGTCGTGTCCAGCTCTTTGCGACCCCATGGACTGCAGCACGCCAGGCTTCCCTGTCCATCACCAACTTCCAGAGCCTACTCAAACTCATGTCCATTGAGTTGGTGATGCCATCCAACCATCTCATCCTCTTTCCTCCCCTTCTCCTGCCTTCAATCTTCCCCAGCATCAGGGTCTTTTCTAATGAGTCAGCTCTTCACATCAGGTGGCCAAAGTATTGGAGTTTCAACCTTTCAATGAATATTCATTTCCTTTAGGATGGACTGATTGGATCTCCTTGAAGTCCAAGGGACTCTCAAGAGTCTTCTTCAACACCACAGTTCAAAAGCATCAATTCTTCAGAGCTCAGCTTTCTTTATAGTCCAACTCTCACATTCATATATGACTACTAGAAAAACCATAGCTTTGACTAGATGAAACTTCATTGGTAAAGTAATGTCTCTGCTTTTTAATATGCTGTCTAGGTTTGTCATAGCTTTTCTTCCAAAGAGCAAGCGTCTTTTAATTTCACGGCTGCAGTCACCATCTGCAGTGACTTTGGAGGCCAAAAAAATAAAGTCTGTCTCTGTTTCTATTGTTTCCCCATCTATTTGCCATGAAGTGATGGGACCAGATGCCATGATCTTAGTTTTCTGAACGTTGAGCTTTAAGCCAACTTTTTCACTCTCCTCTTTCAGTTTCATCAAGAGGCTCTTTAGTTCCTCTTCATTTTCTGCCATAAGGGTGGTGTCATCTGCATATCTGAGGTTATTGATATTTCTCCCAGCAATCTTGATTCCAGCTTGTGTTTCAACTGGCCTGGCATTTTGCATGGTGTACTCTTCATGTAAGTTTCTGTAACTGCAATTATAGTCCCCGCCCCCCCAAAGCAGAGGGAGGACTCACTCCTCTGTAAACTTACCCACTTATTCTTTAGTCGCTGTGTCTGACTCTATGCAACCCTAGGGACTATCGCCTGCCAGGCTCCTCTGTCCGTGGAATTTCCCAGACACGAATACTGGAATGGTTTGCCATTTCTTCCTCCAAATAACCATGCCTAATAATGACACGTAGAGAACTAAATGGGTCCAATCAACTTTGCTCAAAGTTTTGCTTCATTGCAGCATGAAAACTGATTCATATACACTGAGTGTTTAACCTGTCCAGGCCTTGGCTCACATGTCTATAAAGAGAGGGGGTGGATTAGACAGTGTTTCCTCATCTGGCTGGTGCTTGGAACTGCTGGTTGGCTTTTTAGAAATATTGGAACCCCCATCCCCTGAATTCTGATCTGGTAGGTCTGACATTGGGCTCCCATAACTGTATTTCTCTCTTAGTTTCCCCGGCATTTCTATTGCATCTAACCCAAGGACTGATGTTTGGCAAACTCTGGGGTAGCTCATCTCTGTGACTCTTCCTGACACTCATTGATTCATTCTCTGCAGAGGGAACACCAGCAGAGATGAGACTGGAGAGAGGCAAGGGGCAGATGTGGCGGATTTAATCCATTTTAACAAGATTAGAATTTATCTCAAAGGCAAGGGAAAGATTTTTCAGGGTCTTCAGCAGGGGTGACATGATCAAATTTATGTTTTAGAAACAGCCTTCTTATGCAGTGTGGAAGACGGGCTGGAGGTGGGGGACCTGAGAAAAGGCTTTGGTAATAACTGTCTGAGATGCTCGCTGGTGGCAGCGAGGGCACGTCCAGAAAGTAGAGCGGAGAGAACTGGGTTGTCTCTTGTTTCCTTTGGGTCTGGCATGCGGTGGGTCATCACTGTTTGGCTCTGCAGCCTCCTTCCAAAACTGGAGAGCCCCTCACTGTGTGGTTCTTGGTCAGCTCGACGAGAGACAAGCGCCCCAGATTTTGACTAGGTGCTGATGACTCAGAGAGGCAGAGACCACAGAGCTTCCAGTCCAGAGGCAGCACAAGCAGCCACATCTTTCAGTTTCCAGAAGCAGCATGACAGTGTTGGGGAAGGCCGGAGTCGGATGCCGTCTGGTGCCCTGGGTTTCCCTGCAACAATCGCATTCTTCCTGGACCACTAGGTGGGCTTGATTTTAGTTGCAGATCTAACATCATCAGGCTGTTTTGTTGCTGCCTGTTTTATAAGGCTGATGTTCTCCTCTCCCTCGTGATTCTGTAAGCCTTACAATATTTTCACTGACTTCCTTTTCTGCTTAAATTGCCCAAGTTGTTTGTTTCTTGCATCCACGTTCCCTGATTGATACCCTGACTGCATCGGAGGCAGCAAGGGCATGAGCAGCTGGGTAGGGTCTTCAGATAAGGCAAACGTGTAAAGGGGCAGGGCATGAGAAGAAATCCCGAATGCTGCTGGTTGGCTTACAGACTAAAAATACCTCTGCTTCTGATTTGTTCATCCTTGATGAGGAAAGCTCGAATTGAGCTTTTCTTCACTACTAGAAATTTCTCTGAACTGTACCACTCCATTCAAAACCTGAGTGCTTGATTATGAGTTTTTGGGATTAACATATATACACTACTATATAGAAAACAGATAACCAACAAGGACCTACTGTATAGCACAGCAGATTATACTCAATATCTTGAAATAACCTATAATGGAAGAGAATGTAAAAAAAGAATATATATATATATATATGTACACACACATATAATTTAATCACTTTGGTGTTCATCTGAAACTAACACAACATTGTAAGTCAACTATATTTGATAGAAATTAAACAAACA
The DNA here is from genome assembly GCF_032405125.1 of Capricornis sumatraensis. Taxonomy (NCBI): domain Eukaryota; kingdom Metazoa; phylum Chordata; class Mammalia; order Artiodactyla; family Bovidae; genus Capricornis; species Capricornis sumatraensis. The sequence continues at coordinate 25,936,283 of NC_091084.1, read as the reverse complement.
AACAAAGCTGAGTGTTTAAATGTGCAGACTGTCAGAAAACTATCACTCTCGTCTGTTCCTCTGTTCTAGAAGGGGAAGCCCCTTAACCTTTCCAGTGCTCACCCCAAATCACGATATTTTTGACATCACAGAGCTACTGGAAGGTAGATGAATCACAGCAAGGGCTGAGGAAATCTAAGGCAGTACTGACTGAGCTTCCCTAAATACAACTTTCCAAGTTAGATATAAATTGACCACTTTCTAAATTCAGTCACTTTTCTACCTATTTAATATCTGGTAATTTCCAAGATGTTTTATTTTGGTTTCACATATATGGTGACTTCAGTGGCTACTGAGACACAAGATTTATATATTTTATGTATGTATAGTATACATACTATATACAGGAAGATATAGATAACATAATTTACCATCTTGATGATTTTTAAGTGTACAGTTTCCTGACATCAAGCACATTTGTATTGTCATGCAACTATCACCACCATCCATCTCCAGAATGGGTTCATCTTCTGAAGCAGAAACTCTGTACCTTTTAAACACTAACTCCCTATTCATCACTCCCTCCAGCCCCTGGCAACTGCAACTCAAAGCTCCTCCTTCTCTAGGTGCCTCACCTAAGTGGGATCATACTCTCTTTGCCCTCTGTGACTGGCTTATTTCACTTATCTTAAAGTCCTAAGTTTCATCCATCTTGCAGCGTGTGACAGGATTTCCTGCCTTTTAAGACTGGATTAATACCCCCATTGTATGTACAAGCTTTGTTTCATTTATCTGTTCATCTGTTGATAGACACTTGGGTTGCTTCTACCTTCTGACTGCTGTGAATAATGCTACTATGAACATGGTGTACAAATTAGGCATATATTTGTATGACCTCTGCCCATCAAGCATTAAGTAAATTTTTCATATGAAGAATTGCATTTTAATTTATTTTGTAACTCTGAAGTGTTGTATAATAGATATTCTTAAAGTGGGTCACACCTGTATTCTTTACTGTTCCACAACAGGAGGATGCAAAGAGCACCTACAAATGTCCATTTCACACTGATGTGGAAAGTCCCTGTGAGGAAATGAGTCTCTAAAAGTGAACTGCACACGCAGATGTCAAAACTCTCAGGTAGCCCTCTCTGCTCTCCTGTCTTGGTCAAGGAGTGTGCCCTGAACCTTGCCTTTTATAAAATCCTCTCCTTCCCCACCTCTTCTTTGGGAGGCCCAGCCCCCACTTTTCTTCAGTCCCTTCACTAGACTATTCTGACATGGGGCCGTGGATCTCTCAGCAACATTGAAGTGAAGTGAAGTGAAGTGAAGTTGCTCAGTCGTGTCCGACTCTTTGCAACCCCGTGGACTATAGCCCACCAGGCTCCTCCATCCATGGGATCCTCCAGGCAAGAATCCTGGAGTGGGTTGCCATTTCCTTCTCCAGGGGATCTTCCCAACCCAGGGATCGAACCAGGTTTCCCACATTGCAGGCAGATGCTTTAACCTCTGAGCCACCAGGGAAGCCCAACATCGGTAACCAAGAACTCTCTATCTCTCTAAGGTTTGATAAAAATAATGAAGTCTAAAAAGGACAAGTGCATTTTCTTTGTGCCCCACACCTCCTCTGATCCAGAAAGACTGCCACCTTGGCGTTCTCAGAGTCGTCTGCAACTGGGGTAAGCGCAAAATGACAAAGGGAAGAGGGCAAGAAAAGAAGCATTCCCAGAACTTGAAAGTAAGGACTCCGTTTTCATCTGCGAGGTAGGTTAAGAAATCTGAAAAGTAGGTTGGGACACCGTGAAGAGTTGTGAGCCTTTCCATCAGCGTTTCTCTGGTTGAAGTTTTCAGCGAGAACAGAAAACAGGCAAAATGCATTGATTGAGCACCGATATGATGGTGGTTATTCCCACTTAATTTCCACGATAAGCTGCGATAGGATCGGCATCCCCGCTTCACAAACAAGGAAGTGAAGCAGGGGCTGGGAGACATTCAGAACTTCCCTGAGGGCGTGGAATGTGGCCACGACCTTGTGTGACTCCAGCGATGCACCTTCCCTGGTCCAGCCCCTCCAGTGAGGGCACGGCCCTCGTCTCCTGTGGAATGATTTCCAGAAGGGGCCCTGTGCCAGCCTGTGTGTGTCTCTCTCTGTGGGTGCAGGGTTTGACGGAGACTGGCAAGGGCCTCTCCCTTCCAAGCCCCAGCCATGCCTCCTCCTCTGGCTCAGAAGCCATTCTTAGAGCACAGAGGGAGTTCTAAATTTTCCTTCCTGTTTGTTGGATCCATCCTTTGCTTCCTCGTTACCATGGGCCAGCAAAATTTCTACCTGCCTCCACCCATCCTCTGCCCCTAATACCCACTGCTAGACTTTGCTTTACCATTTTCAAGGATAAAGAGTAGAAATAAAGGTATAGGTAGCACACCAGAAACTACTTCCTGACTCTGAGGTTCTGGAACATACGGAAACTCAAGGAGGCTCCTGTGGCCCCCTTACCAGGAAAGCTGCAAGGAAAAGGGCCACCCTGCCCCCGCCCGGCCTACTTGGACTGGGAACAGTTCTGCCTGGAAGGGAGGGGAGGCACCCCATGACCTCCAGAGGGCCCTGCCAGTTCAGGAAGCCTGAGTCTCTGGTACAGCCTCCTGCTTGGCCCCAGATGGTCCCTGTCATCAATCATTCAGGGCATCTGTTTGCTGTGCCGCTTGTTTAAAGAGTGAGGCGTTTGCTAATTGAAAACTAAAAGATCCATCCGTCTCACTCAGAGCCAGCATGAAATTCACTCAGCCATGCAAGATCTGGGTGGAAAAGGAAGCACAGAGCTATCGCTAACGTATCTTCAGGTTGGCGCACCCCATGGGGGTCATCTCCTACTTCCTGAGCAAGCCTGGCTCCCCTCCCCACCTCGAAGCAGCCAGGGGCTGCCCATGCTGCCGTTTATCTAATACTTCTTCATCTATTATCCCCAGTGTAGTCCAGAGAGAAAGGTATTTTTAGCCCCAATTTATAGATGGGGGATCTGAGGCTTAGAGAGATTAAACTATTTATCCAAGGTCACACAACTGGTAGGTGACAGAAGCAGGACATCAATCCGGGTCTTCTGACTGGTCAGGAGAGGGGTGGCCTGTCCACTGAGTGACTGCATCCCTCAATCGACGTACAGGTGCTGAGCTGGAAGGCACCAATTGCTTCCTTAAGGGGATTTTAAACCTTGGGAAGAGTGACGTGAGGGGCTATGCAAGGCAGAACCCTGAGATTTCAACTATGTCTGTAATGTTTTATTGCTTTAAAAGCAAATATGGCAAAACGTTAGGATTCCTGATTGTTATAATATCTCCCCATCAAGCCTGCAGGGAGACAGGGGCGGTCCAGATCCATGTAGAGTGCCAAAGGCGTAGAGTAGGAGAAGAGACATGTCACACCCACTGACATCTCCTTCCTCTCCTCCAGTTTGCCTCCAGAGATGGTACATGTGCTGGTCTGAGCCCCCAGAGATGGGGGACTGATCCAGAGCTGGATCTCCGACGGCTGCTGGAGGGGCGGCCATGCGTGGATGTGGCGGGAGCCAGAGATCTGGAAGGGATTCCATTTCTCTGTACCTCAGTTCTTTCTTGCAGAGTGATAAGAGTGGGGTTTAGATGAATGCTAATTTGTTTTTCCAGTTCTAACTTTTGATAATTGTGTGTGTCATTGGAGGAAATGCTGAGTCAAATTTAACCTTTAGGGCCTAGAGCCTCAGTGTCTTGGAGCGGCTTGATTCCAGCCACGATGGACTGACTCCCTGATATATAGGTCTAACTCTGTCCTTGCTGTTCCCCGCTGCCTGGAACCCCGCCTTTCCCCAGGAAACTGGCATTTGCTTCAATGCCTAGCTCCTGTCAGGCTTCCCTTTTTGTTTGTTACATCGCCCTGGTTTAAGCTGCAGGCATGTTGGCTTAAACTGGCAGGAGGTGAGAGCAGGAGTCTGGTTTCGTTCCTCTTTGTGATCCTTGAATCTGACACAGAGCCTGGCAAAGGAAGGACAGCCAGTAACTACAGCTAACCCTTGAGCAGTGTGGGGTTTAGGGGTGCTAACCCTCGAAACCCAGCATTTAATATACAGTCCACCCTCCTTACCCACCTTCTGCATGAGTAGTTTGAACTAAACCCAGAAAATGTAGGTGGTTTAGTTTCTAAGTCATGACTGATTCTTGTGACCCCATGGACTGTAGCCCATCAGGCTCCTCTGTCCATGTAGTAGTGTATTACTTACTGTTGAAAAATATCTCATTTTTGACCTGTGATGTTCAAATTCCTGTTGTTCAGGGGCCAGTTCCTTAAAGTAAAGGGAAGGGGGAAAGGTGAGGGGAAGGCGGTTCCTCTGCAGGCAAAGACCAGGGGCAGAGGACCAGCAGCAGAGCAGCCCTGGTCTCCCTTCCTCTCACCCCAACCCCTTACTCTTTCTGCAATCTCTGGGCCTCCTCTTGAATTTTCTCAACTCAGCTCCAAGCAGGCTTTCCCCTGGAAATGGGTTAAGCAAGGAAACTTAGCACAGCTCTGACCAGAGCTTTGAAGAGGTCCTGGATCTCTCCTTCTTCGACTCCCTGGATGGGAGGTGCCTCCCCCAACCCTTGTCCTCTGACTCCTCAAAGGAGGGAAGAGACAGGCGACGACAACACCTGTCCCTGCCGCCGGGCATTTACAGATTGTTACTTTGGGGGTGTGGTGGGACGGCTCAGTTCCTGCCTGGGCTCCATCTGCCTCAAAAGTCAAGGACAGCCGCAATCCCCACCTGCTAGCGCCTCGGGTGTTGCGGGCACTGGAGGCTCGCCTACCAACGCGCAGCGGGTGGGGCGGGGCGGGGCGGGGCCTGTCCCGGGGGCGGGGCCTGTCCCAGGGGCGGGGCTCGAGGCGCCCCGTGGTCCAGGCGGCCCCGCCCCGCCCTCCCGCGCTCCCCGCGCTCTCCTCGCTGGAGCGCCGCGGAGCTGTCCAGCTTTTCAGTGCCGGAGCCGGCCGCCTGCCGCGCGCACCGCGCCGCCTCCGCGCCAGGTCTCTGCGCCGCTCGCCCGCCCAGCGCCCGGCCGGCCCCGCCCCACCCTGCCCCGCCGCGGCCCGTCCACTGCTCCCCGCGGGCCGAAGCCGGCCAAGCGGCTGCCCGCCGGGGCTCTGAACGGCGCGGCGGGGCCGGGAGCCAGGGACCCGCCGAGGAGAGCGGCGGCCCCGGACGGCTGCCGGAGGGGCGGCCGCGCGTGGATGCGGCGGGAGCCGGAAGCCTCGAGCAGCCGGCGCCGTCTCTGCCCCCGGGCGCCCTATGGCTTGAAGGTAAGAGCCAAGAGGGTGCAGGACAGGCGGCCCGGGCCCAGGCAGGGTCAGTGGGAGAGGAGGAGGGAGCTCGAAGGGCGGCGCGGCTGGGACCAGAAGTTTGTCCGGCCACTCTGGCGCTCGTCTGTCCAGGGACCGACCTGCCCTGATCTTCCCGAACTCTCCGTCGGGCCGCTTCCCCGGGGGCGAAGGGAACATCGGCGGCTGTCCCCTCTCCCACCCTCTGGGCATCCTTTGCACCGCCCGGTTGCGAATCCTCGCTCCGGACACGGGCGGGCAGTGCCGTGCAGCCTCCGGTGGAGCGCCGAAAGCGAGCCCCCCGGAGCCGCGGCTTCGCAGGGCGGCCGGCTCCCTGACCATCTCGGGAGGGCACTTTTCGCCCGGCATCAAAGCTGGGGGGCCCCCGTGCGCGCGGCCAGAGTTCCGATCGCCCTGGAGGGAAAAGGGTTGTTCTTGGCAACTCTGCATTTGTGCGACCTGAGACTTTTCAGTTTCTAAGGACCGAAGCCAAGGGTGAGGGAGAGGCTGGTTCTAACTAATTGCTCTCACGGCTAATATGCCGCTGTCCTTGGTTCTGAATTTACGTTCTTGGCCGTCTCTCTGTTTGCGATTCAGTTGAGGAAGGAGGTTGGGGTTTCAGGCCCATCTCAACCTGGGAATGGGGGTGACAATAGGCGCAGAGGCAAAAGGTGACTCTTCTACTTTGGAATGGACCAAAAGCCCCGGTAGGGTGGTGTACAGAGACAAGAGGCAGCTGTAAGCGCCAGACGGAGCGCGTGTCCATCCCTGGCTGCCGCCGGTAGCCTGTGAGCCGTTCCTCTTGAAGAGCAGAGGTAAGAGGGTGCCTGTGCGTTTACACAACAGGCTGCGCCATGGACACAGTCACAGCACTGCGGCTCCTTAGGGACAGGTCCTTTCTCTCAGCCACAGGGAAGCTATCTGAGTGAATAAGTCATCCTGTTCGCCCACCTAGCACCCCATACTTTTTGTCCTGGGGGATCCTGAGGCTGGTGAGGTGCAAGACACTTTGTGGATCCCTCTCTAGTTCCTTCTTCAGATCCAACTATTTCTGGATTTTGACCAGGCTACAAACCTTTCAGGCTAATTCTTGCTCCTTCCCAGGACGACATGAACAGCGAGTCTTACCCCATTGAATGCAAATACTCTGCTTACCCCTGATTCATCCTGTGGCATTAGGACCACTTGAAAAAGAAATCACTTTTTGTTTCATTTTCCTCCCTGTTGCTGCTATTTAATGAGGGTGGACAGAAAGAGAGGCTTGTGGTGAATGTGACCAATTGCAAGAGAATTAGTGAGCTGATTCATTGTGTCCCAGTCCCCTGCCTTTGACTTGTCTGTTTAGTATTCAGGATTCCTGATATATTTGACTGGGAAGGGCCTGCTGATGCCATCTCTGAAATTAGACATCTGGTGGGGAAGACATTTGAGAGGGTTAGACTGAGATCCAAGTGAGGGCCACCATGATTCCAGCCTTGGTCTCTTGAAGAACATTCTGAGTTCCTTCCATCTTACCTATACATCTTAGGGGGAGGAAGGTGCCTGAAACATGGGAGATTCCGAATTATTACAGAGGTCTGGGACAGCATTTCTCTAAGGGCTGAATTTTGTTTTAATAAACACTCTGTATCTTAATCACCAGAGAAGCTAGTTTAAAATGTGTGATTTTGTTTCTTATCTGAAGAACTGCCGAATGAGAGTCTCAAGCAGAGGCCCAGGAATGTATATTTTAACAGTATTTCTGGGTGATTCATATGTGCACTGGGTTAAGAAATCATCTATCATACAAGTTATTACTTCCTTAACTAGAGAGAACATGATTAAGGTCTTGAGTCAACCCCCTTGCCTTCTGCAGTTACACGTGTTAAATTCTTCAGATGTGGGGTAGTGGATGAACCAGCCTCCTGGTTCAGTCCGTTTGCTGTGATAGAGGATGAAGCCCAGTCTCCTCCCACAGGATCTGCCTGGGCTTCCCTATTTTTCTAAAACAGATTTTTGGTCTCTCTAAGAATCATCAATATGGTTTTACGTTGACCTGTGTAAATACTAAGTGTCCTCTGGGGGCCAACCCAGTGTGTTTTCCCTCCCCTCCCCTTCTAGGGGAATCATCGTCTTTCAGTACACTTATGCCATGATCTGCTAACCCAACGGCTCCTGAAATGCCAAGGAGTGATTAGTTCAGCTTAGTAGCACACCATGTTCCCCAAGGCTGGTAGCCACGCGTGCCCTATTGGCAGTGACATATTGACTGTATCGATTTGGTTCTTGTGCTCTACAAAAGCTGGGAAGCTTGTAGGGGCAAATAAGGCCAGTGATAAGGCTTGTGGGCTAGTCAGTTCTTTTTCTTCACCTGCAAGGTTGAATTATTTCTGTCTAGAATGTGCAATGATGTAGGAGAATCTGAACTTGGGCGAAAGCCTGTTTTTTCCTCCTACCAGTGGAAACAAAGGGAGCTCAGGATCTCATAAGAATTTGGCCTCACACGTACCTGGAGCTGACCTGCTGAAGCTAGACTGGTCTAAGGCCCCTGTTCTCTGTATAAACATGTATCAGGGGAAAGGCCTGTGGACTCGGTCTGGAGGGAGCTGTTTCCATCTTCCCTGCACATGGAAGTTGTGTTTCGGTGTTGAGGAAGAAGCTATGAAGATGGCACAGGTGATGTGTGTGGTAGGGGTGGGGGGCAGAGGGTGATGAGACTTTTTTGAGCCAATCCTTCCCCTTCCAGTGACTCACACGTTCTGACCTGCCACCCTTCATTTCTCCCTCCCATGTGGCATAATACCCATGAATCTCCAACAGTGAAGGTTGAGGAAGGGAGAGGAGAATCAAAGTTGATTTATAATTCTGGGACCCCAAGCCATATCTCCAACATCTCCCAGAATCAGGTTGTGTATCACAGGTCACAGCAACCTAAGATATTAGGGCTTGAAAAGAACAGGATGACTGCTTAGTCGGTTCTATTTCCCCTCAGACATAGTTACTGGGACTTTAAAATCCTTAGATTATTTAGACTTCCTCAGAAGTCATTCTGGATGTTCCTGACTCCAAATATGGCAGCTTTTTCTTTAGTCCAGAAATACGGTTTCTGTCTCCTGTTAGGAAAGTTCTCCAAAAATTGAGTGGTGCAGACTTATAGAAAGAACTTATGGTTGCTGGGAGGAAGGGATAGTTATGGAATTTGGGATGGACATGTACACACTGCTGTATTTAAAATATATAACCAACAAAGAGCTAATGTATAGCACAGGGAACTCTGCTCAGTGTTATGTGGCAGCCTGGATGGGAGGGGAATTTGGGGGAGAATGGATGCATGTATATATATGGCTGAGTCCTTTTAGCTGTCCACCTGAAACTGAAGCTATGGCAACATTGTTAATCAGCTACACCCCAATACAAAATTAAAAGTTTAAAAAAAAATAAAGTAGGAGATCAATGTTAAAAATATAGCCTGTAAATAAATTTCTTTAAAAAAAAAAAGAGCAGTGTAAACTTTGCAGTTCCAGTGTACCAGGAGTGAGCTTGGCAATCAAAGCTTCTCTGTCTTATCAGGAGCTGTGCTAGCAGGAGAGCATCCTGCATCTAGGAAGTACTTGGGAACCACAGGCAGCAGGAAGGGCTCAACTTCCCAGTAGGCATCCTCCCCTATGTGTGGCCTCTCACTTAGATGACCCCCAGGGTCATAGTTCCTTCCTTTCACCCCCCAGTAGGGCCTCTTATGGCCCTGGGAAGACTCCAGCATTTGCTTTGGGATTCTGTATGAGCTCTCCAGGTTACTAAATAGAGCCACTAAGCAAGTTGCTTATTTACCAATTCTGGGTGGTAGACTGATATTATCTCCAGCCTATTTAATTATTGCAGCAGTGTTGTGGAATCTGATGTTAATATACCGCTGCCTCTAACCTGTCCCCATCACCAATGCAATGGAAGATTTCTTTCTTGTTGTTTTTTTAAAAAAACAATAGAATCATATTATCTAAATGGATAGGCTTGGAAAATAGCTTGATTATAGTGTAAGTACATGTGGGTGGAGGAGTAAAACTCCACGATTCAGCCACTTGGTTTGTTCCTGTTTGGGTCCAGAGAAAGGAGAGAAATTTGCCCTTCTGGTCTTGTACATTTCCCCTCTTCTTCTCCCTTTCAATCTGATGAATGAGGTAAATCAACACCCTTGGCAGCTGCAAAGCCCCCTGGGAGGGTGCAGCCTTCTCTTTCCCTAGGAGACCTGGGAATGTGTCTCAGGAGGAGCAGAGGCCCCTGCTGGCTTCAAAGAACAGGAAGGAGCCAGAGATGATGCCCTCGGGCCTGGGGACCGCCCCCCCCCCCCATCCCGGGGATGGAAAAGGCTGTGTCCACGCAGGGTCCCAAACTCAGAGCCCTGGAAGCCGTGGGGGCCTCTGAGAGTGTGGGGCCAGCATCATGGATGTGGGAGCTGAGGAGAAGTGAACTCTTGAGGGCCCTTGGAAGCGGTTGATGTCCAATATGCATGTGTAAGGCATCAGTGTGGCGCAGATGGGCGACTTGTCATAATCTGATGGCACCTGAGAGGATTTGCACATTTTCCAGGAAGAGACAGGGGAAATTCTTTACTGTCTCTAGTGATGGGGGAGGGAAAGAAGGGAAGACCTCTGGCCTTCCCAAGGGGCCTTGTCAATAAGCCCACAGTCAGCCCAGGCAGACCCAGCTTCCAGGGCGCTGAGGCTCAGCACACAGAATGGCAACCACAGTCCCCAAGGACATTCCCCCGCAGATGTCTGGGAGCCAAAGTGAGTCGTAGGGCCCGTGCATTTGTCACTGGGCTCCTTCAGAACGTGCCTCATTTGCACCCCCACGTTGCTGTTACTGTTTAGAGTCTAAGTGGCCCAGCAGGGGAAAGGCATTAGAAATGAAATTATTTTTGTTACATGCTGTATAATTGCCTCCTCTCCTTTCTGTTACCCCAGGCAGCAACATCACTAGCAATTCCCCGGGAACCTTTGGTCTGTGAAAGTGGCTTACTCACAGGCTTCCTTAGAAGGGCTGCTCTGAACAAGTGACCTCACTCACCAGTCCCTCTGTCACTGACCTAATCATCATAACAGCCACCATTTGTCATGCATTTGCTCTGTGCATGACCCTGTGCTGCGCACGTGATGTGTGTTTTTTATTTCAACTCCCATTCTTGTGACAACTCTAGGAAACAGGCACTATTATTATCCCCATTTTACAGAAGAAGAAGTGTGGACTTAGAGAGGTAGATAGCTTGCACAAGGTCATGGCTAATAAGGGGATTCAAAGCCAGACTGTCTGATGCTAAACCAGTGCTTCTCTCTGATCTATGTAAGTGGCATACAGAATGAGGGAAGAGAATATGGATAAGAAGGCATTTTCTTTGATAAACTGAAGTGACTGTGACCTTTGCATATGAAGGCAGGAAAGGAGGAGATAGCAGAGGGGAAAGAAAGGATGAAATAACTTCCTGGGATTCTGAAAGCTGAGGACGATCTAGGAAGTAGTTCGGCAACTGGATCTAGGAGTTTTTTGGATGAAATGCACTGGGAATGAACCTCAGCAAGTCCTGGGGGCAGAGATGGGGGAGGTGGGAGCAAGAGCAGGGAGTGGAAGAGCAGGAGCGTATGAACTGATACAAGCTTTCCTGAGAAACACTGATAATATCACCTCCTGTGTCACACCTCTCCAAGGTGAATTGAACTGTCCAAACGGTAAAACCCACACTTCTTCCAACCTTTAGGCCTTTGGTGTTGCTTTCTTATTATCACGGGATGAAAACTTGTTACATCTCCACGACTAAACTCCCAGATTTTCTAGAGGCAGCGGGGGAGTGGGGTGCGGGAGTAGCATGGCCTGGGACCCTGCCCAGATGCAGGAGTAACTCATGGGAGCTTGGTTGGTGGTCAGTGCTTTTCTGTTGGGCAGGGGCAGTGGAGGCCCAGCAGCCCTGAGCAGGATGCTTGACCACACTGATTTCTTCAGGAATAAAATCAAGGGATTGAAATTCAGCAGCACAGAAGGCTCCACTGAAGTGATGAGATCATGGTGTTCACTCCGTAATGAGCTGGAAGACTTCTAAACCATTGTGTTGAATCTCCCCATGAATTCTGTGAATGATACTCACCAGCATTTGTTCCCTTTTTTAAAGCCTTTAAAAACAGTATAGAGTGGTGGTTACAGCTGTGGGCTCTGGAGTAAGCCTGCCAGAATTCGAATCCTGACTCTAAATACTGTACTGAACTGAACTGATGTTACCTTAAACAAGTTGGTTAACCTCTATCATCTTGAGTTTCTCATCTATAAATGGGTATATTAATACTGACTTCATTGGGTTGTGGTGATTGATTAAGGCATTTAGATGTAAGACATTTGGGAGTCCTGACAAAAAGAAACACTCTATAAATGTTAACTCCAATGACTGTTAGTTATTATTAAGAAACTTCAGGAGGAACATTTTCAGCTGTTTTTCTTCTGCACAAATTCAGCCTCTGATTTTACATGTCTGAAATTAAGCATGTTTTTAGAACTTTCACAGAATTCAAGCTTACATTTCTTTCTTCCATTCTGTTTATCTGCACCACAATTCTTTGGCACTTGCCTGTAGAAAGCTCTTACTCATCTTGAGCAAGAGGGGTTCAAGTTGCTTGTCATCCCTTTGAATTAGGTTCCGCTGAGCTCCCATCTTACCACGCACAAGCCGGGAGGAGGCGTTGGTCTTCGTGGTGATGCTTTGGCACAGCCTCAGTTTTCTTCCTGGCTTCTCAGGCCCTTCATCTGCCTCCTCCTCCTCCTCTGATTGAAGTCTTCTTGATTGTCATTGTCACATGGTGTGGTGCCCTCTGGCACAGACCACCTTTTATTAAACATGAAAAACAAAGAGAATATTTTGGTGCCCAAAGACAAGGAGATTTTTCTTTTTCTAAGATCTCCAAAGCTGGTGGAAATGCACGCTCTTCATCTTTTGGAGTCATTAATGGCAGGAGCAAATGCTACCCATTTTTTTTAGATGAAGTATGGGACCTGCCTGAGAGAGGAGGATGGAACATGATAGCTGCAGCCTTAAGAGTCTCCAATCATGAAAGAAACACCCTCTTTTGGGCTTCTTCTTTTCTCATGAAGCCTTCCTTGCGCAGGACTCTTTCTTAATTGATGCATATACTTCTGGCCAATTAGAAAGCCTTGCTGTTTATTTAACCATGGTAGGGGATTTCTGAGGCCACACTGGTATTCTGTTCCCTGATCATCTTCTTTAGGTCATGTGGTCACTCCTTCCTTACACTCTGGGCTCCCTCTCCTCTTTCATTTATTAATGGCAGAATCAACAAGAGAAATGTGTTGGCAAGCAGAAGCCAGCATCCAGGGTCCCAAATGGAAGAAGTCAGGCACTCTAAAATGGATCCATGTTTCCATACATTGCCCTGAGCAATGTGTACCGCGGAAGGCCTGGAATTGCTGTTGATGACTTGTGGCACAAAGTCTGCCCTCTGGCCAGTCATCTCTGGTGAGCCAAAGAGGGTGAGGGGAGATGATGCCCGTTCCCCATAGACCCATGCTGCTGCCACACATTCTGCATTCTCCCTGAGTTTCATTCTGTGGTAACCAGCCTCCAAGATGACCCTCCAGATTCCCTGCTTTCTGGTATTCATGTTATTTTGTGATCTTCTCTAACATTAAGTAGGGCAGACCTGTGTAGCAATAGAATAATACATCAATGACAGATTGTGACTTCTGAGGATAGATCATAAAAGATACAATGATTTCCACCTTCTTCTGCTTTTGGGTCACTTATTCTAGGGAAGGTCGGCTGCCATGTCATCAGGATGTTCAAGCAGCTCTATGGAAGGGTCTGCGTGGTAAGGGACTGAAGCCTCCTGCCAAGGGCCACATGAATGAACCAATCTGCCCTCCCCAGACAAGCCTTCAAATGACCGCAGCCACTGCCAAGGTCTTAACCACAACCTTTTGAAAAACCCTGAGCCAGAACCACCTGACTGAGCTGCCTGAATTCCTGACCCAGAGGAGCTATGAGATAATAAATTTTTGTTGTTTTAAATTGCTAGGATTTGGAGTAATTTATTATACCTAGTAGGAAATTAATACACGCTCTGAAATTATTCAGACTTTTCTTCTACAATGACACGGAGTCTCTTTGCTCAGTTGTGTCTGACTCTTTGTGACCCCATGAACTGTAGCCCGCCAGACTCCTCTGTCCATGGTGTTCTCCAGGCAAGAATACTGGAGTGGGTTGCCATTTCCTTCTCCAGGGGATCTACCCAACCCAGGGATCGAACCCAGGTCTTCCGCATTGCAGGTGAATTCTTTATCTTCTGAGTCACCAGGAAATCCCTTTAAATTGCTAGGATTTGGAATAATTTATTATGCATAGTGGGAAACTATTGGAAATTATTCAAACTTGGAAATTATTCACACTTGGAAATTATTCAAACTTTTGTTATACAATGACATGGAGTCTCTTCATTCTCCATGTATGAAGAAGGTCTCCTCTTATTGGATTAAAACTGCCTCTGTGAGTTTTAAGGGGTGCTCTCTGGTTTGTTATTTTAGGATTCTAAATCACTCATGCTTCACACATGGCAGTCAGGAACTTCTCAGCCACCATCTTCCCAAGACCAGGCTGCTGATTTCTGTGTTCTGCCTTCCTGTACTCAGTCTTGCAAGAATGTCTTCTGGTGTGGCAGCCGTTCAACATACATTTCACTTTTCATTCTTTCATTGAGCAAAAAACATTGAGAAGCTACTACCTACTAGGTATTCATTTTGGTTGCAAATACACCAATGAAGAAACAAAGATCCCTGCCCACATTCTGGTTGGGAGGAGAAAAATGATAAACACTAAGTATAAAGAGTGAATTCATAAATGTGTTAGAAGGCAATAAGTACTTGGAAAAAGGCAAAATTAATTAGGGTTAGGTGATGTGGAGTGCTGAAGGGTGGGAGGAGAGGAAGGTTTGCATTACTAAATAGGTGGTCAGGATGGACGTCATCGAGACATTGCCACGTGAAAAATGACAAGGACATGGGAAAGTGAACTACGTATATATCAGAAGGAAGCACATTCAAGGCAGAGGGATTCTACAGTCTACATGAATTTTTAAGCATTTTAAATAATTGTCTATTCCCTAAAGAGCAATGGTAACAATAAGCTGCATTTGGAACTCCATTTTCATTTTTAAAACCCATGAGACAATAGTAATCTCTTTCATTTGTAACTCACTTTCACATATTGTTGTTGTTCAGTCACTAAGTCGTGTCTAGCTCTTTGTGACTGCATGGACTGCAGCATGCCAAGCTTTCCTGTTCTTCACTATCTCCCAAAGCTTGGTCAAATTCATATCCATTGAGCTGGTGATGCTATCTAATCATCTCATCTTCTGCCACCCTCTTCTCCTTTTGCCTTCAATCTTTCCCCGCATCAGGATCATTTCTAATCAGTTGGCTCTTCGTATCAGGTGGCCAAAGTACTGAAGCTTCAGCTTCAGCATCAGTCCTTCCAATGAATATTCAGGGTTGCTTTCCTTTATAATTGACTGGTTTAATCTCCTTGCCGTCCAAGAGATTCTCAAGTCTTCTCCAGCACCACTTTCACAGACATTAACCTTATTGATCTTTGCAAACCACTGAGATATCTATTATGACCCCCATTTTGCAGATATGAACACTGAAGCTCAGAGAGGTTAAGTGAAACTTGCTTAGACTTGCACAGCTAGGGGGTATTGGAGTTACTGCCTTCAGTTCAGTTCAGTCACTCAGTTGTGTCCAACTCATTGCAACCCATGGACTGCAGCACACCAGGCCTTCCTGTCCTTCACCATCTCCTGGAGCTTGCTGAAACTCATGTCCATTGAGTCGGTGACGCCATCCAACCATCTCATCCTCTGTCCTCTCCTTCTCCTTCTGCCTTCAGTCTTTCCCAGCATCAGGGTCTTTTCTAGTGACTCCACTCTTTGCATTAGGTGGCCAAAGTACTGGAGCTTCAGCATCAGCATCAGTCCTTCCAATGAATATTCAGCACCGATTTCCTTTAGGATTGACTGGTTTGATCTCCTTGCAGTCCAAGGAACTCTCCAACACCCCAGTTCAAAAGCATCCATTCTTCGGTGCTCAGCTTTCTGTCTGGTCCAACTCTTACATTCATGCATGACTACTGGAAAAACCATAGTTTTGACTAGATGGATCTTTGTTGACAAAGTAGTGTCTCTACTTTTTAATATGCTGTCTATGTTTGTCATAGCTTTTCTGCCAAGGACCAAGTGTCTTTTAATTTCATGGCTGCAGTCACCATCTGTAGTGATTTTGGACCCAGGAAAATAAAGTCTGTCATTGTTTCCATTGTTTCCCCATCTATTTGCCATGAAGTGATGGGAATGGATGCCATGATCTTACTTTTCTGAATGCTGAGTTTTAAGTCAGCTTTTTCACACTCCTCTTTCACTTTCAGTAAGAGACGCTTCAGTTCCCCTTCACTTTCTGCCATAAGGGTGGTATCATCTGCATATCTGAGGTTATTGATATTTCTCCCTGCAGTCTTGATTCCAGCTTGTGCTTCATCCAGCCTGGCATTTCACATGATGTGTTCTGCATGTAAGTTAAATAAGCATGGTAACAATATACAGTCTTGAAATACTCCCTTCCCAATTTGGAACAAGTCCATTGTTCCATGTCCGGTTCTAACTGTTGCTTCTTGACCTGCATACAGATTTCTCAGGAGGCAGGTGTTCCCATCTCTTGAAGAATTTTCCACAGTTTGTTGTGATCCACACAGTCAAAGGCTTTAGCATAGTCAATGAAGCACAGTAGATGTTTTTCTGGAATTCTCTTGCTTTTTTTAATGATCCAATGAATGTTGGCAATTTGATCTCTGGTTCCTCTGCCTTTTCTAAATCCAGCTTGAACAACTGAAAGTTCTTGGTTCATGTACTGTTGAAGCCTAGCTTGGAGAATTTTGAGCATTACTTTGCTAGCGTGTGAGATGAGTGCAACCGTGCAGTAGTTTGAACATTCTTTGGCATTGCCTTTCTTTGAGATGGGAATGAAAACACCTTTTCCAGTCCTGTGGCCACTGCTGAATTTTCCAAATTTGCTGGCATATTGAGTGTAGCACTTTCACAGCGTCATCTTTTAGGATTTGAAACAGCTCAACTGGAATTCCATCACCTCCACTAGCTTTGTTCATAGTGATGCTTTCTAAGGCCCACTTGACTTCACATTCCAGGATGTCTGGCTCTAGGTGAGTGATCACACCATCATGGTTATCTGGGTCATGAAGATTTTTTCTGTATAGTTCTTCTGTGTATTCTTGCCACCTCTTCTTAATATTGTCTGCTTCTGTTAGGTCCATACCGTTTCTATCTGTTATTGAGCCCATCTTTGCATGAAATGTTCCCTTGGTATCTCTAATTTTCTTGAAGAGACCTCTAGTCTTTCCCAGTCTATAGTTTTCCTCTATTTCTTTGCATTGATCCCTGAGGAAGGCTTTCTTATCTCTCCTTGCTATTCTTTGGAAATTTGCATTCACATGAGTATATCTTTCCTTTCTCCTTTGCCTTTACCTTCTCTTCTTTTCTCAGCTCTTTACAAGGCTTCCTCAGACAACCCTTTTGCCTTTTTGCATTTCTTTTACTTGCGGATGGTATTGATCACAACTTCCTGTTCAATGCCATGAACCTCTGTCCATAGTCCTTCAGGTATTCTGTCTATCAGATCTAATCCCTTGAATCTATTTGTCACTTCCACTGTATAATCATCAAGGATTTGATTTAGGTCATACTTGAATGGTCTATAGTTTTCCCTCCTTTCTGTAGTTTAAGTCTGAATTTGGCTATAAAGAGTTCATGATCTGAGCCAGTCAGCTCCCAGTCTTGTTTTTGCTGACTGTATACAGCTTCTCCGTCTTTGGCTGCAAAGAATATAATCAGTCTGATTTCAGTATTGACCATCTGGTGATGTCCATGTGTAGAATCGTCTCTTGTGTTGTTGGAAGAGGGTGTTTGCTTTGACCCATGTGTTCTTTTGGCAGAACTCTGTTAGCCTTGGTCCTGCTTCATTTTGTACTTCAAGGCCAAGCTTGCCTGTTACTCCAGCTATCTCTTGACTTCCTATTTTTGCATTCCAGTCCCCTCTCATGAAAAGGACATCTTCTTTTGGTGTTAGTTCAACAAGGCCTTGTAGGTCATCATAGACCCATTCAACTTCAGCTTCTTCAGCATTAGTGGTTGGGGTATAGACTGGATTACTGTGATATTGAATGGTTTGCCTTGGAAACAAACAGAGATCATCCTGTCATTTTTGAGATTGTATCCAAGTACTGTATTTCGAACTCTTTTGTTGACTATGAGAGCTACTCCATTTCTTCTAAGGGATTCTTGTCCGCAGTAGTAGATATAATTATCAACTGAGTTAAATTCACCCATTCCAGTCCACTTTAGTTCACTGATTCCTAAGATGTCAGTGTTCACTCTTGCCATCTCCTGTTTGACCACTTCCAATTTGCCTTGATTCATGGACCTAACATTCCAGGTTCCTATGCAATATTGCTCTTTACAGCATTGGTCTTTACTTCCATCGCCAGTCACGTCCCCAACTGGCTGTTATTTTTGCTTTGGCTCCATCTCTTCATTCATTTGGAGTTATTTCTCCACTCTTCTCCAGTAGCATATTGGTTACCTCCCAACCTGGGGAGTTCATCTTCCAGTGTCATATCTTTTTGCTTTTTCATACTGTCCATGAGGTCCTCAAGGCAAGACTACTGAAGTGGTTTGCCATTCCCTTCTCCAGTGGACCATGTCTTGTCAGAACTCTCCACATGACCTATCAGTCTTGGGTGGCCCTACATGGCATGGCTCATAGTTTCATTGAGTTAGACAAGGCTGTGATCCATATGATCAGTTTGGTTAGTTTTCCGTGACTGTGGTTTCCATTCTGTCTGCCCTCTGATGGAGAAGGATAAGAGGCTTGTGGAAGCTTCCTGATGGGAGAGACTAACTGTGGGGGAATCTGGGACTTGTTCTGATGGATGAGGCCATACTAAGTAAATCTTTAATCCAATTTTCTGTTGACGTGTTCCCTCCCTGTTCTTTGGCCTAAGGCTAAACTATGATAGGGGTAATTGTAGTAATGGCAACCTCCTTCCAAAGGACTTATGCCTGCACTGTCGTATTCAGTGCCCCTGACCCACACCTCCTCCTCCGCCAGAGACTTCTGGACACACACAGCCAAGTCTGGCTCAGTCCCTTGTGAGGACACTGTTCCTTTCTCCTGGGTCCTTGTGTGCAAAAGGTTTTGTTGTGTCCTCCAAGAGTCTGTTTCCCCAGTCCTGTGGAAGTTCTGTAATCAAATCCCACTGGCCTCCACAGTCAAATTCCCTGGAGGTTCTCAGTCCCTTTGCCGGATCCCCAGGTTGGGAAATCTGTTGTGTGTCCTAGAAATTTCTTAATAGTGTGAGATTTCTTTGGTATAATTGTTCTGCAGTTTGTGGGTCGTGTGCTTGGCGGCTCTATTTTGGGGCTGATGGCGACCTCCTCCAAGAGGGCTTATGCCATATGCAGCACGTCCCAGGTCTGCGGCAGGCAGAACCCCTGTCCCTGTGGCAGGCCACTGCTGACCCGTGCCTCTGCAGGAGACACTGAAACACTCAAAGGCAGGTCTGGCTCAGTCTCTGTGGGGTCTCTGGAACCTGGTGCGCACAAGGTTTTGTGTGAGCCCTCCAAGCGTCTCTGGAGGGTATGGGTTTCATTCTAAATGCAATTTCACCCCTCCTACCATCTTGTTCAGAGAAGGCAATGGCACCCCACTCCAGTACTCTTGCCTGGGAAATCCCAAGGACAGAGGAGCCCGGTGGGCTGCAGTCTGCGGGGTCGCTGAAAGTCGGACACGACTGAGCGACTTCCCTTTCACTTTTCACTTTCATGCATTGGAGAAGGAAATGGCAACCCACTCCAGTGTTCCTGCCTGGAGAATCCCAGGGACGGGGGAGCCTGGTGGGCTGCTGTCCATGGGGTCACGCAGAGTTGGACACGACTAAAGTGACTTAGCAGCAGCAGCAACCATCTCGTTGGAGCTTCTCCTTTGCCCTTGGGTCCTGGTGCACGTAAGAGGGAGGAGGCAGTCTAGGGTGCAAGAAGTAGTGGGGTATCTTTTTTTTGGTGGGATCCAACATTCATCCTGTCGATGGTCGTTTAGCAGCAGAGTTGCAATTTTGGAATTCTCACGGGGAAGATGACCACACATCCTTCTACTCTGATGACAATTCCTGTGCTCCTTTCTTATAGTGCCATCTTAATGTTCAATGCTAATCTCTCAATGATGCATTTCTTGTCTTCCCCACCTGACTGAGATCTCCTTGAAACAGAGAGTCTGTCTCAAATTTCTCCTGAAGCTATTATAAACGAAAATGATGTTAAGCATTTGTTAGTCACTTAAATTTTTGAGTGAGGGAGTGGGTGAGTGACAGTTTACCTCCCCACGGCCACACCTACTTGAAGCCCAGCAGGGATGTCTGCTGTATCTGGGGAATCCACTACAGGCGGAGGGGTTCAGCAAGATGCTTCATCTCTCTTTCATCAGCAGCACTCTCTGGGTACCTTTATCAGTGAGCACCTTATAGTTTGGCTAGAAAATCTTCATAGTTGTGGGCATGGAATTAAGGGTTATTGAATAGTTGGAACCTGCTTCAGTCAGACACATATATAGAGGAGAAAGTATTGGGTGAACTGTCAAGGAAACACATACAGGATGTGTTGGTCCAGATGAGCCTGGCCGCCTGAAAACAAACAGGATGGAAACTCCTTGGGAGTGATCTTTGGGGCTTTAGGTGGTTTGTTCTGAAGCCGGAATCTAGAGATTGAAGAACTAGGCTGAGCCTTAGTTTAAAAAGAGAAGCAATAATTACCTAAGACCCTTATATATTAAATAATAATAGTTTAAACCTATCTCCTAAAATCACTTCTAAAAAATGAGATACCTACTCCCTGCCCATCTAACTATTCAATATAACAAAGTGATTCAGAAGATGAACTTGGAAGCCAGACTGATGCAGGCTCAGACTTGTGTTCTGCCAGAAACCTCAATCAAATTACTATAACCCCTTTGAGATCAGCATTTTTCTTTCACAGACTAGGGATGACCATGACATTTCATAAGGTTTTATAGGAAGTGAATGAAGCATGCATATAAAGTCCTTAGCCTGATGCCTGACATGTGGCAAACTTTTAGCAAACATTCACTATCATTATTCTATCGTAATTAGTAGGAAGCATTTAAATGTCCACAGGATCCTTCCCCATCTCCAAGTTTTATCTTCTCTTTTCTGGAGGGAAGAAGGATGTCATTGCAGACGAGGAAATTAGACAAGCTGGGATTTGACTCATAGAGCGTTATCCTGGGAAGGACCCACTGTCACACGGCAAGAGAGCAGAGCAGAGCAGGACTAGGATTCACCTCTGCCCCCCAGGGCATTTTCTGCCATATCCTGCTGTCACCAACCTCAGGTTAGAGCGTGGAGTGTTAAAAGAACTCAAAGAAACTAAGGGATGAAGAATGGAGTTTGAGCTGGGCACGGTAGATCCCCTGGAGGAGGGACTGGCTACCCACTACAGTATTCTTGCCTGGAGAATTCCATGGTCCAGGCTACAGTCCATGGGGTCAAAAAGAGAATGGACATGACTAGAGTGAGTAACACAACAACAGTCCCAGGTGAGGCCAAAGGCAGGGGCAGGGGCCAAACTAGGAACCCTGAGGCTTTTGTAAAGAAGACCGGACTCCATCCTGAGGGCATCGAGAAGTTTTAGGCAGTAGAATAACACAATTGATTTCATTTGCATTAAAGTAAAAATCAATCGCAGAGGCTGCCCAGTGGGAGACTGGATGGTAGAGAAGCAAGTTGGAAGCAGAGCGGTGAGGAGAGTTTCCAATTGTCTGGGACAGTCGTGCTGGAGGCTGGTGGGCAGTGGAGATGGAAAGACAGGGGTAATTTGAAAAATTATTTAAAATTCAAAAGATCTTGATGATTGATGGACCCAGGAAGATGAAAGCAAGGGAAAAGGCAAGGATGATTTAAGGACAACGAAGCAAGGAAATTAAGGATATTTGTAAAAGTGTCTGAATGTTGGGCTAGAAAGCTGATTCAACTAGAAAGGAAAGTGAAGACAGTCTGTGGATATTAAAGGGGAATTAGAATCGGTGGGCTGATGGCATGGATGAGGTCAGAGACCCGCTATACTTGGAGTAATTGATCGACTGAACTGGGATGCAGAGAGAGAGAACGAAGTGTGGTCACAGAGGGAGAGAACAAAGTCTCTGACTTCAGAGAGGAGCAGGCCTGGCGGATGACAAGGTCCAGGACGCAATCATGGAAACAGGTGAACTGAAGTGGAGCGTGTACTGGAGACGGGGGGGTCAAGGAGCTGAGAGGCCAAGGTGCTTGGCGCTGATTCCACCCAGTCAGTGGCAGGACATGGGCTGGAGTGGAAGACGTTGAGCTACATGCCAGTCATCAGTGAAGTAGGGGATGTGACTGGGAATCTGTGGGTGACCCTGACAGAGAGGGATGGAGGGGTCATGGAGGGCTGGCAGGTTCCTCAAGAGAACAGGGTCTTACGAGAGGGTGGGTGAGGTGGCCATGAGTCCCAGGGAAGGGATGTGGGGGAAGTGCCTGGTGGAGGCTAGGAGGGAGGAGACCCCTCCTGGGACCCAGTACACACCTTTCCAGACCTCAACACACCAGATTTCTCCTTGCTCCCTCACTAGCTCATGAACTCATTAGATTACATTCTTCTCTTTATCTAAAAAGAATGGAAGAGAAAGATGAGAAGAAAAGAGAAAAGAAAAAAGGGTAGTGTGATGGTATAAAGCTGTGGATTAGAGAGGTGAAAGGGTTGGGGATTACAACAAAGAGGAACAAAAAGGATTGATGGACCCTCGTTCCTCTGTGCTCACTGTCCCACACTCAGCCCCTGAGTATGTTGTTTTCTCTGCCTGAATGCTCCAGCCCTTGACCTGAAAGGCGAACTTCTAGTCAACCTTTAAACTGAGCAGAGGCACCACCTCTTCCAGGCAGTCTTCAGTGATTTCCCCTATACTGTTCCACCAGCCTGGGCTAGGGACCCTCGTTTATATTACCATAGGAAGAAGTGTAAGATTTATCATGGTGCGCTGTAATTGCCTGTTTACTTGTCCATTTCCCCACTAGATAATAAATTCCTCAAAGGCAAAAATGCAGTCCTTACTTTTCCAAGCTTAGGTACCAGCTTCACTGAATTCCACATGGCAAGACTGTGATCAGGGGAATTCCCCTGCACCCCACGTACATACAATAATAAGATAGGAGGACAAGCTGTCTTCTGCTCATCCTTAAATTCCCCCACATTATTAAGGCAGGCTAGAATGTTCCTCCAGGAAGACGTTTAGACAGGAGAGCCCCCAGCGTGTCAAGGCTGTAAATAACCTTAGGAACCTCAAATAACTCTTCACGCTTGGATGAAAGAGTTGTACCCAGAGAGGTATTGAGTGATCCATCCAGAGTGTTGTTGCAGGAAGGGGAACCCGCTTCCAAGGCCCCAAAGTGGGCTCTTGTCTGACACTTGGAAATGGATTGTCTGAGGAGACACATATGCTGACAAGGCGAGAGACTGTATTGGGAAGGGGCGCTGGGTGGAGGGCAGCAGGGTAAGGGAGCCCAGGAGGACTGCTCTGTCACGTGGCTCGAAGTCTTGGGTTTTATGGTGATGAGATTAGTTTCTGGGTTTCCTTTGACCAATCATCTGACTCAGAATCCTTCCTGGTGGCACATGCATTGCTCAGCCAAGATGGATACCAGCGAGAAGGATTCTGGGAGGTGGTCGGACATGTGGTGTCTTTTTTTGACCTTTCCTGAACTCTTGTGGTTGATGGTGACTTACTAGTTCCATGTTCTTACTAAGACTTCCTGTTGTAAAATAACTCATGCAAATGGTTACTATGGTGCCTGGCCAGGGTGGGTGGTTTCAGTCAGTACGCTTCCCCTAACAGTCTCAGGGCTGCTAAGCCCAGACCAAACCCAGATCCCAGACCTGCCAGTGACCGACCCGTCTCCCACCACACGAAGCCTGTGTCTGGTACTGTGCTTGATAGACAGAGATGGTGTTTGCCACACAGTTTGGCCTCAGGTAGCCGCAGCTAAAGTTTCCTCAATGTAACCAGTCTCCAAGAATCATCGCTTTGTCCTTTCTTCCTGTTTCTAGGTCCAGAATTGTTGAGTTGATGACCCTTATTACTCAGATCTACTCTGTTGCCTGGAAAATACAAATAAGTGAAATGGAGTAGGACCAAGTGGGCACTTCAGGTACTTTGAGGGGCTTACAGCTTTGAGTGATGGGGTTGCCTTAATGGCTATTAATGTTCCCCTTTTCTCATAAAGAAGAAGACTGCAGGCAAGCTGGTGTTCACTCTACATAGCACATGACATGCGAAGGCCTTTGAATGCTATGTTACTATCATTCACAATAACATCATAAGATCATTCATCAATAACATCATAAATCACTCCTTGGTTGTCAGTCAGATTTAGGGCTGGGCAGCAGGGAAAGAACAGGAGAAGGAGGAGTTTCCAGGCCCTACCTTGAGCATATGCTTGGTGATTGGTAGGATATCAATAAACAATTGCTGTGTGAGTGAATGAAGACTGTTCTCATGCAGAGCAGACTGAGATTTGCTCAAAATTGATCTGATTCATCACATCTTGAAGAAGCTGGATAAAACCCCCAGGAAACCAGGCTGAAAAAGCCAAACGTCTGCTGTCTTCATTTCTAATTTGTTTGGCTTGGCTCCCAAGTGTGATACGAAAAGAATGTGAAAAGAGATGGTGGCAAACCTCTGTGGGTTCCCTGAGCTCCGAGGTATCAAGAAACCTGGAATCAAGGTGCCGGTAAGGCTGTGTTCCCTCTGAAGGCTCTAGGCTCTCTTTGCCTCTTGCAGCTTCTCATGGCTCCTGGCTTCCTTGGCTTGTGGCAGTGTAACTGCAATCTCTGCCCCCATCTGCACATCGTCTTTGTCTCCCTGTATCTGTCTGTCTCCTCTTCTCTTAGAAGGGTACCAGGTTTTGGATTTAGGACCCACCCTAATCCCATACGATCCTTTCTAGATCCTTAACTAATTATCTTTGCAAAGACTTGCTTGCAAGTAAAGTCAGACGCTGAAGTTCTGGATGGACATGAATTTGGGGAACACTGTTCAACCCACTACCAGAAGCTTTCTGCCTCCCTTGTATCTGGTCCCTGGAGACATCCTTTGCCTCCTCCCAGGCAGGACCGCTTCCCTTCCAGACACCTGTTCTTAGCACAGCTGCTTTATTATCTGATGGAAACCTCATCTCCTGAGTTAGAAAGCCAATGAGGACAAGAAAGAAAGCAACTAGTAAGACTAGGAGTTCAGGATTAAAAGGGATCCACTGACTTGCTGGCTAGGTGGTTAGTGAGGGGGAGGCTAGGGGAAAAGTTTAAAGAGTGAGAGGAGAAGGAAGGGGGTCCCTCGAATGTTTCAGAAAGGAGAAGGGATGTGGGAACCCAAATTCCTGCAGTAATTTAGCTGAGACCCCATGAGGGTAGTGGTGGTGGTTGTTTAGTTACTAAATTGTGTCCGATTCTGTGACCCCCATGGACTACAGCACTCCAGGCTTCCCTGTCCTCCGTTATCACTCAGAGTCTGCTCAAGTTCATGTCCATTGAGTCGGTGATGCCATCTAACCATTTTACCTGCTGCCGCTCCCTTCTCCTTTTGCCTTTTTCACCATGATGCTGGTGGCTGGGTGCAAATATTAAGCGCCTGATGTAGTTGGAAGGAGCACAGAGATGTGGAGCTGCTCACTCAACTTTCGCCCTACATTTAGACATTTAGTAAATGTCTCCTATGTGTCCAGGTCCTCAGTCTAACACAGTCATTTCACAGGTGAAAACACTGAGGTTCCAGGGGGCCAAGGGAATCATCCAAGGTCTCTTAGAAGCAGAGTCGGGACCAAAAACCAAGTCTTCTAACTCAGTACCTTGTACCTTATACAAAGCATTGTTCTTCTCTAGTATGCTCCAGTCTGCCACGGAATCTCTGGACTCCACCAGGGAATAGTAACAATAGTAGCAACCTGTGTGTATGGACGGGGCTTGATCACGTGCAGGGTGTGATCACGTGCAGGGTGTGTCTCTGGAAGTCATTTTACTACTGCTCCTTGAGATGGTGGGACTGGAGGCAACAGTGCCGAGAGCTTCCTGGCTCCTGCCCTGGAGCTCAGCTTTGCTGGGAGTAGAGGAAGGGAGGAATGAGATCCCCCTGGAGAGAAGGGCTGGGACCACAGACAGAGCCTAGCAGACTCTGCATTATAAACCACAGATCCCGAGGGAACCCCACTGTCAGGTTTGCCCAGCTGACCAGTCCTCCAGAACCTGGGAGAGGCCGAAGGTGCTAGGGAGCCTTCTGAGCCCTTAGTGTGGATTACATGCCTGCAAGTAAGGAACCCACAGCCTTGCAGATTCACCTCCTTGGAGTCTTGCCTTAGAAGCCAGCATGGCTGCTGCTTATAGTGTTTCCCAGTGGACCTACCTCCCTCTGAACCTTCCCTCCTGGACTTTTCAGTCTGGATGCTGGTCTATAATGACCTGATCCATAGTAGATGTTCAGGAATTCTGTGTTAAGTGAGTGAATCTCTTCACTGTGATAGGCGTGTGTGCATGTGTGTGTGTGTGTGTGTGTGTGTGTGTGTGTGTGTGTGTGTGTGGTGGGGGAGGGTGAGGAGTGGAGGGTGGGGGTGCCTATAATCAGGGAAGGAGCTGCCCTGAGCCCAGCTTTGGGATTCGAAGTCTTAGAGGTTCAGCCTGAGGCCTGGCTTGGGAACTGCACCAGCATCCTGAGCACTAGAATGCCAGGGCCTCCCAGCTTCTCTGGTTTCCCGAGCAGTTACCTGCTCACCATAGCATTTCTCTACGCTGTCTCCATGGCAATGTCATCGCCCAGGGGTCCATGGTCCTGCTGGGGGCAGAGGTGGAAAAGGGCAAGGGCAGGAGGCCATGTGTGTCCACATGCCTCTTCTTAGCAGTGAGACTCCAACAGGCGAGGGAGGGGCCCCCATCCAGGCTGGTAGTGAGGAGGGCCTCACGGCAGTGCCCTTCCTGGATATTTCAGGAAAGGAGCCTGGAACTCTGGAGCAGCAGGTGGAGGGGGTTTTTGGAGGCTGGTGGCTCAAGGATCTCTTTGGATCCCTGCAGGGTCCTCGGCTACCAGCACTGGCTGCTTGGTCCCTAGGAGCAGCTGGATAAACTTAGGGTAATGGTCAAAACGTGCAACTTGTCTGAAGACAGCAGATCGGATGGTGCTTCTCAGCGTATCCTCTAAGTTTCAGTCCACCAGACAGAGACCCAGGAAAACCTAACAAAATGGACACAAAAAACAAAGACATACAAGGCCGAGTTGGGCTCCAGGATGTTTCTGTCAGGTTATAGTGCTGCCCTTTGGAGCCCACAGCCCAGTTTCTCGGTGATCCCATCTGGCAATCTGCTAATTTGCTTTCTGTTTATGCAAGCAAGACCCACATGGGCCTTTTTAGGGGTCTAGGGAGTCAGGAGTCTTCAGTTATAGTCATAGAAAGCATTATTCTGACGTTTGTGAAGACAGTAGGGGAGACTTGATTCAGGGCTGTGGTCACAGGTGTCAAGATGATCACAAGACAGGCTGGAGGGCTGCCTCAACTCCAAATATACAAAGACAGCGGTGGTGGTGGTGGGTGGATTACAATCAGTGGGTAGAATGGGACTAAGGGTGGGGAGTCGGGGGCAGTGGATGGAAGATTGCTAAGCAGAGGCATCAAGAAGAGGGGAATTCTTGCTGAAGGCAAAGCCAATGTGATCAGGTGCCAGGGATGAGGAATTCTCTGTAAACCGACAGCAGGGTTCTTGCTAAAACTGGGCTGGGCCAAGACAGGTCCCAAGGACAAATTCTAGCAGAAAAAAGTTCTCCGAGGAGCCTGAGTAAAAGCTTGATCAACCCTAGCCGGGTGGCCTAGGGATATTTAACCTCCTTTGTCCTCTGATTCCTGTTTCTGAAGATGGGATTGGATTGGATGAGGTCTCTTCCAGTGCAAACAGACCATGGCCAGCAGGAGCTGCTCTAATCCTCTCTCCCTTCACCCAGAGCAGCATTTGAGAGTCACCAACATTGCTTTGAAACACATCTACTATTTGGGTGTTAATTTTATTATCAGATGCCTTCTTACCAATGGTGGTATTCAAATTACAAGTGAATAATATCTACCAGTTTAAAATCCTGACTTTGCTATGTAAGCTACGTATCTCATACACATCATCTTTAATCCTTGTGACAGCCCTTGAAAGATGGGAACCATGATCCTCATTTTACAGATGAGAAAACTGAGTTTCAGAGATATTAAGTGAATTTCGTATTCAAGGCCTCACAGGTGCTAGGAAATGAAGCTGTATTGAGCACAGGTCTGGCTAGTATGGCTGCCCCCATGCTGCCCCTGGGCCACCTTAAGTTCTCCCATGTGCTTGGTTTATTTCCTTCCCTTTTATTACAGTACCTGCCACAATGTATTATAATGACTCACCTCCCCGACTTCACCCTTTAAATCAGGGCAACTTCCTGTCCTTGGTGGCTCAGACGGTTAAGCATCTGTCTACAATGCGGGAGACCTGGGTTCAATCCCTGGGTCGGGAAGATCCCCTGGAGAAGGAAATGGCAATCCACTCCAGTACTATTGCCTGGAAAATCACAGGGACAGAGGAGCCTGGTAGGCTACATGTAGTCCATGGGATCGCAAAGAGTCGGACACGACTGAGCAACTTCACTTCACATGAATGACGTACAGTGAATATGTGAATGAAGGAGGATGTGTATTCCAAACATTTGGGACTGGGGAAACTGGAGAATATATGTATATATATTCCATAGTGTTATGCACAATAATGGAAATTCAGTGAATTCTAATTCATATGCGCGCACACACACACACACACACACATGCACACAGACACATACCCACAAATAATCAGTGTTTGTTTGTGGTGGTATTCACACAGCCTAAGTTGTGACGGACCAGCATATTTTTTTCCAGATCACAAATGATACATGTCCTTTCAAATAAATTAGTTCATTAATCGTGGCTGACACACTTGGAGGAAAAGTAAGCCTGTCCACCAGTGCAAGGGTGACCCCCGTGGCCTCGCCTCCAAAATCCACGCAGAGCTGTCTCTCCACATGGCAAGAACATTGAGACGCAGTAAACACAGCCTTTTTCTCATTTTTTTCCTAGTGATATTTGTAGGCCTACACCTGGCATTCTGTGTCACCCATGTGCGCCAAAGATTACAAATACAGGAGAGTCAAATCATGAAATGAGGAAGTTGGAGAGAGAAGCATTTATCAAAATATGAAGGAAGCCTGGAAAATGATCGTATAATTTGAAAAATTACATTTGTGTGTTTATATATAAAAATTACTAAATACTCAGGTTAGTTACAATTAACCAGCTGAGCTGTTGCCTTGGGCTGTTGTTTTTCTAATTACAGGTCTCCCGCTGTGTCACCAGCAAGCTAGGAGCCCCAGGGGGAGCTAAGAAAGTCTCATTCTGTCCTTTTAATCCCTTTTAGAGAGTCTTGCTCCCTTATTCCCAAACTCCCAACCCGGCTGCCTCTAGGAAAGTGCAGGTCTTCGGAGCCCCTCCCCAGCCCAGATGGTCCTGGTGGGGCCCTGCCCCACGCCCAGTGGGCAGCCCTGGGAACCAGTGGTTTCCTGGCAAGTCTAGCTTCCAAGGCTGAGCAGTAATTGGCCCAGGCTCTATTGAGCAGGGCCAAGATGACAAAGCCCATCAGCTGCTTAGAAGTGCTACCTGCAGAGGGACCAGGCCGAGCATCAAACCAGCCGCCTGGAGAGCTGCCACTTGGATGGCGCACATAATTTCCAAATTAGATATTTCTGAGGCTTGGATTTTGTGATGCAGACACGCTCAGAGGTGGCTCTGGCTGAAGCTGCAGAAAGCAAACAAACGGAAATCTTACACAGAAAGTGATTTCATTCACAGTCCACACGCTCAGGTTTCCCTCTCCCTCTCCACCTTTTTCATTAAGATGCAAATAGAGCTTTTGTTGCCCGGAAGTCCTGCTGCTGCTCTCGTCCTGGTCCTGGGGGCTGTGGTGTTGGCGAGAGATTCCAGCTCTGGTTCCTGAGGACCCAGTTACCCAGTTACAGGGGCCTGGAGGAGGGAAAGGCTTCCCTGGTGGTTCAGACAGTAAAGAATCCGTCTGCAGTTCAGGAGACTGGGGTTTGATCCCTGGGTCGGGAAGATCCTCTAGAGAAGAGAGTGGCAACCCACTGCAGTATTCTTGCCTGGGAAATCCCATGGACGAGGGGGAGCCTGGTGGGCGCCAGTCCAGAGCAGGGAAAGGAGATGTTGTAGTTAGTGAAGCTGGAGCTGGCTAAGAGCCATTTCTACCGCACAACTTCGGTTCAGTGGAAGCAGAAGTGCTATCAGCCCTATAGATTAATCCTCGAGTCCCCTGCGTAGAATGATACAGACACAGACCACCGAGAAGTGCTATATGAGAGCACAGGGTCACTGTTCCTGTCGCTGAGAGCTGTCCTTCTTGCTGTTTACATATAGCTCTCTCTGATAGAAAGGATGGATATTCGTTGAACAAGCAACACACTGTATGAGGCTCATATCCTTTAATCCACTTTTATCCAGACCCACTGAGGGAAGAGATACCATCTCCATTTTACAGATGTGTCTGCTGAGCCTCAGAGAGGTGGCGTGACTGATCCAAGGAAGAGGCACAATCAGGATTCAAAAGCAGCTCCATCTGACCTTTCCAACAGCTCCCCTGCACTGGCCTGCCTCTCCTACACATATGTGAGCTTTGAGAAGGAGCATGCTGCCTCTTTATCACCCCACAGGGCCTAGCAAAGCGCTTTGCATCCAGTAGGCACAGATGCATATTTCTTAAAATGAATGCATACGTTTTTAGAATTCTTCTAAAACTACTGAAACTCAGTTAGCTACTGAGACTTGGGCAAGTTACAGACATTTTGTGTCTCCGATTCCTCCTGGGAGTATCTTAGATGACAGTCACCTCCAGAGCTGGTTGGATATTGGATTGTCTGAGATCCGTCTCTCAGCTCTGGAGATGAAGTCTGCCTCTCAGATGATGCACCGGAAGACTCACGGTAAGCCCCTTGGTGCATTCATACTTTTTCAGGGGAAGTGAATTCCATTCTGAATCACTATTAATTTCTTTTCTTTTTTTAAATTTATTTGACTGAGCTGAGTCTTAGTTGTGGCATGTGAACTCTCAGTGGTAGCATATGAGATCTAATTCCCTGATGGAACTAAATCCAACTGGGGCTCCCAGCATTAGGAGCATGAAGTCCTAGCCACTGGACCACCGGGAAAGTCCCTTAATTTCTTTTTCTTTTCTTTTTTTATGGTAGTAAAAAAATACCCATATAACATAAAATTCACCATCTTAACTGTTTTTTAAATTGATTTTTATTGAATTGTAGCTGCTTTACAATATTGTGTAAGTTTCTAGTCTATAGCAAAGTGAATCAGCCATGCGTATACACCTGTCCCCTCTTTTTTGGATTTCCTTCCCACTTAGGTCACCGTAGAGCACCGAGTAGGGTTCCCTGAGCTATACAGTAGGTTCTCATTAGTTATCTATTTTATACGTGGTATCAATAGTGTATAGATGCCACTCCCAATCTCCCAATTCATCCCACCGTCCCCCCTTGATGTCCATAGGTTTGCTCTCTGTGTCTATGTCTCTATTGCTGTTTTGCAAATAAGATTAACTTCCCAGGTGGTGCTAGTGGTAAAGAACCCATCTGCCAAAGCAGGAGACCTGAAGAGATGCCAGTTCTATCCTGTGCACAGAGGAGCCTGGTGGGCTGCAGTCCGTGGGGTTGCAAAAGAGCCAGACATGGCTTAGTGTCTAAAACAAAAACGACTAGTGAGGTTGAACATCTTTTCATAGGTTCATTCATTCTTGGTGGAACTGAACAAGAATCTTCACAGTGGATAATAAAAAGGCAGATATCACAGGGCTCCTTGGCCTGGGTCCAGGGAGCCCTATTTGTTCAAGGAGACTGAATAGAGGGTGAAGCTTTTCTGCTCTGTCCTTCAGCCAGGACAAGGCGCTAATCAGCTGTTGATCAAGCCCAGGAGGGCCTGACAGGGGAGGAGGGCAGTTGTAATTTGCAAAGAGAAAAGCCAGGGCTTTAGAATGAGAGCAGTTCAAGTCCTAAGTCTGCTTTCTATGGCCTGTGTGATCTGGACCAAATTACTTAACCTCTGTGAACCTTAATGTCTTCATCTTAAAATAGATTATTGTGGGAGATCCATGTGGTTTTGTGTGGTTAATGTTTTGACAGTGAGCTTTCCAGGAGAAAATAATGCTCTGGTTTGTAGCATTTGCTGATTTTGTTATGTAAGCACTCAGACTGTGGCTAATTTCAAGCCACCAACTTGGTGTCTTTGGACGCAGTGGGGAGGAGGGACCCGCAGACCGGCTCCAGCACATCACTGGTCCTCCCATGAGATGCCTCACCCAGGATCTGGCAGGTGTCAGGGTCTCAACAAAGTTCCCTTCCTCACCGCCTTCCACTGTAGGGACTTGAGAAAGAATTCTTGGGTTTATTTAACATGTTTATTCAACTATGTACTTGTATGTATTGAGCTCCTATTATGTCCTTGGAGCAGAGTATAAGCTCAGGAAGAACAGGCAGGAGATCTGCTTTCAGTCTGTTATTGTCGGAGATTCCAGCGTGGCTAGGTGATCCTCCCATAGGCCGTCATCTCTCTCACGTAGCATTTTAACCACCTTTGTGCTTATCTTTCGGAGAAGGCAATGGCACCCCACTCCAGTACTCTTGCCTGGAAGACCCCATGGATGGAGGAGCCTGGTGGGCTGCAGTCCATGGGGTCGCTAAGAGTCGGGGACGACTGAGCGACTTCACTTTCACTTTTCACTTTCATGCATTGGAGAAGGAAATGGCAACCCACTCCAGTGTTCCTGCCTGGAGAATTCCAGGGACGGGGAGCCTGGTGGGCTGCCGTCTATGGGGTCGCATAGAGTCTATCTTTCCTGCCAAGCTGTGATCTCCTTGAAGACAACAACTGTGTGTTTGTTTGGTATCCACACTGTCTGGCACCTTGAAGGTCTCCAATAAGTAATGTCAGGTGATTTCTGAAACTCGAAAGCTATCTAAGGAGATGAAGCTAATGCATCTGAAACATTCAGAGAGTAATACAAGAGCCATAATTACAAAACTTTCAATTTGGTAAGAATCCCAGTGCTTCAAAGCATTTTCAGTTCAAACAGTTAATGCCAATTGAGTGCTCAGGTATGTCAGGTATTAACAACCATTCAGTGTTATCTCATTTAATATTTTGCAACAACCCAGTGGAATTGGTGCTGTCATTACCATTATCCCATTTCATATATGAGTAAACTGAACAACAGCCGTTAAATATTTGTTTGGGAATGGGCCTTTTGGCCAACCCAGTGGATTTTCCCGATGGTTTTGATTATATGCATAGTGCCAGGCTCTGCACTTCAAACTCGATCATGACTGCCTCAAGAAGTGGAGAAAGGGGTTATGTTGTTTCTATCCATATTACAAAATCTCTCTTCCATAAAGGTGAGAAAACAGGCTTCAAGAAGGAGAGAGAGATTAAGTGACTTGTCCAAAGTCGCACAGCTCACAGGATGTGGAACCAGGATTAAGGCCTAGGCTTTCTAACAGGATAATAACGTACAGTGTGAGGGGACGCACAGAACAAACGCCGTGTCAGAGAAAGACGGCACTACTGGATGTCAAGTGGTCAGGGCAGCTTCCAGAAGACACTGGGCTTGATTTGGAGCCTGGGGAGCTGGAGGTGGACCTGGATCCGCAGATGTCATCCTCCTGTCCTCAAACACACACACACACACACACACACACACACACAGAGCCCAGTGGCCCTGACCCCTGGTCTCCAATGTGGAAAGCAAGGGGATAGCGTTCAGACAAGCTCACCCCATCTCATGGAGACTCCACAGGAGATGTGCTCAGCAGCAGCTGCTGTTTCTCCCATGTGGATGTTAGTTATTCGTATAAAGGATCCACCAGCCCCTAGGTTGCTTAGACGGCATCGACCTTTCTAGTGGCCTTCATCTCTGACTCCAGGAGAGGCTGTCGTGCTTCCGATCACTTAGAAAGTGCCTGTCTCCTACGCATAACCTGGAGTCAGCCCCTCTGACTTTGAGGGCAGCGGTGCAACCACAGGGGCAGAGCCTGAAGCCATGAATTACCGCTGGAGGAGGCAGTGTGGACGCTATCCTCCAGGCAGGCAGAGTGTGAACTGCGCTTCACGCTTCTGGGCAGGAAGCCAGATGAGGGAGGGAGAAATGAGACAGTGAAGTTCACTGCTCCATCCCCAGATGCTGGAATCCCTGTCAGTGCTTAATTTGTGAGTCATGCTGCTGCTGCGGCTGCTGCTAAGGTGCTTCAGTCTTGTCTGACTCTGTACGACCCCATAGATGGCAGCCCACCAGGCTCCCCTGTCCCTGGGATTCTCCAGGCAAAAACACTGGAGTGGGTTGCCATTTCCTTCTCCAATGCGTGAAAGTGGAGTCGCTCTGTCGTGTCTGACTCTTAGCAACCCCATGGACTGCAGCCCACCAGGCTCCTCCATCCATGGGAGTTTCCTGGCAAGAGTACTGGAGTAGGATGCCATTGCCTTCTCCGTTGTGAGTCATGTGAACTGTTAAATAATTTTCAAAAGGTTAAAAACACATTAATCAAACAATTACATGTCAACAATTTATTTACCTTATTAATGAAGCAACCAGTGAGATGACAAAGCTAGATTCGAAAGAGGATAAAGGAAGAAAAAATCAGTGAAAGAAAGGAAGCAAGCTGGAGTAAGATTGCTGAATTTGATAAAGAACATTAATGTCTTATAGGGCAATAAAATCATAGACTTTGGGACTCTCTTCTCTACTGGATGGAAGACATTTGCATATTACCAGTTTCTCTCTGTTCATATCTATCTTACAGGATTGGGCCCCTAATGGATAGTGAACAGCAAACAAACAAAGGACACTCCTCTCCAGTGGCCTTGTTGCCTGATTTCCACGTTTTCTTAACAACTCAAAGGAACCCAGCTGGTCCTGTGCTACTCGGGATTCTGCCAGCTTAGTCTAGTTCAAATATGCATTCCCAGACTGGGGACAGAACCACAGCACGGGTTCAGTGACCCACTGGACCTACTGTGAGAAGCACTGAGCTCAGAGACCCACTGATCACCTGTCCTCCACAAGCTCCTATGAGGACTGGTGGATCGCAGTGATGTTTGGGTTTCCTGGCATTGGTGCCTGTTCGCAGCCAGAGTGCAGTATATGCAGAGCTCAGAGAGAGAGTGGCGTCCATTCCAGATCGCCCCAATAAAGCAAATATCTCAATAAAGTGAATTGCATGAATTTTTTGGACTCCCAGTGTATACAAAAGTTATGTTTACACTATACTGTAGTTTATATGTCCCCCAAAGTACATACCTTAATTAAAAAATACTCTATTGCTCAAAAATGCTAACCGTGGCCTGACAATGCAGGGTTGCCACAAACCTTCAAATCTATAAAAATGTAACATCTTTGAAGTGCAATAAAACAGGGTAAGCTGCAGTCCCAGAAAAGTCAGATTATTTCCTTTTCTCCAGTGCATGGTCACCCTGGTAACAGACTAAAGATCCCTTTGGGGAAGGCTGGGAGAAAGATTAACTATTAATTTTTCACCATGTAGTAAGGATCTTCCTCCAGGGGCCCTGACCTCCCCTTCATTCAAGGGATTCTGGGTAAATGAATTGGGTCTGGGAATTGACTGAGGGGTGATGACTCCCTTTCTTGGTTATTCAAGTTAGCTTCTGTTCACTTGATCCAGAACTCTTCCACTTAAACACGTCAGGTAAGCATTTAGAAGATGAAGCATTTAGAAGATGACCATTCACGTCTCTTCTGGGAACACCACGGTCAACCAGCTGGTTCAACAGGTCCCTGTGAGTCAGACTTTTCTGACTGCTTC
The DNA here is from genome assembly GCF_032405125.1 of Capricornis sumatraensis. NCBI lineage: Eukaryota > Metazoa > Chordata > Mammalia > Artiodactyla > Bovidae > Capricornis > Capricornis sumatraensis. The sequence continues at coordinate 25,900,894 of NC_091084.1, read as the reverse complement.
TTTGACTCTGCTGTCCATTAGGGCCTGGAGACAACGTGGGCTCTGCAGAAAGAGTCCATGAGAAAGAATAAGATGTGAATTCTGGTTCTGCCTTTGCTACTAACTAGCTGGGTGACCTTGGGCAAATTAATAAGTCTCTCTGAGTCATCTTCCTTAACCTTTAAAAAGGGAGTACTAACCCTCCCCTGCTGGGAAAGAAGGCTGTCGTGAAAGCTTTGAAAAATATAACCATGTCTTTATTATCATTTTTTAGTTGGAGTAAGGTTGACTTACAATGTTGTGTTAGTTTCAAGCGTGCAACAATGTGATCCAGTTAAACACAGAGTCTTTAGACTGTGGCTACTTGTGTCGTTTTGGTGTTTTAGACTGTGTGAGTGGAGGATGCAAGCTGCATCTGATCTATCAAAGTGCTTTGGCTCAGATGATGGGATGAATGTGTTGCCAGCATTTTAAAATAAGGAGATTTCAAATAAACGTCTCAATTCTGGTTGTTTTTGAAGCACTGGAGGTTCTGGCACATTCTTGTACGAGGGTGATAGGCTGTAAGATATCCACTTTACCTGCCCTGCCCGCTACTTCACTCCCAAGGACTGAGTTTATGGAGGCAGCCCGCAGGTGCCTGGTATGATGCTGGGAAGAGATGCTTACCAAATGCAAACGCTGAGTCAACAGTTCAGCGTGACAAGTGCCGCACAGGGGTCGGTGCCAGTCTGAGTGGGAGTGGGAGCTAAGGAAGCCATCAGTTCTCCAGCATCGGGATGGACCGCTGCTCGCTAAACACCACCCCTAGACTCCTTCCTGGTTTCTAGCCATCGTGCTCCGACTTTGGGGCTGATTTTCACTTCTCTGGTCATCTCTCTAGTTCCAGGTCTTAGAAGACCCATCTGACTTGTCTGAGCTGATTCACTTGCCAGATACTAAGGCTAGATCTGTTCTCTTTCAACTATGACTCCAGCTTGAAATCTTGGCTTTGAACCCCCCATTGCTATCCCCCTGGCAAATGCCATCTTGTTGGGAACAGCTCCAGGTCACCCTGCTACTCTGCCAGCGGAGCACTTACTAATTCAGCACATTTTCCTGGGCATCTGCGATGGGCGTGTGCCCCGTGGGAGATGCCCTGCACTCTTCCTCCTGCTCTTGGCTGCAGTGACCTGTACTGGCGGGGGCAACAGCCGCCTCTCATAGCTCAGGGCATGGCACACACTTGCCTCGCCTGAGCCTCGTGACTTCTGAGCTCTTGCCATCTGGCCTGCCCACCTTCCCACCTGCCCAAGGCATCTTGGGCACCCCCTCCCCAGGGATCTAGGCTGCTTCTCAGCTTTATAATGGAAGCTAGTTAAGAATGTTGCCTTGTCTGAGCGTCATGTCGCTGCTCTGAGGGAGTCAGGGTGCCGATCCAGTGGTCAGGGAAGGTCTCCTTTAGGAGGTGGGCTTTACCCTTGAAGGGTCCGTGGGGGGAGGGTGGGGCGGCAGGTGGATAAATGGCAGCTTTCAGAGTTGAGGGAACCGGGAGGGTGAGGCGAGAGGAGGACGGAAAAGCACAGATCAGCTCCAACTCGAGTCTCCTTCCCACAGCAGAGCAGCAGGTCTCATTTGGGGAGGTCAAAAATAGAAGGATCTAGACTGTCTCCTTTGGGGGAAGTGGTTGGTTGAAGGTATTTTGAGCGAGATGGTGACGGCAGCCAAAAGCCGTGGCTTGAAGAGGTGATCTCAGGAGAACTTGCAGGTAGTCTGGAGGTGAGGCTGGAGATGGGGTTCGGGGGAGAGACTCTGGGTTCCGGCTCCCTCATCACGTCGCCTCCATCCGCTTGTGCCCTCTGGGCCTGCTCTCACCCCACAGATCACACTTGGCTCAGCTCCTTGAGGGCGGCTGAGGAGTGCTCCCTGCTCCTTGTGGCCCCGTCCCACCTCAGGAGGACCCGAGTGAAGTCCGATCTGTCATTTACCAGCCTCTCCGGGAAGTGGGATGGGGCTTGAGGGAGGCACCAGGCACATTGCATTGCCCTTGCCCTTGGGTGGGGCAGTCAGCGGCCCCAGGCCCCTCTGCTTCGGCCCTTCCCAGGTTCCTTCTTTCTTGGCTGGACTGGGCCTGGGAGAGGTGATTAATACTGCTGCCAGGAAGCACCACATGGCAATTACTGGGACACTATCTCCTTCCAAGGGGAAAATATTGTGGCAGGAACTCCTGGGCTTATGAGAGTGGGGAGCCTCTGGGAGGTGCCAGGAGTCCCTGTGTTTCCAGGAATAAGCAGAACAGGGAGTGAGGTCTCCAGCCAGAGCTCCTCTGGGTGACGGTGGCCAGCCAGTTGCCTCCATGGCTGGTTTGCCCCACTGCCCTGGGTCCCTCTCTGGGCATGAGTGCTCTGCTGGTCTGTGGACCCGAGATCTCATTAGGACTTTCAGAAGGGTGTCAGAAGACGGCTGAGCCTTGCTGTCTCAGAGCTCATTATCCCTGTGACTCACCCAGCTCTGTTTCCAGGTCCCATTTCACTGATTGATGGTGACTTCTTGCCTGAAGTTCTTCTGAGTGTGTTCTATTGCTGGCCCCCTCTTGGAGACCTCTTGGGGTCCTTTATGGGGTCTTGCCCTCATCACGACCACAGACATCTGCTTTAGTGGGCAGTAACTGTAGCAGACAGTGGTCCCCAGACTGATGAGGTGAATGGGGAACTGCCTAGGCCCTCTGATTACCCTCCTTCCACCCCGAGCTCTCAGCCCTGGCTGGGCTGGAGCTCGCATGGTGGCAGGTGGGAGGACACTGAGGGGAAACAGCCTTGGAGCTTCTCTAGGGTGGCCACATGTCCCTATTAGAAATGGAAACTGAGGCTTGGAGGTCGCACGGCTGGAGATGCAGGGCACAGCCGACCTCCTGTCCGTCTTGTCCCCAGGTGTTTACCCGGCTCCAGAGCTCTGCCTGGGTGCCGAGGTGATGATAGCAGCATGGCTGGCTGACCTGTGTGTTCTCAGAATGCTGAGAAAGCGGCATCTTTTCTATCTTTTTTTTCCCCCAGAGTGTGATAGGGGAGCCTTGAAAAGTGGTAAAGTTTTCTTTGTCTTGTTCTCACAGCCACTTCCATCAGCCAGGCCAGGCCTCCTGTGCAACAGGGATGCAAATTCAACAGGAAACCCGAGAGAGTGGGCCAGGAATGGTGCGGGAGTGGAAGATGATTTTACGATCTTTAAAAACAGCCTCTCGAAGCCATGCACTTGCCAGCGCAGAGCAGTGGGCACAAACACGGGACAGAGGAACGGAACTTCCTGAGCGGGGAGTGGGTCTCCAGCCCTCAGCCCATGCCGCTCCCAGTCCAGGCCCCGGGTGTCAGGGAAAGGCTGCTATCTTTGGAGGCCGGAGCCGAGTTTGGACTTCCAAGGGCTGTGACACGCTACCAGGTCCATCCCAGCGGGCTCTGAGGGCTTCTGCACAGATCTGTGTCAACTCAGCGTTCTTGGGCGAGTTCTAGCCCTGCTGCGGTCCAGGCTGCCATGGGATCACAGGAGGCCAGTCGGGGTTCGGTGACCCCAGCCCGTCAGCACGGGTGGGAGGCGGGTAGGCAGAGGGGACCGTATGGATGGTCCCGTGAAGCTTCTCCCACTTCAGAACACGGAGAGCATGGCTCACTGTATTGACAGCATCACCTTCATCTGCCGCAGACACCCACTTCCGAAATGGTGCCCCATGACGACACAGCTCCCTGGGAGTCCTTCGGTTTGGTTGTGCTTCACCAACCAGTGGCCTGAGGCCTGGCTTTGGTGATGGCAGAAGTGTGGGGTTTGGGGGAGACCAAGGGGCCTGGCGGAGAACCCCAGATCTGTCATTTAGCAGCTGTGTGGTGCTCGGGAAGTTTCTTGGGGGAATGACAGGCAAGAACTATGCGTGTGTGTGTGCTCAGCCACTTCAGTCGTGTCTGACTCTATGACCCCATGCCCTGCAGCCCGCCAGGCCCCTCCGTCCATTGGATTCTCCAGGCAAGAATACTGGAGTGGGTTGCCATGCCCTCCTCCAGGGGACCTCTCTGACCCAGGGATTGAACCCGCATCTCTTAGTCTCCTGCATTGGCAGGTGTGTTTTTACCTCTAGCAGCACCTTATATCAGGAGAGAGAGCATTCTGCTTTCTGTCTTCACGCATCGGCATGATAAATGCTACCTGATTCTTCTTACTTTCACGATGACTTGCCTAAACCTATGTTGTGAAATGGGGTTGTTGGACTGACTCTGGAGGACTGTTGTGAGGCTGAGTGGTGAGACTGGTAAAATCTCTGAGGGTCTTGCTTTCCAACCACTTGTTAGAGTCTTCACAGCCCGGTGGACAAGAGGGACTCTGCTACTAGACACACCCAGGTTTCAATTTCCCACCGTGTTAAGTTGTGATTCCCTTAGACTCTCCTGCTTCGTCTGTAATGAAAGGATTAATAGGATTTACTTCTTAAGGTGATTTTAAGAATTAGGAAAAAGGAGTGTAAAGTGTGCAACACAGTACTGAGTACACAGTCAACAGTCAAGAAACCGTAGCTGCTATTACTATGACTGTTGTTGTTGTAATAAATGAGAACCCATTTTCTCCAGCACTTTCAGCAGTCCCATTTCTGACCCTCAATGACACAGGGGTAGACAGTGGTTTTCTCAGCAGAAATGATTACAAGAAACACTTGGACAGCGAGGGTGCCTGGGTAATTAAGGGTGGGATCCGTGGACCTCAGGCTCAGAAAGCAATTCCAGGGGCAACTGGAGCTAAGACTGTCCATTTGCTTCCCGTGCAAGCAGAGTCCACGTGTCCCAGCACTAGCAATCCAGGAAGCCCCCGGAGGAGGAACGGAGGACAGGCAGAGAGAAAAATTTCCTGGATCAGGACAGTGGGCAACTCACTGGAACTCACAGACTCAGGCCCCTGGAAAGGCACCGGAGCCTTGGCTGGGAAGTGCCTCCAAGCCAGATGACTCTCAGCATCTCTGTATCCAGCAGGGGCTCTGGGGACAGGCTGGCCTTGGGTAGAGACCTGCTTCCACCGCCTTCCAGCTGGGACTGTGCGTACATTGTTGCTCCTCTCTGGGCCTCCGTCTCCTGAAAAATGGGGGCGTTATGAGAATTAAATGAGTGCAAATAAGGAATATTGCTATGTCCAGAACACATTAGGGGATCAAAATGACTGGTATTGATCAATTGGCAGATAGTAATATTAATCTGCCTCTTTCTCTTTCTCCTGCCCTTGCACTGGAAGCTTGATGCCTACCTGACTCTCTGTCTGTGCTCCATCTGAAGAGGAATGGATGGGGGACCTCCTCTTTGCTTAGGAGGAGTTCTGGCCTCCTGTCTGCTGGTGGGAGCTGTGGCCGTGCGCCTTCAGCCAGACACCTGGGCACTGGAGAGGCCACCCACCTGACCATGCAACACTCCACACCTGGACGCCTGTTTTCGTTTGAGATAATTTTAGACTGTCCGAAGAGTTGCAGAAGTAGTACAGAGAGTTCTCTTCTACCTTCCACCCAGCTTCCCCTAATGTTAGCATCCTATCTAGCCACAGCACAATGATCAAAACTGACAAAGTAAGGTTTGTTCAATGCTCTGATTAAATGGCAGGCTCCACGTGGCACAGCAGTAAAGAGTCCGCCTGCCAGTGCAGGAGACGCATGAGATGTGAGTTTGTTCCTGGCTTGGGAAGATTCCCCTGGAAGAAAGAAATGGTAACCCACTCCAGTCTTCTGCCTGGAGAATCCCATGGACAGAGGAGCCTGGTGGGCTACAGTCCACAGGGTCGCAAGACTCGGACACGACTGAGTGACTAACCCTACTACTAGCACCCGTTTATGATTTTAAAAAACTCTGCAGAAAATGGGCATAGCGGGAATCTACCTCAACATTATAAAGGCCATAGAAAACACACCTACAGCTCGCATCATACTCAATGGTGAAAAGCTGAAGGCATTTCCTCTAAGATTAGGAGCAAGACAAGGATGTCCATTCTCACCACTTACACAGTAGAAGCCCTCTTGCCCAGTATGGTTGATCGACCAATTGAAAAATTTCATTAAAGAGAAGATGCATTAAAAATGATACTTCAAACATTTCATTGTACCTTAGAATATTTGTGTCCATTAATTTACCAGACTTTTGGTATATATTTTCAGTTTTTTCTTTGAGTTATGACTCCACCTACTAGAGTTTTTGCCTCATCTTATTTGCATTAGAATCCCCATAATGCTTTAGCTACAACTTCCAATATTTTTACTTTTATTTTTTAAAGCAGAGCAAAGACTTAAACTTACAAAGGAATATAAATGTAGACTCCTGGATTTCAGAATTTTTTGCGTTATCTTATTCACACATAGCTAGTCAGTATTTTTTTTTTAAGCAATTTTTCTTTATCAAAAAATGTCCCCAGGCCATTCAAATTAGTTTGAATGGAATCAGTATTTTAATTTGGTATTCATGCTTTATTGTTTATTAAACAGTGAGCTAGATTAATGGCAATTAGAAGGAAAACTAGCATGGGCGGATTTGGGAACAGATGTGACGGGAAAGCAGACAGCTCCCCAGGTGTGCATGGAGAGTAGCTGAGCCTAGGTTCCTACAGGGGATGCATGGGTGCCAGTCAGCATCTTCTCCTGAGTGAGAACTAATTCAATGGGCCAGCAGTGTGGAGGGTCTTGGAGAGCTTTCACAGTACATGATCTTTCTGGCCCTCCTCCCATCAGGAGGCGGACTCCACGCCCTTCCTCTTGGAGCTTGGGGGGCCTCTCTGACTGCCCTGTTGAGTAGAAAGCAGTGGAGCTGGTGCTGTGTGAGGTCCAAGGCAGCATTTGGAAAGTCCCTCAGTGTCTGCAGGTTTCCCTTAGGACAGTCCCTCGAGGAGGGAGAGAAGCCCCAGCTGCTCGACTCTTCCCAGCTCCAGCACCAGGCCCGTAAGTGAAGAAAACTTTGAGACGACCTGCATCCAGCCACTTTCTGACAGTAATTGCATGCGAGACCCTGAAGGAGAGCTGACCCATGGACTCACCAGCTTCGTTAGTGTCTAATGACATCATTACTGGTTTTCTTAAATGAGTCTGTTTGTTTCTTTATTTCTGGTGGTGCTGAGTCTTGCTTGCTGTGCAGGCTTTTCTCTAGCTGCCACGAGCGGGAGCTGCTCTAGAGAGGCGGTGCTTGGGCTTCTCATTACGGTGGCTTCTCTTGTTGCAGAGCATGGGCTCTGGGCTCCCAGGCTTCTGGAATTCAGCAGTTGTGGCCCCTGGACTCTAGACCTCAGGCTCAATCGTTGTGGTGCCTGCACTTGGTTGTTCCTCGGCATGTGGGATCATCCCCAACTAGGGATTGAACCCGTGGCTCCCTCACTGGCAGGTGGATTCTTTACCACAGAGCCATCAGGGAAGCTCTGTCATTACTGTTTTAAACCACTATTTTGGAGTGGTTTGTTAGGCAGTGAGGATCAGAGGCCTTTGACTGTGAATCCTGTATACATTTTGAACTTTTAATCACATCAATGTATTTCTTATTTAAAAGTAAATAAAACTAAAATTGTCCACCCCCCTCAGATGAAGCACACAATCTTTCACCTTAATTTCATTGTTATTTGTGGGGCTCACACTTCATGGCTAGCATGTCCCAGATGCTGGAAGTACAAAAGAGGAATAAGATATAGACCTTGCCTTGAAAGAGCACGGGAGATGAGAAGACATAGACTTGCAGGTTTTGATACCACAGATGCCCAAAAGAGGAAGAATCCTGTTTATGAAATGGAAGAGGAATAAACAAGTGACCCTCCCTTGAAGCAGATCATGGAAGTCTTCTTGGAGGAGGTGGCATCAGAGACCACAGGTGAGAACAGAGTTTGAAGAAGCAGGGGTCACTGAACATCATCCTCTCAAGGAACTCAAGATGGTAGTGTTCTCTGAAAAGGATGCAGAAGGTACCAGCTGTTCATTGTTGTTAGCATCCTCCCTGGAGGGGACAGGACCCTTGGGCCTCCCCTCCAACAAGTAAACCCTGGTGTATTTGTTAGAATTAACAGATAAGGGAGGAGGGTGGGGCGATAGAACCAGTCTTCCCTTGGGGAGGCCCAGCACTTCACAGAGTGAAGAAGGCAGCGGAAATACCTTACGGGCACCTCTCCTAGCTCAGTAGCGGCTTGCCTATCATGCTGGTACATGAGGCAAACTACAGACCTCGGTTTGCCACATGCCAGGAAGATGGAATGTTTTGTCTCAGCCTGTGATGTGCACCCCATTTGCTGTAGAGATTACCACTTCCTGGGCCGCAACTGTAATTAGATGATCAATCATAGAAAGTCTAAAGCCAAGGCAGACCTGGGGGAGAGAGATTTGTTTTATGGCATCAGTTTGAATATCAGCTGGGCAGAACGGGCCCCAAGAGAGGCTGTGCTTCAGACACAAAGGCCTCCAGCAAGAGCGCTGAAGCCTTCAGGCAGAGCGAGGAGTGGTAGGAAAATCTCGGCTTTGTCCAAACGGCACTGGTGTTTCCTAAAGCCTCCCAGCCCTGAGGGTTCCCATCTTCCTGCGGCCACCAGGCGTGAGGGTGAGGATCAGGTGGGGAGATCCTAGAGTACTGTTCAGACCAGTCTTCATAGTTCAGCAATGTCTCTACAACTCGGTTACCCTTGATACTGTTATAAAACGGGCTGCAAACTTAAATGTATGCGGGGCCTGGAAAGAAACATAACCTGAGTGACACCAGCTGGGCGCAGGGTTGTAAGGATTGGTGAGGGGATTTCCCTGATGGTCCAGTGGCTAAGACTCCATGCTCCCAGTGCAGGAGGCCTGGGTTTGATCCCTGTTGAGGAAACTAGATCCCGCATGCCAAACCTAAAGAGTCTGTGTGCTGCAAAATAGACCAGGCATAGCCAAATAAATAAATGAGATTGGTGGAGACTGTGGTAAACCTGAGGGCACTGTGCCCCACCTTGTTGGAGGGCAGAAGGAAGGGGAGAGGGGAGCTCTGCCAAAGCCTTGGGGCCTGGCCCCTTGCAAACTGGGATGAGTGGGGAGAACGCAGGGGGTGAGGAGCAGAGAGTAGGGATGTAGCTCCCGCCGCCCCCTCCATCCTTGGAGTGCAGAGACAGTCTCTTCCCCAAAGCTGGCCCCTCCTCTGGCTGGGCAGGGCCACTGCCTTCTTTAGTTACTGTGTACTCTGTGTGAAGGGGGCCGCCTCTTTTGACCCCAGCTTGTTGTTCCCTTGTGAGAATGCTGACCCAGTGTTTCCAAAATCCTGTGATTCTTTTGATGGGAACCTGTATTTTCATGTGACATCTGCAAAGTTTAAATATTGGCAACAAGTTGCAATCTTTCAACAATGCAATGTAACCCCAACAAAACCTATCTGCAAACCAAATGCGGCCCAAGGCTGCCAGTTGGCAACTTCTGGTATGAAAAGGTTAGCTAGCCAGTGCTGGGTCTCTGTTGCTGGGCTGGCAAAAAACATAACTAAGAAGTCGGCAAACTTGTGACTAGAAAGGATTTTACCAGCCTGCCATCGCCAACCTTCACTTTTCCCATAACAAAATAGATGGATCCTGTGTTCTGGTATGTTCTGGTATGTTCTGGCATGTTCTGGCACGTTTTGGCATGTTCTGGCGTGTTCTGGCATGTTCTGGTGTGTTCTGGACTTCTTGTTGGGCTAATGGGCTGTCTCCTTCCTTTCAGAGAGGACGATGGCTCGGCTGGTAGGGACAGGAAGTGGGGGTGGACACCTACTTTAATGACAGACAGAACCACTGCTGAACTCCTCTTCTATGCCAGTCACCGTGTGAAGCGCCAACCACATGCATTCATTTAATCTGCACAGCAGCCCTGTGAGATTAGATACTATTTCCATGTTAAGATGAAGAAACAGGCACAGAGAGAGTAACTCACCCAACATCACCCAACCACAGTGGCTTATGCACACAGGTGCATCTGCCTACAAGACCCAGGCTCCTCTCCTTATACCAGGGGGTGAGTCTGGGTCTAGAGCGAGGAGTGAGGTCTGTGGGAACAAGCCCTAGAGGCACCCAGGACACAGGTGCCTTTATCTCCCTGCAGACAGGCTTTCTTCAGGAGTGTGTCCAGAGTCTTACTTCCCCAGGCTCTTCGGGCTCAGGCTGAAGCCCACAGGAGGCCCTTGGACCCTTCACAGCCTTCTAAAGAGGGAAGATGCAGTCCAGGCCATACCTGTGTTTCTTCAGAGTCCTGGGTGCCCTTAGGCAACCGGACGTTCTGGCATGTTCTGGCCTGCCCAAAGTTGTTCCTGCCTTGGGGCTTATGGCATGTGGCTTATTTGGAGGAAGACCGCCGACTCTGTTCTTCAGACACCCAGCAGGTTAGACTTCTTGGACAGCAACTTTGTGTGTGACAGCACGTGGCTTGTGGGGAGAAGTCGAGGTGCCTTGACATCAGTGGGTTATTTTCACGAACTTGGCAGCTCCAGCTAATCCCTCAGGAGAACTTCCCCTCCCTCCTGCCACAGCCATCAGAGCTCTCCATCAGCCTGTGCCTCGGGGAGCTGTCACAGCCTCATTACTGCTAATTCATCTTCACTTAGTGCATCAAAAGGCTGGCAGATTTATCAAATAGGGTGGGTGCACGGGAAGTTCGATTAGCAACGTTGTGCTGTTTGCCCTGTCGAGCTAAGAAAACTTAGCTGCTCTGTGTCCCAGGAGTCCCAACACAAGATGGAAAGTATTTGTGTTCCGCCTCAGATACTCTCAGGATCAGAAGCTAGAGTGAGAACTCCAGCCAGAGGTGTTTCCTTAGTGACTTGCCCGAGGGGCACCTTCTCCGTGTGTCTCTCCTTCCCTCCCTTCCTCTGTCTCCTGACTCCATAGGTGGGTTCCTGGCTGAGCAGGGTTTCTGGTCACATCCCTCATCCTTCGTGGCTGAGCAGCTCTGCCCCCTGGGAATCCTCTATCTCACGCATCCCTCCTGGACCTGGGTTATTGGCTTCTGCTGTTTGTCTCCAGCCTTGGCCTTGTCAGGCTGCTGAGCAGCAAAGCCAGAGATTCAGCCCTTTCCTTGGACTCCTGGGGAAGAATGTGTGTGTGTGTGTGTGTGTGTGTGCATGTGTGTGTGTTGTGTGTGTGTGCATGTGTGTTGTGTGTGTGCATGCTCAGTTGCGGCCCACTCTTTGATACCCCATGGACTGTAGCCTGCCAGGCTCCTCTGTCCACGAATTTAGAACAGAAAAGCCTCCCCCAAAAGTTGTCTCAAGGAGCAGCTCATGCAAAGAAACCTAGCACACCCTATGGCCCCAGGCTGCTCCCTGAACAGATGTTCAGGACACAGTCCATGAGCATGTAACATGCGATGTACAAGCCTTCATCAATATCCAGGGGAAAGCGAGAGCAGAATGTCAGGCTTAGAGAGCAACGCTTGTAAAGAAAGGATTATTTCCAGGGTGAACGGGCTGAGTGGGGACTGGATGTATAGATGTATAGACTGGATGTGTAGACGACTGAGCAGGCACTCACACGTCATCTCTACATCCAGGATCTATACTCCTGGATGCCTGCTGTTGCTCATCTCTGCTGACATATCTGTAGGGGAGATGAGCACACACGAGAAACTGGATGAATTCAGGTTAGACTGAGGAGAGATACAGAGCCTCCAGAGTCACCCTGTCTTTAGCTGACTTAATAGCTTTGAAGATGCAGCTGATGATGACGATCATAGAGGCCGTGATGGTAGCTAATACCTGCTATTTATTGAGCCCTTTGTAGCAGCCACAGAGGCCATGTAAGGTCAAGCTGGGGGCCTATCTAGAAACCTCAATGGCAATCCTGGTAATGAAAACCACCAGGTCCGTGAACTTGGGTGAGTTTTTTCACTTTTCTCGGTCTTAGTTTTTTAATCTGTAAAATAAAGGGACTATATTAGATAAGATTTCTTTGACAAACGAAACTCAATATTCTACACTTTTTTCCCTGTCAAGAGAATAGGGACAACTGAATGTCTCCTTTGGGCCAGAGTCTGTGCTAAGGGCTTGATGTATCTCATTTAACCTTCAAAATAACCCCACAGGGAAGGTGGTCTCCCCGTTTTAGAGCTGCACTATTGCTGTCAACAGCAACCAGCACTACGGACGCACGTTAACTCTTAGCAAGCTGGTATCCTTCTCAATAAGGGCTTCTCAGGTGGTGCAGCGGTGCAGAACCCGCCTGCCAAGGCAGGAGACTCAGGGAACCTGGCTTCGATCCTTGGGTCAGGAAGACCACTAGGAGAGGGAAATGGCAACCCACTCCAGTTTTCTTGCCTGGGAAAGCCTATGGACAGAGGACCCTGGTGGGCCAGTGACCATGAAGTTGCAGAGAGTTGGATACTACTGAACGACTGAGCAGGCACGCATGCATGTCCTTCTCAGTAGATGCTAAGGATATACATGGGTGTAAGACAACCTCTGCCCTGCAGGCTTCACAGACCCATCACAGAGACTGAACAGGAAGAGAGACCAAAGCCAGGAAGTAGCAAAGAACATGTACAACAGCGAGTGAACGGTATCAGCCCCCAATGCTCCAGTGGGGATGTCTGTGGGATCAACTTACAGATGACCAATGAAGGTCTAGGTTCAAGTGCTAATAGTACACTAACATTCTATAGAACTTTAGACTTTGTAGGACACTTTGAAATATATCCGTTTACATGATTATTTCAGGTATGACTGCTCTCATTAAATTATTATCAGTTATTAAATTGAGAATTAGGGAAGTAGGTCATCTAAGGGAACTGGATTTTTCTTCTGCCTGTCAGACTCTAGCAGGTGGATGAAATAATCCAGTGCTGATGATGGACTCTCAAGAGTCCCTGAGGTCTCACTGGATGCCTGGCCCACCTCTGCCTTAGAGAGTTGAGACATCCCGTAGCTGTTTTATCCATAGTATTTATCAGGAAGGTTCCTGGCCAACTAGAGTTTTTCCTTGAAGTCAAGGTGGCTGCAGATCCACGTGGGACACCCTGAGAAGATCGTCACCAAGGTCACCTGCCAGGTGTCCCCAGCATCTCATGGCTTTTAGCTCAGGGCTGGTTGCTGCTGCAGCTGCTGCTAAGTCGCTTAAGTCGTGTCTGACTCTTAGTGACCCCATGGACTGCAGCCCACCAGGCTCCTCCATCCATGGGACTTTCCAGGCAAGAACACTGGAGTGTGGTGCCATTGCCTTCTCAGACAGGGCTGGTTTGTAGGAGCCAAATGTTGGCTGTGACTGGAGTCCCTCCAGAGTGCTCAGAGGACTGGGGGCCATGGAGAAGTAGGAAGTCTCTCTCTCTCAAGGGCACTCATCACAGTGTGGGTCTTTTGCCAGTGGTACTGGTGGGCACTGACAGCAACAGTGCTGCCCCGTGTGGCTCTAAAACAGGGTGAGACCGCCTTCCTCATGGATTATTTTGAAGCTTAAAGATGACGCACTGAGCCTTTAACATAGCCTTTAGCCCAGAGGAGACCCTTTTGCTGGGACCTGGCAGAGTTCCACACCTGCCCCCAACAGTGATACTAGCTTCTGATTATTGAGCTCTTTGTTGACCCCTTCATTTTGCATTTTCTACATTAATTTCACAACCACTCCAATGAGGAGGGATTTATTGTCCCCATTTTACAGATGAGAAAACCGAGGCCCAGAGCTATGACATTGTCAAGGCCACAGTGCTTGCAGATGTTGGAAATGAGACCGAAACCCAGGTCTATCTGATTAAAAATAACCAGGCCAACCCGGCTGCTGTCCTTCAATCCTCAGGACAGAAGGAAGCCCCTCCTCTTTTTTCTCTAGTCATCACTGCTTAAAAAAACCTTAATGTTGAGGACAGGGATGGGGAGGGTAACGCAGTGCCAGTGGGCACACAGCTCACCACCAAGGCTCTGTGCCCATCACCGACACTGCCCTTCTGATCTACTGCTGTCCTGTGGGAGAGGAAGGTGAGGCTCTATTTGAGACACCCAGCCTTTCACTGTGGCAGGGAAACTGCCCCCCACTGCCTTCTGTGACTGTGTGGTGCACCTCTCCCCTGAGTGAGGTGCCAGCAGCCCGGGGCCTTTATTATAAATGCTGGGGAAGCGGAAGGGGGCACTGGATGCCTGGACCTGCAGCGCCCCCACCCCACGGAAGGAAAGGAAACACAGAAAGGACAGGAGGAAGGCGGGCTGACCTGGCCCAGGGGGATGAGCCTGGAGGCTGTCTACGCTCTTCCTTGCCATGCAGAATCCAGCATGTCTGTCCTCCTCTGCCTCACTTGGTCCAGGCAGTCTAATGCTCTGGAGACCTCTAAAGTGTTGTTTTCTGGAAGGCATCCGGGTGCCTAAGGGCAGTCAGGACTCTGAGGAAACATGGGTGAGGCTGGGACTGCATCTTCCCTCTTTGTAAGGCTGAGAGGGGTCCGAGGGGCTCCTGTGGGCTTCAGTGTGAGCCCTAATAGCCTGGTGAAGTTATCGACCCAGATGCATCCCCTGGTATAAGGAGCGGAGCCTTGGTCCTGAAGGCAGATACATCTGTGTGCATAAAGCACTGCACTTGGGTGAACTTGGGCGAATTACCCTCTCTGTGCCTGTTACTTGGGTCTGCAACATGGAAATAGTACCTAATCTCATAGAGCTGCTGTGCGGGTTAAATGAATGCATGTGGTTGGTGCTTCACACGGTGACTGGCATAGAATAGGCGTTCAGTAGTGACTATGTTTGTCATTAAAGCGGGCATCCACTCTTACCTCCTGTCCCTACCAATAGAGCCATTGTCCTCTGTGAAAAGGAGATAGCCCATTAGATCAAGGAAGGGTCCCAGAGCTCCAGCTGTCCTGGACAGGCCACAGCAGTGATGGGGACAAGGAGATGGTCTATCACTCCCCCCACCCCCTCCGCCCCGCCGGCAAGAAAGGAAGTCAGCATTTATAATAAAGGAGCAGGATGGGAAGGCTGGCTTGAAGCCTGGTTTATATCCATGTTGTTTTGGGGGAGAGTGGGTGATGAGCGCTAAAGAGAAAGTTAGATTTTTAAAAAACAGCTATAGAATATTGTAAACATGCACACAATTAGAAAGAATAATATAATGAACCTCAATGTATCCATCACCCAGCTTTAACCATAATCAGCTTACAGTGGATTTTGTTTCATCTGTTCCATCTCATATTATTTTCAGATAAATCCCAGGCATCATATAATTTCAACTGTAAATATCTCAAGTGTGTTTCTCTAAAAGATAAGGGCTCTAAAGTGATGAACCGGAATGCCATTGCCAGACCTAAAACTTGTTGTCAGTAACTCCTTAATATCATCCAAAATGTACTATTTAAATATTCAGTTGTCTCATGAATGTCACAAAAAGTTGGTTTCTTTTGAATCAAGATTCCAATAAGGTCCACACGTTGCAATTGGTTGATAGGGGTTTAAGTTTCTGTTATTATTAAGGCTCTCTCCCCACCCCCAGCTTTTTCTATTGTGTCCTTGCAATTTAATTTTGGAAGAAACCATACCATTTGTTATGGTTCATTTTCCACAATCTGGATTTTGCTGACTGCATTCCTGTGGTGAAGTTTTACTCTCCATTCGTCTTTGAGATACGGACACCAGACAGCTATTTGCCTGGGAGTCCTGAAGTTATAGCTTGCTTGCCACCACACCCAACCCCCCACCCCCATTCAGAAAGGGCTTTATCCTTTGTGGAAAAGAAATGTCCCTGGTGTCCCCTGAGCCAGCCTGCTGGGGCTGAAGGATGGGGGGAGTCGGGAGAGGGGCTTCCCGGCGGTCCCCAGCACATGACGGATGTGGGCTCTTATTTGGACTGGCCTCTCTCTCTCTGTTTTTATGAACAGGGACGTCTTTTCATAAAGCAGAACAATTTTCTACCAGATAGCGAGGATTGTTTTTCATCCTTCTAGAGCAATAAGGTTCAGGATTTGTCTCCCTCTTGACTTTCAAGAGCATGTTTTCTCAATTCTTTCCTGAAATTAAAGTAAAGGTCAAGGAGGCTGGTCTGAGGCCCGGTCCTCCTTCCTCTCCAGCTCCTGCTGGTGAGTTCGGCAGCTAAGTGGGGTCCTGCCCTCTGGACTCGGGCGACCCAGCCCGGCCCCGAGGGCGAACCGAGCTCCACTACCCAATTCTTTTCTTCTTGGGGGAAGCTTGAGGAGGAAGAGGAAGGAAAATGGAAAACAGAGCCAGCCTGTGGATTGCCTTCTGACTAGATTTCCTGAGCAGCTTCTGGAGGTTTCGTCCCCACAGGGTCGAGCCCCAGAGCCCCACAACCTCTGCCCTGCTTCCCGCCTGCCCTTCTGCATGTGAGCTCCCCCAGGAATCGGCACTGCTGAGCGCTGAGGAGTTTTTTCATCAAAAGGCAGAGCAGGCAGAGAACGGTGCCGCCGCCCCCCCCCCACCCCCTCCCCACACTGAGTCACTCCAGCTAACAGTTAATTAATTTGTGACACTTTGACAGTTGGTGAGGAGACTTTTTTTTTTTTTTTTTACGGAGCCATCAAAATCCACAAAGACGGGGTTGTCAGGCAGAGATCCGTTCCCGCGTGCGCGCCCTTCTCCCTTCGGTTAGATATAGGGACCCTGGCCCAGCCCCCGGGAGACCTGGGGCGAGGCCACGACGCCCTGACGGCCTCTGCCAGCATTTCAGGCCCAGGGACGCGCGGCCAGGCCCAGGGACGCTGGCCGCCTTGGGGAGAAGCGGAACCTCAGAGGGGGCGTCCGGGAGGAAGCCTGAGGGGAGGAGGCTGGTTGCGTTCTGCGCTGGTCTCCTGCGTTTACTCGGAGGCCCCCTTCCCCAGCTGTGGGAGCTGTGGCTGCCTCTCCCTGGTACCCCCCGCCCACTGCAGCTCCTCGGGTGCGCCGGCTCTCAGCCGCGCCCAGCGTGCCCTGGGAGGGCTTTGGAGCTTCCGGCTGGTGCTCAGTGAGGGGCTGACTCCTGGCCACCGCCTTGGCCGGCTGTGACTCCACACCCACAGGGGGCGCTAGTCTGGATGCCGCCGCCAAACCTTGAGTCCCCAGGCCTTCCGGTAGACCAGAAGCCCTCCCTTCCAGCCTCTGTGTTCCCCTTTCTACAGAATTCGAGCTATCTCCCCAGCCACCTCCAGACCCACCTACACTCAACTTCAGGGGGTGTTCGCTTTCTTCTTTCAATGCTTCTTAACCCTGTGAGCTCACGGATGGCCTACACGGATGACTCCCCAACCATCTGGACATTTAACCCCAGCTACCTTGTGACTGGGATGCAGGGGCCCAGGGAGAGACCTCAAAGGAGGCTCCTGGGTACCCCTTGAGGAGAATCCAGGGGAGAAACAACAACCAGGGTAAAGACCAAGGGGCTGACTCCTTCACACCGGAGTGAGGCACTACCTCCCATGGACGCCTCTCAGACATTTAAGGCGCACCTGCCATAGCCAGGCGCCGTGCTGGGAGGCGAGAAAGCCACGCTGAGTCGAGACAGGTGTGAGTCGTACACTGGCGAAGCCCACACTTTGGCAAAAACAGACACCAAATAAATAATCAGACAAGTAACAGCTTAATTCTACCCGTGATAACACCACCAAGGAGCATGTGCACCAGGAGAGCTTGAGGCAACAGGACGGCTCTGTGCTGGAGCATCAGGGAGCCTTGCTGGGGAGGGGCTGCCCTGAAGGGTGAGAAGGAGGAGGACCTGAGCCAGGAAGGGACCTGAGCCAGGAAGGGTCCTGAGCCTGGGCAGGAGGGCTGGGCTGGGAAGGGTCCTGAGCCTGGGCGGGAGGGCTGGGCTGGGAAGGACGGGAGACACCGCAAGTTCAGTCTGAGGCTCTGGTGAACTGATACTGAGTGAGCGAGCGTCCCAGGGTAGCTTCTGTTGGCTCTGAGATGGGAGACGATGCCTGACCACGTGTAACTCCAGGGCAGAGTGGGACCAGCTCACCAACTTTAGAGGTGGGGTAACTGAAGGCCCTCAAAGGCCCACCCTCCTGGCTCCAGCTGGGTGGGACCAGACACAGTGGGACAGCAAGAATGGGAGGGTTTCCTCCAAGTTGTTGCACACACTGTAAGGAGCCCTGGGCAGCTCTCCCCACAGATAAGCGGTCTGAGTTCTGCTGCCGAGCTGCCCTGTGGGACTCTGGGTTGGGCCAGGGAAGCTTGAAGGCCTGGAGGAGCACTAGGGGGTGGGGTCAGTGTGGCCTCCCCTCCCCCCAGTCCACTGCAGACAGGTTTACCCACTAAACCTTTTCCCAAACAAGGTTCCTTGTTTGTTATTGTTCAGTTGCTCAGTCACATCTAACTCTTTGCAACTGCATGGACTGCGGCACACCAAGCTTCCCTGTCCTTCACTATCTCCTGGAGCTTGCTCAGACTCATGTCCATTGAGTCGGTGATGCCATCCAACCATCTTATCTTCTGTCGTCCCCTTCTCCTCCTGCCCTCAATCTTTCCCAGCATCAGGGTCTTTTCAAATGAGCCAGCTCTTCACATCAAGTGGTCAAATTATTCAGTTTCAGCATCAGTCCTTCCAATGAATATTCAGGGTTGATTTCCTTTAGGATTGACTGGTTTGATCTCCTTGCAGTCCAAGGGACTCTCAAGAGTCTTCTCCAGCACCACCGTTCAAAAGCATTGATTCTTTGAGGCTCAGCCTTCTTTATGGCTCCTTATAGCAGTCCAGATCTGTCCCCCTACAAGCAGCATTGAGGTTCTGGGCGGAGGGAGGTAGCCACGTGGGCAGCCATGGGGAGAACCTAGGAATTTCTGGGAGCTAGACCTTGTCTGAGTCTGGGAAGGTCCCTCTCCAACAACTGCAGAAAAGCAACTGGGATTCTGCCTTCCAGCTGCTGCTGCCTGACAGACTCGCAACCTCACCACCCAGCTCCCCTGTGCATGTGGGTCTGGGAAGCTGGGAAAGATACTCAAGGCCAGGAGAGGCTGAACCCTGAGGCAGCATTCATTCACCTGTTGCACCAGCCCCACAACTCAGTCTCCCCTATCCTCCTCCCCAGTATGCCTCTGTCTCCACTCCTCCTGCCCCCCAATTCCAAAGACTCTTCCCCACTGTCCCACCCCTCCCCCAGCTCAGCAGCCTTTCTGCTCCTCAGCCTTTCCAGGTAAGACGGGACTGCATCTGTCAGCACCCCACGTCAGCCTTCCCAAGATCTGGGCGCGGAAGGCTCTCGAGGCTGCCTGGCCTTGGGCCCTGGGCACCCCTTTCCCTGTGGAGGCCGCCCTCCAGGGTCAGTAAGTGAGGCCTTGTTCAGGGACCCTTCTCCTTTTTCCTTTGGAGAAGGAAGGAATGGAGTTGGGGTGGGGGCTTCTCCCCGCCACTTCCCCTCCCACCCTTCCTTCCCAGAGCTGCCCCAGGAGCTGGAGAAGTGCCCACCCCAAGTCACAGCGTGGACCTCGGTCTGGAAGCGCAGAGGGTGACCTGAGTCATGGGTTGTAGGGAGGAGCCCCCTTACCACTCACTCCCAATTCCCACCCAGTGCCAGCAAGCTGCTTTTGAGATGCAAATGTGAAGCGCCTCCCGCCCCCCCTTCTTTTTCATTGAAATGCTTCAAGTCTCAGAAAAGAGGGAAAAATGATGTGTTTAAGACAGCAGTGTCTCACCCGCCATCGAGCCTGGTAAGGAATTGTTAAATTTTAATTAGACAATTTGACTCCTTCAAATGCCAGCCTCCCAGGGGAGGACGCAGCCTGGAAACAGGTTGCCGAGCGTTCCTCACCCCTTCCTTCCAGCCCGCGCCCTGGAGTTTCACTGGTGGATGGAATCCAAACCAGAGATCAGGATCCTCGCCCCTCTCCTCCCCGAAGCCTCCAGCTCTCTTCCAGGGTCCCAGGCACCCTAGCAGACTGACCCTTTTGCCCTCACCCAGCCGGGCTAGGGACCAGGGCGACCATCGCCTCTCTGTCCCTCCTGAGAGGAAAATATCAGGCTGAGGTGTCAGCCTAGGACTGTGGAGCTTCAGAGAAGTTTTCCCTCTTCCAATAGACCTGTTAGAAGCTGTTTTTATTTACAGGCTGGAAAGTGACCTGTAGCTCAGCCCTCCTCCCAGCTGTCCTGTCTGCCCATTCCCCACTCCCTGGACAGGGCGGGTCTGAGCCCGGTGGGCTGCAGACCTGGGCTCTCTCAGTGGGCCACTTCAGCCCCAGGTGGCTAGCTGGGCTCACAGAGCACTTCTCAGCTTGGGAGCTAGCATATTTTCAAATTAGAGCACACACACAAAATGCTAACAGTCAGAAAGCAGGTAGTGTAACAGCAGAGGCCCTGGGGGCTGGACAAGCCCAGGTACACAGTCCACTTGCTCTGATTGCCCCACGCAGCTCCATCCTCCTAAACATCTCCTGAGGAAGCTCTGCTTCGGAGACTCTGAAGACAGCAGGTATCACACCAGGCTGGAGTCAGACTGGCCATTAGGGAGAACTTGACGGAGGGGTCCTGCCTGCCAACGCAGGAGACATAAGAGACGTGGGTTTGATCCCTGGGTTGGGAAGATCCCCTGGAGTAAGAAATGGCAACCCACTCCAGTATTCTTGCCCAGAGAATCCCATGGACAGAGGAGGCTGGTGGGCTACAGTCCATGGGGTCACAAAGAGTCAGACACGACTGAAGCGATGTAGCATGCATGCACGATGGTGGGGTGCTGACCACCAGGGCGGATTATTCTGGAAGATCTTTCAGTAGGTCTTTGGCCTTCTACGAGGGGTGGGGCAGTGAGTCCTGAAGACACACGAGTGAGCTCTGGCACTCTGACAGCCAAAGGCTTGCAGGCACCCACACAGAAGGGGTCTCCCCTCGCTCCTGGCTCCCTCCACTTTCCCCCACACTAAGGCAGTTAAGGAAGAAGAGCCCAGGTTATGCCAGAGCACATCTGGAAGCCTCTGCTGATGGGGCTGGGAGTCAGGGCATGGTTGCCCCGCCCCGCAGTTGCCCCTCTGCTGATGAGGCTGGGGGTCAGGGCATGGTTGCCCCACCCTGCAGTTACCCCTCTGCTGATGTGGCTGGGGGTCGGGAGCAGTGGTTGCCCCACTTTGCTGCCCAGGTGAGGATGGTATTTAGGGGAAGAGGCTGTGAGCGAGGCCTGGTATCTGCATGTGTCTTTGTCAGCCCATTTGGGCTGCCTTCATGAAACACCTAGACTGGGGGGCTTCAACAAGAGAAATTACTTTCGCCGTGGTTCTGGAGGCTGGGAGCCTGAGACCAGGGGGCTAGGGTGGTCAGGCTGTGCTGAGAGCTCCTTTCCTGGCTGGTAGATGGCTGCTCCTCACTGTGTGCTCACGTGGCAGGGAGAAAGAGAGGTCAAGCTCTCTGGTGCTTTTCCTTATAAGGGCAGCCACTCCTACCCTCAAGCCTCCTTGTTGGCTCAGAGCCTGAGAAAGAATCTTGGCAAAGACTCTGCCTGCAATGCAGGAGACCTGGGTTCAATCCCTGGGTCGGGAAGATCCCTGGAGGAGGGCTTAGCAACCCACTCCAATATTTTTGCTGGGAAATCCCATGGACAGTGGAACCTGGCAGGCTATAGTCCATGGGATTGCAAAGAGTCAGACATGACTGAATGACTAACACACACATCCCTACGCTTATGAGGACCCTTACCCCTGTGACCTTCTCATGACCAAAGGCCCCATCTCCAAATAGGATCACACTGAGGGTTAGGACTTCATAGGAGTTTTGTATGAACACAGTTTAGTCCATCGCAGTAGACTCAGATCATCCATCTCTCTCCCAGGAGACAGAACCCGATAGTTAACCACCCCCCCACCCCACCCCCACTCCCCCCCCCCTCCCCTGCCCCGAGAGCTTAGAATTAGCCACGACCATGCATGTGTTTGGAGTTCACTGAGTGACATTGATTGGGGACTGCGACTTGGAGCTTTTATGCATGTGGCAGGAGCCACCTGGGAGGAAGACGGAGGTGGCATGTGGAGGCTGGTGAGCAAGTCGATCATATTCTCATAATCCCAAATCAAAATGCTTGTTCTGATAAAAAATTTTTTTTCAATAATATGCGATCTTATTTATCTGAGGTCTTTTAACTGTAAGAATAATTCTCCTTGGGTTGTGCATAAGCCCTAACTCCTTTTTAAAAAAAGAGCAAGAAATGTGGGCCATCCTGGCATATCCAGGGAGCCAGCGTTGTGTGGTATTTCCCACCTATGGGAGCCCATGATCTCACCTGGCTGGCCTCACCTGGCTTCTCCAGACCCGGGGCCAGACCAGACTTACCTAGGGCTCTCCTCTCCTCCAGCAGGCACAGGCTCAACACAGAAGAAGTTTGAGGGGCAGGGCAGGGGCAGGAGTTGGAGGGGTGCCTCTGGAGTGAGAAAGACCACAGCCTGGCTTCTCCTTTGTTCTATCTTCTGACGGACGCCCCTGGGAGCCCTGGGCAGAGGAAAAGAGGAAGGGCTGGGGCTGGGGCTGGAGCAGGGGGAGCCTGGGGACCAGCAGGTTTTCTTAGAAAATTCCTCCTGAGAAAATGCCAGCAGAGAGATGCCTGCAGGTCACTATTTTATGGATTCTAAGATGCCAATCCTCTCCGACATTTTAAAGTCTCTGAAGTCATAATGCCTTTTACGATCGATGCCATCTAAGAGCTGTATTGGAGTTTGATGGCATTTCTTCTTTCCGAGTGGAACATAAGACAACGGTGCACTTTACTTTTAATTCTGTCTTAAAACCTAGGAAATATGGCAGTCTCCAGTGAGGAGCAAGTGGGCTGGGAGAGCTGGTCCTTCCAGGCCAGCTGCTACCCCATCCCAAGGGTCTTTCAGATTTATCCAGCAACCACAGTCCAGGAAAGCACTTTACCTGTTCTTTCCTTCACTCCTTCCCAAGGGCTCGACTGCTGCATCTCAGAATTTTCTCCTCGTCTAGTGCCCATTTTCCAAGGATGAGTGGCCAGGTGTCACAGCAGGAGCCCAGCAGGTCCTCTGACCTTGATGGGCTGCATTTGGACAGCGCCTGTCACTTCATCTCTTGGGGGTCTTCAGCTTGTTGTCTGATTGCTTCTTTCTTTGGATTATTTCGCTTGGTTTGTTTTCTCAAAGGTTTGATTTTTCCATGAGGGTTTACCTGTGCTGGCCACATATGCATCACCTTACTCAGTCCTCACAACAAAAACTGCTGTCCCTATTTTGCAGATGGGAAAACTGAAGCTTAGGAAAGCCAAAAAATCTGGCCCAAACCCCTGAGTTAGGAGAGCTACAGTTGTTATTCAACCCAGGTGTTCTGGTCTCTAGCACCTATGTTATAGTAGTGTGTCTCACGCCAATAAACCCCATCTGTGGGGATGGATTTCCTGATGTCCAGATCCCAGATCAGTCTGAGAGCCAGCCAGGCAGCCCCTGTGGTTAAGAGATGTCAGCCCTGATTAGGAAGGTTGCTGAGGACACAGGGGAAGTTGGAGCTCACTCTGAGCACTGGTTGATAGGGTCTACAGGTAATTAGGCATGTTCCATACTTTCCCATTCTTTTCTACAATGTAATTATGTTACATTTGTATCAGCAAAAAGCTACAAGAACAATTAAGAATAAATGTTCAATTTGAAAATTAAATGCATGAGGCCTTTCCAGCCTTTGGCAAGACTTGCTCTGTGGAGTAACCAGCATCAAAGGGAGTAAGTGTTACCCCCAGCCACCACTCCTGCCCCCCATCTCACCCATCAGTACTCACATTTGCCATCAAAACTGCACCCATAATGTACATCTCAGTTGAAGTTCTGCCCTCTCCAGGAAGCCTTCCATGAACACCCCAGCTGTGCCCACGCACACATGCTCCCTGGGACCTGAGCATCACTGTATCCCCAGCAGATCTGCATGTTGCCTTCCTCCTCTGTCTGCCTTCTGGAGACCAGCCTGTAACACCCATGATATTCTTGGGTTGCATCTCTCCTCTGTCACTTGTTTATCTGACGGGTTACGCTAGCAGTTACATCTCAAGTGTGGAGGGGTTTTCTTCCCAGTTGGACTCACCCTTTGATTCAGTTCTGCAAACATCTGTTAAACACGTACTGCCTGCCAATCATATCATTAAGAGTCAGAAGGGAAAAACAAGATAGTATGCTTTTTGTTTATCCCACAAATAAGATAGATGAGGCATGAGCAAGATATGGTGTAATCCTGGAGAAGGTTACACACACGTACACGCACACACACACACACACACACAAATGAACCAAACAGGCACATGAATGGAGAATGTTCCAGAACAGAACCATGAAGCAATGCCTCGGGAGCCCCCAGGAAGGAGGGAGATGGTCCAGCCAGGAGAACTTGGGACAGTTCTAGGACAGGAGGATTCTGTGAGGGGCTTGCTTTGAAAGATGTGTAGGACTGGCCAGTAGGTGCAAGGAAAAGTTTTCCAGGTACTTTTCTGATTCGTAGAGTGAGGATGAGAACTACAAGCCTTAGAGGTTATTTTGAGGGTAAATGAGATAGTATATCTAAAAAAGAAAATAAACTTGGCAAACGATCACATCCTTTGCAGGCAGATGAAGCTGTTATCATATGTAGGGTCAGAATCGTGCTGCAGAAATGAAAGTCTGGTTGGACATGGATAATGGGTGGGGTGGGAGGGAAAGGGGACTGAGAGTCCCCAGCAAATGCCGCCTGCTCTACGGAGAGAGGAACCAAAGAGGTGGGAGCAGGCCAGAGGTGCAGTCAGGATCGTGGGGGAAGGGAGTGTGTCTCTGACTTCTTAGGCCCCTGACAGTGCTCGGCACAGTGCTCTCTGCCCGGCAAGCTCGATAGATGCTGATGGAGTAAATGAACGGCCGAAGCAGCTCCTGCTGCCTGATCAGTACAGACATGCAGGTCTCCTGCTGGGGGCTCCAAATGGGAAGAGGAGCCAGTGGGCTTTGCAGAGGGCAGCCTCCACGTGACACAGTGCTTCGCTCCCTTGGAACTGGAAGACTTGTTGCAAGGGTGGCATTCCATGTCCTCCTCATGGAATTAGGCTCCGGAGTGGTGGTGCTGGCTTGGACATCATCTATACTCCTCTGCTGAGAGCTGGCAGAGCAGATGTGTTAGTGACGTGAAGCGGGGCAGACCCTTCTCCAGGGCTCCCCTCTGGCCCGTCGAGGCTGGTGTGCCCTCCTCCCTGATTTGGGTATAGTACCATGTTCAGATCGATTGGAATACAGTGCTGGATTTCAAACCCGTTCGGGTAGCAAAACACCTGGAAGTTGTGGAGCTCTGTACAGAATGCCTTGAAGTGCTGTTCATTTAGTTCCATTGTGTGAAATAGGAACACTTTTGTTAGCAGGAGAGCCAACTGTATCATGCGTGCATTATGTTTCAATCACAACCAAAACACAGGCTGTCAAGCTCCTGCACGCCTGCTGCCTCTGAGCCCCTCCACTTTCTTTTTTCAGGAAGAAGCATCTCCAAGCCTCTCAGAGCCCAATACAGAAATCTGGAGTTATCCTCGTCTCCTTCTTTCCCGGCTTGCCTACCCCCACTCCCATCCCACATCTATCCAGTGATCAAATTCCATGAAATTGACAGGTTAGCTACTGACTCTGAACATGTCTCTCCATTTTCATCCCTGCACCATCATTCAGAGGACCAGTACCTCTTATCTGAATTAAGTCACAACCTCATTTCCTGCTAACGTCCCCACTGACTGCACAGTCAGCAACTTTTCCTAAAAACCAATCCAAAGGAGTCATTCCTCTGTACCTGGGCTTTCAGGGACTCCAAGCTTATAAGACCCATTCTGTCCCATGAAGAGCCCTCTGGTTTAATTTTCCCCAGCTTCTCCATCACGCTTTACAGTTTTAGCCAAACAGAATTGATTGCTATTTGGGATCACGTTGTGTTCCCTCTGGCTGGGACGTAGCCCCTGGACTCAGTCGCCCGGCTCATTCTTCTGTCTGCTTCATCTCCGATGATGCCTCCCTCAGGAAGTCTTTTCCCTCTGAGATGGGATGCCATTTCTCAGGGGTCTCAGTGCACAAAGGCACTCACCAGCTCTTCCTGGGGTCCCTGCAGCCTCCCAGCTGGTGACCTACCTGTCCACTTAGCAGCACCCTTCTATTCTCTGCAAGGCAGTCAGCCTCTTCTCTCTGAAAGACAAATCTCATTATGTGGCTCCTGCTGCCCTTGGGGTCAAGTCTAAACTCCTGGAGTGATTTATAAAGCCTTCTAGGCTCAAGCCCATTGCAGCCTCCAGTTCAACTCACTCCAAACTCTCTGCACTCCAGCTGCCCCGGATCCCCTGCTATCCCTCTCACATGGCACCCACTCTCCAGCTCCATCATTTGCTTACCTGCTTCCTATGTCTGGACCCGTCCCCTGGCTCCCAACTGTTTACCTGACTACACCCTGCAGGTGTCTGTTGAACGTCGCTTCCTCAGGAAAGCCTTCTTTGAATCCCTAAACTAAGTTGTGTCTCTCTCCTCATTCCATTTTCTAACGCCTACCACTCAGACATTTAACTGCTTGGTTAATTGGCTATTGTTCCTTGTATATTTTTTTCCTGCCCGTTTCTGGCATTATATAGAACAATGTTCAATAAGCAATTATAGAATCAAGAGGGAATGCGTATTTCTGTTCTTACCACTAGAAGCTAGATCTCCTCGCGGATTTGTGTGGGGCATGGGATGTGCTTAATTGTTTGTTGAATAAGTGGGTGAATAAATGATTAGCTGTTTTCAAGCTCATTGATTTTATTATACTTTAAAAAATGGTACTTTCTCATTTGTTTTACCATCAGCAAGAATCTGCTATCAGAAGAGTGGCAGCAGGCTGCAATATTTCAAGAAAGTTTTGGGATGCAAACTTAAAATCCTGAGGCTGGAGAATTCTCTTGTAACCTCCAGTGCTGGGTGTTAGCCCCGAGCCTCCCATGGATAGCAGCATGCTTTGGGAGGTCCTCCTGCTCACTCCCTGCATCTGTTTCTCCTGGCCAGAGCCTGGCCACCCAGTGGCCCCACTGCCCCCATGGATCTGCTGAACCTGTCCTGGTATGATGATGATCCAGAGAGCCGGAACTGGAGCCGGCCCTTCAATGGGTCTGAAGGGAAGGCTGACAGGCCCCAGTACAACTACTATGCCATGCTGCTCACCCTGCTCATCTTCGTCATCGTCTTTGGCAACGTGCTGGTGTGTATGGCTGTGTCCCGCGAGAAGGCGCTGCAGACCACCACCAACTACCTGATCGTCAGCCTCGCTGTGGCTGACCTCCTGGTGGCCACACTGGTCATGCCCTGGGTGGTCTACCTGGAGGTAGGTCTGGGCCCCCACAGTGCTCTGGCACCTCCCCTGGAGATGCTCTTCACTGGTTCCCATCCAGTGAGGAGTCCAGGCTCCTCACTGGTACCCCTCAAGAGTGTGCCGTCTCAGGAAGGCCCTCTCTCCACTCTGGGCTCAGTCTCACAAAAATGGGTGGATCGTCTCCTTAACAGTCCTGACTACGGGTTATACGGTGCTTACTAAGTAAATGCCAGGGGCTTCCCGGGTGGTGCTAGGGGTAAACAACCTGCCTGCCAGTGCAGAAGATGTAAGTGATGTGGGTTCAATCCCTGGGTCAGGAAGATCCCCTGGAGAAGGAAATGGCACCCCACTCCTGTATTCTTGCCTGGAGAATCCCATGCACAGAGGAGCCTGGAGGGCTGCAGTCCATGGGGTTGCACAGAGTTGGGCATAACTGAAGCGTGCGCGCACTAAGTGTCAGGCCTTGTGTTAGTCCTTCAAAGACAGCATCTCCCCACCGAGTCCTCATGGCATCTTCTAGACGGTGAGCTGGATGGTCAGAGAAGTTAGGTGACTTCTCCAGCCTCACGTGGTGACTGGAGCCAGGGCCCCAGAGTCGGTTCATTAGGTCACATGGAGAATGGGAGTCATTGACGAGGAAGCCCGAGGACGGCAGAGGCTTGTGCTCCCAGGCCTGACGTCTTCACCCCTCTCCCCCTGACTTCAGACGGGGGCTGCGGCTCCACACTCTCCTCTCTGCCTCCCCACCCCACCGTGTGTCTGGGACCTCGAGGTTGAGGTGGCTGTCAACTGCACTCCAGCTCCTTTCTTCAGGAAGGACCGCGCAGTGATCCACTGCTTGGCTGGGGACAGAGCCCACCCAGCCCGAAGCCCCTGCTGTGGGCCAGGAGCTACCAGGCTCTTTACAGACCCACTCTCAGCAAATACTCCTGCTGCTCCTGCGTTGATACCATTCTTCACACTTTAAGGAAGGGGAAACAGAAGCTGTGAGAAGTTGCCTGTCTGTATCCAGATCATGCTGCAAAGGGAGAAACCTCTGGGATTCCCAAAGTGGGGCCCCGCCTCCAGGAGGACACACTCTAGAGGTGACAGGCAGATGAGGGGGGAACTGGGGTGGGCACGGGCTGGGTGCTCTTTTCTCTTCCCAGGGTTCTGTGGTGCTGTCTGGCTACATGGAAAAACTGGGCAGATATTCAGATGCCCAGGTCACTAAGATCTCTGTGTCGTGAACTTCCTGCCCTGGATGCGAGGGGAAATTACCTGTGCTGTAGAGGCAAGCCCCTGCCTGGGAGGGAAAGGCTTCCACCTTTCAAAGAAAACAAGAAACTGTTATTGGTTGAGGTTGAGCAGAGGAGACATCCAGGAGAAGAAGCAGAGGCGGGGAGGGGAGCTTGGTCCCTCTGTCTCCATGTCCCCAGGGCCTCCTGTTGTCACGACCACAGGGAGCTCTGGGCCATCACACCCCTGGTTTCCTCTGGCATGACCCAGACAGGTTGTAGCTTTCAAAGTGACCGGAATGTTAAGAGAGAACCAGCAAGAAACAAACAGTAGAAACAACACAAGCTAAAAACACACAGGCACCAGGGGCCAGGCATCCGGTTCCTCCATGATGGCATGTTCACGGGGACCCCGAGCCTCGGTCGGTCCCACATCCTATCTGAGGGCCTCTCCCTCCAGAACGCCTTTCTGTTTCTTGGGGGCTATTCCCCTCCTGCTCCCTTGTTAAGTGGGTTCCCAGGCCACAGACAAGTAGGAAAAAAATGATGGGTGTCTGGCCAAGCAAGCGACTTCTCTGTACTTGGTCTTCTCATCTTCATAATGGAGATCATCACAGTACTTACCTCATAAGCACTGTTTGAGAATCATGTGGGTTAATATACAAAGAGTACTTAGAATGGCAGCAGGCACATAGTAAGCAGCGTGTGAAAGTAGCCATACAACGGTGATGAAGATGAAAGTGACGATAGATCATCACCACCCGCCCCCCTCCAAACACACACACACTGAAGGACCCTCCCCATGTCCAGGCAAAGAGATGCCCTCTTCCAGAGGAAGGCATGCTCTACCCAGGGCTCTGGGCGTGGGTTCTGGGGCTTTCAGACCCACCACCCCTACCTAGACCCTCTAAGGCAGGGCCCAACGTGTGTGTTAGGGCCCCTAGGAATCTTTAAGTCCTTCACACGGATATTTTAAACATTATCTGTTCACATTATTTTAAAGGTGAAGCTCAGTCTTTCAGGGGAGAGAGGAGAGTGGTAGTTCAGACAGCAGTGCCCAAACTCTCAAAACAAGAGCTGGACAGCGGGCCTTGCTTACGTGACATCATCTCAGCTACTTATTGTCCCTAGAGAGTGTGGAGTCTCACCCTATGCCAATATCCTGTTAAAGCATCCTCTCAGCCTATACTGTGTTCTCTCCAGGAGATGCTCTGATTGTCCAGAGTTTTCCATCCGGTTCCATTTCCAGGGATGTTAAATCCTCTGATAACATCAGCCAGCACCCGGCTAGGTGGGACTGGATGTGCAGCCTTTATTCTGCTCAGAATAAGGAAAGCACGCTGGTTTTGGCGTGAGAGGACCCAGTTCCGGTCTTTACCCTTCCACTTGACATCTGGAGAAGCTGAGAGAAGAGAGCCAGTCGCCAGCCTGTGCTGTTTTGGCCTCACTGGCCTTTGAGGGGAGGGTTTGCTGGGTGCATTTTCCAGAAGCACAGATGTAACAGACTCAGATCACAGTTACTGACTTAGTCAACAGCCACGAGCATCCGTGGGGCTGGGGTCTGAGGCCCCAGCAGGACCATTACAGTGGAGTCTGATGGAGATGATAAAGCCAGTTCTGCAGACCCCAGCCTCGGGTGAGCAAGGATGTTGATGCACATTGTCAAAGGTTCCGAGGAAACAGCCCTGGAGTGGGGCTAGCAAGCTTGAGGGCCAGTCCTCCCTCTGCTACTAAATCACCAGGAGAGCCTGGACAAACCTTTTCCCTCCCTGACCTCAAGTTAGCCCACCTGTGCAGTTAAAGTCGCTCCTTTCCCACTTTATGCTTATCTAGGGCTTGTGCTTAGTCAGCCGTGTCCGACTCTGACAGCACGGACAGTAGCCCACTAAGCACCTCTATCCATGGGATTTTCCAGGCAAGAATACTATAGGAGTGGGTTGCTATTTCCTCCTCCAGGGGATCTTCCTGCTCCAGGAATCAAACCTGTGTCTCTTGCCTCTCCTGCACTGGCAGGCAGATATTTTACCACTAACGCCACCTGGAAAGCCCTGTTTATCTAAGGACTTCTTACTTAATTGTCTCCTCTTCTGACAAACTAGACGGTCCCTTCCAAGGCAGCTCGGAAAACAGCATAGGATGTGCTGCCCCCAAAAGCTTGCTTCAAATCCCAGCCCTGCTGCACATGATCTGGCTGTACTCCAGAGCTTCACCCCTCATCCAGGAGTGGGCGTAAGCAGCGCCCTCTTGCATGAGCTTTGCTGCTGCTAAGTCGCTTCAGTCGTGTCCGACTCTGTGCGACCCCATAGACGGCAGCCCACGAGGCTCCCACCATTCCTGGGATTCTCCAGGCAAGAACACTGAAGTGGGCTGCCATTTCCTTCTCCAATGCATGAAAGTGAAAAGTGAAAGTGAAGTCGCTCAGTTGTGTCCGACTCTTAGCGACCCTATGGACTACAGCCCACCAGGCTCCTCTGTCCATGGGATTTTCCAGGCAAGAGTACTGGAGTGAGGCGCCACTGCCTTAAGTTACAATAAATGAGGTAAAGTCCTCGTGGGAGATGTTCTATAAACAGTGGCTACCGACACACTTTCTTGAGCCTTTGATTCAGGAGCCCCAACCTGCATTCTAGAGCAGCTGTTCCCGCTCCCACTTCTGTGCTCCGGGAAACCCTTTAGGGACAGGGGTTGAGAGCTCCCTAAAGACTTGGTCCGGATTGTTCACCGCTGTGCCCCAGAGTCTAGGACAGAGCTGGACGCATAGTGAGATGCTCAGTAAGTGTCTGTTAGAAGTAAGGAAGGCAGGGAAGAGGGAAGGAAGTGAGGAGGATGGAGGAGACGACCCTGATATCTCAGACCTAGGTTGTTAGGTGAGTGAGAGCAGCTTGGAAATACTGGTCCTACCCTAGGAGGATGTCAAGGTGGGGCACAGAGCCAGGTGTGCCTGGGACTCTCCCAGGGGTTCCTTAAAGGTAGACTCTGTTTATGCCAGGGAAGCCCCTCCTATCCCATGCCCCCCACCCTGGCTGCGTGCCTGCCTGGCCAGCGCTTAGATACCCTTGCCTCACATGAGTCCCAGAGAGGGCAGTGCCACACAAGAGGCTTCCTGTCTTCCAGAAAAAGCTACAGTTTCCTGCATGCACTGCCCATCACTGTCCTTATGCCAGCAATTGGTTTTATGCCTGCGAGCAGCTAAGAGGGCAGCACCGAGAATGAGCTTTGTAACTAGCCCTGCTGTGCCCCACAGAGCAGCTACTGCTCTGCTCCCATCACCAGGACGGGCTTTCCTGCCCCTCTTTCTCCAATAGGTAGCGGCCCAAGTTGTATCTCCCTGTCTTGACTCTGTCCCCAGGGATGGGGCTGCTCCAAGCTTCCACAGATGCCAGGGTAGCCTGCTAAATGAGTGTGTGTGTCTGTATGTGTAAAGGCGAGTTGTGGGGTGGGGGTGTGCATGTGGGGTATGTGTGTGTATGTCAGGGGAAAGAAGGGTGCAAAATGCTTGTGTCATAAGCTGGACTCATGGTTCTGCACTGAACAAGGGATGATTTATTACACATCTTCCCCAGCCCATTCTGTTCTTCTTAAAGCTTCCCCCTCTTTCATTCTCCAAGTGCAGCAAGGAGTAGAAATGTCTTCACTGTTTCCTAATCACCATTGCTCTTCACAGACACTTACTGAGTCCCAGGTCTGTGTCATACCCCATGCAGGGCACTGAAGGAGCAGCCCAGCCCACCACCCCCAGACACCTGGGCCAGGGCGAGTCCAGAAACTGAGCTGGAAGGCCTTGGGTGAGTCCCCACCCTTTTCTGGGGCAGTTTCCCTATTGGTAACATGAGAGTCATAAAAGGTTTTACAGGTGAAGGTTCAAAGCTGCAGCACTTGTATAATTTCATCATCTTTCTTCTCCCAAACTTCTTGGCACAGAGTGAGTGGCCTTACGTGTCTAGGAGGAGAGGTGACCCGGGCAAGGACCTCATTCACCCACGAACACAACTCCCCATGGCTGCCCCTTTTCTCCCCAGGCTGGAGACCCATCACTGAGACCCATCAGGCCTCAGCTGAGCCCGTCACCCCGGGAGACCAAGCTCTGGTGCATGGGCCAGTATCCTCTGCGGCCCACCCATTATGTTGCTTTGTCTCCAGGTGGTGGGCGAGTGGAAATTCAGCAGGATTCACTGTGACATCTTTGTCACCCTGGATGTCATGATGTGCACAGCCAGCATCCTGAACCTGTGTGCCATCAGCATCGACAGGTGAGCCCAGCCAGGGTGGGAGAGGTGACCCAGACCATCCACCTTGCGGGCTGCCCTGCCTCTCCTGCAGGGTCAGGCTCTATCCATGATGCTGTATGGCTGGCTGTGTGCCTAAGTCCATGTGTCTGTATGCACATGTGTGTGCACGTGTGTCTGGCTGGGAGAGGACAGACCCCATAAAGGGAGGTGTCTGTGGACAGTGATGCGACCAAGCATCCCTGGACAGGGATCAGAACAGAAGAGAAAGCGCTCGATGCGACTGCAGGAGGCCCTATCACTTCGTACTTACATGACCTTGGGCAGATTGTGGATGTTCTTAGAACCCGAGTTTCATTGTCTGGAAACCAAGATGATGACACCTGCCCACATGGGACTCTACCGTCAGTTGAGCGATTTCTGTCCCGCATAGGGCACCTGGCCAAGGGGACTCAGGCTCAGCTCACTTTGCTAAGTTCTACATTTGGAGCCTTTTACTAATTTGCACACACAGTCATATGGGCTTCCAGAAGCCCTGGCTCTCTGCCCTTCACAGAATTCTTGGAAGATGAGTGGAGCTGATGTCTGAGAAGTGCTGAGTAGAGCCATGTGTGGCATCAGAAACGATTACCATTGTTATTCTTTTCTGCTGAATGAGACCTAATCCTTGCTTTGTGGGACCCAGGTACCCATCCATCAATAAACACGTCTACCCTCCATGGGCCCAGCACAGGTGCAGCAGGTGCAGTTTCAAAGATGTAAAGACCCAGGCCACGACCCCTCAAGAAACCTAAAATCCAAGCAGGGAGACTGGAGTGGTAGACACAGTCTAGGATTGAATGGTAGCCTGTCAGTCATTAAGCACTTGATGAGTGTCACCAACTTCCTTGCTAAGTCCGGGACAGGAAAGGGTTGATTTAGGGTAAACAGGAGGGGGACCAATCTTCCATCCTCCCAAAGTGGGGTGTCTCTGTGGAGTGAGGAGTCCCTGGGCCTGTGCCCCAGACTCAGGGGCCACACCCCGCGCCCTTGCAGATACACAGCCGTGGCCATGCCCATGCTCTACAACACACGTTACAGCTCTAAGCGCCGAGTCACGGTCATGATCGCCATTGTCTGGGTCCTGTCCTTCACCATCTCCTGCCCGATGCTCTTCGGACTCAACAACACAGGTGAGTCCTGCCTCTGTCCTCCTGGGGCTCAGCGGCCCCTGAGGGAGCCAAACCCTGGCGTGGACATGGGTGGTGGCCCACCAAGAGTCTGTTCACCACCTTAGACTGAAGCCAGGCTGAGTCTCCTGGGTCAGGGTGACTCAGGTCTCCTGGATTGTTCCTGGTGAGGTCAGAGAGGAAGAATGGCTTGGAGCACAATGGTATTGGGTGAGGAATGGGGATAATGTTTCAGGAGGATGGCTGGCAATTTTCAACTTTGTTTATTAAATTGGAGCCGACCAGACAGCCTGGCAGACTGCATGTCTGTGCCTGTCTGTATGTGTGTGAGCACCCAGGGTGGGAGGCTGCTGGGCCTCCATCACCCCTGATAATGAAGCTTCAGCCCCAAGGGCTGGCCAAACTCACCTGGAGCAGAAAAGATAGAAGAAAGTAAGAGGCTAGCCCATCGTGACCAGGTCCTGTGTGAGGCAGTCAGGAGCATCTCAGACAGAGAGGGCACAGCCGCCACGTGGGAGCCTCTGGGGGCTCATCATGCCTCACATAATGCCTGGCACATAACGCCAGCGTGCCTCTGGAGACCATTACTGGACAGGACACAAGGAAGACTCAAAAGCATGTGGTTCAAAATCTAAGTGTCATGAGAACGTGAAGAAGCGGGAATGGGGCTAAACATGGTTGAATTAATCTGGAAAGGCCCTGGGAGACAGCACAGTCATCTGCTAGATCTGGCAGGGAGCTTGGAAAGCCAGTGGAACACAGGTTAAGTTCAGCAAACAGGACCAAGTGGTCTTGTTCCTAAAATTAAAAGGTGTCAGATCCCCACCCTGCACAATATACAGGAAAGCTAAAATAATAATCTACTTTATAAAAATTGTTTTCTCCCATTATTTTTTCCAAAAAAACCCCGTGGCTCCACTTGTGGGCTCATGGATGACAAAATCAATGAGGAAGCAACGAGGGGTTATTAACGGAAACACTTGGAAGCAGCTTTTTGTTCATGGTTGTTTTTAATACTCTGATTGGTGCATTTGTTCACATCTAACGCTTCCAGGCCACCTTAGGCATCTAGCCTACTCTCTGTAACACTGCTCCTTGGCGGCAGGGAGGCACGGTGGCCCCAGGCTGGGGGCGCCTCGCTGACGCACCCACCCCCGGGGCTTTCCTCCTCCTCCCCAGACCAGAATGAGTGCATCATCGCCAACCCCGCCTTCGTGGTCTACTCCTCCATCGTCTCCTTCTACGTGCCCTTCATCGTCACCCTGCTGGTCTACATCAAGATCTACATCGTCCTCCGAAGGCGGCGCAAGCGCGTCAACACCAAGCGCAGCAGCCGGGCTTTCCGGGCCAACCTGAAGGCCCCGCTCAAGGTCCCGAGACCACCCTCCCCCAATGTCTCTGCCTCACCGTGACGCGGGGGCGGGGCGGGGCAGGGAGCGGGGTAGGGGGCGGGGCGGGGGCGGGGGCGGGGGCGGGGGCGGGGGCGGGGGCGGGGCGGGGGCGGGGCGGGGGCGGGGGCGGGGGCGGGGCGGGGCGGGGCGGGGCGGGGTGGGCTGGGGTCCAAGCTGAAGGAGCCACAAGGAAGGCAGATTTCAGAGCTGGGACCTCAGTGAGCAACTTGAGTCTCCAGGACGGGGAGGTGGGGAGGGGGTGGAGACCACCTGGGAGGAAACCTTTGAGCGCAGCAGCTCCTGGCACCCGGCTTGCTCCTCTCCTTTGCTTTCCTTCCTCTTCCTTCGCTCACTCTAGCCTTCCGTCTCCATTTCCGTCCCTCTGACGCCTTCATCCCATCTTCTTTCTTTTCCGCCATCCTCTTCTGCTCAAACCTCCTTCTGCTCACCCGCTCTCACCTGCTTCCCTCCTCTGCCCTCTTTGCATTTCCACCCTTGTGTCTTGTGACTTCTTCCTCCCCTCCCTCCCCACTCAGCCCTCCCAGAGGAAGATGGTATGTGGGCACAGGAGGAATAAGAGCTTGGGGCTTAGATACATCATGTTCAAATCCTGGCACTGCTGCTTTTTTTGCTGAGTGACCTTGGGCAAGTTGCTTAACCTCTCTGAGCCTCCGTCTTCTCATCTGTTAAGTGTGAATAAGAATACCGATCTCACAGGGTGGTCTTGAGGATTCAGCGTGAGAGGGACTGGGCATGCCCAGTAGCGTGCCAGATCCTTAGCAGCTGCCACTTGAAAGTCAGAGTCCTGTTGACCCTTCTCCGGCCCACCTCATCACTTCACAGTACCGACCTTCAACCCTGCCTCAGTTGCCTGCTCAGGCCCCACCCTCCTAATCTCTGCCTTTCTCTGAGCTCCTGTGCCCAGTCTGACTACCCTGCATTGGGTTTCTGTTCCCACCCCCCTCCCCATCATGACCCATGTGCTGGCTCACTCCACAGGGCAACTGTACTCACCCCGAGGACATGAAACTCTGCACGGTTATCATGAAGTCTAATGGGAGTTTCCCAGTGAACAGGCGGAGAGTGGTAAGTGTTCAGGTCAGGGACCCAGAGCCCGGTCTGTCTGCCTCCAGGGAAACGACCTGCCATGATTCTCAGAGACCTCACCAGCTGGTCTGAGGGATAAGCCTCTCCCAGGACCCTCACTTTGCCTCAGCTGAGGCCAAGCTCACCACACACACTCATAAGTAGGCGTGGAGCAGGACAGTTCAATTAATTCTACAGGGGACAAAGAATTACCCTTAGTGCAAGGAGGTGGATGGGAGAAAGCGCTTGGCCATAGAACAATAATATTAATGGCTATGACCATTAATTGAATACCTACCATCTTTCTATTTTCTCATCAAATCCTCACAGCGACCCTGAGAGGTAAGTCTTATTGATTTTATGGATCTTCATTTTACAGAAGAGGAAACAGAGGCTCAGAGAGGTTAGGTAACTCACCCGAGGCTAAATAGTTAACAAGAGAATGAATAGCTGAGCCCAGACCTAAGTGACTCTCTGAAACCCATGCCCATGTTCTTTTTACTTGCACATACTGCCTGACAGACAGGCAGGTTTGGGGGCTGGAAGCTGGGAGCTCGTGGCAGGAGGGAGAGAGCAAAGCACTCGGGGCTCACAGTGCAGTGCAGCCTGTAATTAGAGCCCAGAAACCCACAATCCCAGCAGATCCCAGGCTGTGCCCAGGGATAGTAGCACTGGGGTCCAGGCAGCAGATGTCCCTTCCACCAGCACGAGCAGAGGATGGGGACCAGGGAACACACAGAGAACTGTACACCAAGTCCAGGTCAGGTGTCTTCCGCAAGCAGGGCCCCCGCTTGTCATCTGAGCAGTTGAGGTTCACCTGCAAAGGCAGGACTCCACGGAACCATTTGAGGGCAGGGATCAGGGCACAGTGAGGCTGCATTCCAGAAGCTCAGGCTGAGACCCCAAAGCCTGGAATAAGGGGACATGGGGAAGGACCTGAGGAGCCGTGAAGACCTGAGGTCAAGGCCCTCCAGATCAGCCCAGCAGGGAAGATGTGGGGATAGAGGGGTTCGCCCTTCGGCACCTCCAGCAGTCTAGCAGGAGAAGTGGCACTCACCTGTGAGTGCTGGCGCAAGTGCCTCGGGTGAGCCGGGGCAGGAAGAACAGGGTGCCCTCTCTGTGGTTAGAACATGAGCTCCTGGAGAGGCAGGCACTAAATGTCAATCACTAACTCACTCTCAGCATCCAGCTGGGCTCCTGGCATTCAGCCTGGCACTCAGCAAGGGTTGTTCAGCTCCTGGAAGAGAAGTGCCTGGGCATGAAGCCCCCACAGAGTGGTGGTGGGATCCCTGAGGCTGCTTGAGGATTGCTCCAGGAAGGGGCTGGGGGTAACCCGGCTGGTGGAGGCTGCTGTGGGCCCTGGGTCCTGTACCCACACAGCCCTTGCCTCCCAGTGACCATCCCCCTTGCCTCTCTGGCAGAGGGACCCTGGGATGCTTGCAGGGGTCTCCAGAGGAGATAAGGGAGCCTGAGTGAGGCCAGGTGAGGCCAGGTGAGGCCAAGGAGGCTAGGTGAGGCTGGGTGGCCGAGGGCTGAGAGCTTGCCTGGCTCCACCCAGTGCTCTCTGCCTCTGTGCAGGAGGCCGCCCGCCGAGCCCAGGAGCTAGAGATGGAGATGCTCTCCAGCACCAGCCCGCCCGAGAGGACCCGATACAGCCCCATTGCCCCTAGCCACCACCAGCTGACCCTCCCCGACCCATCCCACCACGGCCTCCACAGCACACCCGACAGCCCCGCCAAGCCAGAGAAGAACGGGCATGCCAAAGACCACCCCAAGATTGCCAAGATCTTTGAGATCCAGTCCATGCCCAATGGCAAAACCCGGACCTCTCTCAAGACCATGAGCCGCAGGAAGCTCTCCCAGCAGAAGGAGAAGAAGGCCACCCAGATGCTCGCCATTGTTCTTGGTGAGTCAGCCCTGGCCGCTGGCCACAGCCCTGCCCTGCCCAACCCCGGCTGGGTGACGGACCCAGCAATTCAGGCCCCCTTACCTGTCATCGCTCCCTAACCAGGGCTGGTAGATCACAGGTCAAACCCAATGACATTCCTGACTAGGTAGATGCTATAATTATCTCATTTTAAAGGCGGGGAAACTGAGGTTCAGAGGGCTTGTGTCACTTGATTAGAGAG
Organism: Capricornis sumatraensis; assembly: GCF_032405125.1. Taxonomy (NCBI): domain Eukaryota; kingdom Metazoa; phylum Chordata; class Mammalia; order Artiodactyla; family Bovidae; genus Capricornis; species Capricornis sumatraensis. The sequence goes on along the minus strand of NC_091084.1, from coordinate 25,862,553 downwards.
GATGTGTGACTTAAACTCAGGCAGCATTCTTGCCTGGAGAATCCCATGGACAGAAGAGCCTGGCGGGCTGCAGTCCATAGGGCTGCAGAGTCGGGACAGCAGTGAAGCAACTTAGCACACAGGCAAGCACGTGCGGATTCTAGAATCTGAACTTGACCACTGTTCCATCGTGGCTCTGAGAACCTAGTGACCCTGAGCAAGCCCCTTCTCCCGATCTCCTTGTCAGCAGAGTAGACTACCTCTCAGGGTTGTTGTGGTCATTAAGTGATGCACGGTGGTGAAAGCATTTTACCACCGCAAGTCAGTACCCTGCGCTGCTGTGAGTGCTGCTATTGTTGAAGAATCAGGAAGTTTTCTTGCCTCAACCAAGGCCCAGTGGAACCAACGCTGTGAACAATTAAAGGGGCAGTGAGGAACACCCCCAACCGCCCCCAACCCCTCCTCCCCCGAGCTAAATGAGGGTGAGCGAGACAAGGCTTTTGGGCTGTGCCTTGGTGCCTGGGCGGGGCTGCAGCAAGCGATCCGGTCAGGTCCCCTGCCCCTCCCCCACCCCGTGCGCCCTCGGGCCGCGCCCTTCCCGCCCGCCCGTCTCGCTGGGCCCGCTGACCGCCGCCCTCCCCCGCAGGTGTGTTCATCATCTGCTGGCTGCCCTTCTTCATCACCCACATCCTGAACATACACTGTGACTGCAACATCCCGCCCGTGCTGTACAGCGCCTTCACGTGGCTGGGCTACGTCAACAGCGCCGTGAACCCCATCATCTACACCACCTTCAACATCGAGTTCCGCAAGGCCTTCCTGAAGATCCTACACTGCTGACCCTGCTGCCTACCTGCACAGCAGCCCGCCTCTCCCCTTCTTTGCCCCGCGGCCCCGCCTGGGGCCCCGGGAGCCGCGCGCAAGGGGGGCGCAGGGCAGCTTCGGCCACGTCCTTGCCCGCGGGCCCTGCAGTGTTAGCTTGGCTCCCGCCCCGCACCGTCCGCGCATCTTGGAGCGGCGGGGGGCAGCGCTAGAGAGCGAGGCGCCACGGGCGGACCGGGCTCAGGGGCAGCTCACGGCCCCCCCGCCTACTCCCAGACCCTCGCTCCTTGGCACCAAAGACGCAGCTGCCTTCTCCGACCTTTCTCTGGGGCTCTGGGGCTGCGGGGCCAGTATTGAGGCTCAGAGGCCTGGTTTTCACAGGCCGTTCTGGAGCCGGTAGTGGGGAGGGGTGGACAGTCACAGCTCCCCAGGGCCCACACCTGAGAAGCCAGAGCTCTGGCCACGGCCGCAGGCAGTGTCAGGCCTGGGAGACCCGCGTACACCCCAGGTCTGGACGGACCCCAGAGAAGCAGAAGCCCAGACTCCTCACCCCTTCTCCCACCTGGCCTGGCGGGAGCTGCTCAGTTATGCACAGCAGTGGTCCTGATCCACCCGCTCACCGTGAGGTTTCCACGCCCTGAGATGGAGGAGCCCCGGTCTCCAAGGGCCTGGGCGCGGGGTCCTGTGTGGACAGAACGCCCCCACCCCAAGCCCACTTTGCTGACGGACACGGGTACAGCCCTTCTCTTAGCAAATGCTGGGCCAGCGGGGTCTCGGGCAGAGAAGGCAGGCTCGTCACATGTCTGGGGCCGGGGCTGGCGGTATCTGGGGTCGGGGTTGGAGGTGTCTGGGGTCCTTGGCGGGGGGCCTGCCACCCTCTGCCACAAACCACTGTCCTTTTCTCTTCCTCCCGCCTCTTCGCAGTCCCGTCCCCTTTCTCTGTTGCCTCTGCCTTAGAGGAGCCCACGGCTGAGCAGCTGCTGAGGGGAGAGGAGAAGCCTCTCCTCAGGCCCCACACTCTGTAACGTCACCACACATGCTCCACACCAATAAAACTTTGACAAGAGTCCCCTCCAGGCTCCCTCGGGCGGGGGGTGCAGTGTCCCCTCCGTCCTCCACGTCGGGTGTGGCCAGGGCTCTGTGTGTGGGGGGCTGAGAGCTGGAGAGACCCCGGGGGGGGGGGCCCTTGACACCGTCAGAGGGACAGGACTGGGTGCTGGTGGGGAGGGGGGGGAGCACAGGGGCTGTGCCAGGAGGACCGGGAGAAGAGGCACGTGCCTGTGTGTGTCCCGCTCATCCCGGCCCCTCCTCCCCAGTGGACCTGAGCGCTCAGTGCTGCTGTGGGGTGGCCCTGCGCTTCAGCTGTCGGCCAGGATGGCGGGCAGAACATTTCCAATGGGACTCGTGTGGAGTCCCCAGGGCTTCCTAATCACCAGAGCTGCAGGGCAAGCCAGACTGCCCCCTGCCCTTTGCTTCCTGTCTCCAGGTTCGAGCACCTCTGCAGGCCCAGGCTTCAGCTCTGCTCACCCACCGGGGCAGACGAGGCTTCTGGAAACAGTGGCCTTCGAGGTGCGGCCCTGCCCGGGTCTGTGTCTGCCCCTTGCCCTGTCTGGTATCAGGACCCACTTACTGCGCAACGTGGCCTGGTATCCTCTTGCCTCCTGGCCTCCAGACCGGTCACAGCTCCAAGCCTTCTGGGGCCACGACTCGGTACTGACCCAACAACAGAAGTTTGGCTTTTAAAAAATGAAATATAAAATCAAGCCGGTGAAGGAGGAATATTCTTACCAGCTTGAGAATAACAGCGGTGGTAACAAACAGGGTGCTGGCACCCACGGGCTCAGGCTCCTGGGAGCTGTCAGGGCGTAATTTGCATGCTAAATACAATATTTTTAGCACCAAAAGTTTGGAGCACTTGACTTGCCCTGAACACTTAATTATGGACTTTGATCTTCTCCCTGAACCTGAACATAGTGCTAAGCCCGGGGAGAGGCTCCTGTCCCCAGAACACCTGATTTCAGAAGATGGGCAGAGCAGGCTCCGAGTCTAGCTCAGGGGAGGGGGTCGATAACCCAGCCACCCCATCCTGGGAAAGGCATTAGGTCCCTAAGGGGGCTAGCACCCCCAGGGACCTCTCAGCTCTGTTATGCAGCCCGGAGTCAAGGCACATGCATGAGGGCACGTGCACGCACACACCTGTGCGTGCACACACACGCACACACACATGCGTGCACACAGAGTCTATAAATGATATTGACCTGGAACGGAAGCTTAAGAACTCCTGTTAGCGTTAGAAATCTTAGGGGGTCACACAGGGTGGAAGAGATGACAAAAGGATGGAGAGAGAACAAGAGGGAGAAAGAGAGGCGGGAGGGAGGGAGGAAAGAGGAGGGGAGGCAGGGAAGGTAGCCTGAAGAGCAGGTGGGGAAGAGCACTGACAGAAGAGGGGAAGAGGGCAGGCAGGGGTGGGAGGCGGGGCAGGGAAGGCTGCCCACAGCTGTCACGAAGCTTCACGTCTTCGTGCCAGACAGCAGATTGACAGCGGGAGTGGGCAGGGGGCGGGCTGGGCTCCACCTCCTCCCCCCTCAGTGCTTCGGGGGCAAAGGGGTGGCGGGGGACCCGGGAACACCAAGGTGGAAGGGAGTGGCCCAGGCTCTGGCTGTCTCCCCAGAGGGCCCGACAGCCCACGTTTGCCCCGATCAGCGAGGGCAGAAGGGAGCCCCAGGCTGGGCATAGCAGCCCCCTGATTTTCTCTTTTCTGGCCATTCTGCTGTGCTTCTGCCTCCATGCCTGTCTTTGTCTGTAGAACACCTTTTAATCAAAGGATCATTGATCTGCCTTTATGGAACACGGAGTCTACACCCCGGGCGTCCTCCCGCAGCGTGCAGCCAGGAAGCACCACTTAAGGGAGGAGCCTTCCTAGTCAGGCACGGTGGGGCGCCGTGCAGCCATCCTCTCAGATGTCTGTTTGTGGCCGCAAGTCTCCAAAGCTTCAGTCCCTTATTCATCCCCTGCTGGGCTCTGGAGAGGTTCCAGGTGGCCGCAGGCTCAGGAGATGTCCCAGGAATTGAGAAGGCAGTAGTGCCGGATAAACTGCATCCATTCATCCATCCATCACCCCAGCGCGGTCTTACTCGGTGAATATTCACTGAGCAACTGTTTATGGTACTCCAGACCCTAAGCGAAGCACTAGGAACGAGCAGTGAAGAAGGGGGTTACCATCCCTGCTTTTGCAGAGTTCACAACCCAGTGGGCGTCAGGCGTCAGCCCAACACTCACACAACAGTGGTGAAAGCTCTGGGCAGAGTCCCAGCTGGGTGCGGTGACCACTGTCACAGGCACCTGATGCCCAGCCCCGTGGCGCTCTTTACCTAGATGACTCGGGCGACTCGGGAGGTAGCAGCCCCAGCGTGGCTTGACCTGGGAGCAAATAGGTAGGGACCTGGGGAGGGCAGGAAGTCTGATGGCAGAGGACTTCCTTGATGGTGGGGCGGAGGCCCCTGGAAGCGACTGCACGTTCTGCTCCGGGTGGGCTCAGAACAGGGCAGTCAGCTGCCTGCACCCAGGGGCTTTGAGGACTGGCATGCTTTGGGGGTCTTGCCAGGGTGCCCACCTACCTGGGTTGCCTTCCCACACCACCCCTGTCCTGGGGAGGTGTGGCCTGGCCTGTGCCCCCACTGCCTCTCCACCGTCCTGAGCCCAGGACCCAGGCTGTGTCCATGGCGCTAGCAGACACCTTTGCCTCCCATGTCGTCCTGTCCTCCTCGTGACCCCCGGTGGTCAGCCCATATGACCCCCCATTACAGAGAAGAGACCTTTCAAGTAGGGAGGGTGGTGGTCAGGTGTCAAGGCTGGCCTTTGAGCCCAGGCCTTTCAACTCTGCATCTGATGTTATTCATCCAGCCCCTTCCCTGACCAGCCAGCCCTGAGTGAAGATAGGAGAGGGCACTGTAGTCAGGAAAAAAATTTTTTTAAAGAGGAGAGAGAAAAAGAAAACCATCTGGGACCAGACTTTCAGGATGTGGCCCGTAGGGTGACTGTGAATAGAACAATGACCATTTGGGCAGCTGGACCACATGAGTATGTGATGGGGGTGGACGTGCAGGTTAGGAGGAGCAGGTTTTAGTGGGTTTTCAGTAGCAGTAGGCAGGACTCTGGGCATCCACGTGACTGAAGGTCCCCTCTGGCCAGCCAGGCATCCCTCCCTGCCTCCGGTTCTGGGGGGATCAAGGGAAGTAGGAAGCTGGCGGGGAGAGAGTAGACCCTCTTTGCAGAGGGAGACTGTGCTGCCTTAGTGGATCTCTGGGGGGCGGGGAGAAGGGGGCACGTGGTAGGATCAGCTTCCCACTCCCTCTCCCATCCCAGCTCTGCTCCTTGACAAACAAAGCAGGGTGAGTGCTGCTGGGCACAGCCCCTGGCCTGCAGGGCATCTGGAAAGGACTCTTACGTGGTTGGAACCATGCAGCTCTGAATCCACAGAAAATGCTGCGTGCCCACCACACTCGGTTGTGCTTTCTGCCATCTTCACCCGGGGCTCTGTCTGGAGATGTGTGTGTGAGGCTGGAGAGAGGAAGGCAGCCCCCCACACCCCCCAACGCCCCGGATCCTCAGGGTCAGAAGCTGGGAGTCAGATGCTGAAGAGGAAGGCGGGAGTGGCGGGGAGGGAGGTGGTACCACCTGGGACATGGGAGAGGCAGGGGGCTTCTTTCGTAGGGTTTTCCTGACCGGGTTCAACTGCAAACACTGTCCTGTTGGCCCCATGAGTGTAGTCTGTGGAGGTCAGGCTCCGAGCTGCATCCAGGACGCGGAAAGGGTGGCGTGGGCAAGAGAGAAAGGGAATTGCCTGGAGGAGACAAGTTTGGTGGTCTCGTTCTTCCCACAGCAGGCGCTGCTCTGGGTTACAGAGCCAAAAGGCCCAAAGCAGGAACACCCCTTCCCCGGGCCATTCTCAGTCTCATGTCCAGATGGCTTCCCCTGCCCCATCCTGCACCCTCTGCAGTTCTCTCTTCATCCACGGAGCAGGGTGAGCCCTCACGCTGTGCCTCTGCGCACTGGCACGTCAGCCCTGGACCCTTCCCTCTCCTGGAAGATGCAGGCATGGCCGCCTTACTTTGCTGACATGGAAGCCCTTGTACGTCTCCTGGGGCTTCACAGATGTGTGTCAAGCGGCACGACCCACTGCTGAGGCTTGCCCTGCCCTCCAGCTGGCCTGACACTACTTTAGGTGTGTTGCGAGGGGTCTCAGGGTCACAGCCCACCCCAAGGTGCTGAAGGAGAGCCACCCTTTCCTCCTCTGGATGGACTGGCAAAGAAAAGTAGTCAGCTCCTTCCAAGAGTATCCTTGACAAAACACTGCAGAAGGCTGGGTTGTTGGTGACCTCTTCCAAGAGAAAAATTCCTCTGACTCTGCAGAAACTCTGGAGAAATTGCAAGAAAATAATCTGCTGAGTGCTTACTAACAGATCTGCCCTTTGACCACAGGGCATCTGATTATTATCACAAGCCAGTTAGATAAGCAGCAGATAAGCTGTTAGATGATGCAGCAAAGTCGAAGAAAGTTTCAGCGGCCGAAGGGATTCCCTGGAGGAGGGCATGGCAGCCCACTGCAGTCTTCTTGCCTGGGACATCCCATGGACAGAGGAGCCTGGCGGGCTACAGTCCATGGGGTCGCAAAGAGTCAGGTACGACTCAGTGACTGACACACACACAAAATCATATGCTAGTAGATGGCCCAGCTTCAAAGCCCATGGTCTTTCCCCTACCCAGCCCCCCAGAGCTTCCCTCCCCACCTCAGCCCTGCCTGCCAGCTACTGCCATCCCTTCAGTTACAGTAACAACCCTGCTGCCTGTATCTGATCCAGCAGGCATGGATGGAGTGTGGAGGAAGGAGCAGGTATTAATAGAATGCAGAAATAAGCAGATGCAGTGATGGGCTCATACCCAGGCAGGAACCTCGCTGTAGGGAGCGTTGGGACAGAGTAACTTGTCTCCAGCCAGGCAATCAGAGAAGTCTTTGCAGGCAGGGGCAGGTGAGGTGGGTCTTGAAAGATGATCGGTAGGCCTCTGACCCACACTGGGAGGAGAAGGGCCCGGGACCATGAGGGGAAGGGGCGTGGAGTGGGCCTGTGCTTTTGAGCACAGTGGCAGGACCAGCTGGAGCACCTGAGGCACGCGGGCCTGGGGTGCTGGAGCCCCCGCTGGAGTTGTGTTCTATGGGTGCTGGGGGGGGGAAGGAAGGCGGTGAATGGTCTTGAGCAGAGGACCAGAGATGCTGTTCCTGTGCTCAGGGAGCCCTGAGGCCCCTCTGGTGCTCTGCCCACTGGCTGTACCCCACCCCACCCCCACTCCTGGCCACAGGCTGGAGACCAGCCCTGTCCTTCCAGCACATTATTTTTTCATGGGGCTCCACCCTCCCCTGTTGGCTTTGGTGGGACAGTCTCCCAGTCTCCTCTGATACTTCTAGGGTGTCTTTTCAGCCCCAGGCTTTTTCCGTTGGTCCCTGGAGGAGCCCCCGTGACTGTGGTGTGAGGTTACACAGGTGCCGCGCCTGGGGACTGGTTCCCACAGTCAGTTTGGACTTCCTCCCTGCCTTTAACTCCTATTAATACAGCTTGCCAACCCCTCTGCTCCTTCTGGGCTCCTAGCCCCACAACCTGGAGAAGCCCCCTAAGGGACCACTCTTCCCAGCACAGGAGGCCTCCCAGGCAGAACAAATCATCAGCATCTCTGGGACAGCTGGAAAGGTAGTGCCATCTCCCAGGGCGGGGCTTCCCTGATAGCTCAGTTGGTAAAGAATCCGCCTGCAATGCAGGAGACCCTGTTTCAATTCCTGGGTCGGGAAGACTCCCTGGAGCAGGGATAGGCTATCCACTCCAGTAGTCTTGGGCTTCCCTGGTGGCTCAGCTGGTAAAGAATCCGCCCGCAATGCGGGAGACCTGGGTTCGATCCCTGGGTTGGGAAGATCCCCTGGAGAAGGGAAAGGCCACTCCCATATTCTGGCCTGGAGAATTCCATCAACTGTATAGTCCATAGAGTCGCAGAGTCAGACACGACTGAGTGACTTTCACTTTCACTTTTCATCTCCCAGGGCTCTCCTTGGTGGGTAGGGGGGAGGGTGGTGGAGGTGGGATGTATTGGCTTAAGCAGTGGTGTTGAGGATTGTCTAGGCAGAGAGTAGTGAGTAGGTAAACAAAATGATCGTGAGGCAAGTTGGGACCGGAACAACAGAGGAGAAGAAAATGAAGGGAGCCCTGGTACAAACTGGTGACGTGCATCCTCTCATTTCATCGCCTCAACAATACATGTTACAAAGAGGGAGGCAGCGCTCAGAGTCTAGGTGAAGAATCCACCCCAGGGACTCCCCTGGCAGTCCAGTGGCTAAGACTGTGCTCCTAATGCAGAGGGCCCAGGTTCAATCCCTGGTCAGGGAACTAGATCCCACATGCTGCAACTAAGACCCAGTGCAAATAAATATTTTTTTAAAAAAAGAATCCACTGCAGCTCTGCCAGACTCCAAGGCCTTTCACAGGAGGACTCCCTTCTCCATCACCCTTTTCCTCCTCCTATATGTGGTGAGGGGTCTTTGGAAGACACGGTTTGTTCTGATGGGATCCTCATTCTTGATGGAGTGACCACAGCTCCCAACTCCCCCGCACACTGAGTCCAAGCTCTGGAATTGGGAAGGGTGTCAAGGTCCCCGTGAAGTGCCCACCCTCTCGCCCGCCACCTGCTCTTCCACTGGGCTGTCCACACCCCCAGACAGGCCCGTTGCTCTTTCACATTCCCCGGCCTCTGGGGTCCCCACCCCTTCCAGCTAGTCCAGACCTTGCCCCTTGTTTGCTATGTCCTTGTCGTCCTCCAACATTGCAGCTCCCAGAAAGCCCTTCCTGGTGAGCTTAGTGACTGATTGGATGGTGGGGGGCGAGGGGAGAGGGAGAGGAGGGTAGACCCTTCTGTCTGTGCACCAGCCACAGGTCGCTGCTCAAATTTAACAGATCGAATTTAAAAATTGGATCCCTCAGTTGCATCAGCCACATTTCAAGTGCTCAGCAGCACGTGGAGTTAGTGGCAGACACGGATTATTTCCGTTCTGGAAAGTTCCGTTGGACAGTCCTGGTCTAGAAAGACTCCTAGACTGGGGGCTGGGGTCCCCACAACTAAATGACTCAATGGCACATCCATCTAATGGACATGAGTTTGAGCAAACTTTGGGAGAGAGTGAAGGACGGGGAAGCCTGGCGTGCTGCAGTCCACGGGCTGCAAAGAGTCAAACACGACTCAGTGATTGAACAACTAAGTGAGGGACAAGGGCAAGGAGTAGGGCTTGTGGGGGTTCCATTTGGGACACTGACTTTAAGGGTCTCTAGGACCCCCGTGTGGAAAAGTCCGGTAGGAAATCAAAGGTTCCTGTCCTCCTCCTCCCCAGTCTCCCTTAAACAGGTTTGGAATTCAACTGAGATCCTCTCCTTGGGAATCTCAAGGGCCTTAGTAAAATCCAATTCTAAATGTCCCTAGGAAACCTCTAGAAGGCAGCTGTGCTGAAATGGCACTCAGGGTAGAAGCTGTGTGTGTCTGTAGGGTCTGTGTCTGTCTGGCTTGGGATGGCTTGGGAAGGGAGAAGAAGGTGCTAGTAGGCAACGAGAGGGCTGTGTTGGCTGGAGCTGGCCTGATGCTGCGAACTCCATTATCTCTTGAAGGAAGACAGTAGAGAAAGCAAGGGTCTGGGGAATCACCGTTTAGACCCTGGGATCATCAGAGATGAAGTGAATCCTAGGGAGGTCTCGTTTGCATCTCTGTGGGATCCTCGCCATTTGTGAGACAATAGGGGCAAAAAAAAAAAAATTTACTTTTTCTAACTCGGTTCTTCAAAGTCTCTCCTCAGACTCTTCCCAATAGGATAAGCCGGACACTACTGCCCTTCCGTGGTTCCCTCCTGACTATTGATCTGAGGTCACTTGGCTTTGAACGTGAAGCCCCACACCCCTTCTGTGGCTCGTGCAGAATTCTAGGCGTGGAGCTAAACTCAGACCTGAGGGTGTGAGGAGAAACAAACAGCATCATGTGCCTCTTTCCCTCTTCTTGCTCCAGCATGTTCTAGAAGAGACACAACTCCCAGGGGCATTTGGAACTACAAGTTTTGCCCAAGGAGGATGGGGCAGGCAGCCAGCAGGGAGCAGGCAGATGGAACAGTCCACTGAGTGCAGCCCTGTCCCGGTCCCCAGGGTCCCCACTTTTCCAACCAGGAGAGGAAAAGACCACCATCCTGGGCTGCTGGCCAGTGGTGATGCTAAGAGCACAGAAAAATCACAGGACGCCCCCTAGCGGTTATCCTCAGCCTTGGCTATCCTCCAGCTAATACCTTCAGTTTAGTTCAGTCGCTCGGTTGTGTCCGACTCTTTGCGACCCCATGAATCGCAGCACGCCAGGCCTCACTGTCCATCACCAACTCCCGGAGTTCACTCAGACTCACGTCCATCGAGTCAGTGATGCCATCCAGCCATCTCATCCTCGGTCGTCCGCTTCTCCTCCTGCCCCCAATCCCTCCCAGCATCAGAGTCTTTTCCAATGAGTCAACTCTTGGCATGAGGTGGCCAAAGTATTGGAGTTTCAGCTTTAGCATCAGTCCTTCCAAAGAAATCCCAGGGCTGATCTCCTTTAGGATGGACTGGTTGGATCTCCTTGCAGTCCAAGGGACTCTCAAGAGTCTTCTCCAACACCACAGTTCAAAAGCATCCATTCTTCGGTGCTCAGCCTTCTTCACAGTCCGACTCTCACACCCATACATGACCACTGGAAAAACCATAGCCTTGACTAGACGGACCTTAGTCAGCAAAGTAATGTCTCTGCTTTTGAATATGCTCTCTAGGTTGGTCATAACTTTCCTTCCAAGGAGTAAGCGTCTTTTAATTTCATGGCTGCAGTCACCGTCTGCAGTGATTTTGGAGCCCCCCAAAATAAAGTCTGACACTGTTTCCACTGTTTCCCCATCTATTTCCCATGAAGTGATGGGACCAGACGCCATGATCTTCATTTTCTGAATGTTGAGCTTTGAGCCAACTTTTTCACTCTCCTCTTTCACTTTCATTAAGAGGCTTTTTAGTTCCTCTTCACTTTCTGCCATAAGGGTGGTGTCATCTGCATATCTGAGGTTATTGATATTTCTTCCGGCAATCTTGATTCCAGCTTGTGTTTCATCCAGCCCAGCGTTTCTCATGATGTACTCTGCATATAAGTTAAATAAGCAGGGTGACAATATACAGCCTTGACATACTCCTTTTCTTATTTGGAACCAGTCTGTTGTTCCATGTCCAGTCCTAACTGTTGCTTCCTGACCTGCATACAGATTTCTCAAGAGGCAGGTCAGGTGGTCTGGTATTCCCATCTCTCTCAGAATTTTCCACAGTGTCTTGTGATCCACACAGAACATCTGTTTCTGCTTTATTGACTATGCCAAAGCTAATACCCTTAGATACCCTTAGATCTAATATGCCCTTACATCAGGGCATAGCTCAGTCAGTAAAGAATCTGCCTGCAATGCAGGGGACCCGGGTTCAATTTCTGGGTAGGGAAGATCTTCTTGAGAACGAAATGGCAGCCCACTCCAGTATTCTCACCTGGAGAATCCCATAGACAGAGGTAGCCTTAGCAGGCTACAGTCCATGGGATCCCAAGAGCTGACATAACTTAGCGACTAAACCACCACCACCCTGGTTTAGGTTTAACTGGTTTGGGGTGGGGTCAGTTCTGGTTTAACTGCTCAAGGGTGGGGCCAGGTTTTTAAAAAACTCTTGCATTCCTCCTCACCCTGCACACCTCACCCAGGAGGGGCTAATATGCAGGCTTGATTGATAACCTGTGTTCCAGGGCACAACCCCTTTCAAAGCAGCTCCCAGGGCTCTCTGCGGTGGAGTGTGGTTTGTGTGGGGTGACGTGTCCAGGGCCCGTGAGGCTGGTACCACGACCCAGAGACCACAGTGCAGGAGACACATTGGTGCCAGCATTGCTAGAGAGGATGCCTGCACGCGGCATGTGCATGGGACAGACAGGTGTCCTCTGCTCCACCTCTGGAGCAGAGGCTGGTGCCAATGGCACTGCCGCAGCCCACGAGGGGGACACTCAAAGGCAGGCCTGGGTTGTAGCTCGTTAGGGGTTGTGAAACCACGTAGCTCAGATCGGGACTTCAACCAACCAGGCTCACTTACACTCCACAGACAGAGTGTGGGTCATCTCTGAAGGTGAGAGCGGCCTCAAAATGTCCAGGTTGGATATGGGGGCATGGTTAGTTTTAAGGGCTGGGTAATTTCATAGGCTAATGAGTAGGCAGAGTATTCCAACTATTTTGGGAAGGAGTTGGGGTGAGTGATTTCCAGGAATTGGGCTGCCACCTGCTCTTTGATGGTTGGCCTCAGAACGTCAGGGTACATCAGGTGGGTATGTCACTTAGCTTGCTGATGTGTAACCATAAGCCTATATTGAGGCTCAAGGTTTAGTGGAAGTTGGCTCTTCTGCCATCTTGGACCCATTTGGTTTCAATGTTAATGGCGTGTCCTCAGGTTATGTCATTCTTTTAAATGTTGTGCCCGGCCCTCTCCCCTCCCGTTTCATTTAGGGTGGAAGATGTTCTCTTCTCTGACAATTGCAAACATCCTTGAGTTGGAAGGGGCTTCCTTGGAGAAGGAAATGGCAACCCACTCCAGTATTCTTGCCTGGAAAATCCCATGGATGGAGGAGCTTGGTGGGCTACAGTCCATGGGTCGCAAAGAGTCAGACACGACTGAGCAACTTCACTTTCACTTTCCTTGGTAGCTCAGACAGTAAAGAGCCTGCCTGCAATGCAGGAGCCCCAGCTTCCATTCCTGGGTCAGGAAGATCCCCTGGAGAAGGAAATGGCAACCCACTCCAGTATTCTTGCCTGGAGAATCCCATGGATGGAGGAGCCTGGTGGGCTACTGTCCATGGGGTCTCAAAGAGCCAGACACAACTGAGCGACTAAGACTTTTTGAGTTGGAGAGGCTGTTCCAGCATCATGAAGAGGGAGAAAGGAGCTGGATAGGACCCCTAGGGCACCCCTACCCCCACCCACAGTCCTGCCCCAACCCCTCCCAACAGTGGGCCAGCCCTAGCAGAGCCAGAGAGGAAACAGAAGCCACTGGCTGCGAGCCTAGGCTGGGTCACACAAGGCTAGTGTGAGCAGTCCCAGCCCTGCTCCAACCAGCAGACCAGGCCAGGCAGCTGACGGGGGCAGGACAGAGCTCCCTGAGCCGCTTCCCAGGAGGAAGTCCCTGCCCAGTGAGCTCCACACCGAGCCCAGGTGACATCACCCCCACCCCAGATGACATCACCACCCCACCCCCAGGTGACATCACCACCCCGCCCCCAGGTGACATCACCACCCCGCCCTCCAGGTGACATCAGCACCCCTCCACCTCCCAGCACCTGCGCTTTGCCTCCTCCCTGGTGGCAACTCACACATACACGTCATACACTCACCACACATGTGCGCGCGCACACACACACACACACACACACACACACACCCGTACTAACACTACTGGCCCCCATATCCAACCTGGACTCATAGCTCTGTCTACTTCTTGGGAGTTACTCAGAAACACAGCTTTATTGAAGTGAGATTCAAACTTGGTCATTTAACTGGACAGAGTGAGGGTGAGGCTGGGGGGACAGGGACCAACGTCCCATGTAGGATCACTCATGAGAAGCTCCCATCCCCCACAAGAGACTGTACAGCAGACCTGGGCGCTGGGACCAGGGCCGCCAGGGAGGCGGTCAGTGCAGCAACAGGGGCTGGCTAGGGCTCTCAGCTGGAAGCGGACATTCCCTCTGAACTTTTAGCACCTGCCCTTCCACAAACACATGCGTCTGTCTGTCCTGACCCTGCCCTAGTCACACAGACATGAGCTGGGAGGGAGCGCTTCCCTCTTCTCCGTGCCTCCCTCCTTCTTCAGAGAGAGTTCCAGGATGCAAGGGCTTCTGCGAGTTCAGGGACAAGTGATTAAAGGTGGAAGGAATCTGGGAACAGAGGGAACTCACTGTGGGGGCTTGAGTCTGGGTGCAGCAAGGAGCAGGCTGAGAGTCTGCTCGAGATACACATGGAGGAGGGGCTGAAAGGAGGTCTCCAGCCAGGGGCCCCTTCCGCAGCTACAATCTCCCTGCCCCTCCACCACCCAGGGGACCAGGTTCCTGTCTCCTCTCAAGATCAAAGGGGCAGGTGGCAAGCACAGGGAAGGGGCCTTGCCAGAAGCCCAGGTTCACTTCCAGCAGCCTCTACTCCTTACAGGAAAGGAGACCCTGGTCTAAATTTCCATCTGGGCTCCCGGCTCAGCTCTGCCCAGAATGGCCAGTGAGGGCTCCCTGCCCTCTGGGAAGGCGACAATGTCCTGCTTCTGGCTCTGGAGGGCCAGATGCAGGGGTGTGCAACCAACCCCTTCCTGGATGTCTAGCTGGGTGCCAGCCTTGACCGGCACTTTGAGGATGGCCATGTTTCCCTTCAGGGTGGCCAGATGGGCAGGGGTCCAGCCCACCTTATTGCAGGCATGGACATCAGCACGGTGCTCCAGGAGGTGGATGATGCTCAGGAAGGTCCCCCTCTGGACTGCTAGGTGAAGGGGTGTCCAGCCTGACTGCTCGGCTGCATTGCAGTCAGCCCCACATTTCAGCAGGGTGGACACCACCACCTCCGCCTTGTGGTGGGCAGCCAGGTGCAGGGGGATCCAGTTCATGCCTCCAGGAGCCCCCACGTCTGCCTGGCTCTCAGCCAGCAGGTGGATGATCTCCAGGTGGCCCTTGTAGGCTGCTAGATGCGGGGGTGTCCAGCCCTGGTGGGTCGGCAGCTCCAGGATGGCCCCATACCCGAGCAGCACCTTGCAGATAAGGTACTTGCCCCTGGCACCCGCGGCGGGCAGTGGGCTGTGCTCTGGTCGAGGGCATCAGGGGCCACCCCACTTTTTAACAGATGTTGGGTGGCCCTCACTTTGCCTCTCTCCACTGTGAGGTGCAGTGGCCTCTTAGGTTTCTCTGCCGAGCATCCAACTCCACCCTCTGGGCTGTGGGCAGCTTGACCAGGCTGACGTGGCCAAAGTAGGTGGCCACGTGGAGAGGGGTCTTTCCCTCAGCCTCTCGCAGGTTGGGGTCAGCTTGATGGGAGACCAGAAGGCAGGCCACATTCTCAGGGTTGTTCTGTGCAGCCAGGTGGAGTGGGGTCCACCCCTATGCTCCTGGGCATCACGCGGGCCTCTTGGTCCAGGAGCAGAAAGGCAGAGTGGTCGGCCCCATTCTGGGCTGCAAAGCACAAAGGGGCCCAGCTGTCCTCATCCGCCAGGTGGGCGTCGGCGCTGTGCTCCAGGAGCGGGGTGCAGAAGTCGTCCTGCTGGTCCTGGGCAGCGATAAGGAGGGGCGTGTAGCCGCAGGCTGTCTGGCGGTCCACATCCACCTCGTGGGCCAGCAGCAGCCTCACCCCCTCCAGGAGGCCCCAGGGCACCAGGAAGTGGAGGGGGTGACCTTGTTCTCATAGATGTACACCTGCTCATCGCTAGGGACCAGGCTCTCACTGTCTGAGAGACTCAGGACCCGCTTCAAATAGTCTCCTGAGTCTGCTGGGAGGAAGACGAGATTGAGAAAAGGACCTCTGACTTTGTCCAGGGGTCATCTCAGCCATCCCCCTATCTCCTGGAAGTACCACCCAGGAACAGAGTTTCCTGGATGGGTGAGTGGGGGTCCTTTCCCTAGGTCCTGGATCTCTACTCAGGCTCCACTGCCCTAGACAGCAGCTGAGTCTGGAAGTTCTTACTATAAGGATGAAGCAAAAAGAGGCCAGTCCAGAAGTAAACCCTGACTCCACCCCTTAGCACCACATGCTCTCTGCCTCTTTGAGCCTGGGGGTCCTGATCCCTCAGGAGGACACGAGCAATGTCCACCTTGTGCTACTACCGTGAAGACAAATCCTGTAGGTATGAACTTCTGGAGAAGTGCCTGGCACAAAGTAAATAGATGCAAATTGAAGATAAATTTGCGGTGGCACTCTGTGATGTGAATTCTTCCCGAGGCACTCAGGGACCCATTTCTTCCTGATTTACCCAGTGGTGTATTAGAATTAAAAGCAACAATTTCCAAAATGAAAAAGAAAATAAAACAAAAAAAACCCACAAACAAAATCACCGCTCAGACTAAACCACAAGAGATTCTGAGTCAATTATTCTAGGGTGGCTCAGACATCAGGTACTCTTTCATTCCCTCAAAAAATTCCATTATGGCACCAGGATTGAAAACTGATGTTCCCTTTTCCCAGGCCAGGGACGGAGGAGTCCAGCCTCAAAAGAACACAGTCCTGAAGGGGAAGCAGAGCCAGGCCCCCCAGGGGCACGGGCATTTCTGGAACTCAGGGCCAGGTGCCCAGAGAAGGAACACAGACTCCAGGCCTGAGAGGAGGGTAGGCCAGGGAAGATGGCAGAGGATATAGTTTGAGTCCCCTTTCTCCTCCACTGTGTGTTCTGGGGTTCCAGCTGAGACCTGTCTGGACTCACCACTGTCTGTTCAGTTCAGTCACTCAGTCACATCCTACTCTTTGCGACCCCATGGACCACAGCATGCCAGGCCTCCCTGTCCATCACCAACTCCTGGAGTTCATCCAAACCCATGTCCGTGGAGTCGGTGATGCCATCCAGCCATCTCATCCTCTGTTGTCCTCTTCTTTTCCTGCCCTCAATCTTTCCCAGCATCAGGGTCTTTTCAAATGAGTCAGCTCTTTGCATCAGGTGGCCAAAGTATTGGAGTCTCAGCTTCAGCATCAGTCCTTCCAATGAACATTCAGGACTGATCTCCTTTAGGATGGGCTGGTTGGATCTCCTTGCAGTCCAAGGGGCTCTCAAGAGTCTGTTAGCTCCTGGCGGATCTCACAGACCTGGGGAACCAGAAGACAGGGGGCAGGTCAGATGAGAGCCGGGCGGTTCTGGTCCATGTCGGCCTCGCCTCTTCCCTTCGCCTCTGAGGACTCTCCTCCCAGCCTGAGCCAGGAGACCCCTCCTCTCTCATGCCCGCCACCAGCTGTGTCTAGGGGAAGACCCTGAGCTGGGGACGCCCTGCCCAAGAAAGAGTGGCCCAGGGCCTCGGCTGCCCCCTGGGCCACAGGGAAGGCAGGGTAGTGGCCCTGTGGGTTCAGCCCAGAGCCCCTGCACTAGCTCACGGCTGGTTCCCAGGTGAAGAGGGTAAGGACAGCGGAGCGCGGATGATGCTGACGGGCAGGGCGGGAAAACAGGGGAGAGCCGCGGGCGCCCTCTGCAGGACGGGCCCTGTTTAACCCCACACGCGTCAGGGAGGGCACATCCTTTTCAGGGGTTCTGGGCCACGGCCACCACCAGCCCTCAGAGCACCCTCGAGCAAATTAGGAAAAGGGATCCCTGAGTGACTGTGCGGCTTGGCCAGCAGAGTATGCGCTGAGTCTGGTCCCCATCTGCCCCTCAGCCAGGTGGCCTCACACATGCGTGCATCCTCAGTGCCCACCAGAGACGAGGCCCCGCCCGCACACGCACGCACCTCCCCGGGCTGGCCGCTGCGCAGGACACTTTCCCGGCCAAGGCCTCCCTCTCACGGTGGGCCACCGGACTCTGGAGCAGCGAAAGCAGCATGTCTGTCTCCGCTATGATATCTGCTAAGAAACAGTAGTGTCGTGTAGTGTTAGACGCTCAGTCGTGTCCAACTCTGCAACCCCATGGAATGGAGCCAGCCGGGCTCCTCTGTCCATGGGATTCTCCAGGCAAGAATACTGGAGTGGGCTGCCATTTCCTTCTTCAGAGGATCTTCCGAACCCAGGGATCGTACCCGGGTCTTCTGCATTGCAGGCAGATTGTTTACTATCTGAGCTACGGGCAAGTCCCCAAGAAACAAAGACACAGCAAAAGAGGCCACAGGTTGGCCTGCAGTTCTTCCCCATTTTAAATGTTTTTCCCCCTACCATGTCCCTGTACTTCCTCCCAAAACCCAGCCCCAGGCTTAGGGGCACCCACACATGAGCATCAGGAAGCACGCAAGCTGGGACCCTGCCTTGGAGGGGTGTGTGTGTGTGCGCGCACACACCCAAGCATTGCTTCAGTCATGTCTAACTCTTTGAGACCCCATGGACTGTAGCCCACCAGGATCCTCTGTCCATGGGATTCTCCAGGCACGAATATTGGAGTGGGTTGCCATGTCCTCCTCCAGAAGATCTTCCTGGCCCAGGGATCAAACCCACGTCTCGTATGTCTCCTGCATTGGCACACAAGTTCTTTACCACTAATGCCCCCTGGGAAGCCCTTTGAGGGTAGACCTTTCCCATAAAACACAAGGGCAAGACTAGATAATCTCTAAGATGCTCACACTTACACACAAGTGTGCATTTACACCATCCCTAGAGGAGTGGATGATTGCAACATCCATCCACGCCTGTGAGCTTATGGTCTGGGAACATTTTAAATGACACTGCAGCCTGAGAAGACCCAGGCCAACTGGGGACTCAGAAGCAGCAGAGCCAGGCCCAGTTAGCTTCTGGCAGTGAGGGGTTTCTAATTTACCTCCCACACGGTACACATTAAGCCAAAGAGACCAGCCCACAGTCCTCAGCTGCCCCTGGCCCCTCTGCCATCCCCCCACCTCTCATCACACTATGGAGCAGACTCTGCCCTAGTGCCATGCAGGGCTCTCCCTGAGAGTCTTGGGAGTGGCCTGGGGCTTTGGTCATCTCTCCTGGCCTGTGGGCACCCCAGCTCTCCCGTCCTCGTCTAGGTCAGTCTGGTGATAACCTGGAAAGCAGGGCCTCTTCTTGGGCTCCTGGTCCCAGTAGCGCCTCATCAGGTCCACCATCTGCTGGGACTCATCTGAGACAGGCTGCAGGGAGGGCCGCCTGCCTGTGGCCACTTGGATGATGATGGTCATGACGTTGAAGCCTGTGAGAGGAGGCCCAGACTGTGTGGGTGAGGGAAGGCAGGGGCAGAGGGGCTGGGCGGGAGGTCGGGGCTCTGCCCATGCACACAGCAGGGGCTCCATAAATGCACAGTGAGTTAATACCTAGATTGCAGGCTGACTTGTGGCTTAGATTTGAGCAGCCGGGTCTCTGGACCAACTCCAGATCCTCCCAGGCCAAGACTGGCCGTGGCCCCTCACTGTGGGCCTTTGCTGTCCAAAGGCAGCCAGACTGACTGGCAGGCCTAGTTATAGGCTTTGATTTTGCACTTTGCTGGATTATCCAAGTTCCCTGACAGTCTGTTTACCTGACACCATGGCAGGGCTGGGTTGGGAGAGACAGGAAAGAATATTTTGAAGCAAAGGAATCAGAGGCGGAAAGCATAGTCTGGGCTGAAGTTTGCCCTTTCTTTCACTGACATGTGAGCTCTAGAAACAGGGGGAGGAAGGTGGGAGGGTGAGGTCCCCAACGTAAACCTGCTACTGCCCCACCCCCACCAACCCCCAGCCTCCCGCAGTCCCTTCCAGGTCCCCATGTGACGGCGCCACTGCCACCTGCTACCTGGATACGGCTTCTTCTGAGCAAGGATCTCCCAGATCACGATCCTGAAGCTGCAGGCAGGGCAAGTGTGCCCCGAGTGACTTCCTCGGCTATCCAGCCAGAGGGGCCCCATGGACCACAAAATCCCAGGCAAAGCCTCTCTGGCTGGAGTCCCACCGCACCCCTCCTCCTCCTCCCATATGGGCGGGGCGGGGCCAGACGTCACCCCTGTCCTGCCCTCTGCACCTCGGGGTCCAGGCAGCGTGGTGACAACAAGCTGCTTGCTGGGTATGTGGCCTGGAGCCCCACCTCCCGCTCACCTGTGCACGTCGTATTTGGGCCCTGGGCCCTTGTTACTCTCCAGAAACATCTCAGGGTGGGTGTAGCTGAGGGTGCCCTGCAGAGCTGACCTCTTGATGCACTGCATCCGGGTCGACTGCTCCATCCTCTTGGACAGGCCAAAGTCTGAAACCTGGAAGGAAGCCCAGGGTGGGGATGGGAGGGCAATACAGTCTTGCCTCCAGAAAGCTGCCTGAGTTCCTCATCCCTCCCGCCTTCCTCATTTCCAGTGTTGTGTCACCACTGAGAGCACAGGCTCTCTCCCGTAGTTGCCATGGACGACAGGATGACCTCGGACAAGTTACCTTCTCAGAGCCTTCCTTTCCTCATCTATAAAGTGGGACTAATACCAGAACTTAACTCGTAGTGCTATTATGAGCATTAGACAAGGAAATATACAAAAAGCACTTAGAACAGTGGCTGGTGCACAGTACGTACTTGGTAGGTGTGGCCATTACCCAAAGGACCCATGGATAAAGTTGCTGCCTTTGGTGAGCTTCTGTTCATCCCACTTCCAGGGGCCCTGAAGCATTGACACCATGTATATTTATCCCACACTCTGCTTCCATCCATTGACTCATTCATATACCAATTGCCAATTCACTGAATTCCAACTAGGCTGGGTATTGAGAATCAGGCAGCAGATAAGAAAGATGAAACTGGGACTTCCCTAGTGGTCCAGTGGTTGAAAATCCACCTTCCAATGCAGGGGACATGAACTTAATCTCTGGTTGGGGAAAAGATCCCACATGCTGTGGGGAAACTAAGCCCACGAGCTGCAGCTACTGAGCCTGTGTGCTCTAGCGGTCCGCAGCGAGAAGCCCGCATGGCACAATGAAAGAAAGCCCCCACGGGCCACAACTAAAGAAAGCCCCCACAGGCCACAACTAAAGAAAGCCCCCATGGGCCATAACAAAGAGCCCACAAACCACAATGAAGACACAGTGTGGCCAAAAAAACCAATTTCTTCTATGAAAGATGAACCCCCGCCCCCGACACCCATTACTCTCCTAAGTGGTTATTCAAATAGGGAGTAGAGGTACTAATGAAACAGTTTCATAAATGACTATATGCTTACAATTGGGGTTAGCAATGTGAAGAGACACAGTGAGGCTGTATGACAGAGGCATGTGGGAGTGGATCAAGGAAAACTTCCCTGAGGAGGTGTTATTTACGCTGAGAGCTGAAAGATGAGTAGGCCTTTGCTAGACAAGGAGGGACTGGGGGAACACTGTTCTTGACAGTGGAAACAGAATATGCAAAAGTTCCAGGGCAGAAAGGAAAGCGTAAAATGTCTTAGGAACTGAAAGAAATAAAAAAAGGTCATCATGACCCTCGCATTTACACACATCCTTACTTGGATCAAAGAATGGGATAGAGATGATTCTGTCCACATTAGAAATGGAAGACTGAGGTCCAAAGAGGGTTATTGCAGGCATCCTGATACGCAGTTTCATGCACCAAATTTCACTATGCTTCCATCTGTTTTAGGTGTGATCCCTGCCTTTAGTATTTGTCCATGAAGGGAGCTGCTTAGAACTCTTTGACAGGGCAGCCAGGCAGTAGATAATCCAGCTTATGTGGAGAAGACTCTGGAGTGACAGGGGACAGATGGGGTCCTCACCTTAACATGCAGGCAGCTGTCCAGGAGGATGTTGCCTGGCTTGAGGTCCAGATGGAGCAGCGGTGGCTTAATGCTGTGGAGGAAGTTCATGGCCAGGCTGGTCTCATGGACGGTGCTGACTTTGAGCTGCCAGCCGAGGCTGTGAGTGGGAAGCATCTTCTCCAGGGAGCCGTTGGCCATGAACTCCATCACAACACCCAGGGGCTGCCTGCAAACACGATGTGCTGAAACTTGATCTTCTCCATTTGGGCTGCATCTTCAATGAGGCAATTCACATCAGAGCTATGGAGGAAGGGGAGTGAAAGATGGAAGCTGGTGACCCTTTACAAGAGGAACTGGCAGGACACACAAACTAGGCTTGGTGCCAGGCTGCACAGACCCAGAGACCCCCTTGGGAGCTTGTGAGGTGGTGGAGGAGGAAAGAGAGATACGACAGGATGCTCCGATTAGGGTCCAGCAAATAAAACAGGAAGCGAAGGAGTCTGTGAATTTAGAAGTCAGCCCATTCTACAGAAGCGGCCACAAAAAGCCTGCTGTTTATTCTGGCTACCTATGTATGTCTATCTCCCACAGGAGACCACGAGCCCATGGAGGACCAAACATGCCTCCTGCTTCTGTTTTAAAAGATTTATCGAGGTACCCGCTCACACCAATCCGAACGACCATCATTAAAATGTGTACAAATAGCAAGTGCTGGAGAGGATGTGGAAAAAAGAGAATCCTCCTACACTATGGGTGGGAATGTAAATTGGTGCAGCCACTGTGGAAAGCAGTACGGAGGTTCCTCAAAAAGCTAAAAACTACCAAACAATCCAGCAATCCCACTCCTGGACATATATTTAGACAAAACCATAACTCAGATACATGCACCCCTATGTTCATATCAGCACTATCCACAATAGGCAAGATGTGGAAGCAACGTAAATATCCATCAATAGATGAGTGGATAAAGACGATGTGGTGTGTATACACAGTGGAATGCTACTCGGCCGTAAACGTGGGATAACGCCGTTTGCAGCAACACGGATGCAGCTAGAGATTATCGCACCAACCGAAGTGAGAAAGACAAATGCACATGATATCACTTATATGTGGAACCTAAAATATGATGCAAATGAACTTATCCATGAAACAGAAACAGAATCATGGACATGGAGAACAGACCAGTGGTTTCCAAGGGGAAGGGGGTTCATCGAGGGATGGAGTGGAAGGCTGGGTTAGCAGACGTAAGCTTTTATATATCGAAAGGATAGAGAATAAGGTCCTACTGTATAGCACAGACAACTATATTCAGTATCCTATGATAAATCATAATGGAAAAGAATATTTAGAAAAAGCATATGTGTGTGTGTATATATAGAGAGTCACTTCACTGTATAGCAGAAATTAACACAACCTTGTAAATTAACTATACTTCAATAAAAATATGGACGAATATCATTTATTGCCTTTTTGACTGTGA
The DNA here is from genome assembly GCF_032405125.1 of Capricornis sumatraensis. Taxonomy (NCBI): domain Eukaryota; kingdom Metazoa; phylum Chordata; class Mammalia; order Artiodactyla; family Bovidae; genus Capricornis; species Capricornis sumatraensis. The sequence goes on along the minus strand of NC_091084.1, from coordinate 25,839,837 downwards.
AAGAAATATATATATATATATATATATATATGTATATATATGCACACACACATACCTTGTAGAACATCAAGGGATTAGGAAAGAAAATTAGGGAACTCCCTGTCGGTCCTATGGTTAGCGCTCAGCACGTTCACAGTGGGACCGAGGTTCAATCCCTGATTGGGGAACTAAGATCCCACAAGCCACATGGCATGCCCCCCTCCCCCCACCAATTAAATCATCAGTAACCCAACCTTTTAGAGTTGGCCTGTGTTAATAATTTACTGTATTCTTTTACAATTCATTGCAAGAAGGCTCTCTCCTCCCTCCCTGTCCCTCTTTCCTCCCCCACGCTCCCTTGCCATCACAGAGTGTGGGCTGTTTCTGACCTGCTTTTCCCTCTCGGGGTAGTGTGAGCATGTTCTGAATCATTAGTCTCCAGAAGCGAGCTCTGTAATGGCTGTATGGGATTCCATTTTGGAGATGAACTATAATTATTCCTTGTACTCGTCACAGCACACGGCCACGCATAGCACAAGGCATCTTTGCTGAATTGAAGTCAAGACTGAAGGGAAAGCCTTACAGAATAAGCATGTGCGAAACCTTTCGCTCTTTTCACTGTCCATGCCCACAGAACAGCAAATATGCAAATTGTTATAGATTGTTCGGGGATGGTGGGGATGAAGATTAAGGAGAAATGACACTTTTTAAAAAAGCAAACTATTTGCAAAGCTGTGCTGGCATTGCAGTCAGAGGCTGCTGGAAATGTGTTCATAGGGCCTCCCTGGGAAGCCAGCCAGAGAGCCTCACACCCCCACCCCCCGCAACTGGACAGGTTGGCCGGTCCAGGTTTAGGTCTTATTGTCTTCTCTACTATTCCAGAGAGCTCCCTGCTCCTCCCCCAACAACCTCTGCAATGTAGTTTTAAAATCTGTCTCCTCTTGTCCTTTTGAGATCGTAAGAACTGAGAAGACATCCATCATGAAGTGGACAAAACATGGGATCTGGGGCCGCATCGCCTTGCTTTCCAATCCCAATTTCATCTCTGTATGATCTTGAACAAGCAAATTCTCCAGGCCTGTCTGTTAACTGTAAAATGGGAACGGTAGGGAGTGCACAACTCCCCTTGACACCTAGACTGCTTGAAAGTGTTTGCGACACCTACTGTCTCTCTCTTTTCCTCGTCTCCCCCACCCTTTCATCTGGTTTCTGGTCCTAATATCTCACTGATCAGTTATTACTATAGCCTACAGGCAATTTTCTGTTCTTGGCGTGGGATTGGTCCTTCCCGAACAGGCAGGCTCCTGTTCTGTTACTTGATCACTAGACCCAGTCCCAGTGTCTCCAGGCAACCTCAGCCTCTCCAGCTGGGTATTCACACTTAAAGTGTCTAAAACTGAACTCCCAATTCTCTCTTCAAACCCACTCCCCGCTCAGCCTTCTCCATCTCAGTGAATGGGCTCCATCCCTCTAGTCTTCAAAGATCTTGATTATCCTGGACTCCTCTCTTCGTCTCCTTCCCACAAGCTGCTCCTTGGCACATCCCATCAGTGCTACCTTCAAAATACAGCGAGAATCTGGGGGAAGGGGGAAGGAATTAATTGGGAGTTTAGGACTGACATATACACAGTGCGTGTTTGCTAATTTGCTTCATTTGTGTCCAACTCTTTGTGACCCCGTGGACGGTAACCCGCCAGGCTCCTCTGTCCATGGGATTCCCAGGCAAGAACACTGGAGAGGGTTGCTGTGCCCTCCTCCAGGGGATCTTCTCGACCCAAGGACCAAACCTGTGTCTCTTACGTCTCCTGCATTGGCAGGCAAGTTCTTTACCACTAGTGCCACCTGGGAAGCCCCATATACACACTGCTGCTGCTGCTGCTAAGTCGCTTCAGTTGTGTCCGACTCTGTGCGACCCCATAGATGACAGCCCACCAGGCTCCCCCGTCCCTGGGATTCTCCAGGTGAGAACAGAGGAGTGGGTTGCCATTTCCTTCTCCAATGCATGAGAGTGGAAAGTGAAAAGTGAAAGTGAAGTCGCTCAGTCATGTCCAACTCTTAGTGACCCCATGGACTGCAGCCCACCCGGCTCCTCCATCCATGGTATTTTCCAGGCAAGAGTACTGGAGTTGGGGTGCCATTGCCTTCATCACATATACACACTACTGCATTTAAAATAGTGGGCTTCCCAGGTGGAGATAGTGATTAAGAACACTCCTGTCAATACAGGAGACCTAAAAGATGAAGGTTTGATCCCTGGGTCAGGAGGATCCCCTTGGAGGAGTGCATGGCTACTCACACCAGTATTCTTGCCTGGAGAATCTTGCATGGACAGAGGAGCCTGCGGGCTACGGTCCATAAGGTCGCATAGAGTCAGACATGACTGAAGCGACTTAGCACACACAATGCACACACATTTAAAATAGATAACCAAAATACCCAAACATAAAACAGAGGCAATATTGTAACAAATTCTATAAAGATTTTTAAAATGGTCCAAATCCAAAAAAATTTAAAAAAAAGATAACCAAGGAAGACCTATCGTATAGCTCAAGGAACTCTGCTCGATATTCATATCTGCAATAATCTAAATGGGAAAAGAATTTGAAAAAGAGAAGATATATGTATAAGTGAAACATGTGAAACTAATGTGAAACTAACACAACACTGTTAATCAACTATGTATGTGCCGTGTGTTTAGTCACTCAGCCGTGTCTGACTCTTTGTGACCCCGTAGACTGTAGCCCACCAGGCTCCTCTGTCCATGGGATTCTCCAGGCAAAAATACTGGAGTGGGTTGCCATGCCCTCCTTCAGCAATAAAACCTTACCCTGCTTTAATTTTTCATGAGTTCAGTATAAGCTGGACTGCTCAAATGGATTTGGTAGTTTGTTTTTTAAAGGTATCTGGGTACAAACCCTAGGATATCGACCCATTCAAAGAGCAGAAGAGTTCCTGTGACATTCTGCTTATCAATTTGTTATAAGTGTGATAACAAATGTATAAGCAAAAACAAAATTATAAGCATTGTTGGATTTTCATGTAGGGCTCCTGCATTGGCAGGTGGATTCTTTACCACTGTGTCACTATGGAAGCATATCTGTTGCATTCATCATCATATTCATTATATCTTAGGGTCCAGCACAGCACCTGGCACATAATAGGTGAGTAATAAACATTCATCAAGAGGACAAATGAATGAAAAGAGGGAAGGAGGATCCAGTGAAGTCATACTCATAAAACTCCTAGGAGAGCACTCGACAGGTGGCAGGTGCTAATTACTGTAAATAAATCTCTTAGTCCTTTGGGACTGGGAAGGGATTTGAGATGGGGGTTACTGTCAACGTCTCATGAGTAGTCTTATCAGTGCCATCTGTTTCCTCTTGCTCTTTGCTTCAAAGGCTGTAAATGATCTGGGCAGATTCTAGAATAATCTGACTACTCCCAAGCCAGGATGTTGAGGGAGTTACATCGGTGAGTCTGGGACGGTCTCATTTTGCCCTTTTTCATTAAGCAGGAAGGGGTCTGGGAACTAGGAAGGAACTTGGCTGTGTGGGATGGGAGGCTGTGTCTTGGGAGCTTGCTTAGTGACCATAGAGAATGTCCAGAAAAGATGCCACACTGTCCCCCACACCCCCGAGGACCTCCAGTTGGTATCCCAGGAGCCTTGGGAGGAGGACATGGTGATCATCTCAGACTTCACATCCCAAAGTGTCTCCTCCACGGCTGCACCAGGGGCCAGTGCACAGCCAAGTACTGGCCAGTCTGGTAGGAATGGGACTGGAGCTGCATCTCAGCGGGAAGCCATGGATGGGTGGAAGCACTGCGGGAGAGGTACCAGGGAAAAGGAGAGAACCAGGGAAAAGGAGGCCTGCCAGGGAGAGGCCACAGCATGTATCATGGGACTTGGGAGGAGCCAGAGAGAAAAAGGGCAGAGACTGTAGCATGTCAGGCTTGGGCAACTGGCAGAGCCAGTGTGAGAGCTGGCAGATGAGTGGGCTGGGCAGGTTCTCAGGCCAGTAAGCTGGCAGCCTCCACCTTCCAAGCCCCCTCCAGCCTGCTATGGCTGGTCTGGGGCCACACCAGAGGGGATAAGGCACTTCCCCCCAGGTCACGGAGCAGCACTGAGCCAAGTGCCACAGCTCCTCAGCAAGCCCAGCCCCGCCTGCCTGCCCTGTGGGTTCAGGGGTGGGTAGGAGGGCGGCAGAGGGCCATCCAGAGCCGACACCCCAAAGGAAGGTGAGGCTGCAAAACAGGAGGCCAGACCCGATCAGGAGGTCGGATTGAACAAAGGCATCTTGCCGGTAGTTCCTGCTCACTTTTGACCTCCGTGGATTTCAACAAACAGTCTGGGTCCACAGACAGAGCCGAGCGTATTTCAGAGGCGACGGAAAGAGGCAGGCTGTGCCTGGGGGAGCTCAGGCCACTGCACTCCACTCTGGGAGTTTCCAGAGGCGGAGAGGACCACGCTCAGTCTCAGCCCGGCTGCCTGGTCCTCGCTCCCGGGCCTCAGTTTCCCCTCCCCTAAAGGAACTGAAAGAGCTCGGCGAAAGGAGCGGGGTGGGGCGGGCGGGCAGGCGGGGGCCTGGGGGCGTCGGGCGGGAGGACGGGGAGCTCTCTCGACGGCGCACTCGGTCCGCCAGCGCTGCTGCGGCGCCTGGGACAGCTGGCGAAGCCGCCGCTCGCCCCTCGGCGCCGGTCGGCCTCGAAATCGTCGCGGGTGAAGGCGGGGAGGCCGCCCGGCCGCCGCTCCACGCGCGCGGCCACGGCGTCGGCGCGGCCCGGGCTCTTGGCGCCCCGCGCGCTCCGGGCCGGGCTGCTCCCTGCGCCGCGGGTCCCTGACGGGGGCGCTGGGCAGGCGGCGGCCCTCCCTCCTTCTCCCTCTGGAGTGAGGAGACACCGGCCCTGCCCTGTGAGGGCTGAGGGTACCCAGCCGAGCCCTGAGGCGCCCCCGGCAGCGATGGCGGCCCAGTCAAGGAAGGGGGCTCCCTCCCCACGCAGCATCCTCCCCGCGCAGCACCCTGAGAGGCCCTGGCCCGCCCCGGCATCCCGCCCTCAAACACGTCCTCAGTCTCGGCCTGTGGTGTTTTTTTTTTTTTTTTCTCCCTCAGCTCGAGCCTGGGCAGGGGCTGCAAGAGGAAGGCATCCTGAAGCTGGAAACGCGCGTCTGGGTGGACCAGTCGGTCCTCTTTGATGTAGACCTAATTCTGTTCGCAAGTTAATTCATTTATTTATGCAACTCATATATGTCCTGAAAGAAAGAAAAGGAAGTCGCTCAGTCATGTCCGACTCTTTGCGACCCCATGGACTGTAGCCTACGAGGCTCCTCCTTCCATGGGTTTTTCCAAGCAAGAGTACTGGAGTGGGTTGCCGTTTCCGTCTCCAGGGGATCTTCCCAACCCAGGGATCGAACCCGGGTCTCCCGCATTGCAGGCAGACGCTTTATATGTCCCGAGGGTTTATAAAATTTCAGGGCTGTGCTGGTGGTCTCCACTGTAGAGTGTGTGGACCTGGAACCCACCCCTCCGTAACAGATACGGTGTAAAAAAGTTGTAACGGAGATTTTTCTGGTCTGAATCTGTTGGCCTGACTGAGTTAATGCTTCCTTTGTTATTGTTGACTTTTTGTTAGGCAGTCTCTGCATGCAAAAGGTCACCCAAAGGGGGCAGGACCCTTGGGGTGAGGGACTGGACCTCTGTCACAGGGAGCTCCCTTTCCTGGCATGACTTTTGGCCCCCAACCTCAGAGGGATGAGCGCCGGGACTGGGATTAATCACCCAGGGAGGTGAATTCTTTGGTCCAGTTCTGGGGGTGGCTTGTTGCTGGGGTGTGGGTGGGGGTCAGAGGTGAGGCTCAGGGAGCATGTGGAGCATACTGGGGTCCCTGTCTTCTGGGAGGAGGGGCAACCTGGGAGCCGAGGACCGCAGAGCAGTGTGGGGCTGTGGAGGAACCAGGCCAAGGGCTCAGTGCAGATACTTGGGGCAGGAAGAGGAGAAAATGTGCCTGCAGAGGCCACCGTGGCTGCTGGGGGGAGAGGAAGCCGTCCTGGGGCGGGTCGGGGAGTCAGCCAAGGGCAGGGCCAGGGGCTGGCCCAGGGAAGCACATCGGGGTGGACTCCCCTTCCTTTCTCCTAACTCTCTACTTCCTTCCTCCTTCCCTGCATCCACTGTGGGAGGTCCCTTGGTCCCCTGGGGATAAAGTGAGGATACAGGATACCTGGTACTGAGCCTGGAGTAGGGGTGGGGGGTACCTCTAGGTCTTCGGTCCATGGACTTGCCCTCTCACCTGTGAGACCCCGAGAGCAGGGAAAATTATAAGTGCTTAAACAGGTGGCTCTCCCAGGGCCATTCCAGGGCAGGTGGTGCTAAAGGAACCGTCGCAGGGCAGTGCAGGGTAGGTCACTTCTCACCTGCATCCGGGCAGGTGAGCCAGAGTCCAGAGGGAACCTCCCAGAGTGACCATCCTCAAGTCTGAGGAGCCCACCTACCTCAGGAGGACATGCCTTGCCTTTGAGTCCATCCTTGACTCCTTCCAGACTCCTGGGGAACAGCATGGGCGTGATAGGTGAGTAGAGACCCCAGGCTGGAGCTGGGGCATTTGCTCTTCCCATAACAACTGACCTGCCCGTCCCACCCAGGGTGAATTCTGGTGGGCAGAGTGGAGAACTGAAGGTTGGCCTGGAGACCATGGCACTACTGAGCCTTAACTTTGTCCCAGGATCAGTAGCTCTTTCACCTACTGTGCATACTTTATAGATATGATCTTGTTTAAATCCACAACAACATTATGAGGTTTAATATCTCTCTATTTGTGAGGGATGAGAAGACTAGGCTTAACGACAGTAAATAGTGAATGGCCACATAGCTAGTAAGTGGGAGCTGAGATTCAATCCTGGGTCTGTTGGGTCCCTGTGGAAAGGGCTGGGCATAACAGAGCCTTTAAAAGATATGGCAGGAAAGGGGGAATGGGTGTCATGCTCTCTGGAAGAGGGTGGAAGTGATGGAAACTGCTTCTAGAACAGGAGAAGCACCCTAATTACAATGTCAGAGGGAGGCCCTGGCTTGCTTTGGCTGAAGTGAGACAGCATGATGGAACATACTGTCCCTGGAGCAGCCGTGCCTGCTCCTGACAAGTCTCAGACCCTCCCCTAGGAAAGCCTGAAGATGACAGAGGACATTACTGTCAGGAGATCAGGAGACCAAGGAGATGCTTCTCACCTTCTTCTGGGTGAGTGAGCATGGAGGTTGGGAAAGTGGCCCACTGGACCTAAGGAAGGATGACTCTCTGACCTTCAGCATGATCTGTCTGGGCCACTGGATGACATGCCAGGGTCAAATGGCCTGAATCAGTTAAGGAAGTTCTCCTTAACTGATCAGTTAAGGATCAGTTACACCTGAAGCAGCTTTCCAGGGAGAGCAAGACACCAGAAGCTGCCACTGGCCCTCTACAGGGACAGGAATCACAGGAATGCTTGAGCATTGTCCCTGTGGGAGACGACACCCAGGGCTCAAGGCAGACTGCCAGGGTCCTGAATTAAACTCATCTCCTGTTCCTTACAGGGTGGGTGGAAGGACAGGAAGGACCCAGGAGGTGTTGACCTATCTGTTGAAACAGCCAAGCTGAGGGATCAGGCACCCCTGCTTCTGAAGAATCTGGCAAAATAGATATGTACATGTACCTAGTCCCTGGGGGTTCAGTGGTAGAGAATCTGCCCTCAGTGTTGCAGATGCAGGTTGGATCCCTGGGTTGGGCATCCTTGGTTTGATCCCTACCTTCCCTAGAGAAGGGAATGGCAACCCAGTCCATTATTCTTGCCTGGAGAATTCCATGGACAGAGAAGCCTGGCGGGCTACTGTCCATAGGGTTGCAAAGAGTTGGACGTGACTAACGCTTTCACTCTTCACAAAATAGGTATGTTCTTGCAGTTGGGGTTCCTTTATCTCTGTAAAGTGAGTGAGGACAAAAGCCTAGTAGTCTTTGGAAGAACTCTGAGAGAAGTAAGGGGAGGGGTCCTTCTTGAATGCAAAGTCACAGTGGCACAGAGTTCATGGATCTGCCATTATTAGGTGGGCTGATGCTTAGGGATTTGGGAAAACCCAAAGTCAATTTAGAGATTGCTGATTTTTCCCCCGGTGGTCTGAGTGCAGAAGCTCCCAGGTCCTGCCTGCCTGGGAGGTCCACAACCAGTGGGTGGAGAGCAGAGAGCTGGAGAGGAAAGCTCCACATTCACTGCCCTCGACCCATGAAAGGAAATGGGTGTGATGAATGGAAATGGACTAGGTAGAATAGTTTGACCGTGGTCCAGTCCCACCAGAAAGAGCAAGAAGCATGTTCTAACCATAGGGATTTTGCTCCAAGATGCTCTCAGTTCTTCTTATTGACTCTCTCAGTATATTTTGTTTTAGCAGATCAGGGATGAAATTTTCCTGGACTCAGAATTATTAAATGAGTGTGTGTGTGTGATTGTTCAGGGGGAGTGGGGGGCTACCATCCCCAGACGAGTGAAGTGAGCTGGAGGTGCAGTTCTGCAATACTCTGGAAGATGCTGAAATCCGATGTGAGCCTTTCCCCAGACTGGAGTGCCAAGCTCTTTGCATGCAGGGAAGTTCCCCAATCGGTCCCCATTCTGCAGTCTGCAACGTGTCACAGAAGGACACCTGGGCCAGTTCAGGCAGGCTCCAACCTCTGGTAGCCCCTGACCTGAGGTGAGGGCAGGGTTGGGCAAGGTGAAGGAATGTGTTCAGGAAAACTGGGAAGTCTTCTCAGGAAAAAGATTCTCCCAGAGAGCAGGCGTGGAATGAGGCAGTGGCAACAGGGCTTAAATGTAAGAGCACGTGAATCAGGAAGCATGTGTGCATCTAAGTCGCTTCTGTCATGTCCAACTCTCTGCGACCTTATGGACTGTAGCCCGCCAGGCTCGGTCCATGGGATCCTCCAGGAAAGAATACTGGAGTGGGTTGCCATGCCCTCCTCTAGGGGATCTTCCCCATTCAGGGATGGAACCCTCATCTCCTATGTCTCTTGCAGGTGGTTCTTTACCACTAGTGCCACCTGGGAAGCCCGTGAGTCAGGAAGACCAGCATTCAAACCATGAATTTTTCCTCCCACCTATCAGCAGCTGGGTCCTGGTCATATTACCAAATCTCTCTAGGTTCCTCCATCTGTGAAATGGGATGACAATATATACTCATTTTATATTATATTTATATGCAGTTATATATATTTATATTATTATATTTTACTCAATATAATACTCATTTCAGAAGGTTGCTATAAGGATTAAGCTTTAAATATACACCTAAATGAACATGCATAGGCAAAAAATGAGCTAACGTAAATCTCACATTATCCAATAGTTAACTCAAAATGGATCATTGGAGATAGGCAGGCACCTGGGACTCTTTGCTTAAGTGTTTACACTTGGAGAAACGTCTTCTAAAGCAACAAATACAAAGAAAGGGACTTAAAATAAGTGCAAACATTCTGTAGTTGGTGCAAATTATGAACAAGAGACAAAAAAAGACCCAAAGCCCAAATACCCCTTCTAAGGTGTGGAGAGCAAATGCAGGGTGCTATGCGTGATCCCCACACAGGGTACCACCAAGGGGGCGGGCAGACCTCCTGAGCCACCTTTTGGCCCAACCCATGGATTCACCTCTGCCCTCGAGGGCAGGCAAGGGAAATTGGTACTTGTTTTCTCTCCTTGATGCTATAGGAAGAGTCTCAATAAAGCCTTGCCTGAATTCCTCACCTGGCCTCATCAATTTCATTTGATTAAAGTGTTCAAGAACCCAGGTCAGTAACACATTGACTTAACTGTAAAATGTAAAACTATGAAACTTTTAGTAAAAGAAAGAAAATAGATGAAAATCTCCTGAACCTAGGGTTAGGCAAAAAGTTCTTAGGCTAAATGCCAAAAGCAGAATCCACAAAAGGAAAAATGGAGAAATTGAACTTATTCAAAATTAAATGCTTTCCTGTGTGAAAGACCCTGTGGTGAGGATGACAAGTCAAGATATAGATGAAGACAAAATATTTGCCAACCACATATTTTACAAAGTGCTAACTTTTTAGAATGTATTCAGAATTTTCCAAACTTGACAGTAAAAAAAAAAAATGCTATTCAATTAGAACATGGAAATAAGACATGAACAAACATTTCAATGAAGAGGATATACAGATGACAATAAGGGCATGAAAAGATATTAGCACCAGTCATTAAGGAAATGCAAGTTGAAATCACAGTGAGATATCACTACACACCTATGAGACTGTCTAAAGTTTTTTTAAAAATAATGACATCACCAAATGCAAATGAAGGTCACTGATATGTTGCTGGTGGGAATGGAAAATCGTATAGCCATTCTAGAAGTTTCTTATTAAATTAAGCATACAATGACTATACAACTTAGCAAAACCATATTGGGCATCTGTTCTAAAGAAATTAAACCATATGTTCACACAAAACCCTTTACCTTAATGTTCATAGCAACTTTATTTGTAGTAGCTAAAATCTGGAAATAGTCCGGATGTCCTTCAACAGGTGAGTGTTAAATAAACTGGTATATGGATACTGTGAAACACTTACTCAGCAACAACCAAAAAAAAAAAGGAAGGAACTAGAGATGCACAGTAAAAATGTGAAGAATCTCCAGAAAACGCTGTTGAGTGGAAACAAGCCAAGCTCAAATGATTACATTTATGCTACATTTGAGGGATGACAAATTTATAGAGATAGAGCACAGACCAGCGGTTGTCAGAGGTGGAGAGTGGGGTGGAGGTGGTTATAAAAAGGCAACATGTGTACCCCAATGTTCATCGCAGCACTGTTTATAATAGCCAGGACATGGAAGCAACCTAGATGTCCATCAGCAGACAAATGGATAAGAAAGCTGTGGTACATATACACAATGGAGTATCACTCAGTCATTAAAAAGAATACATTTGAGTCAGTTCTAATGAAGTGGATGAAACTGGAGCCTATTATACAGAGTGAAGTAAGCCAGAAAGAAAAACACCAATACAGTATACTAACACATATATATGGCATTTAGAAAGATGGCAATGATAACCCTGTATGCAAGACAGCAAAAGAGACACAGATGTATAGAATGGACTTTTGGACTCTGAGGGAGAGGGAGAGGGTGGGATGATTTGGGAGAATGGCACTGAAACATGTATACTATCATGTAAGGAATGAATCACCAGTCTAGGTTCGATACAGGATACAGGATGCTTGGGGCTGGTGCACGGGGAAGATCCAGAGAGATGATATGGGGTGGGAGGGGGATTCAGGATTTACACCCGTGGCAGATTCATGTCAATGTATGGCAAAACCAATACAGTATTGTAAAGCAAAATAAAGTAAAAATAAAAATTAAAAAAAAAGGCATCACAAGGAAACTGTTCTGTACCTTGGCAGTAGTGATGGCCACATGAGTTACACACGTGATCAAACTGCAGCGAACTCACACATTTGCACACACACACACACACCCACACCCACACATACCACATACCCACACACACCACACACACACACACACCACACATACCCACACATACCACACACCCACAAACACACATATCACACCCACACCACACCCCCACACCCCCCCACACACCACACACACACACACACTCACCCACACACACACCCCCACACACACCCACTCACCCCCCCCACACACACACCCCCACACACACCCACTCACCCCCCCCACACACACACCACACACACAGACACACACACACACCCACACAGACAGACACACACACATACCCCTGTGCTTGCAAAACTGGTGAGATTTTGAATGTGGTTTATGAATTGTATGATTATCACTGTCATTTCCTGGTTGTGATATTGTGCCATAGTTTTGTAAGGTGTCACTATTCGCTGGGTGAAAGGGGTAAGGGATCTCTGCATTATTGCTTGTTTATCTATAATTCAGTTCAGTTTCAGTTCAGTTCAGTCGCTCAGTCGTGTCCGACTCTTTGCGACCCCACGAATCGCAGCACGCCAGGCCTCCCTGTCCATCACCAACACTCGGAGTTTACCCAAACTCATGTCCTCTGAGTCAGTGATGCCATCCAGCCATCTCGTCCTCTGTCATCCCCTTCTCCTCCTGCCCCCAATCCCTCCCAGCATCAGAGTCTTTTCCAATGAGTCAACTCTTCGCATGAGGTGGCCAAAGTACTCGAGTTTCAGCTTTAGCGTCATTCCTTCCAAAGAACACCCAGGACTGATTTCCTGTAGAATGGACTGGTTGGATCTCCTTGCAGTCCAAGGGATTCTCAAGAGTCTTCTCCAACACCACAGTTCAAAAGCATCAATTATTTGGCGCTCGGCTTTCTTCTCACAACAAAAAGGTTTTAAAAATTCACGCAAAGCCCTCTTCGCCCACCTCCTCCCCTCATCTTCTTCTCCCTCCTCCCATCTCCCCTCCTTCCCTCATCTTCTTCTCCCTCCTCCCATCTCCCCTCCTCCCTCTCTTCCTCTGTCTTTTCCCCTCCTCGTCGTCCTTCTTATTGTTATTTCCAGGCACCATTACATTCTCAGAAGAAAAAATTTTCCATTACAGGGGAAAGAAAGTAATCTAACATTTACCACGGAAAGCCTAGAAGACATCTGGCCCCTGTGGACACACAGAAGCCCTAAGAAGGGAGAACAAAGGCCACTGTGTTGAAATGTCTGAGGAAGGAGAGGATGGTGGGAGGAAGCCAGCCAGTTCCTTCTAAAACTCAGTGCTCTCAGCCAGGTGATTTGGTCAGGTAAGCTGGTACTTATGGGTAAGACCAGAATTACATCTGGTCTGATAAGCCAAATTTGAAATAGTCATTCAGAAAAAGCCAGAAAAAAAAGATATACTTCACCATTCTCAGAAATGTTTCAGGGCTCTCTTTATTCAGGGTACTCACTGAGACTCTTGGGATTGTGGTCCAGCAGTTGAGATGTGCAGACATCAGGGTAGGCAGGGCTACAAAGCCAGTGGCCCCAGCATCGCACCTCAGGGACCATAGCATGTCCCTGCCTGGTCTCCTGCTAGTCAGGTGGGCCCAGTGGTGAGGGGCTGGCATACACATCTGCTGGGTTTGTTTCTACCAGGCCAATGGACCAGTTCCTGAATACAGCCCCCCACCTCCCCACCCCACCCCAAAAAAGAGTCCCTCTTAGACCCAAAATAAGTACAGAAACAGGAGTGAGAATAAAGTAAACCAAGGATGGAGCACAAGTGTTTCTGGATTTGGCAGGATATCCATTCTTTACCCCTGATACAGACCCAGGCTCCCTTTGGAAGGGTTTTTGATAAAACAAACAAACAAAACTCCCAGGTGTCAAGAAGGCAGAAATGGAAACCCTGTGTTTCAGGAAAGACAGTTCTCATTGTCATAATAAGATCACAGGTTCTTTGATCCTGGTTGTGCGTGTCTGCTCAGTGGCTTGATCGTATCCAGCTCTTTGTGACCCCATGGACTGTAGCCAGCCAGTTTCCTCTGTCCATGGGATTTTCCAGGCAAGAATACTGGAGTGGGTTGCCAACCCCTCCTTCAGGGGATCTTCCCGATCCAGGGGTTGAACCTGGGTCTATTGCATTGCAGGCAGATTCTTTACTGCCGATCTTGGTTGAGGCTGTGTCAAAATAAGAAACAAATGTCCTAAGAATTCTGCCTCAAGAAGCTTCGAAGGAGCACTTGGCCATGGCTAGGCCTTTAGAGAACTTTGGTCCTGCACTGGACCTCCTCAGGCTTAGAGCTCCACACTGGATCCAAGAGGTCATGATCAACATCTTATCTAGCAGTTACAAAGGGGATTTGAATTTAAATATGATTCCTTCTAATTTAGGCTTCCTGGGTGGTGCGGGTGGTAAAGAACCTGCCTGCCAATGCAGGAGACGTACGAATGTGGGTTCAATCCCTGGGTCAAGAAGATCCCCTGGAGAAGTACATGGCAACCCATTCCTGTATTTTTGCTTGGAGAATCCCAGGAACAGAGGAGCCTGGTGGATACATAGGCTGCAAAGAGTTGGACACGATAGAAGCAACTTAGCATGCACACTTTTAAATTTACTAACAAGTCAGGCAGGAAGATGAGAAGAAAGAAACTGAGACTCCCTTTAGTGGGGATTCAAGGGGGAAAATACCCCTGAGACATCAGTCTTGCCAGTGGTTGGGGCTGGATTGTTGTCTGGGCCTAAGCCAGCCTCCTCTTTCCTCTGGGCCCTTCCAGGGTGGGCAGGAGCCAGGAAGAGGGGTCTAGGGAGTAAAGCAAGCACTGAAAGACCACTGTCTCAAGTTGTACCGAGATAGGTTGGGACCTGGGACCCTGGACTTCTGTTAAGAGATTAAAAATAATAACTGTGTGCAGCTGGGGCAAATTATGACAACAAGATACAAAAAGGTCCAAACCGAACTGCAACGTGCCAGGAGCAAAAGCAGGGTACTGCACGAGATCCCTGCACGGGGCACCACCAAGGCGGTGGGCAGACCACCTGAGCCACCCCTACCCTCACCCTGTTTAAAGGATAGAGCTAGGGAACCTGCTTCTTGTCCTTGCTCCATTGTACAGCAGCCGGGGCCCCCATAAAGTCTTCCCATCTGGCCTCTTTATCAATTCCTACTGATTAGACAGCCCAAGAACCCAGACTGGCGACAGGACAACAGGAAGTGCTGGAAGCTTGCTGGCTCTGAAGGACAAGAGAAGGACCTCTAGGATGGGACTGATTTCATGCCTCTTGTACTGTGTTTCTTTTTTGTTTACCTTGTGCTCGCATGAAGTCCCTTCAGTCGTGTCTGACTCTTTGCGACCGCGTGGACTGTAGCCCAGCAGGCTCCTCTGTCCATGGGGTTCTCCAGGGAAGAATACTGGAGTGGGTTGCCATGCCCTCCTCCAGGGGATCTCCTGACCCGGGGATCAAACCCTCATCTCCTCGTCTCCTGCATTGGCAGGCGGTCTCTTAGCCACCAGTGCCACCCGGGAAGCCCTTTTGTTTAAGGTGTGGGAAATTAGACTACATCGGGCACCCTAAAAGAAACCAAACAAGGATTTTGTTTGTGTTTGTTCACCATCTGGCTTGGATGACTGTGAAAAACGCAGCTCTTAAGTGTTGACTTTTAAAAGTCAAACCACATAAGAGAGCTCACGCCTGGGGCTCTGTGACGATCTAGAGGGTTGGGATGGGGTGGGAGGGAGATTCAAGAGGGAGGGGACTCTGCCTATGGCTGATCCATGTTGATATATGGCAGAAACCAACAAATACTGCAAAGCAATTATCCTTTAATTAAAAATAAATAAAATTTTAAAAAGTCAGACCTCAGATAGACTAGTAGAATGTAGTTCCTGAACAGGAATCGTGCGGAGTCTTGCTCACCGCTGTGTTCTCCGCACGTGGCATATAGAAGGGAGCTCGTCATATCTGTTAGCGAATGAGTGAATGAAGGAGGGAATGAATGGGAAGGAGAAGCTCAGGGGTAGAGGTTGACTTTCAGGGTCCCTCCCATTTTCCTCGGGGTCCTCTCTAATCCCAGTGAGTTCCTCCTCACCTTATAGTTTCCACTTCTGCCCATGCCCCAGGGCCAGGTTACAAAGACCTCTGAGCAGTTACAGTGCCCAGCAGTGGAGCTTCTGTGACTGCCCAAGACCCCCTTTCCCTGGGGAAGGCCTCTCAGAGAGTCCCATCACCACTCACTTTTTCCTGTCAGTTTCCTTATGATCACTCATGACACTTTGTGCATGTTCTTATAAATATGATTTTCCAAGCAAAGGGCTTTTCTGATGAATCAGAAGGAATTGATGGTGAGGTTTTTAGAGACCAAAGCAATAATAAGACCTGTCATTTACTGAATCTTCTCTTTGTGCCCACTCCATCTGGAGTGATCAACCTGAATTATCTCATTTAATCCAATCCCGTGAAGTAAGCAGTACTGATACTATTACTTCCATTTTTATAGGCATAGAGAAGCTAAGTAACTTGCCCATGGTCATGCAGCTGGTACTTAGGTGCCCCAGGACTTGAACCTGGCTTGTCCATTGGCACAGGACAGGCTCTTAACATTGTAATATGGCCAGAAGAACCTTGATAAAATCAGACACGGATCTTGAGACTGTGAGGCTCACCATCCAGGTGAGGTGGTGGGGTCATGTGTTCTGGATGTCTGGGCATGTATCAGCTGTAGGAGTTCAGCGATTCTCCCCATCCTCCATCGGTCCCTCCGGGGAGTGTGAGGGTGGTGAGCTGAAGGCAGGGTTTTGACTAATATTATACTCATCAGGACTTTGCCCGAGGCTAAAAGATATCTTTGGAAGCTGTGCCTTCAGTTCAGTTCAGTTCAGTCACTCAGTCGTGTCCAACTCTTTGCGACCCCATGAATTGCAGCATGCCAGGCCTCCCTGTCCATCACCAACTCCCAGAGTTCACTCAGACTCACGTCCATCGAGTCAGTGATGCATCCAGCCATCTCATTCTCTGTCGTCCCCGTCTCCTCCTGCCCCCAATCCCTCCCAGCATCAGAGTCTTTTCCAATGAGTCAACTCTTTGCATGAGGTGGCCAAAATACTGGAGTTTCAGCTTTAACATCATTCCTTCCCAAGAAATCCCAGGGCTGATCTCCTTCAGAATGGATTGCTTGGATCTCCTTGCAGTCCAAGGGACTCTTAAGACTCTTCTCCGACACCACAGTTCAAAAGCATCAGTTCTTCAACACTCAGCTTTCTTCACAGTCCAACTCTCACATCCATACATGACCACAGGAAAAACCATAGCCTTGACTAGATGGACCTTTGCTGGTAAAGTAATGTCTCTGCTTTTCAATAT
This sequence comes from Capricornis sumatraensis, assembly GCF_032405125.1. NCBI lineage: Eukaryota > Metazoa > Chordata > Mammalia > Artiodactyla > Bovidae > Capricornis > Capricornis sumatraensis. Next base: position 25,823,050 of record NC_091084.1, on the reverse strand, counting down.
GCTGTCTAGGTTGGTCATAACTTTGCTTCCAATTCATGGCTGCAGTCACCATCTGCAGTGATTTTGGAGCCCCCCAAAATAAAGTCTGACACTGTTTCCTCTGCTTCCCCATTTATTTGCTATGAAGTGATGCGACCAGATGCCATGATCTTTGTTTTCTGAATGTTGAGCTTTACGCCAACTTTTTCACTCTCCACTTTCACTTTCATCAAGAGGCTTTTTAGTACCTCTTCACTTTCTGCCATAAGGGTGGTGTCATCTGCATATCTGAGGTTATTGATGTTTCTCCCGGCAGTCTTGACTCAGCTTGTGCTTCTTCCAGCCCAGTGTTTCTCATGATGTACTCTGCATATAAGTTAAATAAGCAGGGTGACAATATACAGCCTTGACGTACTCTTTTTCCTATTTGGAACCAGTCTGTTGTTCCATGTCCAGTTCTAACTGTTGCTTCCTGACCTGCATACAAATTTCTCAAGAGGCAAAAAGCCAAAATGGCTGTCTGGGAAGGCCTTACAAATAGCTGTGAAAAGAAGAGAAGTGAAAAGCAAAGGAGAAAAGGAAAGATAGAAGCATCTGAATGCAGAGTTCCAACGAATAGCAAGAAGAGATAAGAAAGCCTTCCTCAGTGATCAATGCAAAGAAATAGAGGAAAACAACAGAATGGGAAAGACGAGAGATCTCTTCAAGAAAATTAGAGATACCAAGGGAACATTTCATGCAAAGATGGGCACAATAAAGGACAGAAATGGTATGACCTAACAGAAGCAGAAGATATTAAGAAGAGGTGGCAAGAATACACAGAAGAACTGTACAAAAAAGATCTTCACGACCCAGATGATCACAATAGTGTGATCACTCACCTAGGGCCAGACATCCTGGAATGTGAAGTCAAGTGGGCCTTAGAAAGCATCACTACGAACAAAGCTAGTGGAGGTGATAGAATTCCAGTTGAGCTATTTCAAATCCTGAAAGATGATGCTGGGAAAGTGCTATACTCAATATGTCAGCAAATTTGGAAAACTCAGCAGTGGCCACAGGACTGGAAAAGATCAGTTTTCATTCCAATCCCAAAGAAATGCAATGCCAAAGAATGCTCAAACTACCACACAATTGCACTCATCTCACACGCTAGTTAAGTAATGCTCAAAATTCTCCAAGCCAGGCTTCAGCAATACAGAGGAACCAGAGACCAAATTGCCACAATCCACCGGATCATGGAAAAAGCAAGAGAGTTCCAGAAAAACATCAATTTCTGCTTTATTGACTATGCCAAAGCTGTGCCTTAGAAAGGTCTATATTAGCTCAATCAAATTTGGCTCCTGGAGGAATTTCAGGATTAGTTAGTTGCAATGGAAATGTCTCCTTGTCTCTGCTGTTTTGACTGGAGAGAAAGCAATCAGTCCTTGAGATGATCAAAAGTCCTTTCTACCAGTAAGAGGGAAATGGATATATTTGCTGCTAAACTTGCAACTGAGGCTTCCCTTGTGGCTCAGTGGTAAAGTATCTGCCTGTCAACGCAGGAGATGAGGGTTCTGTCCCTGCATCGGGATAATGCCCTGCAGGAGGGCATGGAAACCCATTCCAGTATTCTTGCCTGGAGAATTCCATGGACAGAAGAGTTTGGTGGGCGATGGTAGACAGGGTTGCAAAGATTCATCCATGACTGAAGCGACTTGGCACAGCACTGCAAACTTGTATCTGAGTGTGGAAACATGGCATATGGGATGGCAAGCAGGTGGAGTCTGGGCCTGGGAAGGGAGCCCTCTGGATTTCGTCCAGCCCCGAGCTATCCTCTCTCTCCTGGAAAAGTGACCCCAAAGAGAAAGGCATGATGGTTGGTTCTGGGAGGACTGAATCAACAGCAGTTTGAAGTAGAGAAGGTGAGATATTGAGGACGAAAGACTGATAAGTGTGGTCTCCTTTCGGGTGTAACTGTCGTGGGCATGGAGAGCACGGTTTGGCTTTTCGCAGAAACTAAGCCTGGTTTGGGACTTCCCTGGTGGTCCAGGGGTTAGGACTCCATGTTCCCAATATAGGGGGCCTGGGTTTGATTCCTGGTCAGGGAGTTAGATCCCTCACGCCACAACTGAGAGCCTGCATGTCACAAGAAAGATCCTGCACATGACAACTAAGATTTGGCACAGCTAAATTTAAAAAAGGAAGAAAGAAACCAAGACTGGTTTGGTGGTGGTGGTTTAGTCCCTAAGTTATGTCCCACTCTTGCGATCCCATGGTCTGTAGCCTGCCAGGCTCCTCCGTTCATGGGATTCTCCAGGCAGGAATACTGGAGCGGGTTGCCATTTCTTTCTCCAGGGGATCTTCCCAACCAAGGAATCAAACCCAGGTCTCCTGCATTGCAGGCAGATTCTTTACCGACTGAGCTATGAGGGAAGCTACAAGAGCTTATGGGAACTTACAAATGCTAACGCTGAATGATGCTGGAACAGGTAACCAAAGAGAGCTATGACTCTTTTTTACCTTAAAATTCAAAACAGTGAAAGACCCCCATCCACTTGGTCTCCTGAGAGAGAATCTGGTCAGAGAATGCACCAGGGGATGAATGGAGTCAGGTCAGCTCAGATGAGAAAAGGGAGGGAATCAGAGTACATTTTGAGTACCTTCTCCTGATCCAGCCTTTGGTGCAGTCTGAGTTTTCTCCCCATCTTCTCTCTCTACCCTCAGCCCAAGTCCATCTCTGAAATGTCTTCCTTCTAACATCCCTTTCAAGAAGGTGCCTGTCACCCGCCTGTCTCTTGCTGAGCTAGAAGCCTTATCTCTGTGCTACAAGCAGCATGCTGGGCTGAGCGGTATGTGATTCCTGGTATGTCTCTCTCTTGGGCACCCCTTGAGAGAAGAAACTGACTGTATCTGTCTTCCATATGTGCCCAGCACTCACCCCAGTGCCTGGCACATAGTGGGGACTTAGCAAATGAAAACCATTGTTCGTTGTAGTATTTCAGCCCAAACCATTACCCATTTAGCCCATACCCACCAGTGAGGGGTGAAGGAGGGCTTGGGGAGTTTCAAGTAGTGTGAGAGTCCCTTACTGCATTCCCTTGCTAAATTTTAATCATTCAAGCAACAAATACACACTGAGCACCTATTGTGTATCAGCATAGATGTGAAGTGTTCCTCTTCCTTTCTTTCGGCAACTTAATATCTTGATAGATGCATATCACTCTATCACATTATAAAACTTATTTATCAGGATATATTGCTTATTGTTTGCACTTCAGCCCTCTTCCCAGCAAAATATGAGCTCCATGACTTTTGTTCTTGTCAATGATATGACCAAGTACCAAGGAAGATTGAGGTGTCATTACTAGAACGGTAGAATGAGTGCCGGGCAAGCAAATCCACTGTCCAGTCTGCAAGGAAATAGCAAGTCAAAGACCCAGACCCAGAGAAGTGAGCTGGTCAGTCTGAGGTCATAAATGTGACTGGGACAGAGTTGGACCTCCGGCTCTTGGGCCATGCTGCTCCCAGAGTGCCTTCAGAAAGAGCCCACTGGGGCCGCTTGTCTAGCCTCCTACTACTGAACAAACCCTGTTCCCTGGATGCCCCTGCAGATGTTGATCTTTTCTCAATGACTTGGTTAAGCAGCAAACAGCACAGCTATTTGGGACATCTGTATTTTAAAAACACCATTCCTGCTTCTGACCTGAGTCTGAATTCTGTTACTGACCTGAGTTAGTAACTGACTCAGTTACTGACCTGAGTTTGAATTCTGACAATTCTGAGAAGGAAAAAAAAAAGAGGGGGGCGCTTTCTAAAAAATTTCTTTTTTAATGATCCAGAGCCTCAGATATGTGGTCCAACTAGGACTAGATATCCTAAACTCATCGCACATTCATGGAAGAGGGTGTTCCCAGCAAATATCTAGGGAAAAGATGAGAGCAAGTCTAGCACTAGTTATCAGAGGTTATTCACTGGTACTCAGAGGGGAGTCATACCTTTCACTGATTGGGTAAATAGGGCAGACCACATTTCTCCTGATGCACTTCCAAACTGCCCTTGGGAGAAAAAAGTCATGGCTGAGTTCAGTAGACATAAAGCCCGTGTAGGAGAGGCTCTGTTTCATCAGAAATATCATCCCTCCATGTATAAACCATAGTCCTGATAGCACTCTCCAGAAGTCTAAAGTCTTCTAAATGCTTCCTTTTGCTTGAAGGACACAAGGCATCTTGCCATACCCAGATGCTGGAGTGATAACCCCTGTAATCCAAGGGCTGGGGTTTGGAGGATTCTTGCCCTCAGTGGATGTTCCTCTAACCCTTGAGGCCGGGTTCATGAATCAGGGGCCAGGATCACATTAGCTCCAAGCAGAGTTTTTGTTCGAGTCTGGTTTCTTTGTCACCCTGAAGCTTCCCAGGTGGTGCTAGAGGTAAACAATCTGTCTGCCAGTGCAGGAGATGCAGGAGACGTGCGTTCAACCCCTGGGTTGGGAAGATCCCCCAGAGAAGAGATATGGGCTAACTGCTCCAGTATTCTTGCCTGGAAAATTCCACGGACAGAGGAGCCGGAGTCGGACACAACTGAGCAACTGAGCACCCACTGAGAATGCCCTGCTATAATTACCAAAGAAATTAATGAGGAAGTATCATCTATTTCATCCAAAGTCATTTGATATTATCCAGCACAGTGCTTCCCTGGTGGCTCAGACAGTAAAAAAAATCTGCCTGCAGTGCAGGAGACCTGGTTCAATCCCTGGGTTGGGAAGATCCCCTGGAGGAGGGTATGGCAACCCACTCCAGTATTCTTGCCTGGAGAATCCCATGGACAGAGGAGCCAGGTGGGCTACAGTCCATGGTGTTGCAAACAGTCGGACACGACTGAGTGACTAAGCACGGCACGGTAGATAGCACAGTGCTTGGCTCATAGAAGGTGCTTGATAAATACTTATTGAGTGAATGAGGAGTTTTTCAGGATCAAGCTGTTATTTAAGTGACCTTGGCTGAGGAGGGAGGAGTTGCGTCATGCAAGGACAGACCCTGGGCTTCCCCCACCCTGTCTGGGCTGGGCACAGCAGTGTCTGGAAATCTGAAAACCTCCATTTCCCAAGACAGTGCCCCAGCCTCTGTGCTGATGCCGCCTCACGCCTCCTCTAAATGTGTGTGCGAATCCGATGGAAGCTAATCCTTATTGGTGGGGAGATTGAAGTTGTTATCTAACAGACTGCTGATGGATTAGCAAGGCTTTCAGATAAAGCCTTCAGGGGGTTAGAGTTTCATGTCCCCCTCACGCTCGGGGAGAAGGACTGCTGCTTCACTGTTGCCATGGTTTGGGCCCAACAGTGAACGAGAGGACCGGCAGGGCTGGGTGCTGGGCAGCGAAGTTCAAGGGAAAGGCCGGATTCTGGTCCCGGCCCAGCCACGGTTTCCCCAGGAAATTCTGGACGAGACGTCGACTCTCTGCGCTTTTCTTTCCTTTGCTTTAAATGGGAGATAACAATACCTACCTGACAGGGGTATTATACACATGAGATGAGAGCAGTGACATGAAAGCCCTTTAAAGAAGATAAAAGTATTTCCCTGTGTGAGGCTATTCTTTTCCTGCCATGGGAAACAGACGGCAGGGCTGAAGCCAGAGACGCAGGACTGTTGGGTGGGACGTTTGATAGGGCTCTTTGGCCTACATTTGCTTAGAGTGTAACAGAGAGGAACCTATCTGACCATATTGGAATCTGTGTCTTTTAATCTTCATAGTCTATCGTTTTTGCTACAAGTTAACCACTAAAGGGATATTGCCAATAGCTTCAAGTATACATGATGGCCCATCTCTGGGAACCTTGCCTCCCATGCCTGAGCATGAAGCTAAAAGACCTTTGTTTAGCTCACAGGAAACATCCTGATCAGGCTTACCTGAGAATGAATGCAGGCAACAAGAAATTAATACATGCCCACTGAAGTCTGGCTGGAACCAGGAAATATTTGTGACAGTTTATTGCCTTTTAAATTTTATCTCCTCACCTACTCCTCTCTGTTTCATAAAAGAAACTAACATCCAAACCTGGGCAAGATGTTTCCTTAGAACACTAGTCCACTACCTTCTTGGTCTGCTGGGTTACCAAATAAGGTTGCTATTCTTTGCTCTAATAACTCATTTCTCAATTTACTGGCTAGTCATGTGGTGAAGAGATGAGCTTGGACTCAGTAACAAGAGGAAACACAAAGTGGGACCTTTGCATTCTCTCTGTGGGTACTATGGTGAAGAAATGTGCAGCATGAACTCCTCTGAGGAGTGGAGGACTCAGTGACTTGACATGCAGACAAGATAATGGTGTGACCGACAGGCCTGGGAGACTAAAGCAAAAGTCCTTTACTTCAAAGGACAGGGACACAGGGGTTTGTGTAGGTTTAAATCTCCCCGTTTCTTTGATATGCCTCAGTCTTGAGGGGAGCACATTCAGGAAAAGAAAGGGAATACAGATTTGGATAGAAAGGTTAATCAGAAACTCAGCAGAAATCGACTTCAGGGGTAGACCTTCCACCAGTTTTTTTTACTTCTCTACACCACAGTTTCCTCACTTGTAAGGGGAAAATAATTATAATACCCCCCTTGTCAGGCAGGATCTGAAACCTGTATTTAATGAAAGGTATCTGCCATTTTTATTATGGCAAGACTTTGAGGATGTCAAGGTTTTGAGGAAAGGGAAGAAGGTCTTTTATGGGGGAGCAACGGTAGGAGCAGGATCAAGAAGGTGGGAATGAACTGAATATATGCAGACAAAACAAACGGGGGGCTGGCCTAAGAGACGCGAGGCCATGGTGGGGTGCTACCACTCAGCAAATCTTCCTCAGGCTCCTTTGAGGTGGAGCATCACAGTGAACCACAAAGGCGTGGGAGTCACGCTCAGTTCTGTAGCCCGGCAGGAACCTGCGGGGCCTTCGTGGAAAAGATGCCCCCACCCCGCCATGTCTGCTACTGGCTTCCTGTATGCAGAAAAACTCTGGCCTCCTAGGCTTTCCCTGAGTTCCAAAGAATACACTCATCAGAAAAGCGAGAAAATGCAGAAAGGAAAACAGTCAAGCAAGGCAAAATAACAGTAATTTAGCCATTAAACAAGGTCAAGGTCCTTTAGTTCCTCCTCTGAAGTCATGTGCTGTGCTTAGTTGCTCAGTCATGTCCGACTCTTTGCAACCCCGTGGACTATAACCCGCCAGGCTCCTCTGTCCATGGGGATTCTCCAGACAAGAATACTGGAGTGGGTTGCCATGCCCTCCTCCAGGGGATCTTCCCAACCCAGGGACCAAACCCGGGTCTCCTGCATTGTGGGTGGATTCTTTACTGTCTGAGCCACCAGGGAAGCCCAAGAATACTGGAGTGGGTAGCCTATCCCTTCTCCAGGGAAACTTTCCGATACAGGTATCAAACCAGGCTCTCCTGCACTGCAGGTGGATTCTTTACCAGCTGAGCTACCAGAGAAGCCCTCTGCTGAGCCCATATTCTGAGTTCTAGCCTTTGAGTTGTTTTTCAGAGACTGAAACTCCTACTAGGTGAGAGAAGTTAACTGTGTGTTGACCACAGCAGGTAAACCCCAGACTGATTGGAACCAGAAGGTTGATGATGTTAACTCCCATTACCTCACCACCAACTAATCAGAAGAATGTCCACAAGCTGGTCACATACCTCCTAACTCTCCAATTTCACCCTTTCCCTGAAAGCCATTGGGGAGTTTGGGTCTTTTGAGCACGAACTTTCTGGACTCCTTGCTTCAGTTCAGTTCAGTCGCTCAGTTGTGTCCAACTCTTTGCAACCCATGGACTTCAACATGCCAGGCTTCCCTGTCCATCACCAACTCCTGGACCTTGCTCAAACTCATGTCCATTGAGTTGGTGATGCCATCCAACCATCTCATCCTCTGTCGTCCCCGTTTCCTCTTGCCTTCAATCTTTCCCAGCATCAAGATCTTTTCAAATGAATCAGTTTTTCGCATCAGGTGGCCAAAATACTGGAGTTTCAGCTTCAGCATCTTCAGGGCTGATTTCCTTTAGGGTTGATTGGTTGGATCTCCTTGCAGTCCAAGGAACTCTCAAGAGTCTTCTCCAACACCACAGTTCAAAAGCATCAATTCTTCGCCACTCAGCCTTCTTTATGGTCCAACCCTCACATCCATGCCTGACTACTGGAAAAACCATAGCTTTGACCAGATGGACCTTTGTCAGTAGTATCTCTGCTTTTTTTTTCTCTGTTAGTAGTATCTCATAGCTTTTCTCCAAGGAGCAAGCGTCTTTTGATTTCATGGCTGTAGTCACCATCTACAGTGATTGTTGAGCCCAGAAAAATAAAGTCTCTCACTGTTTCCATTGTTTCCCCATCTATTCGCCATGAAGTGATAGGGCCAAATGCCACAATCTTCATTATTTGAAGGTTGAGTTTTAAGCCAACTTTTTCACTCTCCTCTTTCACTTTCATCAAGAGGCTCTTTAGTTCCTCTTCACTTTCTGCCATAAGAGTGGTGTCATCTGAATACTGATGTTATTGACATTTCTCTTGGCAATCCTTGCTTGGTGCCCTGTGATAAATGCTGCACTTTTCTTCATCACAACCTGGTGTCCCTAGACTGGCTTTACTGCACACCGGGGGAGCAGACCCAAGTCTGATTTGGTGACAGTAACAGGATATGACCCTGAAACCAAGCCAACTCTAAGGTTCAGTGAGATCACACTGCATGGGTCATGTGATATGGCCGTGTGTAATTTTGGTAATATTTAAGGGGTAATTTTAAAATTATACCTAAAACTTATGAATCATGGCTCTTACTGATATCTAGTGCTAGGAATGTATATAAATCATATAATAGTTTAAAGAAAATAATGTGAGTGCTTTATCAGCAAATTTTCAGAAAATTCAAAAAGCCATATGTTCTTCTTCCTCCTTTGCCCATATACTCACATGCACTCACAGCGCACACACCCACGCACACATCCACAGGCAGACACCCACATTCTCACACATGGTGAAGGAGTGTGTCCTTCATTCTGCAGGCAGTTACGAGCAGGTGCCTGAAAAGGGATGCGGCATAATGAAAGTGATCTTTAAGAGGATTACTCTGGCTGCACTGTGCAGGCTGGCTTAGGAGACAGAATGAGACAGGCAGATCAGCAAGGCGGCTATTACTATAACTCAAGTTAACCAAATCCGGTGCCTGTCTTTTTCCTATTTTCCTCACTACTGATAACGTAGTGTGGAGTGCAGCCAAGTCTTACCTTATTGACTGAGTGTCTCAGTCCTTGACGCTCTCCGATGCATGCTTCCCACCCCATCTTGATTCCCTACCAGCCGTCCACACCAGCCCAGCCCCCGAGTCAGTCTACATCCAGGATAACGTCTGGAAGCCCTTCTGATAAAGACCCTCACATTTAAGAACTCGGGAAAAGAGCATATACGGTTGGCGAGGCAGGGGGCATCTATGGAAGCAGCTGATTCCAGTACAAAGACAGCAGCAGCGATACTAACCCTTTCCTGAGGGCTCACTGTGTGCTTAGCACGATGCTGAGAACTTTGCAGAAGTCATCTCCTTTAATCCTCACCATAAACCCATGAAATATCTATCATACCTTCCCCACCCTACATTTGCAGACAAGGCAGTCGAAGGCATGACATTATAAGAGGTGAAGCTGGGCTTTGAACCCGGCATCAGGACACGGGACACCTGCCCTCCAGCCACTGCATACCCTGCTTGCCAGAAGACCCCGTGGGTCCCTGCCCTTCCCTGTGCCTTGGTTCAGAAGCTTCTCACACATGGAGGACAGCTCACTGGGTCTTTTGGAGTCTTGATTTCCTCATTTTTAAAATGGGGGACAGTGGCCTGGGCAACACATTTTGAACAGTGAATTGTATTTAGCAATTGAAATCAGATGGTTTCCAATAAAGTTGACAGTGGATTAGATGGTCCCTGAATTATTTTCAGCCTGGACATTCTAGGAGCCTTTGTCCTCGTCACTCATTCTAATATCCCCCTCTCTTAACGTGCCTTTGATCAGCCTAAATCCTCGCTGCTTGGGAACTCATCCATTTTCATGTGGAAATTCATCTCTGAGCTGCAGAGGGATGAAGTCCGCCTGTGTGTGCATGTGTCTGGGTGGACTTGTGGCTGGAGGGGACGTGAGGGATCTAAATGAGCAGATGGAGCTGCTGAAGGTTAAAAGCACAATATGAAGTTGGAGACCGGCATGTGACGGGGGAGCGATGCTCGGGCTGAGAGGAAGCGGCACGGCTGGCAGACAGCCACCCTCACTCGGGGACGGGAGCCCAGCTCCGGAACTGGGCTGACCTGGGTGTGGGGTGGCTGGCAGGGCACAGAAGCAGGTGCTGCTCCCGCGCTCTGCTGGCACCCAAGGGCCCTCCCTCACCCCTTGCAGGAGCCGAGACCAGAAAGCAGTCAGAGAAATGGGATCGTGGCCTCAGGGCAAATTCAGACCGAAGGCCAGGCTGGCTCCAGGGAGCACCCATTCTTCATTTTGCCTTTTTGAAATTGAGATTAAACTAGAGGTCTTGACAGAATGTCATTCGGCAGGGCTTCAGATCACAGCAGCTCTGGGCTTCACTGGCATGTGGCAGGCAGCAGCGGCAGTGGGAGCTGTCCCCTGTGGGCCCCGCTGTGACCCGCGCCTCCTTTCCCAGTGCTCAGTGCCAGGGGCGAGGTGGAAAGAACAACGCATATTCTGATGACTGGGGCACTGGAGGCATTGGAATCAATGGGCTTTCTGGATTCTAAACTGAGGTCAAATAGCAAGTGGCAGGGAGCATCTGTTTGGTGAGGGGGATTTGAGACATTGATCCAAGCACCCACAGCCCTTTCTGCATGGGGTTCCCAGCCCATGGGGTCCTGCCCATGCAGACACAGCCTGCCTCCTGGCCAGGGAAGCCCCGGCACCTTGTTCCTGGCAAGGAGCATTGCTGAACCTCGGGGAGCCCTGCTCAGAACCCCACCCCACCCAGGCCTGGTGCCCTCAGACCTCGCTGCCCACAGACAAGTCTTGAGGGATCCTTGAGTTTGCCGTCGGGTACAGGAGGGAGGGAAGAGCAGACATAAGAGCCACATAGCTGCTTTCTTGCCTAGAGGTGAGTACCTAGGAGGGTGAGCAGATTGCTGAGGGTGGGAGGGGGCAGAAAATAAGATCATGGCAATTTCTGGCTTAAAAATAATAGGAAGAGGGTGGGGTGATTTGGGAGAATGGCATTGAAACATGTATACTATCATGTAAGAATCAAATCACCAGTCTATGTCCGATGCAGGATACAGCATGCTTGGGGCTGGTGCACAGGGATGACCCAGAGGGATGTTATGGGGAGGGAGGTGGGAGGGGAGTTCATGTTTGGGATCCCATGTACACCCATGGTGGATTCATTTCAATGTATGGCAAAAGCAATACAGTATTGTAAAGTAAAATAAAAATTAAAATTAAAAAAATAATAATAATAAATAAAATTTTTTTAAAAAAAGAAAAAAAATAGTCCCTCTTAAGAGAATGTCTTCTATTTATCAGTTGCCTGAGCCAGGGCCTGCATATGGGTTATATCCAAACCCAAGAACACTGTAAGTAGGGACTGTTTCTCCCATTTTACAGAGAGGAAACTGAGGCTTGGAGAAACTGGTAATTTTTCCCTCAGGCCATGTTTAGTAAACGGAAGCGCGCTTTTTACTCAGAAGGGGTTAAAATCCAGGCTGGGGTCAAATTCTGACTCCCTAACCTGCTTGCCAGGTGGTCCTGGGTGAGAAGCACCAATTGTCTTCACATCTTAGTTTCTTTGCCCACAAAGTGAGATAATGCCCACCTCACTGGGTCTTTGTGAGGCTTGCAAGGGCTGGATCTTCAGACAGTCGTGACAGTGCCTGCAGCAGAGCTCAGGCAGGACTTTCTCTCTGCCGGCTGGCCGGTCACAGGCCCAGGAGGACCAAGAGCCGCGCGCCTTGAGAAAGGGAGTGACCTGTAAATGTCGTCCTCATCTCCGATTACTCTCTCCTCTTCCTGGGCCTTGTGGAACCTGCCTTTTCAAGGCATTCAGAAAATGAGAACTTTTGCTGAAAAAGTCACCTGGCCTCAGGAAGCTTCAGATAGTACTCTCCTTCTCTCAGTTCTCCAAGCCAGGAAGCTCTCGTCCCAACAGATCCTCAGGAAAGTGCCTGCGATAGCATGTCCTGCTCTTTCCTGTCACTTCTGAAACCTATTAACCGCAGTCCGGTCTTGCTACCTTCTCGCACTGCTGGCATCACCTAGCCTAGGACAGCAGGTTGCCATCCAGGGCTTGACACCTGTGGTGGCTTCAGGCTGGTTACTAAGCTCCGTCTCGGCCGTATCTCCTGCTTTGGCAGGTGGGTCGTTTACCCCTAGCACCACCTGGGAAGCCCTGTCCCGGCTCTTCAGGATGGACAATCCCACTGCCCGTGGAACCAACAGACTGCTTTCCCGGAATAAGCCATGATCCTGAGGGTGGTTAGGACGGTGCTCGTGTCTCCTGGCACAAGGAGAGGTGCCCCTCCTTCAACATATAGATCGTTTCTCCCAGGCTGCCTGGGAGCCCTGCGTGGTAGCGTGAGTAGAGGCGATGAGACCAGGGAGGGCTGGCTCCACAGAGATGGAGACTCCAGCGTGTAAATCATTTCTCTCCACCTGTGAGAGAAAGGCGCACCTCAGGTACCGCCAGACATTCCTGCAAAGCAGAGATGACGGCACTTGGCAGCTTCTCCGAAGCAAAGATAATAATATAATTTGACTTTCCCCACTCTTTGGGGAAAGAAATTACACAGATAATAGCCATTTTCAAGAGCCGGGGAGGAGGAGAGCAGCCAGAGAGAGGGAGGAGGAGGGGGTGCCTGAACTTTAGATTGGAGAAGACAGGTCTGCTGATTAGGGGCACAGGCAGCCTTCTCCATTTTTAAAGCTCCACTGAATTCTCTCCCTCAAACAGCAAATTTCGCAGCCTCTAATTTTCTTCTCTGTGCTCTGTTTAGCGCCAAGCCGTCTCCCTCTGCGATTCAGGGGCCTCTTGAAGAGTGTTTGTTTGCGCGATGGGACTGAATGGGCGAGTCCCAGCCTCTCTAACATGGCCTTGTCACTTACCGGCCACCCAGGGACAGCGCTAGGGCAGCAGCACTAAGTGCTCCAGTGAGCCTGACCCAGAGTGAGATTCTTGGGGCTACTCGTTTCCTTCTAGCCCCCAAAGTGCTGATCATCTCTCGTGGTTCCAGGAGCAAAGTTCTTCACGGAAGCCAAGGGCTGTCTCACTTGTGAAGACATATTTGTTTGGGTGCATTGCAGCAAATCTCTCAGGAGGATTTCCTTTCCTATGCAGTCCAAAAACGTCTGGTTCTGGACTTCCCTGGTCGTCCAGCAGCCAGGAATCCATCTGCCAGGGATTCGATGGGTTCAATTCCTGGTCTGGGAAGATTCCACCTGATGCAGGGCAACTCAGCCTGTGCGTCACAACTACTGAAGCCCCTGGGGTCAGAGCCTGTGCTCTGCAATGAGACGCCGCCACAGTGAGAAACCCACACACTGCAATGCCACACCCAGAGAAAGCCCAAAAGCCTGTGCACAGCAACAAAGATCCACCACGGCCAAATAAATAAACAACTTTCTTTTTAAAAAGTCCAGTTCTGATTCCTTAAAGGACATGTGCTTACCCTTCCCCAGGTCCTTCAAATTTGACTCAACTGACATCATAGTCAACTCCCCCCATCTCAAGATAGAGCCTGGAAATCTCATACATTTGTGTAGCATTTTGCAATTCCTTGTGCCTTTACCTCCAAAACTTCATTTAATCTTCACAGTAATGTTGGGGATAGGTTGGACAGGTATTGCTCCAGCTTTTCCAAACGCTGCAACCAGGGCTCAGAGACCTTAAGGAATTTGTCCAGCCACACAGCTGCCAGGTAGCAGGGTAAGTATGACCACAGATTTTTGAGAACTTTGGTCTGGGAGTCTTTGGCATTCACTATATCTTGATGAAAGTGAAAGAGGAGAGTGAAAAAGTTGGCCTAAAGCTCAACATTCAGAAAACGAAGATCATGGCATCCGGTCCCATCACTTCATGGGAAATAGATGGGGAAACAGTGGAAACAGTGTCAGATTTTATTTTTTGGGGCTCCAAAATCACTGCAGATGGTGACTGCAGCCATGAAATTAAAAGATGCTTACTCCTTGGAAGAAAAGTTATGACCAACCTAGATAGCATATTCAAAAGAAGAAACATTACTTTGCTAAGGTCCGTCTAGTCAACGTTATGGTTTTTCCTGTGGTTATGTATGGATGTGAGAGTTGGACTGTAAAGAAGGCTGAGAGCCAAAGAACTGATGGTTTTGAACTGTGTGGTGTTGGAGAAGACTCTTGAGAGTCCCTTGGACTGCAAGGAGATCCAACCAGTCCATTCTGAAGGAGATCAACCTTGGGATTTCTTTGGAAGGAATGATGCTGAGGCTGAAACTCCAGTACTTTGGCCACCTGATGCGAAGAGTTGCCTCATTGGAAAAGACTCTGATGCTGGGAGGGATTGGGGGCAGGAGAAGAAGGGGATGACAGAGGATGAGATGGCTGGATGGCATCACTGACTCGATGGACGCAACTCTGAGTGAACTCTGGGAGATGGTGATGGACAGGGAGGCCTGGCATGCTGCAATTCATGGCGTCACAAAGAGTCAGACACGACTGAGTGACTGAACTGAACTGAACTGAACTGAACTGATACCATGAAGGTCCTGCCTCTGACCCTAAAAGAGTCAAGGGATTGTACGGAGAAGTGGAAGAGCAGTGGCACTTACTGGACTTTTTGCTTCAGGACTCGGGGTCCAGAGCTGACCCGGTCAGTTTCCAAGCAGACTTGGGGCAACTGTAAGGGAGCAGTGCCTTTTGGGGATGGGGGTGGGCGAGCAAGGTGGGTTAGAGAAATAGATTACATCTGTGTTTGGGAGAGTTCAGCGCAGAAGGAGATTCCCCCTGCTTTGGCACTTGAAGACAGTTTAAGAGAAGGGCGTGTTACAGCATCCTTGCACAGGGTGGACGAAGGCGCCGGGTGGTGCTTGCAGGAATGATCCCCCTGAACCTTACAGAACTCCCTGCCAGGGAGCTTACCACCCACCACTCACCCCACTGAATTAAAGACTTCATGCCACAGTGGCAGGCCAGGCTCGAAGAGACTGCTGCCTCGCAGATGTCACTAGGGCTGTGTCTTGGCACTTCAGAGCTGGAAAACAGAGGTCGAAAAGTCACTGCTGAAAAACCTGATGGTTCTAGTGCAATGCCAGCAGAAAACAACAAAAGGGGCAGGATGTTAGGCGAAACCTAGCTCCCAACTAGACCCATTACTATCAGAGTCTGGAAAAGTCCCACGGCCAGTGAAAACCAACTGGCGAGCACTCTGAAAATCCATGTTGGGGTCTGGAGCGGATATTCAAAAAGGCTTTATTAGCATAGGAACAACCAGAGTGAACAGTCATAGGCAAAACCCATTCGGACACCACGTCTCTCAAGAATTCTCCACATACTTCATGGTAGAGTTGAGAATTTCCATCCCATGAAGCTCTCTCAGCACAGCAGCAAACCTGTCATAATCAAAGCACAAACTCCAGGACATAAATGCCAGGGCACAGACATCTGGGGCCCAGAGGCATCCCCTTGGCTTAGGAAGAAGCTGGCTGGGAAGGCGGGACAGGGCAGAAGCTGTTTCCCTAAAGATCAAAGTGGAGAGCCCTCAGGAGGCCCAGGGAACACGGCAGTACCCGCTGTGTGAGTGGGGAGCCCCCAGGAGGCCCAGGGAACACGGCAATGCCCACTGCGAGAGTGGCAGGTGTGCCAGGGACCCGTGGGGCCCCGCTCTCAGGGATAGCCCGGCAGGCTGCCACAGTGAGCCCATCCTAGTTAATGCACCTTGCTTTCTATAGAAGAAAGCTTTCATCCATTCTTTCCATTTGAACAATCAGAACTTGGAAGGACCTTAGGTGTGACCCAGGCCAGCTCCCACATTCTCCAGAGGAGGGATCGGAGGGTGAGGCTGGGAGAGAAGGAAGCGGGCTTGGCCATAGCCCCTCCCTGTCCGCGGAAGGCACCCCTCGGGGGCCAGGGCTCCACGCTCAGGCACACGGGCGCCTTCCAGGAGCACGAGGACCAGGTGTTCCCTGCCTCAGATCAGGACAGAGTGGAGCGGGAGCCGAGCTGAGACAGGCACGGTCACGCAGAGGCTCCTGGCCTGGCTTGTCGGGCGCTCTTCATCCGGCTGTCCCCCCGCCCCCAGCTTGCCTGTTTTCTCAAGAACATACCCTACAGGGCACTCTTCCATACGCTTAGGCCCCAAGCAAAAAAAAAAAAAAAATGAAGTTAGAGGCTTGTTTCTGGAAAAGCAGAGGAGATAGAAGGGTAGGAGAGAGAGGTGGGGCTGGTGCGAGGAGAGGGAGGAGGAGAGGAAAGAGGAGAGTGCGGGAGCTGAGCAGAGAGAAGACGATGGCTGCTGGTGCCAGGAAAGACCCCTGTCCCATGCTGTGTCCCCTCGCTGGCTTCAGCCTGAGCGCTCCCCAGTGTCCTGGGCGGGTCAGGGCGGGGGTGGGGGGGTCTTCCTGCAGAGAAGGAGCTGGGCTCCCCTTGGCCCTGCGCACCTGGGCTCTGCCGTGCACAGCTTCCCCAGGGCAATGCCCGCGTTCAGCTGCACAGCTGTCCGCTGGGCATCGCTGCCTGCCAGCTTCAGCAAGATGGGCACGATGTCTGTGGACAGCAGGGACGAGGCCGTGTGCGGCACCTCCATGCAGTTCCCCAGGCAGAGGGCGGCGTTACCCACCAGGATCTCATCCTCCGAGTCCAGCAGCTGCATCAGAATCCCGAGCTCTATGGGGCAGAGGAGAACAGGCAGAGAGGCTGGCAGGGTGACATGGTGGGCACGGAGAGGGGGCGGTGGAAGGCCACCGTATCACCCACTCAACGAATCCCTAGTGAGTGCGCCAAAGCTCCTTGGCTCCTGGCTGTGTCTCTGAGCGGCCTCAGGAGCCCACAGCACTCAGCCGTCCCAGGAATGCCAGCGTGCGGAAACTCCCTGCTCCTCTCGGCATCCCTTGCCTGAGTGGGAGGCCGTGAGCCAGCACCCTGGACCTGTGGGGCCCGGAACAGGCTCCACAGGGAAGTGTCCTGCTCCCCACTCGGTGGGCCCCCTCAGTTCCCACCCACAAGGGGAACTGCCCTGCCCCCACTGATGGCAGTGGTTCGGTGATTAGACCACAGCCGCACTGGACTCCCCCTCGCGCGTGGTCACTGAGGTGTTTCCCCCGGGAAGGGAGAGGACCTGCATTAGGTCATTTAAGGAGAGTGCTTTGGAGAGGATCTTAGTTCGATCTGTTTCCCAGCTGAGTCTCTAGCATAGGCACAGCGCCCAGGAGCTTCCAAAGGCTAACAAAAGGCATTCAGAGCTGGAGGTGAGGTGACAGGGTCCCCGAACACACTGCAGGAGGGTGGGGAGGCATGGCACAGCCTCCTCGGTCTCTCCTCCCTCCTCGCCCGCAGCTCTCTCTGCAGCTTCGAGGCTAGATTAACCTCCAAGTTAATGCGGGCTCTGCTTAATGAAACGATCACTTACTTTTATCCAGTCTTACCACTTCTTCTCGCGCTTCCTGATAGCTGTTTGTGCAGATGGCAAGTATCTTGACTGCGTAACGTGATGCAGTCTGGCCTCCTGCCTAGATTTCAGAGTGCAATGAAAACAAGAAATCAATGCTACGGTTGTTCCTGGCCAGAAATGACAGTGAGCAGCTGGGATTATGCTCGTGGCTTCTTAAACTTCTGACAGCGCGCTGCTGACAATATGTGTGCTTCCAGGCAAGGGGGTCTGGTCCCTGCTGGGGTGCAGGGTCACTCACATCCTCTGTAACATGGCCCGCAGCCCCGCTATGAATGGAGCCCTGCCATGGACATCTGAGTAATTATCTGTGGAAGGCTTTAGGAGTGAGGGGCTGAGAAAAGAATGATGCTGTCGACCAGCAGATCTACCAAGAAGGGAGGGAAAGGCCCTCCCGTGTCATTTCACAATTTGAGAATGAAGGCTGACTTGCTAGGGCTGCCAGGCTGACAGGTCTGCATGGAACACATCACAGACCTAGGTCATTTTAAGGGGGGATAACTGTCAAATCATAACAAAATCACCCTATGCAGGGGTCTCTAAAATGCATGTGTGAGGAAACGCATGCATAAGGCACACATGTGTGTACATGGACTCAGCAGGATGCGGTGGTTACACAAGAATTATACAGAGTGAATGATGACCATCATCTGTGCGGCAGCCTAAACTCAGACCCACCATTCTGCCCCCTTGATATCACCCCTGCCCCAGCAGTAGCCCCTTCACAGCCCACCCTTCTTGGTGCCACTCAGCCTAGGTGTTTATGAATAAGTCTCCTGTGGGGTCATCAAGCTAATTCAGGTGAGTGAACCTCACTGGGCATACATATTACAAGTGGGACCCAGAGATGCAACCTAGGAACTGATCTCCTGGTTCAGAGAATCTAGCTCACTCTCGTGTTTCTGCGTGTGTGCTCAGTCCCTCAGTAGTGTCTGACTCTTTTGACCCCATGGACTGTAGCCTGGCAGGCTCCTCTGTCCATGGGATTTTCCACTGCACTCATATTGCAGGGAAAACCTGAACATCCTTCTGAAAATCACGTGGTTACTCTGAAGCCTACATATTTCATAAATGGAGTTACCCCCCAACGTTTTCAGGAAACTGGAAAGAGCATTGTGAGCAGGAAAACACGAACAGAACCAGGGCCTGAGAGAGTTTGTTGAAGCGACTCAGACCATCTCTTTTGAAGACAGAGGCCAAACATTTTTAAAGTTAGGCTTGAGTGGTAAGCATTTTTATGGATGTGCCTAATGAACAATTGTTTGTCCAACAGTCTTACATTGCTGGTCTGAGTAGTCTAGGTGAATAGGCAGAAGGGAATCCCCATTCAAGAAGGTTAGAAACTAGCAGAGGGGAAAAGGCAGGACCTTTGCTGAACAAAGCCCTCCTTAATTCTGTCCCCCAAATAAAAGATGACACTCCTGGAAATTCAGGGGGTTGTAACTAATGAAGTTATTTTACCTTCAGGAATTTAATCATCTTCTTCACCACTCCTGCTCTGAGGGCCTCCTCAACAATTTTCAGAGAGGAAGAAAGGGTGCGGCTGAGAACGCCAGCAGCTCTCTGAGTGAAGCAGAAAGGAAAGGATGCTTTAACGTTCCCACGGGGAGAGGGCCAAGAACAGGGTAGGGCATTAAGGGGTGCAAACTACTATGCACAAAATAAATAAGCTGCAAGCTTATGCTATACGCTACAGGGAATATAGCCAATATTTTATCATAACTATAAATGGAGCATCACCTTTAAAAATTGTGAATCACTATGCCATATACCTGAAAGTTATATAAAATTGTATACCAACTAGCCAACAGGAATTTGTTGTATGGCTCAGGAGACTCAAACAGGGGCTCTGTATCAACTTAGAGGAGTGGGATGGGGAGAGAGATGGGAGGGAGGTTCAAAAGGGAAGGGATATATGTATACCTATGGCTGACTCATGTTGAGGTTTGACAGAAAACAACAAAATTCTGTAAAGCAATTATCCTTCAATAAAAAAATTTTTTTTAAATTTGTATATCAATTATACCTCAATACAATTTTTTTTTCTTAAAATGCTGATGATGTTTTAAAGTTAACAAGTAGTTTGGTGAGGCAAGAATCATTAGTGTTAGATGCAAAACATGTACCTTGATTTTAAAAATACAATGGTTGAGTAATTGATAGCAAGTACTGATGTTTACAGTAAAGCTACTGGGTAGCTGATTCAAATTGAAGGGCTGCCAACATGGCCCCTAAGCCCACAGAGGCTCAGCCCATTCCAGCTTCACAAAGGACCAGCATTCACCCCTCAGCAAGAAAGTCCTGCCCTGTATTCCTGTGGGGCTCTGATACCAGCAGGACCCTTAGTACATGGTAGACTTCCTGGATTGATCCTCTGGGACTTTTATCTTTCTTGAATCTTTTTATTCTAATTTCTGGGAGACTTTATTGATTTTTATTTTCCAGTTCTGAATTTTTTAATAGCAAGTTGTTACTGTTTTATGGCCATAACACCATTTTGAATCTTTCTGAAGATACAAATAATAGCTATTAGTTTTTTCTTCTCTTTCCTACATCATCTCTATTTTTTTCGGACTCAAGTTTTCTGCTTACTCTGCTTTGTCTATTTATTTGTATGGCTTTCCTGAAATGCCTCGTGACTCTAAGCTTGCAAGTCACATTTATAAGAAAAGCAGTATGTCTGGGTATGTTGTGTTTATGAAGAGTCTGTCCACTCACAGGTAGAGAGGTGGCATTCTCAACTACTAGAAAGTAAACATTTTTTTCTCTGGTCTTTCAATTCCTTAAGCCAAAAAAGCTCATATTTTATGCCTGAGGAATAGATGCCTGGCTACCAAATGTAGCCCCCTCATCTCCTACTTCCGTTTTCTGCTGTGTGTAGCTGGCAGTTTGAATTCTGTCTCCTCCATTGAACTGGAACCCACACTGGCCACCTGCCAGCTGTGCTCCCCTCGTCTGCCCTCTGCATGAAGGTGTCTTCAGTGGTGCCTCATTAATCATCAGTCTTGCAGCTGTTTTCCATCATCCAGAAACTGGCTATAATAACTTACCCATCAGTGAGATAGCTTACCCACTAGGCCCACCAGTCAGAAGACCCCAAGTCCCCAAGAACAGTGATGCTTACCACTTTGGGGGCCATGCAACTCTTTTGAGGATCTGATGAAACCGTGGTGCGCTCCTTGAGCCCCATGAAAATGCACAGACATGCAAAATTTTCTATACACTTGCTGGGGGTCTCAGGGAACCTGAAGATCCAACACCTCTTCCTGGAGCTTAGGTTAAACACTTTGCCCTGTTAGTCTGGATTGACTGCAGGGAAGTTGTCAGCTTAGAGATCACACACAAGATTCACTGGACCTACTTGGAACCTTTTCACAACCCTTGAACCAGTTCCCAGGCTGTGACCCTTGAAGGGCTGGTTTCCCAGATCTGCCTTGGATATGACCCCAATTGTTTCTCCAGGTTTAGAGATCTAATAGGTAGAAATGTTGGGGTGATTCCTCATGTGAGTGAAGAACACATCCCACGATGATGGCAAACAGCCTCTTGAATCACCTCAACACTCTCCTCCTGGTACACTGTGCTAGCCACAGGCCTTAGTTCTCTTATCCAAATGTCAGAAACAGAAGCAAGAAAACCATTCCAGCACTTATCTCCAAGGCGGCTAAAACCATTGTGGACAAACCCCTCCAGAGTCACTGGCTTTAACATATGTGCCCTGAGAAAAGACTTTAAAGAAAATCAATTGACCTGTCCAAGTCACACAAGGATGGTTTGATATGGGACAAATCAGATAGATGACCTGGTGTCAGCTGTTAAGCTCCACACCTTCAAGAAAAAGGATTCTTAACTGGAATTCCTAGATTCTAGGGCATCCACAGATGGGCACTGTGGGGGGCAGGGTCACCAAATCCCCCGAACCTATAGGCAAATTCAGTATTTCTGTGCTTATGGGCATCGTTTTGAGGAGTATGTCTGCCCCATGCCTCAGAAAGTCAGAGAAGCTCAAAGGCGTGGGTGGTGACTGCAGAGCAAAACAAAACTGAGAACAACAAAGGAAGCGGTTTCTGGATTTCCCTGGGGGCAGCTTACTGTGAGGATTCCTCCATCCTGGCTGTTCAGCAGAGACAGGCATTTCTTGCTCACCTCCATGGCCCAAACCTACAACAGCAGGGAGCGCGAGAAGGAGCTTGCCTGTCCCGGCCACGGTCATCTGCTGATTCCTTCTGGGCGCTCACACAGAACCAGCCACTCCCCACTCCCTCCTTCTCACCACCGCCAGGGCAGTCCCCATTTCCTTCACAACATCTGTGATCGCTCTCATTTCTTTCCCACATCCATCTCCCCCAACGATGAGGGCCACATCATATTTGACTGTGTAAATGCAGAACTTAGCACCGTGCGCAGCGCCTTGGACACGCAGCTGGTTTGCAGAATGAATAACTGACAGAGGGACTCATCCATCCCTCAGCAGAGCAGGGGTGGAACCTCCGCCCAGCGTTCCCCATTCCCACCGCCAGGGTTTGCGTCCCCTGCTTCTAGCCCCTTCACGGCAACGAGAGCAGTTCTATGCAACAGAACGTGTTAAGGTAGGGAGAAGAGAGTCCGGTACCTCGGAGAAAAAGGGGGACCAAAGACACAAGTTCATCACGAGTCCCAGGAGGGCATACGTGACGTCTCTGAACAGGTCCGCGTCCTCCTCACACTTGGCCTTGGGAAACAAGACAATGTGATCATGTGGCCGTGCAGCTGTCAGAGTCACCTGTTCCCCTGGGTGATGGCCCCAGATCTCTTACACTCCCTAAATGGCCAGTGTCCCGAACTGAAGTGATGCAGGGAAATCAGAGGCCGGTTTATAGCACAGAGCGTCTGGCGCCTCTGCTGTGGGACTCTGGCCCTGGGTTCAAATTGCAGAGGGAGCTGCTGAAATGGGTGCTCAAGCCAGCTCCATAGGGAACCCTTCAGACGTCTCCGGGGTGGAGGAGACTTAATCTGGAGAATTCTTTAAGGCCAGCTGTCCATCACATCTAGGGTTGTAGAAGGGTCCCTGCACCCCCAAACAGAATTTTTAGAAAAGTCAGATAATTAAGAAGAAGCCCATGGCCCCAAAGCAGGTACAAGACTAGCTCTGAACAGAAAAGCTGAAGTACCATGAGGCCCAAGCAGGCAGCCCCGAAGTCTTCAGAGGCAGACATCTGTCTCTGGGCGGCGGTCTCAGCACTAAAGTTCCCCATGATGGCAAGACACTGGCAGAGAGCTGATATGTTGGTGACCTTGGGATCTCTCTTCTGAAAGGGAAGGAAGAGAACGCGAATCTGCAGAGAGCAGAGGAATAATGCCGGAATCATCTCCAGGGGTGTCCTTCACTCTCCAAAACGTCTGGGAACCAGACAGCCTGATGTCACATGGGGACATCAGCATGGTCACGTCGGCAGAAAGGAAGGAGGCACAAAGAGGGGCAGACCCCAAAGCACCTCGGCCTGCTCCCAGTCACTCCGCCAACCAGCTGGGGGCACTGGGGCAAGTCCTGGTCCTTTCCAGAGCTTCCATATCCACATCTGTGAAATACCAGGGTGCTCATGCACCCTGCAAGGACCCCTGAGGATTCTACGGGTCACCAGGGACAGGTCTCATCACAGCACGCTCTTCTGGAGGACTCCCCCACTACCCCCAACACTCGCACCTTTCTCCCTCATCGACTCCAACCACCACACCTGCTCTCCTGATCAGGACGACAATTCAGGGCACAGGGTTGCATGTGGTACTTATGACACTGGCGACCTGATGCGAAGAGCCAACTCACTGGAAAAAGACTGATGCTGGGAAAGATTGAAGGCAGGAGGAGAAGGGGGTGGCAGAGGATGAGATGGTGGGATGGCGTCACCAACTCAATGGACACGAGTTTGAGCAAGCGTGGAGAGTTGGTGATGGACAGGGAAGCCTGGCGTGCTGCAGTCCATGGGGTCACAAAGAGTCGGACACGACTGAGTGGCTGAACCACAACAGCAACACCAGCTTATGACAGGACTTGGGTGAGAAGGGGACTGGTGGAGACCGTCAAACTCTCCACCTTCACCGCCTGCAGGCTTCCTCCCCTGCAACCAGCCCTGACCGTGAACCTTCTCCACGTGCCCCCACAGCAACTGTTCCAATAACCAAGACTTGAGTAAATTCCAGCTGTGAATAAATGATCAATCAACCCGAGAGGCCACAGGAGTTCTAGGAGGCAAACCCCTATTGAAACAGCCCCGTGCACGCTCCCAAGAGGGTCTGTCACAGGTGACAAGACAAGGGTTTGCTCACCAGCACCCCCGTCAGCACCGGAAGGATGTCTGGAAGGCTGGTCTGGAACCAGACTTGAAATCTGTCAAGAGAACATCAGTCATGACTTATTTCTACACCGTGCAAAGTAAAACATAAGTGCAGTGTCTCGGGTAACGGAACCGACAGTCCAGCTGTGGGCCCCTGTGATTTGCTCCTGTGTGGAGTCATTCGGAAGCAGAAAAGGTCGTCACTGGGTAGATCATGTGGCTTTACTCTATTTCTAAGCCTGGAGACTGGCCTTTGATGTGAAACAACATGTCTCAGAGGGTGGCTCTCTTCTGCAGAAGCTGCTGGAATCCTGAGGTTTCTGCAAATTGACTTCACACCACCCCTGCCCTCCCCTTGCTCTGAGTTACATGGTGTAAGCACATTTACATGTCACAGCTGTCAGGAGGGCCCCATGGCATGAACGTCCACCTGATATTTGGGCTAGTACTGCCCCCAGCCTGTGCCAATGGCCAGCTACCTGCATGAGGAGCTCTCTTGCTATATGACCATTTCTAGGTAAGATGCCTCAATGTTGATGAAGAAATTAAAAACAAAACAAGATGTATTTTTTAAAAAAATGAAAAATTATGAAAATCTAAGATCTTTACTGTCTTATCCAGCATCAGCTAAAGAAAAAAACAGGAAAAAAAAAAAAAAAAGGCAGGAGGCTAGGGCTACCCATTATGCCCCTGGCAGCCCAGGAGAACTCCCGTGTTTCCATGTTTCTCCTCCCTCCCCATCCCTTTCTTTTTCCTCCCTCCTCCTCTTTCCTATTTATTAGGCACTGATTAGGGGAAGAAGCTTCATCAGCACACAATAATGGTAGGTTTGCTTACTATGAGAGGTACTGTTCTAAGTACATATGGCTTCCAAGCCTGTTGAGGGCCGGGTCCCCCTGCGTGCAGAGGGATTGGGACAAAGTGGTGACCACAGCCCTTGGGGACATCAGCTCTCCTATGCAGTGAATCCTCAGTTGGCCCAACCTCCCGCGTGCCGCACATTTTAGAAGATCAGACGGTGCAGCAGAGGCTGAAGAAGAGATGTCAATTTCTGGCAAGAAAAGTTACCTTTCTTGCAGAGCCAAGTCTGTGAGCAGTCCCATGGCTGAGTTGGCCTTTTTATCTGAGAAGTCAAGGAATGACACCAGAGCTTCCAACAACCTGCAAACATACATAACACCTTCAGGGTGGGCTGACCTCCAGCTCACAGAACCCACAACAAGGGAGGAGTCAGCACCTGAGCGAAGTGAGCTGAGAGGGCTGCTCGTGCCCCCAGGAAGCCCAGCCCCTTGCCCACCCCAACAAGGCAGGTATTCTACCACTTAATGTGCAGTTCCAGGGGGGTGAACAGTTTTAACCTGCATTTACTGATCATCAGACGCTGACTTGGAAGGCCTCTGGTGCCTCTACCATGTGACTTTGGCTCGGCCAAGCTGAATCACACAGATGACATCTAAATGGCACACTTACTAATGTGCTGATGACTAAGTGGGAGGCCCCCTAATGAAGCGGGGGATGGATTAAAGATTTAACAAGATTTTGACAGGTCGCTGAATACATGAGATGAAATTTCAGAGAGTTAAACTCAAAGTCCTTCACTGAGAGCTGGAAAATCTGTTTAAGTAACAGAAATGGGAGACCTGGTTGATAACTGACTCATGTGAAAAAGACTTAAGATTTTTAGCCAATTGCAAACCTAGGATATGAGCAAACCGTCTGGTGCTGCTGCCACAGAACATAATGGGGTATCAGGCTGCCTTAAGGGCTGACCAGCACCAGGACGATGGGAGTAGAAGTCACGTGTCCATCCGGCAAACCCATACCGAGCATCTACAGCGTGCTGAGAGTTGTGCTTGGCCGGGACACCGTGCTGAGTGCCTGGCCTCCTACGGTGATGTGTCAGGTGATAGGATAAAACAGGCACATGTCAAGTGGGCATGGAGCCCACCTGGCAAGAGCTGCGGGAGGATGGAGATGAGGCGGACATTCCTGCATTGCTTGAAAGTGGAGCGTTGGCTACTTGTCCCTTTGTCCAGGCAGTCAACAGCACTCACTGGCACTGACTGTGTGCCAAGTGGAAAAAGACAAGGTCCCAGCTGCAAGGAGCTTGCAGGCCCATGTCAGGCATGTGGGCACAGGAGCTGAGCATCTGAGGCAGAGGGCACAGCAGTCACAGAGATGACGAGGCGTGAAACGGCAGAGACACACTTGGGGATTGCTAGTGGGTGTGTAGGGTGTCCTGCTAGTGGACAGGGAGCAGCCAGCCTGGGTCACGATGGACTGTCTATGGCCTTCCAGAATGTCTGTACTTTCCCTGGGCATCCTGAGTCCCAAGTGTGGGCGGTGGATGGCCTGCTCGGTGGGGGTGTATGGGGGGTAGCGTGGGCTGCAGGCTCTGGAGCCTCTCTCAGTTTCTGAGTGAGAAGAAGTTCCAGGAAGTTGCATTTTATAATTTTATTTGCTTAGTTTTGGGGGCTGTGCGGGGTCGTCATTGCTCTGCGGGCTTTTCTCTAGTTGTGGTGCGAGGCCTTCTCACTGCAGCGGCTCCTCTCGTTGCGGAGCATGGGCTCTAGGGCGTGTGGGTTCAGTAGCTGCAGCTCCCGGGCTCGAGAGCACAGGCTCAGTAGTCGTGGCACGCGCCTAGCTGCTCTGCGCATGTGGGATCTTCCTGGACCAGGGATCAAGCCCACGTCTCCTGCATTGGCAGGTGGATTCTTTACCGCTGAGCTACCAGGGAAGCCCCGAAGCTGCATTTAAATGAAGTCCCCAGGTGATTCCTAGACACTCTATTTCTCAGAAGATCAAGAACTAGTCTAGTAGGCAGTAAAAAGTCCTTTCAGCATTTTAAGTAGGAAAATAACAGGACAGATGTGCATTTAGGACAGATCCCTTTGGTGGCGCAGCAGAGGTGGATTAGAGCAGGTGGCACCGGAGGCAGGGAATCCAGTGGGGGAGAGCTGGGACTGCACAGACAATCAAGGTCAAGGGATGAGCTGGGACAGGGCAGAGTAAGACGTACAGTCAAGAAGAACGAGGCCTCATGATGACCTAGAGGGGATGCCTGAAACGCTGCAGGAGAGAGAGGAAATGCGTCCAGGAGATGCTGAGGAGGCAGGACTGACAAGTACCGTCTCCTGAGGGGTGTGGGGAGGGAGCCATCCAGGGAGCTCCCAGGATTCTGGCCCAGGCAGCAGGGCACATGAAAACGCCATATACGAAGACAGGAAGTTCAGCTACGGGGTGTGGGTTTGAAGAACTACTTTTGAAATACTAAGCTTATGATAAAATTACTAAGCTTATGATAAAATTACTAAGCTTATGATAAAATTACTATGCTTACCATAAAATTACTAAGCTTATGATAAAATTACTAAGCTTATGATAAAATTACTAAGTTTATGATACTTGGGATGTTGTGATGGAGGTGCCCAGTGACAGAAGGATGCTTCCTTCTAACATCTGAGAAAGAGACTTAGACGTGATAATTGGGGCCATGGACGAGAAGAGGGCCAAGGATGGGACGTTGGAGTCCCTGACCTGGAAAGATGACAGCATAAAGGGGGCTCGCCAACGGAGCCAAGAAGGAATAGCAGAGGGTAGGAGGAGGGCCAGAAAGAATGCTGTCATTACGAGCAGATGCCATGAGGCTACAATGGGAGATAAAGACAGAAAAGAGCCCATCAGATTGGCTTCTTATGTTCAGGAGCATGGCTTCCAGTCACCCACATGTATGGAACTGGGTTTATTTACCAGCTTGTTCCGGGAGGGGTCTGGAAGCCAAACCATCTGAGGAATGGTTGAGGGAACAAGGATGCTTGGGCCGGAAAACGCCAGTGTCTTTGGACTCAACAAGCGGTGGAGAGAGGGAGAGTGGATACAACCCGCAGGCCTTTGACAGACAGAACCGAGGCCTCAGTACAGAAGGCAGACCTGCCCCGGGGCGGTGAGGGCAGGCAGCTTGTGTTTAGTGTAAGGAGATCATCTTATATCAATCAGAACTGTTCCGGAACAGGGCACGCTCCTCTCCTTAACTGGGGAGAGACCCCCACCCTATGAGCTGCTGTGGCGCCCATCCCAGTCAAATGGAGAAGAAGAGAATGCAAACGCTGGAATCTTCCCTGCCGCGCCTCACACACAGGCCTTTTGGGAAACCCCAGAGTTGACACTGTGCTGGGTGGGGCTGGGCTGGATTGCTGCTACGGTCCCTCCACCCTGGGGGTTCTGCAAAACCCCAACTTCCTCAGGAGACCATCCAGTGTTCCTGCTGTCAGAAATCGTTTATTTCCCTCAGTTCAGGTTCTTCCCTCACCAAAGCAAACCTGTTTTCTTTAGTCTTGTGATGAACACTAACTAACCTGAGTGGCACAGAAGAAGAGCCGGGGGTCTAAGATTCTCTGGGTTTTGTACTTGGAGACATAAATGAGACAAAATGCACATCCTAACTGGACACAGATGACAGGCGTGTCCTTTTTTGGTGGCAGATGTTCTTTTGCTGACCTGCAGCTGATGGACAAAGTAGAGGGACCATAGGTCAGAAAATGGTCTAAGTAACCAATAAGTGTGCTTTCACCTTAGTTTAGGACCCTGAGCAATAGACCCAGAAGATGGAAAGTGATGCAAAAGTCATTACTGAGTCCAGACCACATGTCAGGCATGATACTGGTTGCTTTCTTTGATGTAGCAGATGCTGTTTGCTGGTGAACCAGACATCCAGTTACCCCCCTTCTGTCCTGCCTGCCTCTGCCTCAGAAGCTGGAACCATCTCCCCTGCAGGGTGGCATGTGACACAATTCTGACCAAACAGAAACAAAAGCAATAGCTCCTCTTGATAAAAGGGACAGACCCAGCTGGTGCTAATCTGTCTTAAAGAGGGATGTGGTGCTTGGAGTTGCAGCAGCCTTATGTGACCATGAGGAAAAGGTCAAGAGAGGGGCAGAGACCTTAATGATGACCCTGCCATCATTAAGCCACCAAACCAGCTATTACTATCTTTAGTCTTGGTTTATAGAAAAACAAGATGAGTTCTCTTGGTTAAGTCAAGAGACTAATCTGTCAAATGTGGCAGAAAAAAGTTTACCTGGCATATAGGCATCATCTCTCTGAAGTTTCACCTTAAATCTCTGATACAAACGAGATCCCAGGCGCATCAGGGCTTAGCAATTTCCTGGGCCACACAAGCAGAAAGAGACATGTGGAGGGCTGAGGCTCCTGACTGCTGCAATCTAAGCCCAGCACTTTTCCCTAAGGGACACTGGCCTTCACTCCGCTGCTGTTCACGCACGTCTGTCCCTTCACATTCTCATACGGGGAGGAATGCGAGGGTCATGGGACCTGGCCTGTTTCAAACTATCTCATTTCAGAGAACACGTTGCACCTCTTTCCAGTTCATCTGGAGATAGATAGTAACAAGAAGAGTGGGCACAGGGGTGATAAACGGAGGTTTCTTCGTCTAAAGCACGTAGGCGGTACTGCACGAGGTGATGACAAATGCTAAGATGCTGAAAAATTCAAATAAAACTCGAGCAATTCAAAAACAAGCTGGGGCGGGGGTGGGGAAAGCTTATGATAACCGTGGCTGTATTTACTCAAAGAGACCAAAACCAAATGAAAAAACATTTGATGAAGGTAGTGAGGAAATGACTGCAGAGTCATTTGAAATGTGAAATGCGCTTTTGATGACTTAACTCTGCTAACGACCCATCTGCCTGTGTGTGCTGAGCTTCAGGGGCTGGCAAGGCTTGTCCTGTGAGCCGCAGGGCTGGGCTGGGCTCAGAAGGGGCGAGCCAGAGCCCAGGCTCATCCCCACATCGTCCTCAGCACCCATGGGCCTCCTCACCAACATGGGACGGGCACCAGAGCTCTCAGCATGGTCCAAGCAGGTCTGACATGGCTTCAGATTTGGCTGCCTTTCTAACGGGGAACAAGACTAGGAGCAAGCTCCACGGCCTGGGAGACAGCTGGCTGAGATGACCTGAGTCACTCTCCTACCCCACCTGTGAAATGAGGGAAGGACACTTATCTTGTCTCCTTCCCAGTGAGATAATAGTGAATAGAATCGGAAGCCAAATTCTGTTTTTAGATTACATAGGAAGCACTTATAAAGCAAAGGTATATCCATGGCTGGGCTTCCCAGATGGTGCAGTGGTAAAGGACCACCTGCCTATGCAGGAGACACAAGGGACTTGGGTTCAATCCCTGGGTCGGGAGTCCTCTGGAGGAGGAAGTGGTACCCCATTCCAGTATTCTTGCCTGGAGAATCCCATGGACAGAGGAGCCTGGCGGGCTACAGTCTGTGGGGTCGCAAGAGTTGGACATGACTGAGCACAAACACAGACGCGCGCACACACACAGATGCACGCACACACAGACGAGATCACAGCTACTATTTCTTTTAGACTGAACCACATGACATTGCCAACTGCAACCTTTTCTTGACATAAAAAGTGGCAATTTCACATATGCAAACTGATAATCTTTAGATGGAAAAGCACCAGGCAGAATCACTACGGCTCATTTAAAAGTTAAAAAAAAAAGTCTACTTAGGAAAGAGGCACATTCCATTCCTATCACCTTAAGCCTTGGGAAGACCTACACGCAACAGTATTTGAGATGTGTTGTATTTATACCCTACTCACTCCAGATTGGATTTAAGGATAAGTAAGATCAGGTAGCATTACCTGAAACAGGAATAAATGAAGAAAAGTAAGAACAGGAGCAGGGTGGAGCCAAGACTGAGGCTAAAAGAGCAGAAGCAAATGGCCCGTTTTACAGGTAGGTTCCAAATCGGGTTTTGCAAGTGCTGCCATATTTACATGGTCTATAGTGTCTGTTCCCTGGTGGCCCAGGGGTTAAGACTCACACAGGGGACCAGGGTTTGATCCCCGGCCAGGGAACTTGGTCTGACATGCTGCAGCTGAGAGTCTGCATTCCTCAACCAAAGATCCTGCCTGCCACAACTAAGAGCTGGCACGACCAGATAAATAAACGAAAAGAAAGAAACAAGTGCAGCAGTGACAGTGTCCACGGCAGTAAGTTCAGACAGGAGTTTGTCCTGGAGGTCCTTAAGAGGGAGTGTTCCTCTCAAAGGCTCCTTCTGGTTTTCAATCCTTAATCTGGTCAGCTGGCTCCTCTCACGTCAGAGATGTGGGAAAGCGGACAGGTCTTAATGTGGCAGGTGAAGCCTGAGATGCCGCAGGGAAGCTCCCGCCCGCACGCACGCCGAGCCTTACCGGGGCAGGTCAAGGTGGCCGATGATCAGGTTCTGTCCATTCTCCGTCTGGGCGAGCTGCAGCAGCAGGGCCAGGCTCTGCTGCCGGATGGCCGGGACCCTGGAGGCCAGCAGGGAGGGCAGAAGCGGGCCCGTGTCCGGACGCAGCACAAGCAGGCGCTGGTTCTCCTCTGCAAGACACAGGGCACGTTGGCCTCATGCAGACCACGACAGTCACATGGGTTCTGTCTTCCCTCCTCTAAACGAGAAAGCCAACTCTTCTCCATGAGGCAGGATAATGGAGGGAAGAGCATGGATTCTAGAAGCAGACTGTTGGGGCTGAACGATCAGGAAATGACCTTAGCCGCGTTACCGATCCTTTAGCTTCCTCATTAGTGGAACGAGGAAGAGGACCAACGCAACAGTTGTCAAGACAATGCAATGAATTAATGTGTGACGGTGTGGAGCACAGGGGCTGGCACATACATATATGTTAGCTAGTATCATTGTTCTTGCCAAAGGCTCCATGGTGGATGGTATCCAGAAATGTGAAGAAAGGGAAAGAGATCAGCTGAATGGTGAAAGAGCTTTAGACCATCGATTTTCATCTAATGGCCAAAGCAACCATCTGAGTTCTTTCTAGAAAACTAGAATGACCACATGAGAACATTAATGAATGAAGCACGCTACCCTTCCTGGCTGTGAACTGTTTCCAGGGTGGTAGCATTGGGTACGCCCTCTCCCCCTTTCACCCGGTTCATTTTCTAAACCAGTGCATGAATTTATCTGAGAGCAGGCATAGGGATACAGGCTGGAATACGAGGCTGAGCTCTGAAACAGAGCACAGTTTGTTTAGATTATCGAGAAAATGGAAAGTAGCTCACTGTAAACAACTCAAATAACACAAAATGTGTATACAGCTGAAAATAAGACTTCCTTCTCTTTAACCTCCTCCAGGTAAGCTCTTTCCCTAAGTGGGGCTAGTATTCATACGAATAATGTTAAAATATAATACATCCTTCCCATAATTGGCTTTTCTCTCCAGTCAGCACTATATCCCAGACCTATTTCCATGCCTTTACTTTCAAGCATTCCTTTGTCCTATTTAAAAATGTCTCTGCATTTATTGAATTGGATACACCAAGATGCCATTCCCCTGAGACAGAGCATTTATGTCCTAAGTTGTGTGTGATGGTATATTTCCAGATGTTAAAAAAGATGTGATCTCAAGGTTCACAGAAACCAAAGTAGGGTGCAGACTGAGGAAGTGGGGCTGTACAGAGAGAGACAGGTCCCATTCAGACTGAGGAAACACCTTGTCGTCAAGTCCATCTTCTTAACCTCAGGCACGGGGGTCTACGCAAACCCCCCCCCCCAGAGCCCATGCAGTGTCCTGCGAGTAGCGAGGCACTTTGATAAGGATGTTAGTCTGAGCATAATTCCCGTCATGGAAGAGGCCCCCTGATTCTCTAGAACCTAAGATTTCTAGAATTTAAGGTGATACCTCCACTCTACTAAATGAATAAAAAATTAGATTCCCTCATATTCAGCATTTAACCATTTACAGGCTGCATTCATAAGCTCCCTCGCTGACTTCCCGCGAGAACCCACGCATGGGAGACACAGCTATCACTATTTCCATTTTCACTGTTTTGTGTTCAAAGTCAAACCTTTTCCCTCATTTGAAAACACACTTTTTTTAAAAAAATGAGAGAAGCACCTAAAATATTTATTTACATTGAGGTGACTGGAGTGGCGACTGTATAAAAATTTAGCAAACCCCGGAAGATGCTAATATGTAAAAAGGGAAGAGTTAGGGTAAATAAAATCCCCAAAGCATGTCACTGTCTCAATATTAACCACTTAGTATTAATCAGTGTCACAAGAGGCCATCAGGGATGGCCATAAATCTCATGATGCTGAAATGGGTACTACGGTCAGCAAAAAGCAGCACTATTTTTCAGCACAGAAAAGGAAAAACTTTACCTGCCCCACTGCCAATGCATGAAGTGAAGCTACCTGTCTGCAAAGAGCAGGGCAAGTGCCCAGGTGATGAGACGTGATGCCGACTGTGACCTTGCCCGCTACGGAGGCAGCTATGAGAGTGCAGCGTGTCTGTACGCTTTTCCCAGGGGACGGTCTAGACCTCCACGCTCCAGGGCTTGTCCCAGGGGAACAATCATGCCTGCCCCCACCCCTGCTCTGGAGCTCTCCCATTACCGTGCATTGATGATGACTGATGGTGGTTCCCCGGCTTACCGTTCTCGCTGCACACTGCCTGCCAGAGTCTGAGAACAGATAAGCACACCGTCTCTTCCACGGCATCTCTTCCTGCTGTAGAAAAACACCTACAGTGGGCAAGGGAGAGACATATTAAAACTGCGGTCTTGATCTTCCTTTCAGTTGGTTTCATTTCATCTCCAGACTCCTCAAATGTGGGTTTAAGCAGGTCACCAGGACCAAGGGACTAATAAGCCCCGAAGTGAGGGTCAGGACAAGGATGCAGCTGAGGAAGCTGGGGCTGCCTGGAGAAAGGACAGTGAGCCAGGGGCCAGGGCGATGGCCGCTCCAGACCAGCAAACTGTTTACAGGCCTCCTCACGCCTGCAAATGTGTGCCGGTGACTCCAACCCATGTCTTGTCCTAATCCCCAGGAACTGCGTCAGAACAACTGAAGTACAAAATAAAATTAAAGTACATTTAGCCAACTACCTCCTGCCATATGAGTCTTTCTTCAGATGAAATTATAAATGGGATCAGCCAGGACCCAGCAGATCTCATTTCCTGAAATGATCAGCAAATTCCAAAAGAGGAAAAGAACAAAGAGCCATCTTGCAAAAACTGGTCGGAAAACCAGCAAAAATGGTCATTTCTCTGACTTTGAAGGGCTTGGAGGAACCCTGGCAAGTTTTGCTAACTTTTCTCTCTCTGCAGTTGTTAACTGTGGTTTAACTCAAACTGCTCACAGCTCAAGGGTGTTCACATGGCACCCAGTATCGACTGAAAGTAGTACCATCTACCATTAAGCTGCCTGTGTACTGAGTGTCTGATTGCATAAGAAATGGTTGTCTTTCCGTGCTTTGAGGCCAGGCTGTCTTTACAAGCATCCCTACCTTCTTATGACCTCATTCTCACTGATGATACTGAATCCATTATTTGTTCTGAATAAAGTTCGTTCTGTGCCTGAAACAAATTCAGAGAAAACCACATCGTCAGAATCCTGAACTGTCTGCCTGAACCGTCCAGCTGTCACAGAGCCAGATGATAACAGAAACCCAACATGGAATGTCTAGGTCACCAAATTCACAGTTTGGGCAGAAACTAATGCCTCCCATTCTGAAACCTACACCTGTCATCAGCCACTTGGTACCACAGTAAGAGGGACATCCTGTTCACGGGAGAGCTGGGTCTGGCTGGCCCCATGGGTGATCTGACAACTCCTCGTTTTGTAAGCTTTAGAGAGTCTCCAGGAGCTGCTTAACCTCCTGGAAGAACTAGCATATCCATCTGTTCTTAAATGTTTATTTCGAAGCTGTTTCCAGGCTCTAGAGAGGAACTGATAATCATCAAGAAACCACTGCAGGGGCGTTTGAGCCCCCTCCACTGTACACTAAAGAGGAGTTAGACTCTATCCATTTGTACAAACAAACAACATTCTGGCACTGAGAAGCAAGGAAGGTTTCAGTCCTGGGATCAGTGATTCCAGGAACTGGTAGGAGAGAACAGCATGGGTCTCATTAGCAGGAGAGCTGATGTTTGCTCTGAAACTCTCTTCACATCCTGAGAAACTATTAAGTGTGACTGGGATGAACTTCATGGTTTATCTTACAAAATTCTATCTTCCATTCCTCTACAGCTGGGGGGACACATGTGGGGATAACACAAGGTGTTTGGGGGTATATATGGGGTATGTTGGGCTTCCCTGGTAGGCTCAGCTGGTAAAGAATCCGCCTGCAATGCAGGAGATCCCGATTCAATTCCTGGATTGGGAAGATCCCCTGAAGAAAGGAATGGCTACCCACTCCAGCCTTCTAGCCTGGAGAATTCCATGGACAGAGGAGCCTGGCTGGCTACAGTCCATGGGGTCACAAAGAGTCAGACATGACTGAGCGACTTTCACATGGGGTATGTGTGGGGTATGCAAATGGTGTGTGGGTATGTGCAGCACATGGGCAACAGATGAGAGGTGCATGTGTGTGGCATATGGATATGTGATATAAGCATATACAGTGTCTGTATCCCGCATGCATGGTGTGTGTGTGATGTATGTGATACGAGTACACATAATGTGAGCACATGCTGTGATGTGTGCCTGGTAAGTACACATGCAGGGGGTGTATGCTGTCTCTGTTTTTTGTCATATTGCGTGTCTGCTGTTTATTGCAGGTGTGTGCAGTGTCAGCAGAGGAGAGGATGGAGCTGGCTGGGGTGGGGGATATTTCTTAAGCACCCGCTTCAGCACCTGCATTATACTAAATCTTCGATCAATATTTGTGGCAGGAAGGGAGGAAGGGATTCTTTGCCCCCTGTGGTCAGACCTCTAAGCTCTGTCCCTTCAGACTAGATAACATTCATGAGACCACACACACTGCTGGCTTACAGTCCTTCATCATCTCAGTCAGGATCTCAATCCCCCCTGCGTAGAACAAAGGGATCTGATCAGGCTTGGAAAGAGTCTCCAGGAGATTCTTGGTCGTCATGGCCGAGTTCTTTCCTGAGTCCAGGGACTCCTGGGCTTCCTTCTCTTGGAGGTCTGCCTTCTCTCGAAGATCCACCTGATTCAGGTACTCTAGCAAAGCAAGGAGAAGCACAGCAACATCCTAACAAGCAACGCGTGCACCAGCCTTTTTCTGAAGATCGAAAGTGGAGAGGCAGAAAGCATAACTCAAACTTGTTTTCAGCGTGGAAAACTGTTAGGAAGAGTGTATCTTTTCTACCCAGAATCTTAAAACATCGTGGAATCATTCAAGGACAACATCGTTTGCTGTCTAAAAGGCTTGAAGGGAGGATGGTAGAGAAAAGGAGGAAGGCCAAGAACAGAGAAAGAGGAGGCGGGCAGGGTGGTTAATGAGAGGATTGGACTGTGCAGGGCCAGGCAAGGCTGTGCCCGTGGCCAAGTGCAGAGAAGGCACGGAGGGCCCCCCAGAGCCAGAGCACAGAGGGAGGTGCAACTCAAACAAGGACGTCAGCAGCAAGTCTCACCTTTCACCTGTGTCTGCAGCTGGGGGTTTATTTCTAAGATCTTCTGATAACACTCTCTAGACTGGAAGAAAGAAACAAGGCCATGAAGAGCGGCTAGCGGGGAGCGGTGATTACAGGAAAGGCACTGGGTACCACAGGGCTTGGCTTCTTCATTATCTCCTCCCAGCCTCCCTTGCTCCCCTCGTCGGAGGCAGGCATGGGGAACGCAGCGTGCATTTGACATTTTGTTTAGGCTTCTCTGGTTCTGTGGGGCAACGGGCATTATTTCAAAATTCATTTTTAAAAATAGTGTTGTCAGATATAGTCTGTGATGGAAAATAACCACTCCTAAATTCTCACGGTTCATGACTGGCTGGGAGAGGAATAATCATAAGGTAAATGCAAACTTCAGATATGATATTTGCACTGAGAGAGAATGGGAGGCTACCTGTCAGATATGCCTACGCGGAATAAGGGAATAAATGAAGCTACAAACATTGTTGATGGAGACTTCGGAACAGGAGGAGACAGTTGCCTATTTAAACGTGTAGACTGCAAAGGGCTAGTGAGGGGGCTGTTCACTGGCCATGGAATAGTCAACTAGAACACCTGAGAGTGAGGGGCTCTCACTGAGGACACTGTTAGAAACTTTCTGCAGAAGAAAGATTCTTGCTAATGGGTTTAGGATGACAGGTTTAGAACAGAGAAGAAAAGCTCAGCGGGGAGGGGGAAATGGTTCTCAGATATCTTAAAGGCTCAACACTCATCTAGAAGATCAGGATTAAGAAATAAACTGAAGGAAAAAAAATCACATTAAAACAGGGAAGAGTGCTGCAGGATATCGAACATGGTAACTGTAATAG
Source organism: Capricornis sumatraensis (assembly GCF_032405125.1). NCBI lineage: Eukaryota > Metazoa > Chordata > Mammalia > Artiodactyla > Bovidae > Capricornis > Capricornis sumatraensis. The sequence continues at coordinate 25,785,891 of NC_091084.1, read as the reverse complement.
ACTGAATGTTTGGATCTTCCCAAAATTCATATTGAAACCTAATCCCCAATGTGATGGATCTGGACATGTGGGCTCTGGGAGGCGACTGGGTCATGAGGTAGAGCCGACTGGGTCATGAGGTGGAGCTGTCCCCAGAGAGCTTCCTTGCTTTTGCTGGCTGCTTATGAACTAGGACACAGGCCCTCATCAGACACTGAATTTGCCAGCATCTTGATCTTGGACTTCCCAGAACTGGGAGAGATAAACCTTTGTTGTATAAGCCACCTGGGCTATGGAACCCCAAAGGACTAAGACAATGTCCCTGTTCCCAACTTCTTTTTAACCCTAGCTCTAATCTATCAGTAATTCTTGTTGACTTCACTGTCAGCATATAAGCAGAACCCCTCACTTCACACCACCTTCACTGTCAGCAACCTGGTCCAAGCCATCACCACCTCTCACTTGGATAATCTGTTGCAATAGCCTTCTGACTGGTTTTCTGTCCTTTTCTTACCATGTCAAGATACATTCTCAATACAGCTGCTGCTGCTGCTGCTGCTGCTAAGTCGCTTCAGTTGTATCCGACTCTGTGCGACCCCAGAGACGGCAGCCCACCAGGCTCCCCTGTCCCTGGGATTCTCCAGGCAAGAACACTGGAGTGGGTTGCCATTTCCTTCTCCAATGCATGAAAGTGAAAAGCGAAAGTGAAGTCGCTCAGTTGTGTCCGACCCTCAGCGACCCCATGGACTGCAGCCCACCACAGCAGAGTGATCCTTTAAAATACAACTCAAATCATTTTGCTTCTTTACTCAAAACCTTCTGATGGTTCCCAGGGCATTCAAAATAAAAGTCCAGGTCCTTCGAAAAACCTGTAGGGCCCTAGGGCAGCAGTCCCTCACAAACTCCCACAGGCTCACCATATCTTCTCTCACCCTCCTTACTCACTCCATTCTAACCATCTGTCTATGTGGACCATTCCTCCCCTGTATATCCACATGGCTTCCTCACTCCATGCCCTCGTTTCCTTCTGAGAATCTTTCCCTGGCCACTGTCTATAAAACCAATCTCATCTTCACCACTTCCCAATTTAGTTTTCTCAGGGACACTTATCACTATCTAACGTACCATACTTCCACTTATTTGGTTTCTATCTTGTGACAGGTCACCCTTACTGCAAGAAAGTGAGTCAAGGATTTTGTCTTGCTTGCCACTGCATTCCTGCTGCCTAGAACAGTGCCTGGGACACAGAGTATGCATTAAATATTTGCTAAGTGAATTAATTAACTGAATAAATGAGTGAATAAATGGAATTTGGTGGACAGGGGATTAACATTTTCCTTTTTGCCTCTCTATTATTTGACTTTATTATGATAAGTTTGTATTATTTTTGAATTAAAATCCAACAGAGAATAATTTCTTTAATGTACAATGGAAGGCAATTTCTTATTAAACATATCATACCTTGTAAATAGAAAGATATCTCATGTTCATGGATTGGAAGCCTTAATATTGTTAACGATATTCAATGCAATTAAATGCAATCTCCATTAAAATTCCATCTGTCTGAATAACACTCCATTGTATAAATATACCACATTTTCTTCACTCATTCATCTGTCGATGGGCATTTAGGCTGGTTACATATCTTGGCTATTGTAAATAGTGCTACAATGAACACTAGGGTGCATGCATCTTTTCGAATTATGACTTTCCCTGGATATATGCTCAGGAGTGGGATTATGGGATCCTAAGGTAGCTCTGTTTTTAGTGTTTTTAAGGAACCTCCACACTGTTGCCCAATTTACATTCCCACCAACAATGTAGGAGGGTTACTTTCTCTCCACACCCTCTCCAGCATTTATTATTTATATTACTCAGCCATAAAAAAGAATAAAATAATTCCCTTCACATCAACATGGACAGACCTAGAAATTATCATACCAAGTGAAGTAAGCCAGGAAAAGACAAATATCATGATATTCCTTATATGTGAAATCTAAAAAAAAATGACACAATGAACTTATATAGAAATAGACCTACAGACATAGGAAAAAAACATATAGTTACCAAAGGGGAAAGGGGGAAGAGAGACAAATAAGGAATTTCAGTTCAGTTCAGTTGTTCAGTTGTGTCCGACTCTTTGCGACCCCATGGACTGCAGCATGCCAGGCCTCTTTGTCTATCACCAACTCCCAGAGTTTACTCAAACTCATGTCCATTGAGTCAGGGATGCCATCCAGCCATCTCATCCTCTGTCATCCCCTTTGCCTCCTGCCTTCAATCTTTCCCAGCATCAGGGTCTTTTCTAAGGAGTCAGTTCTTTGCAACAGGTGGCCAAAGTGTTAGAGTTTCAGTTTCAGCATCAGTCTTTCCAATAAATATTCAGGATGGATTTCCTTTAGGATTGACTGGTTTGATCTTCTTGCAGTCCAAGGGACTCTCAAGAGTCTTCTCTAACACCACAGTTCAAAAGCATCAATTCTTTGGCACTCAGCTTTCTTTACAGTCCAACTCTCACATCCATGCATGACTATAGGAAAAATCATAGTTTGGACTAGATGGACCTTTGTTGGCAAAGTAATGTCTCTGCTTTTTAATATGCTATCTAGGTTGCTCATAGCTTTTCTTCCAAGGAGCAAGCATCTTTTAATTTCATGGCTGCAGTCACCATCTTCAGATTTTAGAGCCCAAGAAAACAAAGCCTGTCACTGTTTTCATTGTTTCCCCATCTATTTGCCATGAACTGATGGGACTGGATGCCATGATCTTAGTTTTTTGAATGTTGAGTTTTAAGCCAGCTTTTTTACTCTCCTCTTTCATCAAGAGGTTCTTTAGTTCCTCTTCACTTACTGTCATAAGGGTCATGTCATCTGTGTATCTGAGGTTATTGACATTTCTCCTGGCAATCTTGATTCTAGCTTGTGCTTCATCCAGCCCGGCATTTCGCATGATGTACTTTGCATATAAGTTACATAAGCAGGGTGACAATATATAGCCTTGACGTACTCCTTTCCCAATTTGGAACCAGTCTATTGTCCCATGTCCAGTTCTAACTGTTGCTTATTGACCTACATACAGATTTCTCAGGAGGCTGGATAGTCACATGTAAAAGAACGAAATTGGATCACTTCCTCACACTATATACAAAAATTAACTTGAAGTTGATCAGAGATCTAAATACAAGTGTTAAAGCCATAAAATTCTTAGATCTTGGATTAAGCAATGGTTTCTTAGATTTGATATCAAAATCATAAGTGATCAAAGGAAAAAATTAGGTAATGTAGACTTGCATCAAAATTAAAACACTTTTGTGCTATGAAGTGAAAAGATAACACAGAGAATGGAAGAAAATATTTTTAAATCATTTATCTGATAACTGACTTGTATCCAGAATTTATATGGAATATTATATTATAATAATATTTATATCACTTTATATTGAATAGTTATATAAATATAAATTTATACCAGATTGATTACATTTATATTCAATATGAAAAGACAACCTATTCATAAAATAGACAAAGGATCTGAAGAGACATTTCTCCAAAGATATATAAATGGCCAATGAGCACATGAAAAGATGTTCAACATTATTAGCCAACAGAGAAATGCAAATCAAAATTGTGAAATACCACTATAAGGTGGTATACTCATCAGGATGGGTATAATAAAAAAGACAAATAAATAGCAAGTATTGTCTGAGACGTGGAGAAATCAGAAACATATACTGCTGGCAAGAATGCCAAATGATTCTTCCACTCCGTAAATCACATGGGCAATTCTTCCAAAGGTTAAACACAGAGTTATCATGTGACTCATCAGTTTTACTTCTGGGTGTATAGCCAAATAGACTGTAAACATGTGTCTATACAAAAACTAGTACATGGATGTTCATAATAGCCAAAAGTAGAAATAAGTCACATGTTCAACTGATGAATGGATAAATAAAATATGGTATATCCATACAATGGAATATTGTTCATCAATAAAAGAAATGAAGTACTATATATATTAATATATTACAGCATGGATGAAACTTGCAAACATTATGCTAAGTGAAAGAAGCCAGTCATGAAAGACCACAAATTGTACAGTTCTATTTATATGAATAGTGTAGAACAGGCAAATGGATAAAGACAGCAGTAGATTATTAGTGGCCTAGGGGTGAACTGGGGGTGGGGGTGGAGGGAAGGGAAGTGACTTCTAGTGGGTGATAAAAATGTTCTAAAGTTGATTGCGCAATTCTGACAAAACGCTAAAGACCACTGAGTTGTATATCTTCCATAGAAGAATTGTTTGACACCTGAATTATATCTCAATAAAACTGCTATCTTGAGAAACCTATATGCAGGTCAGGAAGCAACAGTTAGAACTGGACATGGAACAACAGACTGGTTCCAAATAGGAAAAGGAGTACGTCAAGGCTGTATACTATCACCCTGCTTATTTAACTTATACATCATGAGAAACGCTGGGCTGGAAGAAGCACAAGCTGGAATCAAGAGTGCTGGAAGAAATATCAATAACCTCAGATATGCAGATGACACCACCCTTATGGCAGAAAGTGAAGAGGAACTAAAAAGCCTCTTGATGAAAGTGAAAGAGGAGAGTGAAAAGCTTGGCTTAAAGCTCAACATTCAGAAAACGAAGATCATGGCATCTGGTCCCATCACTTCATGGCAAATAGGTGGGGAAACAGTATCAGACTGTTTTTTGGGGCTCCAAAATCACTGCAGATGGTGACTGCAGGCATGAAATTAAAAGACGCTTACTCCTTGGAAGAAAAGTTATGACCAACCTAGAGAGCATATTCAAAAGCAGAGACATTACTTTCCCAACAAAGGTCCATCTAGTCAAGGCTATGGTTTTTCCAGTGGTCATGTATGGATGTGAGAGTTGGACTGTGAAGAAAGCTGAGTGCCGAATAATTGATCCTTTTGAACTGTGGTGTTGGAGAAGACTCCTGAGAGCCCCTTGGACTGCAAGGAGATCCAACCAGTCCATTCTGAAGGAGATCAGTCCTGGGTGTTCTTTGGAAGGAATGATGCTAAAGCTGAAACTCCAGTACTTTGGCCACCTCATGCTAAGAGTTGACTCATTGGAAAAGACTCTGATGCTGGGAGGGATTGGGGGCAGGAGAAGAAGGGGACAACAGAGGATGAGATGGCTGGATGGCATCACCAACTCAATGCACATGAGTTTGAGTGAACTCCGGGAGATGGTGATGGACAGGGAGGCCTGGTGTGCTGCAATTCATGGGGTCGCAAAGAGTCGGACACAACTGAGTGACTGAAAGCTGCTATTACAAAATATATCTCAGTGTGTACATATATCTGCATGGCTGCTTTCTGGTGATGAGATCACAAGTGAACTTTGGTTTTTCATCTTTTTGCTTATGTCTTTTCTCTCCAGAGATGCTCCTCCCGGGGCTGGGAGAAGACACTGCAGAAGAGGTTTCCTATGGCAGGCGGGGCTGTACCAGATGACACTCAATATCCTTCCCAACTCTAAGATCTACTGTGGAAAATACTAAAACATGGATTAACATCTCATCAACTTGGACGAATGTGGCTCTGCTCTGAGACACTCTGAAGCACTGCTCCGAGATTAAGCATACCACTTAAGCTTCCTCTTGCACTTACCACACTGTAGTTCTTCAGGGCTAGGTGGGCTTTTCCCATGTGGAAATATGCTTTTGTGCATTTTTCATCACACTGCATAAAAGAGAATCACTGATCAGATGTTTTGGAAGATTTGAAATTATTAGCACCAACTGCCCAGCTAATAGAGTTAGGGCAGCACTTTGATTCTCAGGACAGTCACCAGAGTTGACAATTAAGACTTTTTCTGTGCATCTGTGACCAAAATAATTGATGCTTGCAAGGAGCCTGGATGCACAAGTAAGCCCTCTATCAAATTAATTCATGATACTTGCCAGTTTTCATTTCTATTTAATGAAACTCAACCAGGAAACAAACCAGAAACCCTTCGTTTAGAAGAGCTTTTGACCCTGGTTTAACATTAGAATCACCTGGGGGTGCTTGCGAAAAAATCCTGACTGCCCAGCTGAAACCCACAGCAATTAAATTATACTCATGGGTAGGACCGAGGCATCGATAATTTTTTAAACTCTCCAGGTGATGTAAGTGTGCAACCAAGTTTGAGAATCACTGGTTTATTAGAAGGTAGGAAAATTTACTCTGGGTAAACAGCTGAGGTTACTATTACATCTTAGGAAGCCTGGCGAGTTCCTCCCTTGAAATAAACCACAACATATACACCGGGAACTTGCGTTTGCATCACTTATGACCAGCAAGCGAGCCCCCTTCAAAACGTATGAACTTTATGCCGGAAACAATCCTGCTTGCACAAGGGGCCCTGCACTGGTCTGCTCTGAATTACTCTAACTACAGAGGGAATGATAGAGCGAAAAGACAGAAACTTAAAGCATCCAGTTAATTCACTGAACCCCTTTTAAGTGCCAGACCTTGCTCTGGGTCAGATGATGTCAGGCATGTATATGTACGGAGCGAGTCCAAGCTCAGGAATCTAGAAAGTCCTGGGTGGAGCCCTGTCTGCCCCTCACAAGAAGCAGCACACTGGCCAGGCCCCCCAGTTTTTCTGAGGTTCATTGTCCTCATCTGCAAAGTGGAGATCATAATAGTGTTTCTTCTGGGCTGCTGTCAGGAGAGAACGTGTGTAAAACAATGCAATCCCAGGTAACAGAGTGTTAGCTGCTGTTGCTGCATTTTTAGGAAAAGCAATCCATTTCAGGGCAAAAAGGAAAATTTAAGAAAAGCTAAAGAATAATAGAAGGGGTAACAATAATCATTACATTTGAAAAGCCCTTTATAGATGCATTTTCATGAATATAATTTCCTGACTCCTTGCTAAGTGAATGACAGTAATAATATTAATCATTATTTTCAGTCCTGACCATATGGTTCATAAGAATGATCTTATGTAAACCTTATAGCAACTCTATGAAGTAGATACAGTTATTACTCCCATTTCACAGATGAGGAAACCAAGGGTCAGAGAGGTTTAAGGTCACACAGACCCTAAGTGGAAGAACTGGGATTAAGATCTAGCCATTGGACTCCAGGACCCAAAGGCTTAGGAATCGCACCGATCTCCTCCAGAGAAGCGCGAGCACAATTCAGGAGGAAATCCACTCTGAGGAGATATACAGTAAGCCCCCGACATACGAACCTTCAGGTTGCAAACTTTCAAAGGTGCAAACGTGCATCTGGATCCAGCAGGGAACCAGACCCCGTGCCACCCACGTCAGGCGTGAGTGAAACTGCAGCTTGCCCTCCGCCTCCTGTTTCTGATGATCCTTCATCTCTACCATCTCCCACCTCTCCCTCCTCCAGTCAGGAACGCTTGCCTGTTCACTCCTTGCCAGCCCTGTATGCCAGCTGTTGTACCGTACTACTGTACTTTTTAAGGTACTGTACTCTAAGATCAAAAATGTTTTCTTTATTTTCTGTTGTTTGCTTTTCACGCATTATTTGTGTGAAACCTATTAGCACAGTACTATATAGCCAACTGTGTTCGTTGGGTACCATGGCTAACATTATTGGACTTCTGAACATATTGGATTTATGAACGCACTCCTGGAACGGAACTTGTTCCTATGTAGGGGACTTACTGTAGTCTAACAAAGACATACTGCATTTCAGAGGATGCCAAGACAATCACATGGAAAACTTTGGGGGTGGGGGCAGCCAAAATGCGGGGATGGGGGCAGCTGAAATGCAGGCGTGACAGCCACTGGCAGGGATGAGCGTTGAACCCAGGAGAGGAGACAAGAGCTTTGAAGGAGAAACTTCAGGAAGAAGAAACGCAGGGAGCTGAGGAGTGAACCCTTGCAGAACTCACACAGGATGGAACTAAGGAAGCAGGAAGAAGACCGTCTGAAGGGAAAGGAAGCTCACAGAAGCCATCTGCTCACGGCGGCGCCTTCACTGGCAGGCATCTTCACTGGCAGGCATCAGGGTTCCAACAGGGGAAAGGGAGCCCCACTGTGCCCTCCTGACCGGGTGCATTGTGGCCACGCCCCCACAGACACTACCACCAGCGGCCGCTCACGCGCTGTCTCACTAATAGGCCTTTCCTCCTTTGATGAGGTATCAACTCTCACCAGGACTCTCTCAGGCAAACCCCAGATCCCCTTAAAAGGACTTCAGAGGAAGATGTCTTTTATTGTGAAGGAAGAGTTCTGCCAAGAAAGAAATGATTCTGATCCTAATTGAAACCCGCTTCACTGCCTTATCTTCCCTGACAAGGAACATGGGCCTTCAAATATCATCACATGTGCTTGTCGCTGCCAATTCACAGGTGTCAAAAATACTAAATTGGCATGAAAGTACTAATACTATTAATAATGGAGTGCCACTGACATTCACTACTGATATTTTAAAATGTGAAACTTTTTGATTCACAGCTTCCATGTGGAGCCAACCATTGTTAGTTTTTAGATCTCCTCATCCATTTTTTCCCCCAGCCCTCCAAGTGTTCACCCAGTCCTGTGCAACAGGGAGCCTTGCTGGGCTCTTATCAAGGTTGGCTGCTGGGCATCAGCTGTGCTGGGCCAGCTCTGCTCCGGTCTCACCGTTCATCACACGGTGCTTCAATTAACATTTGGGAACAGGCCAGCATGTCGTGCTGAATCACCGTGAGGCTGTGATTAACTCTTTGGGCTTTTTCAGATCAGAAAAGGTACTCGTGAGAAGCCCCACGAGATCTTGTTTCTGCCACGTGAGAGCCACGCCCAGGGATGACGGGGTTTCCAGTTTCCACGGAGAGGTGTTTACAGTCAACGGCTCAGGGCATCAGCCTACAGCGAGGCCAACGTGGGCTATGTGATCCCGTGCAGTTTACTTAATTAATCTCTGAGGTTCAACTTCCTTGTTAGAAAGATAAGGATAACTGTGGTGTTGACCAGAACAGAGAAGGCTATGAGGCTCCAATGAGATAGTTCACAGCCAGCGAGCAGAAACACAGCTTTTGCTCTTATTGCTAAAACACCAGAGGAAAATGCCCTTGCCTTTCTCTTCTCTTACAGATGATAGCAGAAAAAAAAAAAAAATCATGATCACATAAAGCGACATAACAGGCTAGCAGATCTCCGCCGGAGCCATGAAGAACCTGAAGGTGCCGTGGGACAAGGTGTTTCCTGCACCATATCTTCTAGGGGTAAAGAAACCAAGCACTCCAGATGTCTGTTTTGGAGAGACCGACGGGTTTTAGAAACCGTTATTAGTAAAGTTGAGTTTCAAATTCCTTGCTTACCTTCTCAATAGAAAGTAAGGAAGTAGGCGGGGCCAACGGGCTGCTGTGGCGAGGAGCTCTTGGATGGGCCACGCCCACTCACTAGGCTGGGTTAGGCTGGACCAGGGAAACTAAGACCAGGATAAACTTGACATTTTCCTGGCACTTCAACTTTATTGGTTATAAGTTATTTAAAATAATATGGTTATAGTAAAACAAATAGATACATTTAATGGTATGCAGTGCAAAATTTGAGAGGATTTCCAAGATATAGTGAAGTTGCTCAGTTTTGTCCAACTCTTTGTGACCCTATGGACTGTAGCCTGCTAGGCTCCTCAGTCCATGGGGGTCTTCAGGCAAGAATACCAGAGTGGGTTGCCATTTCCTCCTCCAGGGGATCTTCCCAACACAGGGATTGAACCTGGGTCTCCAGTACTGCAGACAGACTTTTTACCATCTGAGCCACCAAGGGCTCCTAGAAATACTTTGCATCTGAGAAGAAATTTCATGCTCTCTGCTTTTAGACCCTCCAGGGGCTCATGTTCCTTCTGTTAGCACGTTGGCAAGGAAGGTTGAGAGGCACTGGTTTTGATTATTTAGTTAAAGCCCCCTGTGACAGAGTAACTTGGGGGAATGTGGATTAAGGGTTATTTAAATATTTAGTCATCTGAAATAATGTTCCAAAGAAGTGATCATGACATTTCTCTTTTAAAAACCCTTCTAAGATTTCCACCAACCGTCCTTCCTTCTCTCTACCTTTGATTATCTATTTTGGCAGAAATACCATGCACAGTATTATGCTATCTGCCTGAGGCCTGACTAGCATCCAGGCGGAACAACAAAAAATCTTGCTTCTGATTATTTTTCTACAAAGAGGCATGCTAATATACATTTCTAAATGATCAGAGCTGGAGGGGAAAAGGATGAGCTGATGAGGAAGAATGACCACATGGCAGAAACAAGCCCCCCAGGTTGGCTCTAGAAAGTGCAAGACGCATCTCCACTATCACAAGGAGCGAAGCGTCTGCTAACACAACAGTAAAGGGTGACCCCTTGTGATAAAACCCTGGAAAGCCAGTGTTAACAACAGTTTCTCTAGAGTATTTCCTTTGGGTGAGGTACCACAGGTGTTATCATAACCCTCACAACAATCTTATTCTCTCCCATTTTACAGATGAGGAAACCGAGGCTCTGACTGCAGCGTCTACATCACTTTCCACTATGATACAACCACCGCTCCCCTCTATTCACTTCAGGACTGAGACACTCGGCCTTGAGCAATCCCACCTCCATCATGTGGAAGAGCAAACAATCTTCTTACCTTCAGAGCCCAGTCACAATCCACCAGTGCCTTCCGGTAGTCCCCAAGTTTGATATAAGCCTGTAAAGACACAAATAACTGCTGTTCACACACAGTTCTGCAGCCAACAGTCTTCAGTCAATGCAAAAAGAGCAGTCGGGCAGGAGCGAGTGGTGAGAAGTGTTAATAACTGGTCCCTGCCTGCACCAATCAGGGCCCCAGCAGGAAACAGATGGCACTCATCCTGGGTAACTGGGGAGTTTAATAAAGGGACTATTTACAGGGTGAGTGCAGGGCAGACGGAGACTAGCAGTGGCCAGCCAGCACCACTGCCGGACCTGAAGGGGCAGAAGGAGGGGTAACGGACAAAACTGAAGAGGGCTGCTTTGTGAAGAAGGCTGCTTAAGAGGAGCTGAGGCCTTTAGTAGAGCGGAAGCTGGAGGAGAAAGCTCACTTTCCTCCTTCCTTCTGAACTCACTGGCCAAATGGAAGTTAGAAAGCTGGGGAGCCAAGAGGCCAGTCCACAGAGGTCAGTCCCCCAGGGCACAGAAGGGTCCGGGGGGCAAACAGAAAAGCCCCAACACACTAAACACCCCTCCAAAGGAAAAGCCAGCTCCTGGAGCCTATCCTGCTGTGAATGTCCCAGAAGGAAACCAAACAGGAAAGGGGATCAAAAAGACAGATAATGACAAGTGTTGGTGAGGATGTAGGCAATCAGAGCACTCATTCACTGCTGGTGGGAACTGCAGTGATTCTGAGAGACAGTCTAACATTTCCTCAAAACGTAAAACACGGAGGTGCCATATGATACAGCAATTTCACTCCTGGGTATATAGCCAAGGGGACTATACGTACATGTTCATGCAAAAAGTTGCATGCCAATGTTCAGAGCAGCATTACTTATAATAGCCAGAAAGCAGAAATAACTCAAATGTCCGTCAACTTATGAATGGGTAAATAAAATGCAGTAGATTCACACAATAAAATATTATTTGGCAATAAACAGGAATGGAGTACTGATGCATACTCCAACATGGATGCCCCCTGAAAACACTGTGGAACAGAAGAAGCCAGACACATAAGGACAAATACTGTATGATGTCATTGACATGAAAAGCCCAGAGCAGTCAGGTGCGTAGAGGTGTATAGAGACAGAACGTAGATTAGCGGTGACCTAGGGCTGGTGTGGGGGAGGACAAAAGGATTGAGGAGCTTAAAGGGTATGGGGTTCTTCGAGGGATGATGAAAATGTTTTTTAAAATCAGTTGTGGTGAGGGTTGCACAACCCTGTGGATAGAAACCACTGAGTTGTACATTTTCAATAGGGGAATTATTGGTTATAGCAACTGTACCTCAATAAAGCTGTTACCAAAATATGATCGAGATAAAGCTTTGCTTCTTTCCTCCTGAGGGCAGCAAGAAGGAGGAGTTTATACAGGAAATGAGCTCATGTAGGAGCCCTTGGTTTCAAATGCCTTGCAGCTCTCTTCTGGGATCCCCTACAATTGGGGAAAATCTTGAAAATCAGGCATTAACTCAGAATTCTGTGATTCACTCAAACTGAACAAACTTAAGAATTTAGATCATTTACAGTTTCCAAGAACTGTGGCATATAAGCAAATGAAAGTCTGCACCAAGGCTATTAAACCCTCTGTATTAATTACTGGATATGAAAGATGCTTATTAATTCTTGTCAAGATGCACAAAGTAGACTTAAAGTGCTCTTCTTTCAGAAAGTTCCCTAAGAAGCAGCAGTGATCACCCTGTTGGAAGAAAGGAAAACCAGGCCCTAGGATCCCATTAGTCACCAACAACAGATCCAATACTCCATGGAGGTTTGCCCATGACCAAAACTGTACCAGGGAACCGTGACATTCTGAACAATACATCGGATGAGATGTCTACATGGACAAGCTAATTATGAGTTAGTGTTATAAGTCACAAGAAATCTAAGCAGTCAACCAAAGTGAGGGGGGTGCAGGCAACAGCAGGTTAATGGAATTTCTGCTGGGCAGCTCTTTGTACCAATACAAAGGAAGCTGCTAGGCAGTGCTTTCATTAACAGGGATTCGGTACTAATTGAAGATGATGACTCTTTGAGCTTTCTGTTCTATATAAAGCACCGTCCTTTCCTCTGGCTTTGGGGTTTCATTTGGAAGTCAGGGGATGTGAGGAAGAAGCTAGCATCCTTCTAGACAACTTAAGTCATGACTTCACGGCATTGTCATTCAGGATGCAGACTCTGTATGGCTTCAACAACTTCTCTACACAGCCTTTCACTTTTCCTTCTCTTTCTTTTTTAAAGCTTGGACTCAATACCCTCTAAATTTCCTGTTTGCTTTTGTTTTTCCACATTTTGAAAAGAATGACTTTTCCAAATGGCAATTAAACTCCTGATTTATCTAAATTACACCAGCAATCTATTGATCATAACATTAACTCCGGGAGAAAAACAAAGCGATGAAAGGGTAGGTTTTCTCCCTAGCAAGCAGCGACACTCAATTCACAGGGTCCTTATTAAGTGTTTTCTAACACCGCATGCATACAGGGAGGCATTTTAAAAATAGTCAGTGGTTCAAATGGTTGCTAACACCAGGCAGCACATTTTGCATTTATTTGTCTCTGAATAAGCTTTCTCTTTGGGAAAAGAGGAAGGACTTGCCTCCCTAAAGCTTTTCATTGCATTTACCTATTTTTGTCCACAGTCATTCTTAATGTGGTTCTCCAGAACTAATCAAAGTACTGCTTAAACTTGAGTACAGTACAAATGTAACTAATTTAGATTAATCAGGGTATAGACCATCTGAATTACATGTAAGTCTGCATTATATAACATTCTAAAGGCAATTCAATTTTACAGCTTTCAAGTAACTTCAGAGTAACAAGACTGAATAAGCATCAGTAGGTAAATGGTTTGGAGACCAAATTTGTGATAAATAGAAAAGAACTATAATTATCATATTAATTGTTTGCATTTAGCTGTTTCTTTTGACGTGTCAACAGAAACCTCACTCCCTCAAATGGACTTGCTGTGCCTCCACCAAGTGTTATATAACTTAATAAGGATTTATTGAACATCGGTTATAAGCACAGCATTAGGGGGAAAAGTATATGGCAGTTTTTACCCTCAAAAAGTGTATACTCTTGTGAGGGCGATAAAATGGACATGGCAAAAATCAACCTCTGGCCATTTTATTTACCGATTCTCTTCCTTATAATAATTTTTTTCTCCACAAATGGGGATAGGTAAATGACACTTCAACTTGAGACTGATTTATCCAAACTGGTGAACTAATGAGTTTATGTTGTGCTTGGATTTTATTTATCATTAAATCATTGTCACTGTCCAGACTTTTTGGATGGCTGACGTCCTGTTTCTTGCACTCTTCCTCAACATACCACAGTGGGATATTCTTAATCCTGAGTTACAAAATTGGAGCTGACGAGGATCCTCTCCTTGTCAATGACATGGCATCAAGTTCATCTCACCCAGGTCCTGCTGACATACTCTGATCATCAGATAATCATGTCCACGAATCTGCCAATTTTTCAGGCCTGGGCAGGAGACAGCTCTCCCATAGACAAACTCAAGTGCTTTTCAAAGATAAGGTCACAGGTGACATTTCTGTTTCAACTGAAAACTATTCATCTCATCCCTTCATTAAGTAGATGATAAACATCAAGGTAATGATTTTTATCTGGTGTTCCAGAAATTTGAGCTCATCTGTGATATTAAATGGAAGTATCGGAGAAGGCAATGGCATCCCACTCCAGTACTCTTGCCTGGAAAATCCCATGGACGGAGGAGCCTGGTGGGCCGCAGTCCATGGGGTCGCTGAGAGTTGGACTCGACTCAGTGACTTCACTTTCACTTTTCACTTTCATGCATTGGAGAAGGAAATGGCAACCCACTCCAGTGTTCTTGCCTGGAGAATCCCAGGGACAGCGGAGCCTGGTGGGCTGCTGTCTATGGGGTCGCACAGAGTCGGACACAACTGAAGCGACTTAGCAGCAGCAGCATCAGGGGTTTTACAAACTCAAATTTTCTGAGAAATGGGCTCAGGACCATCAGCTCTAGTATACCCAATCACAGAATCTTAATCAAGGAGGGATTCATACAATGAGTAAGAAATTAACAAGAGAGTAACTCTTAGGAGCCTTAAACTGGCATCAAAAAAGAGAATGAACTAAGTCAGGGGTGGCAGAATTCCAAGGTCTCACAGGCTATCTCATTCCACTGGCTGTCTCAGCTGTACATACATGGGGTAAAGTGCCTGGGGACCATCAGTGATGAGATGGGTGACTTTTACTATGGAGAGAGCTGATTATGTGTAGCTATTCCCAAGTTCTCCTTTAATGAGTCCAAGTTGGTAGCTTGAAACTGGACCATAGTGAGAGTATTTACATCATGGAAACTGGCAAATGCTCCATGCAATCAGCCTCCACCCCCACCCAACCAGAGCCGGTGCCATTTACCACCACAGCACTGGTACCACCTAGTCTCACCTTTCTCTGCTTTCACAAGGTTAATGGTTACTGTTCCCTGGGGAAATCCCGTGGACACAACCTTGCCTCACTGACCTGAGCTCGGTTGGTGTACAGCACTTTCATGTCCTTCAGCTTCTCCAGACCCTCACTGTAGCACAGGATGGCCGTTTCATAATCACCTCTGACAAATGCTTCATTCCCCTTTTCCTTTAGGGCTGTGAGAATAGAAGTCGTACAGGTGAGCTCTCCCCATACCCTGGAAAATTCTTTCAAGCTTCACTTCCCTGATTTTCCAACTCTACTTTGAAGGTTAGAATGTCCATCCATCCAAAGGGGGCCTGTCGCTTCCTTCTCTCTGCAGATCATTCTGGGTCGATTTCTTTTATATAAATCCACCCCAAGTCTTCTACGCAGCTTCTCAGAAAAAGTAAATGTTTCCGCCTCAAGGCTCGGAATATCCCAAGCTTGCCACAAAAAGTGAAATCTACACATTCAGCGTCTAATAAAAAGATTCAAACGACTAATTTTCTAGCAAATATGGAATCTTTCGGATCTGCAGCGCACATAGCACTGAGTGGTATAAATGCTGAAAGTATTCTTCTGTAATATGTATCCCCCCCCTCCCACGACCACACACACACAACCCCAGCTCTTCCTTTTCCTTTATTTCCTCTCTCCTTTCTCCCAGCTTGGGGCTTCCCTCATAGCTCAGTTGGTAAAGAATCCACCTGCAATGCAGGAGACCTGGGTTTGATCTCTGGGTTGGGAAGATCCCCTGGAGAAGGGAAAGGCCACCCACTTTAGTATATCTGGCCTGGAGAATTCCATGGACGACATAGTCCATGGGGTCGCAGAGTCGGACACGACTGAGCGACTTTCACTTTCTCCCAGCTCGGTTTGCTTGTTTCATTTTTCTTTTTCACATCTGCATCTGTGCCTCAGGCTAGGGACTGGTACCTCACTCCCACCCCTCCCTACTTTCCAAGCATCCTTTAGTGCTGCTACATTCAGCGATATGCTTTAGAAACAGGTCTGACTGTGGAGGCTATCTCAGGGCTGTGTCCGCCTCTCCGCCTGTTGCAGTAGAAACAGGAAACAGCTTTCTGCCTGGCCAGGTCCCACTGCCTCAGGCGCATTCTGAACCCACTGACTGGGAATCTTGATGTCCCCAGACAGCAGCATAAACTCCCCTGCTTTCTCCAGCACAAATCATCCCTGCCATTAAAAAGTGAAAAGACTGACAATTACCATCTGCTAAGACTTTGTTTTCCCTTCTTCTTTTGGCACGTTCTTTAGCATCCTTCTCCAGAGATGCCAAGAAGGCTTCTGACAACAGAGTGATTTCAAATATTAAAAAAGAAAAATCCAAATACTATAATCAGTTCTTTAGCTCAAATTCAGAAAAAAGCCACTTTAGAGTTTTAGAGCCACACGTTTCATGCATACACATGTAGGCACATGCACACACACACGCGCGCACATGCACACACACACACACACAGATTTCGGAGACAACTGAAATGACATTTTCTTAATTTGACATTAAATGGGAATCTGTGTGATGTATTATTATACATGATGACTATGTCTGTGCTTCAAATTTGAATTATGCCTTTTAAAAGAGTTTTTCTTTGAAGACGGACTCTTTTGGTTCCACTTAGCATAATGAGCTGCTGAGCTGAGCAACTGAGAAGCTCTCTGGATCCTTCTGAGTAGCTAAGAGTAAACTGGATGAAGCAGAATAACTGAATTCAGTGTACAAAAGATTGGCCAGGAGAACACAGGAAAAATCCTCTGAGCACCATCCTCTCTGACCACTAGTAACAGAATTGGGTGATCAGTAGGTTTTTGTTTATGGTTGTTTGTAAGCCCAGGGGCTATAATGTAAGGGTTTAGAAGCCACAATAAACATTGACTTTAAATGAATAACACACATTGGGAGCAGAGACGCTGTCCTTACCTGTGTTTATTTCATCTGCATCCTGCACGGCAGACGTTATCATAAAAACAAAGAAACAAATTTCAAAAACTACTCTCTTATTTATACATATACAAACCAAGAAGGCAGATAAATTTCAAGGGGGGAGTAGTGTCCTTTCCTTTAACCATAATACTAGAAGGCTCCAAATTCAGGGGGCTTGCTTTAAATCAAGAGATCTGAGTATGGGCATAGTTGTTATGGGGCTAGTCTGAAGAACCAGGGACTCTAGCTGTGGCTGTATGAATTGGAACTATGACTTAGTAAGCTGTTACATTAACAGCTTAAAAATGGTCCTACTCTCTGGGTGGAGAGGCCAAATTTTCATTAAAACTAACCAAAAGGATTGTTTAAGGATGACTCAGAAAGACCAAGAAAAATATATCAGAGTTTATACTTCCTTGTGAAAAATGTAGTGATTCTAAAGAACAAGTCTGTTTCAGCCTCACCAGGCAGTTGAGATTAAACCACTCCTTCCCCTGTTTCATGCAGACTTCCTTGCTGGGTCTACATAGATAACTCCACGATAAGGAAAGGGCACCTTCATGGGAGCTTGTAGGGGACTGATCATGGTCTTGTTCACGGTGGTCCGGCACTCGTCCTCCACTTGGTCCCCCTCTGTGAACTGTAGTCTCTTTTCCGTCTCAAGGACCGCTTTCTCTCGTACGACTGGATCATCAGAATTCATCTCCTGAATTAAACTGGCTAGGGGAGAAATCAGGTGAATCATTCAAGTAAGGTCTTCAAAAAGAAAGACCCTATTCGATACCAATGATGGTGCAGTAAATTTCATGGGGAAGGACTTTTATTTTTTCCAGGTTTTTGAGATACAATTGACCCACGACAATGTGTAAGTGAGGTGTACCACATGGTCATCTGATACAGGTATACAGTGAGAAATGATTCTCACATCAAGATGAGTCAACATATTCATATTTCAATTTTTTTTGTGTGAGTGGTGAGAACATTTAAGATCCCCTTTCAGCAACTTTAAAGTGAACAGTATTGTTAACTATAATCACTATGCTGTTTATTAGACTCCCAAAACTTACCCACCTACTGTGGACTTCCCTGGTGGCTCAGACGGTAAAGCGTCTGTCTACAATGTGGGAGACCTGGGTTTGATCCCTGGGTTGGGAAGATTCCCTGGAGAAGGAAACGGCAACCCACTCCAGTACTCTTGCCTAGAAAATCCCATGGATGGAGGAGCTTGGTGCAGGCTACTGTCCATGGGGTCACAAAGAGTCGGGCATGACTCAGTGACTTCACTTCACTTTACTTCACAGAGTTTGTGTAAATGCATGTATTTAAACATCTTAAATAAATGTGTCTTTTTTTTTTTAAATAAAATGTGCATTCCTTTGCAACTTAGCTTTTTTCTCTTAGTATGCTTTAAAGATATGTTCTTGAAACAAATAGTTGCAGTTGATTCATTTTACTTATTTTACGTAGGTGATTCATTCTTATTGATGGACCTCCAGGTGTTTTAAATTTTTTTTCTACAGCAAATAAATGCTGAATTGAATACATGTATATATTTCCCCATGCACGTATGTGACATATTCTTTAGGCTATGGCTATATCAATTTTTATTCCTACAAGCTGTGTACGAGAGTTCCTGTGCCTCCACATCCTTGTTCTCACTTGTTGTTACACTTCTATGTTGCTTTCACTATAACGCGTTTATCTCCTTAATGTTGTCATTTGCCTTTTCGTGAATGTGACTGGGATCCAGCATCTTTTTATTGGTTTTGTAGGCCATCTGGATTTCCTTTTCTGTGAATTGCCTGCTCCTATTTTCCACTGGGTTGTCTTTTTCTTATTATGATTATTTTATATATTCTGGACTGTTATGCATATTTGTGAACATTTGTCTACTTGGGTATGGTGTGTTTTTAATTTGTTTTTATGGAACCTTCCATTGAAGAGATTTTCTATGTGTTAAATGTACCAATATTTCCCCTTATGACTTATGCCTTTGTGTATATTAAGTTTACAAATACACTCTTGTGTGTCTTCTAAAAGTTTTAACATTTTGTTTTTCTCATTAAGGTATTTAATCCACCTGGAGCCGACTTGCTCTTTTTTTTTTTTTTGGCTGTGCGGACATGCAGGGCTCTTAGTTGCCCAAGCAGGGATCAAGGCTGTGCCCCTGCAGTGGGAGCATGGAGTCTTTAACCACTGGACCACCGGGGAAGTCCCCTGGAGCTGACTTTGTGTAGGGCAGGAGCACCATTTGTTGAAGAGTCCCTGCTTTCTCACCGATACACTGTGTCATCCCTGTTTTATGTCACATGTGTGAATCTGCTCCGGGGCTCTTCATTCTGTTCTACTGGATGGCCTGTTTTTTTCAGCACGCAAACTGCCATGCATAATTACTACAGCTTTATAACAAAACTTGAGCATCTAGTAGGGGGACCCCACCTTCTTGTTTTCCTGCAAAATTTTCTGCATTATTCGTGGCCCTTTACTCTTTCATGTGAACTCTGGAATCAGCTTGGTGGCTTGTAAACGAAACATTCTGGGGAATCTGATCTATCCCAGGTGGCACTAGTAGTAGCAGCTGTCAGTTGTGTCCGACTCTGTGACCCCACGGACCGCAGCCCACCAGGCGCCTGTCCATGGGACTCACCAGGCAAGAACACTGCAGTGGGTAGCCATTCCCTTCACCAGGGGATCCTCCCGACCCAGGGATCAAATCCGGGTCTCCTGCACTGTAGGCACATTCTTTACCACCTGAGCCACCAGAGAAGCCCCCCTACCTCCTAGAGGGGAGAATATTTTATTTATAATACCAAAATAAATCCATCAAAATGTATGCAAGACCTTTATGGAGAAAATTATAAAATTTAATCAAAAGAGCTCCCAGGGGTCAAAACTGAAACAATTTGAGCAAGAAAACAAACATGATAGTATTGTATTAAATATCCATGAGTCTCTATGGAGATTTACCTTACATATTTACTTATTTATCTATTCATCATTTGTTTACATCCATACAGAAAACTTTAATTTCAATTAAATTTTATAATTTTCTCCATAAGAAATTTCTTTATATATATTTAGAAACATATATATATTATAATTATCTTTATATTTATAGTTTTCTCCATAAAAAAAACACTGCATATATTTTGATGGCTTTGTTTTGGTATTGTTGATGAAGTGTTGTGGGTGTATAGCAAGTATATAAGAATGCAACTGAACTTTATACACTAAACTTATATCTAAAAACCTTCCTCAATTTCCTTCTTTAATAATTTATTTACAGATATTCTTGAATTTTTCTCTGTAGATTCTCACATTACCCAAAGATAACAAGAGTTTTAGCCTTTCAAACTTCTCTACTTTTTATCCATTTTCCTTATTTCCACAACAACCAGTAAAGTGCTAAATAAAAGCAATGGTAGTATCTGAGTCTTGTTCTGGACTTTTCAGAGAATCCTTAGTTCACTATAAGTATGAATGTCTGCATGAGGGTTTGCAGGGCTTTCCAGGAAGCACTAGTGGTAAAGAACCTGCCTCCTAATGGAGGAGACGTGAGTTTGATCCCTGGGCTGGGAAGATGCCTGGAGGAGGGCATGGCAATCCACTCCAGTATTCCCACCTGGAGAATATCATGGCCAGAGGAGCCTGGTGGGCTATGATCCACAGGGTTGCAGAGTTGGACACGACTGAAGTGGCTTCACGCAAGCTCATGAGGGTTTGCAATGAGGCTGCAGTCAGTATTCTTCCAGGTTGCCTTCTAGTCTCGGTCGACAGGAATTTTTATCATAAGTTGGCTTTGAAGTCTAACAAACTCTTATTTCAAGTTTTTGTATCAGCTAAAATGATCTTATGGCTTTTCTCTTTTAAAATGTTAAAATTTAAAAGGACGTTAATACATTTTCTAGTATTCAACCATTCTTGTGTTCTTTAGGCAGACCAACTTGATCATGATAAATTATGTTTTAATTCACCACTGGATTTGGTTTCCTAGCATTGTAATTAAGATTCTAACTATATTTATAAATAATAATGCCCTATATTTTCTTCTAGTAATATACACTTTTTATTTCAGTGTCTCGTTTCATATAATGATCAGGGGCTGTCCTCTGTTTTCTCTTCTCTGTAAAAATTTGTATAAGATGGGAATTATCAGCTTTTCAAATAGCTGGAGGGACTTGAAAGTTTGCAATTTTAGAGATTTTTATCTTCCTTATGAATTTTCCCTTTGAAATTACAGTCTAGGCTTTAAAGTCGATTTTGTCTGATAGTAATATTCAACATCTACTTTCCTTTGGATAGTATTTACATCACAAATATTTTTTCATTTTCAAAAGCAGAGACATTACTTTGCCGACTAAGGTCCGTCTAGTCAAGGCTATGGTTTTTCCTGTGGTCATGTATGGATGTGAGAGTTGGACTGTGGAGAAAGCTGAGTGCCAAAGAATTGATGCTTTTGAACTGTGGTGCTGGAGAAGACTCTTGGGAGTCCCTTGGACTGCAAGGAGATCCAACCAGTCCATTCTGAAGGAGATCAGCCCTGGGATTTCTTTGGAAGGAATGATGCTAAAGCTGAAACTCCAGTACTTTGGCCACCTCATGAGAAGAGTTGACTCATTGGAAAAAACTCTGATGCTGGGAGGGATTGGGGGCAGGAGGAGAAGGGGACGACTGAAGATGAGACGGCTGGATGGCATCACGGACTCGATGGACGTGAGTCTGAGTGGACTCCGGGAGATGATGATGAACAGAACTGGAAAAGGTCAGTTTTCATTCCAATTCCAAAGAAAGGCAATGCAAAAGAATGCTCAAACTACTGCACAATTGCACTCATCTCACATGCTAGTAAAGTAATGCTCAAAATTCTCCAAGCCAGGCTTCAGCAATACGTGAATCATGAACTCCCTGATGTTCAAGCTGGTTTTAGAAAAGGCAGAGGAACCAGAGATCAAATTGCCAACGTCCACTGGATCATGGAAAAAGCAAGAGAGTTCCAGGAAAACATCTATTTCTGCTTTATTGACTATGCCAAAGCCTTTGACTGTGTGGATCACAATAAACTGTGGAAAATTCTGAAAGAGATGGGAATACCAGACCACCTGACCTGCCTCTTGAGAAATCTGTATGCAGGTCAGGAAGCAACAGTTAGAACTGGACATGGAACAACAGACTGGTTCCAAATAGGAAAAGGAGTGCATGCTGGGATTCATGGGGTCGCAAAGAGTCGGACACGACTGAGCGACTGCACTGAACTGAAGGTTCAACTTTTCTGAGTCCTTAATTTTAATGTGTCTGTTTTATACAGCACAATAACTGATTTAAAAAAAATACAATCTGACAATCTGTTTTAACTGGAGATTAGTCTATTTATTTTACTATTATTGATTTAATGTTTAGACTAATTTTTACTATATTTCATGTCTTATATTTACATTTTCTTCCCTTCTTTTCCTATCTTCATTGGAGTCACTGAGTTTCTTTATTCCTTTTTTACCCTCTACAAGCTTAGATCCTACGCTTTGCTTTTCTATTCTTATAATGGAAAGTCTTTCCATTTTAACAAACATGCTTAACAAATTAAAAGCTTCGTGTCTACCATGTTTTATCCAGCCTTTCTAGATGTATTGTAGTATGTGGGAGGGATTTTAGAGTCTCTCACCAGTAATATTACTGGAAATGGAGATCCCACTTACTCTTCTATCCACTACAGTTTGGTTTCTCCTGCTCCAAAGTTTTTCCCACCAAAGGTACAAATGATTTTCAAGTTGTTACATTTAGTGATCATTCTTTAGTGCCTGTTTTGATCAAGCTCTCTGAAACATCTGACAAATGCTGCCCACTTCCTTCTCTATGAGAAGATCTTTTCCCCTTTGCTTCCATAACATGAACTTCACCCAATTTTCTGCCCACCTCTCCAGTCATTGCTTTTGGTCTCCTTTGCTTGCTCCTGCTTTTCCTCTCCCACATATCTTCTAAATCACGGCGATCCACAAGGCTCTGCCCGAGCCCTCCTCTCTCTGCCCGAGCTTCTCAGGAATTCCTGCTCTTTGCCAAGGCTCTGTGTGCCATGCAGATCCCAGTGCCTCCTAAGCTAAACTCCTCAGCTACTCTCCTCTCCTAGGCTCAGACTCACAAAGCCAACTGCCTTCTGAACATCTTCACTGGGATGCCTTACTCATCAAACTTGACCTGCCCATCCTCTTTCTCCCAAAACTGTTCTTTCAAATGCCCCTATCTCAGCAGATGGCCCAGCCATCCACCTGTCATTCAATCAAGATTCTCAAACTCATTCATAAGCTTTTCTCTCTCTCTGCCCTCTTAGCCATCAACACTAAAGCTTGTCAAATAAGGTCTGAAATATCTCTTCAAACTCTGTTTGTGTCCATTCCAGCCCCATTCTCTTCTCCCTAGAACACTGTGACAGCCTCCTAGTTGGCTCTCGGCACCTGTATTCTTGTCTCCTCTCGTCTACATCTACACCATGGCCAGAGTGACTTTCCTAAGATGTAGATCTGACCATGTTTCCACTCCGAGTAAACCCTCTAAAATATTCCCATTGCTCTCAGGATGAACACGAATTCCTTACCATGGCTGTCAAGGTCTTCCCTGATCTGCCCTCTCTGGACTCAGATGAGACCCTTCTCTCCTTGATCTCTTCTCTCCAGCTGCACTTCATCTTCTAGGTTCTCAAGGGTGTCACACTCTCTCTTAACTTTCAGCTTTCCTACCTACTTTCTCCTCATTTACAGTACTCCCCTCTCTCTCCCCAATGGCCAACTGCTACTCACACTTCAGATCTGTGCTGAAATCTCATTCTTCTGGGAAGCCTCCATTTGTCGATTGAATTGTGCCCCTCTCCCCCAATTCCTATGCTGAAGTCTTAACTCCTGCACTGTGACTGTATTTGGAGATGAGGCTTTCAAAGAGGTCATGAAAGATAAATGAGGTCATAAGGTGGGGCCTTAAACCATTTGGATTAGTGTCCATACAAGAGGAGGAGGAGACGCCAGGAATGTGCACACACAGAGAAAAGAACCAGGAGAGGACACAGTTAGAAAAGGGCTGTCTGCAACCCAGGGAAAGAGGGCTCAGGAGAAACTAAACCTAACACCTCGATCATGGACTCCTGACCTCCAGACCGTGGCAAAAATTAATTTCCGTTGCTTAAGTCCCCCAGTCTGTGGTATCTTGTTACAGCAGCCCAAATAGATTCGTACAACTCCCTTAACTGAGTTAGATTCCTTAGCATGCTTAGCATGCTACAAATCTCTCTTTGTAGCATACACCACAGCTGAAATTACTTGTTTAATACCTGCCTTTTCTCACTGGATTGTAGGTATCAGGAAGCAAGATGGCTCTTATTCACTGTTACTGCTCTTTCCAGGGTCTAGCAACACTCAATACATAATGAGCACCCAAGAAATGAATGTATAGAATCTATACACATGTGACTATATACATTTAAATTATGTATAAATGAAATAGGGCATCCCAGGTGGCACAGTGGTAAAAAATCTGACTGGCCATGTAGGAGAGGCAAGAGATGAAGGTTTGACCCCTGGGGCTTTCCTGGTGGCTCAGAGGTAGGGAATACGCCTGCCCAACAGGAGACATGGGTTCAATCCCTGGGTTAGAAAAATCCCCTGGAGAAGGAAATGGCAACCCGCTCCAGTATTCCTGCCTGGAGAATCCCGTGGACAGAGGAGCTTGGTGGGCTACAGTCCACGGGGTCGCAAAAGAGTTGGACATGACAGTGACTAAACAACAACTACAGATAAATGAAGCAATAGGGGAGCTCACTTGATGAGTAGCACTAGCCACATTTCAAACCCTCGTGGCCACCTGCGGCCATTGGTTACATCGTGCGCAGGGCAGATTATAGAGCGTATCTGTCATCACAGGAAGTTCTACATACAGTATTGATATAAATGATATGGGAATGAACTTGGGGTATGAATGAGTGTTAGCCGGATAAAGAAAGATGAAGACGCAGAGGGAAGGAAGCCAACAGGCAGAGCAGGAGCTTCAGGGGGGTGTGTGGGGAACAGAAGTACTTTGCTGCTCAAGTGTGAGGTAAGGAGAGGCGAGAGGCAAGGGTAGGGTCACGGAAGGACTTAGGTCCTGATGAGAGCTTGAAATTGATTGTGACTGCGGGAAGAATCCAAGCAGAGAAGTGTCTGGGTCAGATTTGCATTTTAGATACATTACTCTGTGGGGAGTGTGAGCCTGGAGGCAGGAAACCCAATCAGGGGGTTGTTGAAATAGTCTGGATTAGAGAAGCAGAACAAAGGGAAGTTGGGAGAGGACAGAGCTGAAGAAAGCAAGCAAATCTGAGGGCTAATTACATTCAGGGCTGGGAGAGGAGGGGTAGGCCAGTATGACTTGTAAATTTAGGGGATGATAGTGCCACCAAGTGAGACTGGAATGCAGGGGAGGGTAGAAGAAGCAAGTTTTATTTGGGGTGGGGGGGGGGACAGAGAGGAAAGAGACAATCAGCTGAACTCTGGACACAGGAAGTTCCTAGTGTTTGAGGGACACAGGGATGTGACAGTTGGCACAGAGGCTGCAGATCAAAAGCGCAGCTGGTGGCAATTGAGATGTGGGGTCATCAACAAGGGTGGGAGCTAAGACCGCATGCTTGGGCTAAACCGCCGGCAGAGAAAGCAGTGAGCAGTGGGCCAGGCCAGAACAACATGCGGGGGACAGGCAGAGGAGAGGCCCGTGACAAACGCAGAGAACACACCAAGGATGTTATCATCTGTGAAGCTGCCTGGACTATTTTTAAAACGATTTTATTCTTTGGACCCATAGGGCCCGTGAGAAGCGACTTCAATATATTTCTATCAGATAAGTTTTGCTTTATTGTCGGTTTTCTTGTTTCTACCCTCAAACAGTCCATGGGGTCGCAAAGAGTCAGACACGACTGAGTGACTGAACTGACTGACCCTCACAAGCTCCCTGAAGCCTGAACAGGGACTGAGGGCTTCGGAATCTCCTGCATGTGGTCTGTGGGATCAGCGTGTCCTCTGAGAGCCCACCTATCTGAGCTGCAGAAGGGTCTTCCTGCCTAGAGGAAGAGACAAGGGTGTGGCCCCTGTAATGTCATAGACACTGAGGGAGGCCACTTGACTTTGCCTCTGCAGCTCAAAGGGCTTCCCAGGTGGCACCAGTGGTTCTTGGGTTGGGAAGATCCCCTAGAGGAGGGCATGGCAACCCACTCCAGTATTCTTGCCTGGAGAATCCCATGGACAGAGGAGTCTGGTGGGCTACAGTCCATGGGGTCGCAGAGTTGGACAGGACTGAGCAACTGAACTGACTGACCCTCACAAGCTCGCTGAAGCCTGAACAGGGACTGGGTACTCCGGAATCTCCTGTACGATGGTCTATGTGATCAGCGTGTCTCTGAGAGCTTGTCTGAGCTGTGGAAGGGTCTTCCTGCCTAGAGGAATAGAGCCGGGGTGTGGCAACTAGGAGCTGTCCATGTAATGTGATGGACACTGAGGGAGGCCACTTGACTGCCTCTGAAGCTCAAAGGGCTTCCCAGGTGGCACCAGTGGTAAAGAACCAGCCTATGAATGCAGCAGACATGAGAGATGTGACTTCGATCCCTGGGTCGGGAAGATCCCCTGCAGGAGGGCATGGCAACCCACTCCAGTGTTCTTGCCTGGAGAATCCCATGGACAGAGGAGTCTGGTGGGCCACACTCCACAGGGTCGCAGAGTAGGACAGGACTGAAGCGACTTAACACAAACACACGCACTGCATCTCAAAACCAGAAATGGCTCTGCCCCCAGAAAAGACGGATTCCAGATCAATGAGGCTCCTGAGTGACCTCAAATGGAAGAGCTAGGGTCATTGGTGATGGGGAAATGGAAGCTCCTTCTGACCTGCTTCTACACAGAAGGGGAGAGAATACGGAGAAGAGCGGTTGAATTCCAATCAGAATATTAACAGCTTCACTGATACCAATTAACAGCCAGAAAATATTAGCCCCAGGCTTCAATATTACTTGTTTCTCAAAACCCTCTTCTGTTTAATCTCAGTGACATTTTTTTTCCCTTAAGAGTCATAAACCTGTCAGGCAACCCAGGAACTAACTTAGAGTAATCATCTCTCTTTAGTCACTCCACTTTCCTAAAGTAAAATTTAATTTGTATATGATTTACTGGTACTTACTGATTTCATCCACATTTTTAAGAAATTTCTGCAAGTCTTCCTCTTGATAGTCAGCCATTGTGAACCAGAATCCCTGAGGGAAGCAGCATACACAATGAAAATTAATAATAATAAAATGCTAAACAGAATTTGTCAGGCTTATTAGCCTGCTAAAACCAAGAGCCAAGTGATTATTTTAAAGACAGATTTGTATTTACAAAAGTCATGAATAACAAGCTGGGTGGTCTATTTCATTCTGACTCCTGTTAAGGCCAAGAAACACTCACTACATGTGGTGATATTGCCAGAAAGCTGCCAGCCTCCTCCAATGGGGAAACTGCTCTGCAAAATGTCCCTACAAAGCCCACGTCGACTGCTGATAAGGGACCTGGTGTGCAGGAGACCAGGCAGAGCAGCTGACAAGCCACCAGGGATAGAGGACACTAACCCTTGACTTTGATCTTGACTTCCCTGGTGGCTCAGATGGTAAAGCGTCTGCCTACAATGTGGGAGACCCGGGTTCAATCCCTGGGTCGGGAAGATCTCCTGGAGAAGGAAATGGCAATCCACTCCAGTATTCATGCCTGGAAAATCCCATGGATGGAAAATCCCATGGATGGAGGAGCCTGTAGGCTACAGTCCATGGGGTCCCAAAGAGTCTGACACGACTTCACTTTCACTTGATATTGACAGGCTGGCCCAGGCAGAAGTTTGGACCTGATCTTGCGACAGGTAACCAGAAACAGGTAATCTGCATCTACATGTTCAAACTTGTTTAAAATATAAGCCTCGGGCTTGTTTCTGAGAAGTGAAGAGAAGCTACAAATTGACTGAGAAAGTGGAACCTGACAGTCCAGCCTTGTCTTCATCTCTCCAGGTACTTTAGCTGGATCACCTCTCAGCTGTTTTTGAGTGAAAAGGCCAGTGGTTCCCAAAGGTCCACCCACAGATCATAAAAATCAAGCAAAAACTGACTTAGTACACAGATTCCTCAGCCTTAGCCCACAGCCCCTCAGTAAGCTTGAGAGAGTACCCAGAAGTGTACAGTTCTAAGCACTCTGCAAGTAATTCTGATTACAGTTAGGTTTAATAGTAGTCTTCGAAGCCCCATTTGACTGGATATTCCAAATCTGCCAGGAACAAGCTGTGAATTATTTGATCTCTTTGAGATTCTACCAGTTATATAAGCTGTGCTACCTTAGCTAAAGTCACAACCTCTCTGAGCCTTACAAGCCTCATTGGTTCTAGCAAACAAGGCTATTTGCGGACTAAATAAAACTGCCAGGCACTCGCGATGATGACTGGTTACTGTGAGGCATCATTATCTGTAAATCAGGGCAGGGGACTTGTGGCTTAACTAAATGATCCATAGGCTTCTTTCCAGCTCTAACAATTTAGGCTCCGGTGGAACTGAGGCCTAGCCAAGTGAGTTAACGTGCTCAAGGTTAGGAGCGGCAGAAGGCCGGCTCAGAACTACCCTGGGGCAGGCACCAAGCCCTCGGCTCCCAGGGCGGGGTCTGAGGGCGCTCCCTGCCTAGCCAGCAAACGCACGACGGGACGAGAAGGTAAGGGCGGAGTGAGGCCCAAGAAGTTCTGCAGTGCAGTGCGCGCTTCACCGGCTAGAAGCCTACGGATAGCCTGGAGCCTCAACGTGAGCTCGGGCCCAGACACGCCCCGCCCACCCAGAGCAGGAGGGCGGGGACGCGACATCGTTGCCTAGCAACTGCTCCACAGCGTCCACCCGCCCAGTACCCGCCATAGGAGTCCAAGCCCACAACTGATCCCATCCCATCCTCTGGAGCCCAAACCAGTGTCCTCTGCTCAGTTCTGACGGAGCGATCAGGACCAGACCTGAACGTGCGCAGGCTGGGCCACCCCGATGCAGTTACCTGACCGCGCCCCCGTCCAGACAGGAAATGGCGGCTGTGGGCTGGCGGTGACCGACTCGGACCGGGGAGGGGCGGGGCCGAAGGTGGGCGTGGCCACATCGCCGAAGCCCCGCCCCGCCCCGCCCCAGCGCTCAAGTTCGGGAGCACGCAGCCGAGTTCAGGGCCAGCTCAGGCTAGGGATCTCTGATTGGCATGAAGGAAAGGTGGAGGGGGCGGGCAGGAAAGCCCAAGTGACCTGCGCTGATCCCTAAATGAGCGCTAGGTTTTCACCTCTTTTTCCTCTAGGATTGGGGTAGGGGCGGTGGTGTCACTTCCAAACGGGCAAGGTCAATAGCGGTACTCGGGAGAGTCAGGCTTGCTTATTGGTATAAATGAGATCTTCGGAGAAGAGAGTTACATGACGACTCTTATCTTGAGTTTTCTCATGTGTGACATGTAGAAATGGCACTTTCTCATGAATTTTGGTTAAAGCGCCAGGCGCCTAGTCCAAAGGGCTAAGTTGGTTATTATCCAGGGAGTCGTAGGATTTAGAGCAAGAGACAATGGACTCACAGAGACTGATTTACTCTAAGGAACTGGCTCCCATTATCATGGACGCTGTAAAGTGCACCATCTGCACTTCAGTTCAGTCGCTCAGTTGTGTCCAACTCTTTGTGACCCCATGGACTGCAGCACACCAGACCTCCCTGTCCATCACCAACTCCCCGAGCATGCTCAAACTCATGTCCATTGAGTCGGTGATGCCATCCAACCATCTCATCCTTTGTCATCTCCTTCTCCTCCTGCCTTCAGTCTTTCTCAGCATCAGAGTCTTTTCCAATGAGTCAGTTCTTCACATTTAAGGCCAAAGGATTGAAGCTTCAGCTTCAGCATCAGTCCTTCCAATGAATATTCAGGCCTGATTTCCTTTAAGATTGACTGGTTTAATCTCCTTGCAGTTCAAGGGACTCTCAAGAGTCTTTTCCAACACCATAGTTCAAAAGCATCAATTCTTCAGCGCTCAGCTTTCTTTATAGTCCAATTCTCACATCCATACATGACTACTGGAAAAAACAGAGCTTTAACTACATGAACCTTTGTTGGCAAAATAATGTCTCTGCTTTTTAATATGCTGCCTAGGTTGGTCACAGCTTTTCTTCCAGGGAACAAGTGTCTTTTAATTTCATGGCTGCAGTTACTGTCTGCAGTGATTTTGGAGCCCCCCACCCCCTGAAATAAAGTCTCTCACTGTTTCCATTGTTTCCCTGTCTATTTCCCATGAAGTGATGGGACCAGATGCCATGATCTTAGTTTTCTGAATGTTGAGCTTTAGGCCAACTTTTTCACTCTCCTCTTTCACTTTCATTGAAAGGCTCTTTAGTTCTTCACTTTCTGCCATAAGGGTGGTGTCATCTGCATATCTGAGGTTATTGATATTTTTCTTGGCAATCTTGATTCCAGCTCAGCTTCATCCAGAATTCATGATGTACTCTGCATAGAAGTTAAATAAGCAGGGTGACAATATACAGTCTTGATGTACTCCTTCCCAATTTGGAACCAGTCTGTTGTTCCATGTCTGGTTCTAACTGCTGCCTCTTGACCCACATACAGATTTCTCAGGAGGCAGGTAAGGTAGTCTGGTAGTCCCATCTGTTTTTCCACAGTTTGTTTTGATCCACACAGTCAAAGGCATTGGTGTAGTCTATAAAGCAGAAGTAGATGTTTTTCTGGAACTCTCTTGCTTTTTCAATGATCCAACGGATGTTGGCAATTTGATCTCTGGTTCCTCTGCCTTTTCTAAATCCAGCTTGAACATCTGGAAGTTCACAGTTCACGTACTGTTGAAGCCTGCTTGGAGAATTTTGAGCATTACTTTGCTAGTGTGTGATATGAATGCAATTGTGCGGTAGTTTGAACATTCTTTGGTGTTGCCTTTCTTTGGGATTGGAATGAAAACTGATCTTTTCCAGTCCTATGGCCACTGCTGGGTTTTCCAAATTTGCTGGCATATTGAGTGCAGCACTTTCACAGCATCATCTTTCAGGATTTGAAATAGCTCAACTGGAATTCCATCACCTCCTCTAGCTTTGTTCATAGTGATGCTTCCTAAGGCCCACTTGACTTTGTACTCCAGGATGTCTGGCTCTAGGTGAATGATCACACCATCGTGGGTATCTGGGTCATGAAGATCTTTTTTGTATAGTTCTTCTGTGTATTCTTGCCACCTCTTCTTAATATCTTCTGCTTCTGTTAGGTCCATACCATTTCTGTCCTTTATTCAGCCCATCTTTGCATGAAATGTTCGGTATCTCTAATTTCCTTGAAGAGATCTCTAGTATTTCCCATTCTGTTGTTTTCCTCTATTTCTTTACATTGGTCACTTAAGAAGCCTGTCTCATCTCTCCTTGCTATTCTTTGGAACTCTGCATTCGGATGGGTACAGTCATCTGTAGCTGTGCAAACTGGAGACCCAAGGAGCCACTAGAGTGAATCCCAGGACAAGTCCAAGGGCCTGAGAACTAGGAGAGCTGATGATGGCGTAGGTTCCAGGCTGAGTCTGAGTACTAAGGCAGGAGAAGACCAAGGTCCCAGCCAAATACAGTTAGGCAGAGAGAGAGAGAATTCTGTTCAGGCCTTCAAATGATTGGTTGAGGCCCACCCACACTGGGGAGAGAGGTCTGCTTTACTCAGGCTCTTGATTCAAGTGTTAACCTCATCCAGAAATACAGACAAACCCTGAATAATGTTTAACTAAATATTTAAGTACTTGTGGGCCAGCCAAGTCAATGCATAAATTTAACTATCACAAATATCTGGTCCCCAGACTCAAAGAGCTTATCATCTAAGGGGTGTTAATGCTCAATTAGCAAATAATCACTTAAATTCTCATTGTGATAAGAGCTGTAAGATGTGAAGAGTGAAAAACAAAAGTACCAAAGGGTACTATGTCTCCTCCAATGGCAGGTGGGTTCTTTACGACTAGTGCCACCTGGAAAGCCCACCAAAGGGTACTAAGAAAGTTTAGTCTCAAACCTTGGAGATTGTCCCTGAGGACATGATGCTTCTGCTGAGTCTTAAGGGATCAGTGGGCATTGGCCAGTTGGAGAAGGAGGTGGAAGCAGAGGGGCTGCATGGACAGTCAGGACAGAGCCTGACAAGGATGAAGCATCAGCAGGAGACCAAGCTTGGCTGTAGCCTGGAGCGCAGAAAGTTAGCGGTGCAAGATGAAGCCAGGCCAAGACCACACCGGGCCTTTGACAGCTTCCGAGTCTCCCCGTTAAGTGCTACAGGCAGCTTCCAAGGGACTTTAGGAGAGGAGCAACATGCTCAGATTTTTCATTTTAGAAAATCATTCTGGCTGCAATGTGGAGAATGATCTGGATCGAGGCCAGAGGAACACTGGGAGACACATTAGAGGTTGTTGACAGTGTGTGTTGGTAGAGGGAATAGAGGGGATTAGATGAATTTGAGTTGTGTTTTGGAGGGAGAATTGAAAGCAAGGGGATAATAACAATGGCATTAGGTTTCTGGCTTGAGCCAAAATAGGGCTCTCCATTGGCTGAGATGGAGAAAACTGGAGGAGAATCAGGTGGGGAGCCAGATAATGAGTTCAGGTTTATATTCAGTGCCAGATGCCCATGAGTTATTCAAGTGTAGATATTGAATAAATCAGTTGTCCTTTCTTAGTTACTCTCCTCTTCTTCATATCCTCCAATTTTTAGCAAAGCACAGACACCTAGAATAGATTGTATTTCCCAGCTCTCCTTATACATGACTGGGTCAATTAAATATAAGCAGAAGTGGTGGGTGCTACTTCTAGACGTCATAAAAAAAAAGTTTTCCTTCTCTTTACCTTTTATTCTTGTTGGTTGGAATGTGGACACAATGGCTGGAGCTGGATCAGTCATTTTGGGCCATGAGTTAGAAGCAGTATGCTGAAGATGGAAAGCCACAAGGTAGAAGGAATTCGTGTACTGATTGATGATCATGGAGTTACTGTACTGGTTTGGACTACTGAACTCCATATTTCTGGGTAGCAAAGCTATTTACCCTCAACGATATGTCAGGTTCTTGGATTCTAAAGACTTCTATGTTGTTAGAGTAACTGTTATGTTGGGTTTTCTGTCACTCCCAGTGAAACCTAACGTTATCTGATATGCAAGGCACTGTTCATTTACTCAGCCATAAAGAAGGCTGAGCGCCGAAGAACTGATGCTTTTGAACTGTGGTGTTGGAGAAGACTCTTGAAAGTCCCTTGGACAACAAGGAGATCAAACCAGTCAATCCTAAAGGAAATCAGTACTAAATATTCATTGGAAGGACTGATGCTAAAGCTGAAGCTTCAACACTTTGGCCACCTGATGTGAAGAGCCAACTCATTAGAAAAGACGCTGATGCTGGGAAAGACTGAAGGCAGGAGGAGAAGGGGATGACAGAGGATGAGATGGTTGGATGGCTTCACTGACTCAATGGACATGAGTTTGAGCAAGCTCTGGGAGATGGTTAACGACAGAGAAGCCTGGCATGCTGCAGTCCATGGGGTCGCAAAGAGTCAGAACCACTGAATGACTGAACAACAATTCATTTATTCAACCGTTTTAAACTTGGTTTCCAATTTTTTTCATTACACATCTTTTCAAATAGTCCAAATGATGTCATGCAAAATAGAAATGTTGATATTTTAAATAAAACATGTCAACTTTAAAATAATTTGTTGTCTGAAGAACTCAAACTCCAGAGAAATTTGGGACTGAGATCACATAATTAAAAAGCATGTGAAGGAATTCCCTGGTGGTCCAGTGGTTAAGATTTCGCCTTCCTATGCAGGGGTGCAGATTTGATCCCTGGTTGGGAGCTAAGATCCCACATGCCTCATGGCCAAAACACCAAAACATAAACAGAAGGAGCAATACTGTGACAAGTTCATTAAAGACTTTAAAAATAGTCCGCACCCCCCCAGAAAACCAAAAATCTTTAAATAAAAGCACATGACTAATGTTTTATGTTAGAAGATATTTTTTTCTCTTCCAAGTCATATTTCCATTTTACAACCCCCCGCCTTCCCCGCACACACACATTCTGAATCCAGTCCTAAATATGGGGTATTTTCATGCTTCAGTATCTTTCACTGACCATCATAATTCTCTGCAACAGAAGTATCAACAAACATCGCTGGAGTATTTGCTTTAACCCTACTATACGTCTGGGGTAGAGCCCCAGTCCTCACAGCCCAGTGAGGAAGGTGGATGCATAAACAGATTGTTCCAGGACCATGTGATTAGGACAGTCTAGCCGTTAAGGAAGAGAAAACGGTGTCAGGCAAGTGCCCACAGAAATAGCAATTGACACAGTTAACGTGGAAGCTGAGTGTGTGGGGAGTGTTCCAGGCACAGGGGACAGACTGAGCAGAAATTTAGGAGGCAGGAAATATGTGTGAGAAAACAGAGAAGTTCAAGGCAGGAGTGAGATGAGCCCATCAGAGATGTGGGCAGGGCCCAGAGTACCAGGGAGGGGAGCCACAGGGAGTGAGAAGTAGGGGAGAGACGAGGGAAAAGTCCAGGCAAGACACAGGAGAGAGATCTCAGCAGGAGGCATGCCGAAGAGAGGGAAGCTGTGTGTGCTCCTAGGTCAGGCTGGAATAACAGAATGCAGCCTCCACAGGCTCTTGAGGCATCTTCAAAGTCACCTCCGTCTTGATGACATCTCCGTGGGTCTCTGTCAAGCCCACACCTCACTCCAAGTCCCATTCTGATAAACCCAACAGGATAACTAGACTACGAATCTTTTAAGAGAAGGGATTTTGCTTTATTTTGTCTTAATATTCCCAGCACCTCGTGCTCAGTTGGAACTATAAGAAAGAGATGTGTTGTAGAAGTGAGTTAATCTCTTGCTCTGCATGGAGAAAGGCTCAAATCTAAGTTATTCTAGATGGAAAAGGATTAACAGTGCTTGTAGTTTCTCTGTTTCAGTCTTCCCAGGGAGCTCCATGCTGGAGGACAAATGCTGTGATAGTCACAAAATACATTGCAGTATGAGGCTGATCACTTTAAAAGTGTCAGAAGTCCTAGGAAGCCTGGGTGGTGATGAACTGCCCACAAAGAAGCCGGGTTTCCTCCTGGTAGGCTTACAGCAGGATCTTACCTCTCTGTGGTCAGGTGACTTGCTCAGTGCTGTAACTGTGGTCAGAAGAAGTGAAATGGGCAGAAGCCTTTAAGAGCCAGAGTGTGGCTCACCGTATGTAGCCAGCCCTTCCCCCTGCTCTGCAGCCAGAGAACGGAGTGTGTGCCTGCCTGAGGCTCTGAATGAGAGGACAAGGACCAGAGATGCCCATCTACCTTTGCTGGACATGCGATACTAGTGAGGAATAGACATTTAGAATAGACATTCTATTGTCTCAGCAAATATTTAGGACCCATTTGTTACATAGCATAGCATAGCCCTTCATGTCCAACATGCCCATGCAGACCATTGTTCTTTGCTTGCTACAAAGACAAAACCTGGGGACCTTGTGCGCTGATGTATTAATAGATTATGATTATTTACACATTTCATATGATTAATATTTTAAGTGTCAAAGTCTGCCAATATTGAGGAAAACAGACTTAAAATTCATGTGCTGTTTTTCACTCAGTCGTGTCTGACTCTTTGCGACCCTATGGACTGTAGCCTTCCAGGCTCCTCTGTCCATGGGATTTCCCAGGCAAGGATACTGGCGTGGGTTGCCATTTCCTTCTCCAGGGGATCTTCCCAACCCAGGGGTTGAACCCAGGTCTCATGCATCACAGGATGATTCTTCACCACTGAGCCACCAGGAAAGGTGACACGTTTCAAATACATTCCCCCTAGAGAACCTTGATGAATCACGCTTTCACAACTGCTGCTTTCATCTGACCTAAATCCCTTGTGTGGGACTTAAATTTTACTTTTTCTTTACGTCCTCAGTAAAAAGTTGGAGAACAGTCAGTCGGTCATTTTCACTGTGTAATGAACCTGGACTTGGAGATCATTTAAGCTCTCTCTCTTTCACTCTTCTCTCTTTTTGTGTAAACAGTTCTAGCTGTTTGCCTTTTCTCATCAATCATACTTTATAAACTTACGAGAAATAAAGAAGAAAAAAACTGTGTTTTTTCCCCCGAGGACAACTGCATGAGGAATAAAGGAATTGTACGTTTGTCTCCTGGCAGGAGAAGGTGCAGACAAGGTCAGCCTGGAGACTGGACCCGAACAGACTACACAGCTGTCCTGCTGGGCAACCCCTCACGAAGGGTGCTGGGACTACAGTTCAGTGGGTTACTTTGGCTTCAAGATTTGGCGGGGAAAGAAATGAGGAATTCAGCACTGTCCCTTCCCTCCCTAAAGAGAATTCAAAGACCACATTTGAGTTTGTTCCCCAAAACATATGTCCATTTTTTGAAAAACAGCTAAAATTCTTGCCTCTTGGACCCACCCTTTGCTCTCTCGCCTTATTAGAGATAGAGAAACAATTTCAGGATCCAGTCACAGATTTAGTCTGTGTGTCCATAGCGGGCAAGAGTCTTGGGATTTCTATGCACGATTATTAACAACTGCAATTGTGGCAATGACTATAGCAAGCAACACTCGCTGAGTTGCTATGTGCTGACCATCCCACTTCCGTCCTTTGTAAGATTTATTTAACTTCATTCTCTCAATGGCCTTGCAAGTTCCTATTCCCATTTCACAGACAAGAAATGCAGCCAGGGAGGTCATGTTACTTGCCAAAGTCTGAGCCAAGATGTGAAACCTGGTCTGAGTATCCCCCCACCTCCCGCCCACTCTTGCCAGTTTGTAATATCACATCTCACTAAGTTGCCTCCCGGGCATCAGCTTTCCCTGGAGAGCTGTTTTCAACTTCATCCAGGACTATCCCAGGAGCCTCTGGCCCTAGCTCCATGTCATGGATGTATCAACCTCAGTACTGGGTGCCCCAGCGGTTTCGCAGTCTGGTCCATCCCTCCCACGTCTCCCACTCCATTGGGAAAGACAGGGCGACTCTGAACAGTGTCCTCCTTTGGAGCCTTTCTGTGGATCCTAGGTCAACTCTGCCCGAAAAAGGAAGGGGAATTGGGCCTTGACTTCCAGGTGGAGAGTGCCGCCCATCTCTACCTTGTGTGGAGCGGTACTGCCACCGTGTGGACAAACTGGCTCAGTTCACCTCAGTCGCTCAGTTGTGTCGGACTCTGCGACCCAACAGACTGCACCAAGCCAGGCTTCCCTGTCCATCATCAACTCCCGGAGCTTGCTCAAACTCATGTCCATTGAGTCGGCGATGCCATCCAACCATCTCATCCGCTGTCGTCCCCTTATCTTCCTGACTTCCATCTTTCCCAGCATCAGGGATTTTTTCTAATGAGTCAGTTCTCGCATTAGGTGGCTGAAGTATTGGAGCTTCAGCTTCAGCATCAGTCCTTCCAATGAATATTCAGGACTGATTTCCTTTAGGATGGACTGGTTGGATCTCCTTGCAGTCCAAGGGACTCTCAAGAGTCTTCTCCAACACCACAGTTCAAAAGCATTAATTCTTCGGCGCTCAGCCTTCTTTATGGTCCCACTCTCACATCCATACATGACCACTGGAAAAACCATAGCTTTGATTACATGCACCTTTATCAGCAAAGTAATATCTCTACTTTTTAATATGCTGTCTAGGTTGATCATAGCTTTTCTTCCAGGGAACAAGAGTCTTTTAATTTCATGGCTGCAGTTACCATCTGCAGTAATTATGGAGCCTCCCCCAAAATAAAGTCTCTCACTGTTTCCATTGTTTCCCCATCTATTTGCCATGAACTGATGGGACCGGATGCCATGATCTTCGTTTTCTGAATGTTGAGCTTTAGGCCAACTTTTTCACTTCCCTCTTTCACTTTCATCAAGAGGCTCTTTAGTTCTTCTTCACTTTCTGCCATAAGGGTAGTGTCATCTGCATATCTGAGGTGATTGATATTTCTCCCGGCAATCTTCATTCCAGCTTGTGCTTCATCCAGCCCAGCGTATCTCATGATGTACTCTGCATAGAAGTTAAATAAGCAGGGTGACAATATACAGCCTTGACAAACTCCTTTCCTGATTTGGAAACAGTCCATTGTTCCATGTCTGGTTCTAACTGTTGTTTCTTGACCTGAATACAGGTTTCTCAGGAGGCAGGTCAGGTGGTCTGGTATTTCCACCTCTTGAAAAATTATCCACAGTTTGTTGTGATCCACACAGTCAGAGGCTTTGGTGTGGTCAATAAAGCAGTAGTAGATGCTTTTCTGGTATTCCCTTGCTTATTCGATCCAACGGATGTTGGCAATTTGATCTCTGGTTCCTCTGCCTTTTCTAAGTCCAGCTTGAATATCTGGAAGTTCATGGTTCATGTACTGCTGAAGCCTGGCTTGGAGAATTTTGAGCATTACTTTACTATCATGTGAGATGGGTGCAGTTGTGCAGTAGTTTGAGCATTCTTGGCATTGCCTTTCTTTGGGATTGGAATGAAAACGGACCTTTTCCAGTCCTGTGTCTACTGCTGTGTTTTCCAAATTTGTTGGCATATTGAATGCAGCACTTTCACAGCATCATCTTTCAGGATTGAAATAGCTCGACTGGAATTCCGTCACTTCCTCTACTTTGTTTGTAGTGATGTTTTCTAAGGTCCACTTGACTTTGCACTCCAGGCTATCTGGCTCTAAGTGAGTGGTCACAGCATCGTGTATCTGGGTCATGAAGATCTTTTTTTGTATAGTTCTTCTGTGTATTCTTGCCACCTTTCTTAATATCTTCTGCTTCTGTTAGGTCCATACCATTTCTGTCCTTTATTGTGCCCATTTTTACATGAAATTTTCCCTTGGTATCTCTAATTTTCTTGAAGAGATCTCTAGTCTTTCCCATTCTATTTTTACCCTCTATTTCTTTGCATTGATCACTGAAGAAGATTTTTTTATCTCTCCTTGCTATTCATTGGAATTCTGCATTCAAATGGGCATATCTTTCCTTTTCTCCTTTGCCTTTAGCTTCTGTTCTTTTCTCAGCTATCTGTAAGTCCTCCTCAGACAACCATTTTGCCTTTTTGCAATTCTTTTTCTTGGGGATGGTCTTGATCACTGTCTCCTGGACAGACTGGCTATGGCTGGACAAACACAGTGGCAGAGAAACTGGAGACCTCCTGAGCAGTCAGCTCCTGTTCAGGCATGTATTTAATGTTGGCTGAGCACCTACCAACTATTGCCATGAACTCAGGTCAGCTCCTTCTATTGCTGGTACTGCCACTGCTGTGTAAATTCCTTCCCTGGGTAGGTGATGACATGATGTCAACAATTTAGGCTAGAGTGACTGTTTAACATTTATTCATCATTTATTTAGAGCACTTTATTCTAGGGCTGCTTCATATCAGATATTATAAAGATGCACCAGCTTTGTGCAGTGGGACTTTCTTTGCTTCCGAGGCTTTGAAGACAAGAGGAGACAGAAAAATATAGGGCTTCAGAGGTACTTAACTCCATCTCAGTGTTATTAAAGTTACATGTGTATTTCTATCAAACATTTCTGCTTCTCTTTGTTTTAATAGTTTAATAGTATATTGAAAGCATACCTGAGGAAGTAGAGAAAAGCATAACATCATTCCTTGCAACCCCTTTACAATGAACATTTTGATATATTTCCTTTCTACCTTTTCCCCTGCATTTCTCGGGGTTGAGGTAACCATGCTTGCATGTGATGAAGTAGGTCACTTTACTGATCTGGCGCTATATCATCATCATAGCTGATACATTCTGAGCACCCACGATGTTCCAAGCCCTTTATCAGGGGCTTCAATAGGGGCTTCCTCTCATGAAGCCATAGAACCATCTCAGGAGATAGTATCATTCCCCCCCTTTTAATAGAAAAGACAGTTGAGGCTTAGAGGGGATCCGTATGGCTCTTGCCTCTCATAAGTCTGTCCCACGTTATGCATTGCTATAGTAGTGATCATTTAATCTCTATGGTATTAATCCATTTCATCTACCCATTCTCCCTCCTTCACCTACCTATTTGCCATCATTTTAAATCTTTCAGTTCAGTTCAGTTGTTCAGTCATGTCTGACTCTTTGCGACCCCATGAACCACAGCACGCCAGGCCTCCCTGTCCATCACCAATTCCCGGAGGTTACCCAAATTCATGTCCACCGAGTCGGTGATGCCATCCAGCCATCTCATTCTCTGTTGTCCCCTTCTCCTCCTGCCCCCAATCCCTCCCAGCATCAGGGTCTTTTCTAATGAGTCAACTCTTCACACGAGGTGGCCAAAGTATTGGAGTTTCAGCTTTAGCATCAGTCCTTCCAATGAACACCCAAGACTGATCTCGTTTACGATGGACTGGTTGGATCTCCTTGCAGTCCAAGGGACTCTCAAGAGTGTTCTCCAACACCACAGTTCAAAAGCATCAATTCTTCAACACTCAGCTTTCTTCACAGTCCAACTCTCACATCCATACATGACCACTGGAAAAACCATAGCCTTGACTAGACGAACCTTTGTGGGCCAAGTAATGTCTCTGCTTTAAATATGCTATCTAAGTTGGTCATAACCTTCCTTCCAAGGAGTAATCATCTTTTAATTTCGCTGCAATCACCATCTGCAGTGATTTTGGAACCCCCAAAATAAAGTCTGACACTATTTCCACTGTTTCCCCATCTATTTGCCATGAAATGATGGGACCAGATGCCATGATCTTCGTTTTCTGAATGTTGAGCTTTAAGCCAACTTTTTCACTCTCCTCTTTCAATTTCATCAAGAGGCTTTTTAGTTCCTCTTCACTTTCTGCCATAAGGATGGTGTCATCTGCATATCTGAGGTGATTGATATTTCTCCCGGCAATCTTGATTCCAGCTTGTGCTTCTTCCAGCCCAGTGTTTCTCATGATGTACTCTGCATAGAAGTTAAATAAGAGGGTGACAATATACAGCCTTGACGTACTCCTTTTCCTATTTGGAACCAGTCTGTTGTTCCATGTCCAGTTCTAACTGTTGCTTTCTGACCTGTATACAGGTTTCTCAGGAGGCAGGTCAGGTGGTCTGGTATTCCCATCTCTTTAGAATTTTCCACAGTTTATTGTGATCCACACAGTCAAAGGCTTTGGCATAGTCAATAAAGCAGAAATAGATGTTTTTCTGGAACTCTCTTGCTTTCTCCATGATCCAGCGGATGTTGGCAATTTGATCTCTGGTTCCTCTGCCTTTTCTAAAACCAGCTTGAACATCAGGGAGTTTGCAGTTCACGTATTGCTGAAGCCTGGCTTGGAGAATTTTGAGCATTACTTTACTAGCGTGTGAGATGAGTGCAATTGTGCGGTAGTTTGAGCATTCTTTGGCATTGCCTTTCTTTGGAATTCGAATGAATACAGACCTTTTCCAGTCTTGTGGCTACTGCTGAGTTTTCCAAATTTGCTGGCATATTGAGTGCAGCACTTTCACAGCATCAGCTTTCAGGATTTGAAATGGCTCTACTGAAATTCCATCACCTCCACTAGCTTTGTTCGTAGTGATGCTTTCTAAGGCCCACTTGACTTCACATTCCAGGATGTCTGGCTCTAGTGAGTGATCACACCATCATGATTATCTTGGTCATGAAGATCTTTTTTGTACAGTTCTTCTGTGTATTCTTGCCACCTCTTATTAATATCTTCTGCTTCTGTTAGGTCCAGACCATTTCTGTCCTTTATCGAGCCCATCTTTGCATGAAATGCAAAGATGAAATGTTCCCTTGGTGTCTCCAATTTTCTTGAAGAGATCTCTAGTCTTCCCCATTCTGTTGTTTTCCTCTATTTCTTTGCACTGATTGCTGAAGAAGGCTTTCTTATCTCTATTTGCTATTCTTTGGAACTCTGCATTCAGATGCTTATATCTTTCCTTTTCTCCTTTGCTTTTTGCTTCTTTTCTTTTCACATCTATTTGTAAGGCCTCCCCAGACAGCCATTTTTCTCTTTTGCATTTCTTTTCCATAGGGATGGTCTTGATCCCTGTCTCCTGAACAATGTCACAAACCTCTGTGCATAGTTCATCAGGCACTCTATCTATCAGATCTAGTCCCTTAAATCGATTTCTCACTTCCACTGTATAATCATAAGGATTTAATATAGGTCATACCTGAATGGTCTAGTGGTTTTCCCCACTTCCTTCAATTTCAGTCTGAATTTGGCAATAAAGTGTTCATGATCTGAGCCACAGTCAGCTCCCAGTCTTGTTTTTGCTGACTGTATAGAGCTTCTCCATCTTTGGCTGCAAAGAATAAAATCAATCTGATTTCAGTGTTGACCATCTGGTGATGTCCATGTGTAGAGTCTTCTACACATATTTAAATCTTTCATTTCAGTTCAGTTCAGTCGCTCAGTCGTGTCCGACTCTTTGCGACCCCATGAATCACAGCACGCCAGGCCTCCCTGTCCATCACCATCTCCCGGAGTTCACTCAGACTCACGTCCATCGAGTCCGTGATGCCATCCAGCCATCTCATCCTCTGTCGTCCCCTCCTCCTCCTGCCCCCAATCCCTCCCAGCATCAGAGTCTTTTCCGATGAGTCAACTCTTCACATGAGGTGGCCAAAGTACTGGAGTTTCAGCTTTAGCATCAGTCCTTCCAAAGAAATCCCAGGGCTGATCTCCTTCAGAATGGACTGGTTGGATCTCCTTGCAGTCCAAGGGATTCTCAAGAGTCTTCTCCAACACCACAGTTCAAAAGCATCAATTCTTAGGCGCTCAGCCTTCTTCACAGTCCAACTCTCACATCCATACAT
Source organism: Capricornis sumatraensis (assembly GCF_032405125.1). Classification (NCBI taxonomy): domain Eukaryota; kingdom Metazoa; phylum Chordata; class Mammalia; order Artiodactyla; family Bovidae; genus Capricornis; species Capricornis sumatraensis. The sequence goes on along the minus strand of NC_091084.1, from coordinate 25,743,095 downwards.
GACCACAGGAAAAACCATAGCCTTGACTAGACGGACCTTAGTCAGCAAAGTAATGTCTCTGCTTTCGAATATACTATCTAGTTTGGTCATAACTTTCCTTCCAAGGAGTAAACGTCTTTTAATTTCATGGCTGCAATCACCATCTGCAGTGATTTTGGAACCCCCCAAAATAAAGTCTGACACTGTTTTTACTGTTTCCCCATCTATTTGCCATGAAGTGATGGGACCAGATGCCATGATCTTCGTTTTCTGAATGTTGAGCTTTAAGCCAACTTTTTCACTCTCCTCTTTCACTTTCATCAAGAGGCTTTTTAGCTCCTCTTCACTTTCTGCCATGAAGGTGGTGTCATCTGCATATCTGAGGTGATTGATATTTCTCCCGGCAATCTTGATTCCAGCTTGTGCTTCTTCCAGCCCAGCGTTTCTCATGATGTACTCTGCATATAAGTAAATAAGAGGGTGACAATATACGACCTTGACGTACTCCTTTTCTTATTTGGAGCCAGTCTGTTGTTCCATGTCCAGTTCTAACTGTTGCTTCCTGACCTGCATACAGTTTTCTGAAGAGGCAGGTCAGGTGGTCTGGTATTCCTATCTCTTTCAGAATTTTCCACAGTTTATTGTGATCCACACAGTCAAAGGCTTCGGCATAGTCAATAAAGCAGAAATTGATGTTTTTCTGGAACTCTCTTGCTTTTTCCATGACCCAGCAGATGTTGGCAATTTGATCTCTGGTTCCTCTGCCTTTTCTAAAACCAGCTTGAACATCAGGGAGTTCGCAGTTCATGTATTGCTGAAGCCTGGCTTGGAGAATTTTGAGCATTACTTTACTAGTGTGTGAGATGAGTGCAATTGTGTGGTAGTTTGAGCATTCTTTGGCATTGCCTTTCTTTGGAATTCGAATGAATACAGACCTTTTCCAGTCCTGTGGCCACTGCTGAGTTTTCCAAATTTGCTGGCATATTGAGTGCAGCACTTTCACAGCATCAGCTTTGAGGATTTGAAATAGCTCCACTGGAATTCCATCACCTCCACTAGCTTTGTTCGTAGCGATGCTTTCTAAGGCCCACTTGACTTCACTTTCCAAGATGTCTGGCTCTAGATTAGTGATCACATCATCATGATTATCTTGGTCATGAAGATCTTTTTTGTACAGTTCTTCTGTGTATTCTTGCCACCTCTTATTAATATCTTCTGCTTCTGTTAGGTCCAGACCATTTCTGTCCTTTATCAAGCCCATCTTTGCATGAAATGTTCCCTTGGTATCTCTAATTTTCTTGAAGAGATCTCTAGTCTTCCCCATTCTGTTGTTTTCCTCTATTTCTTTGCACTGATTGCTGAAGAAGGCTTTCTTATCTCTTCTTGCTCTTCTTTGGAACTCTGCATTCAGATGCTTATATCTTTCCTTTTCTCCTTTGCTTTTTGCTTCTTTTCTTTTCACATCTATTTGTAAGGCCTCCCCAGACAGCCATTTTGATTTTTTGCATTTCTTTTCCATGGGGATGGTCTTGATCCCTGTCTCCTGTACAATGTCACAAACCTCATTCCATAGTTCATCAGGCACTCTATCTATCAAATCTAGACCCTTAAATCTATTTCTCACTTCCACTGTATAATCATAAGGGATTTGGTTTAGGTCATACCTGAATGGTCTAGTGGTTTTCCCTACTTTCTTCAATTTGAGTCTGAATTTGGCAATAAGGAGTTCATGATCTGAGCCACAGTCAGCTCCTGGTCTTGTTTTTGTTGACTGTATAGAGCTTCTTCATCTTTGGCTGCAAAGAATATAATCAATCTGATTTTGGTGTTGACCATTTGGTGATGTCCTTGTGTAGTCTTCTCTTGTGTTGTTGGAAGAGGGTGTTTGCTATGACCAGTGCATTTTCTTGGCAAAACTCTATTAGTCTTTGCCCTGCTTCATTCTGCATTCCAAGGCCAAATTTGCCTGTTACTCCAGGGGTTTCTTGACTTCCTACTTTTGCATTCCAGTCCCCTATAATGAAAAGGACATCTTTTTTGGGTGTAACTTCTACAAGATCTTGTAGGTCTTCATAAAACCGTTCAACTTCAGTTTCTTCCGCATTACTGGTTGGGGCATAGACTTGGATAACTGTGATATTGAATGGTTTGCCTTGGAAACGAACAGAGATAATTCTGTCGTTTTTAAGATTGCATCCAAGTACTGCATTTCAGACTCTTTTGTTGACCACGATGGCTACTCCATTTCTTCTGAGGGATTCCTGCCCACAGTAGTAGATATAATGGTCATCTGAGTTAAATTCACCCATTCCAGTCCATTTTAGTTCACTGATTCCTAGAATGTTGACATTCACCCTTGCCATCTCTTGTTTCACCACTTCCAATTTGCCTTGATTCATGGACCTGACATTCCAGGTTCCTATGCAATATTGCTCTTTACAGCATTGGATCTTGCTTCTATCACCAGTCACATCCACAGCTGGGTATTGTTTTTGCTTTGGCTCCATCCCTTCATTCTTTCTGGAGTTACTTCTCCACTGATCTCCAGTAGCATATTGGGCACCTAATGACCTGGGGAGTTCCTCTTTTGGTATCCTATCATTTTGCCTTTTCATACTGTTCATGGGGTTCTCAAGGCAAGAATACTGAAGTGGCTTGCCATTCCCTGCTCCAGTGGACCACATTCTCTCAGACCTCTCCACCATGACCCGCCCGTCTTGGGTTGCCCCACAGGCATGGCTTGGTTTCATTGAGTTAGACAAGGCTGTGATCCTAGTGTGATTAGACTGACTAGTTTTCTGTGAGTATGGTTTCAGTGTGTCTGCCCTCTGATGCCCTCTTGCAACACCTACCATCTTACTTGGGTTTCTCTTACCTTGGGGGTGGGGTATCTCTTCACGGCTGCTCCAGCAAAGCACAGCCGCTGCTCCTTACCTTGGATGAGGCCTATCTCCTTACTGCGACCGTTCCTGACCTTCAGCGTGGGATAGCTCCTCTAGGCCCTCCTGCGCCTGCGCAGCCACCGCTCCTCGGGTTGCTCCTCCCAGCCGCTGCCCCTGGTCTCAAGCTCAGGGTGGCTTCTCAAGGTCACCGCCCCTGGCCTCGGGCGCGAGGTGACTTCTCCCGGCCGCTCCTTACCTAGGACGCGGGGTGTCTCTTCCGGGTGGCCACTGGCCTGGGACGCGGGGTAGCTTCTCCCGGCCGCCGCCCCTTAGTTACTGTTAATATTTTTTGCCAATGTAAACATTACTGTAACACACATCTCTAAATACATTTTTTTATATGGTTAGGATTAATTTCTTAGGGCAGCTTCTAAGAAGTAGGTTTCTCAATCAAGATTTTGAGTCTTTTCATAGTTGTTGGTATTTTCTAATTGCTTCTCAGTGGCGTTGGGCAAATGTGTACACATCAGCCCTGCAGCATCTTCACCACTGACTGTTATTTTTTCCTAACCCAAAAGATGATAAACGATTTGATAGATAAATCTGCGATAAATGGATTATTTTGTGATTTTTCATCACTTCTCACCACCTGCACAGGTACATTCTACCTCCTTTTGCACAGTCCCAGAACGTCTCTGTGGTCTTGGGCCCACTTAAAGCAACAGCTTTTAACCTCGGGCCCATGGATAGAACTCTAGGGGTCTGTGAGCTTATTTGGGGAATAATCACACGTGTATTTCTACAGACTTGTCACTGAGGTGCTGCTCCGTTCATTGTTAGTGTAGGCAACAAATCTCAGTGGTGTTAGCAGTGGCCGTGTTATCATATATGTTCTGCGACACTTTGAAATTAGTTATTAGACATGCTGCTAGAACTTGTGTTTTGATGTGTTAATAAACAAACACATTTAATAATATATCACACATTGGTTTACAAAATATTTTGATAATTGAATTTCAGTATAATTGTTTTCCTTTGTAATGTGTGTGTTTTATTTTTAAAATAAAAACATTACTTTCAAACTACTGTTCTAAGAAGTACTTCCCTGATGGCTCACCATTAAAGAATCCACCAGCAATGAAGGAGATACAGGAGCGGAGGGTTCTATCCCTGAGTCGGGAAGATCCCCTGGAGAAGGGAATGGCAACCCACTCCAGTATTCTTGCCTGGAGAATCCCATGGATGGAGGAGCCTGGTGGGTACAGTCCAAAGGGTTGCAAAAAACCGGAGCAACTAAGCAAATAATTATTTTCCTTTGTAGTGTGTGTGTTTTATTTTTAGAATAAAAACATTGCTTTCAAAATACTATTCTAAGAAGAGGGTCATAGGCTTCGCTACCGACCAGTAGAGTCATAGCAAAAATAAAGTTTAAAATTCCTGTCCTACAAATCTTCATTACAGAAGAATTCCAAATAATAAATGTAGATGCTTCCTTTCTGTGGCTAGAACTCAATTCCTGTCCACTTGAATATCCATGGACTTAGTGATTCATGTCTGAAGAACAGCACATTAAAGGGAAAAGAGTGACTCCACGGTGGAGAAGCGAGCAGACATCACCTTCGCCGAGTGCCCAAGGTCAGCACAACCAGTGAGAAGTCACGTTCCAGCACTCTTGATGCAACAAGAAGGGCACTTCACCTCTGTGACGTTCTTCCCCCAAATCCATAACCCTGGTCTGATCACGAGGACTATCAGACAACCCAAATCCAAAGATGTTCTACAAAATACCTGAAAGATATCTTAAAAATAAAATAAGGATCTAAAGAATAAGGAAAGCCAGAGAAACTGCCCTGGACTGGAAGACACTAAAGAGACAGAAAGGCTAAGTGCAAACTCGTCCTTGGATGAGATACCAGCACAGAAAAAGGACATTGGTAGGAAAATTGGTGTAATCTAAATGAAACTTTCAGTTTTAGTTAGTAGTATTGTATCAATGATAATTCTCTAGTTTTAAAGAAAAATTTACTGAAGTATAGTTGACTTACAATGTTGTGTTAGGTTCAGATGTACAGAAAAGTGTATCAGTTATACAAATACATATTCCCTTTTATTAAGATTCTTTTTCTATGTAGGCCATTACAGAATGTTGAGTAGAGTTTCTTGTGCTACACAGTGGGTTCTTATTACTTATCTGTTTCATATTTAGTAGTGTGTATATGACAATCCCAGTCTCCCAATTTCTCCCCCTTCCTCTGGTAACCAGAAGTTTGTTTTCTAGATCTATAACTCTACTTCTGTTTTGTAAATAAATTCATTTGTACCTTTGATTAGATTCACATATAAGTGATATGATATTTGCCTTCTGGTGTCTGATTTACTTCACTCAGTATGATACTCTCTAGGTCTATCCATGTTGCTGCAAATGGCATTATTTTGTGTTTTTTTTATGGCCGAGTAATAAATGAAATGAAAAAAGTGCAAAAAGGTTGTCTGAGGAGGACTTCTTATAGCTGAGAAAAGGGGAGAATCAAAAGGCAAAGGAGAAAAGGAAAGATATATCCATCTGAATGCAGAGTTCCAACGAATAGCAAGGAGAGATGATAGCCTTCCTAAGTGACCAATGTAAAGAAATAGAGGAAAACAATAGACTCAGAAAGACTAGAGACCTCTTCAAGAAAATTAGAGACACCAAGGGAACATTTCATGCAAACATGAGCACAATAAAGGACAGAAATGATCTGAACACAACAGAAGCAGAAGATATTAAGAAGAGGTGGCAAGAATACAAGAACTATACAAAAAAGATCTTCATGACCCAGATAACCATGATGGTTTGATCAGTCACATAGAGCCAGACATCCTGGAGTACAAAGTCAAGTGGGCCTTAGAAAGCACCACTATGAACAAAGCTAGAGGAGGTGATGGAATTTCAGTTGAGCTATTTCAAATCCTGAAAGATGATGCTGTGAAAGTGCTGCACCCAATATGCCAGCAAATTTGGAAAACTCAGCAATGGCCACAGGACTGGAAAAGGTCACTTTTCATTCCAATCCCAAAGAAAGGCAATGCCAAAGAATGTTCAAACTACCGCACAATTGCACTCATCTCACATGCTAGCAAAGTAATGCTCAAAATTCTCCAAGCCAGGCTTCAACAGCATGTGAACTGAGAACTTCCAGATGTTCAAGCTGGATTTAGAAAAGGCAGAGAAACCAGAGATCAACTTGCCAACATCTGTTGGATCATGAAAAAAGCAAGAGAATTCCAGAAAATCAACTACTTCTGCTTCATTGACTATGCTAAAGCCTTTGACTGTGTGGCTCACAACAAACTAAGGAAAATTCTTCAAGAGATGGGAATACCAGGCCACCTGACCTGCCTCTTGAGAAATCCGTATGCAGGTCAAGAAGCAACAGTTAGAACTGAACATGGAAAAATGGACTGGTTCCAAATTGGGAAAGGAGTATGTCAAGGCTGTATACTGTCACCCTGCTTACTTAACTTATATGCAGAGTACCTCATGAGAAATGCTGGGCTGGAAGAAGCACAAGCTGGAATCAAGATTGCCAGGAGAAATATCAATAACCTCAGATATGGAGATGACACCACCCTTATGGCAGAAAGTGAAGAGGAACTAAAGAGGCTCTTGATGAAGGCGAAAGAGAAGAGTGAAAGGCTGGCTTAAAACTCAAGATTCAAAAAACTAAGATCATGGCATCTGGTCTCATCAGTTCATGGCACATAGATGTAAATAGTGACAGTCTTTATTTTCTTGGGCTCCAAAATCACTTCAGATAGTGACTGCATTGTAAAATTAAAAGACATTTGTTCCCTGGAAGAAAAGCTATGACCAACCTAGACAACGTATTAAAAACCAGAGACATCACTTTCCTGACAAAGGTGCATGCAATCTAAGCTATGGTTTCTCCAGTGGTCATGTGTGGATGTGAGAGCTGGACCATAAGGAAAGCTGAGCACCCAAGAATTGATGCTTTTGAACTGTGGTGTTGGAGAAGACTCTTGAGAGTCCCTTGGACTGCAAGGAGATCCAACCAGTCCATCCTGAAGGAGATCACCTGAGTGTTCATTGGAAGGACTGATGCTGAAGCTGAAGCTCCAATACTTTGGCCACTTGATGTGAAGAGCAGACTCAATTGAAAAGACCCTGATGCTGGGAAAAATTGAAGGCAGGAGGAGAAGGGGACGACAGAGGATGAGATGGTTGGATGGCATCACCAACTCATGGATGGATATGAGTGTGAGCAAGCTCCAGGAGCTGGTCATGGACAGGGAAGCCTGGCCTGATGCAGTCCATGGGGTCGCAAAGAGTCAGACATGACTGAAGGACTGGACTGAAATGAACTGTACTGATGGCTGAGTAATATTGCATTATGTATCTGTACCATATCTTTTTTATCCATTCCGCTGTCAGTGGACATTTGCTTTGCTTCCCTGTCCTGGTTATTGTAAAGAGTGGTGCAGTGAACACTGTGGCGCATGCATCTTTCTGAATTACAGTTTTCCCTTGGTGTATACCTAGGAGTAGGATTTCTGGGTCATATAGTAGTTGTATTTTTAGCTTTTTAAGGAAACTCCATACTGTTTTCCATAGTGTCTGTACCAATTTACACCCCCTCCCTCAGCAGTATAGGGGGTTTCCTTTTCTCCACACCCTCCCCAGGATTTATTGTATGTAAACTTTTTGATGATGGCCATCCTGAGGTTAAAGCATCTGCCTGCAATGTGGGAGACCTGGGTTCGATCCCTGGGTCGGGAAGATCCCCTGGAGAAGGAAATGGCAACCCACTCCAGGATTCTTGCCTGGAGAATCCCATGCACGGAGGAGCCTGGTGGGCTACAGTCCACAGGGTCGCAAAGAGTCGGACACGACTGAGCGGCTTCACTTCACTTCATCCTGACCAGTGTGAGGTGATACCTCATTGTAGTTTCAATTTCCATTTCCCTAATAACTAGTGATGTTGAGCATTTCTTCATATGTTTTTGGGTAACTGTATGTCTTCTTTGGGCAAATGTCTGTTTAGAGCTTCTACCCATTTTTTGATTGTCTTGTTTGCTTTTGATAATGAGCTGCATAAGCAAGCTGGTTGTATATTTTGGAGATTAATCCCTTGTCAGTTGCTTCTTTTGCAAATATTTTCTCATTCTGAGGACTGTGTTTTTATTTTGTTATGATTTCCTTTGCTGTGCTAAAGCTAAGTTTAATTAGATCCCATTTGTTTACTACTTTTGTTTTTATTTTCATTCCTCTGGGAAATGGATCAAAAAAGATCTTCCTTCAATTTATGTCAGAGAGTAATGTTCAACCTAGAGTTTTATGGTGTTTGACCTTACATTTGGGTCTTTAATTCATTTTGAGTTTATTTTTGTGTATGATCTTAAGGTTACAAATTTGAAATCTTCTAATTTCATCCTTTAATTCTCTAGTTTTGATAAACTTATTCTGTTTTACAGTAATTCTCTGCACTATCTTTGTAATTGTTCTATAAATCTGATTTATAGAACTCTTGTCCCCAACCAGTCTTTCCTCCCACTTTCTAGCTCATCCATCCACTCAGTCATCCACTCAACAAACACATTAATCAGCCTCTTTGGCATGGGGTTTGTGCAGAGGTGTGAAGACAATGATGAAACAACAAGAGCTGATAGTCTTTCATGTAAACCTCTAAGACCTGCAGGCAGCTAAGCTTCAGTGGGATGGATATGTCAGTGGAAATTTGCATAGTGTGCAACACAAAGGCAGGGGATGAAACAGAGCTGGAAATATGCCTGGTGAACCAGGCACTGTGGGAGGAGTGCAGGGCAGGTGTGGAAGGGCAGACATGTGAGAGCGTGGTGTCACTTGGAAGCCATGAGTAGTTCTGTCTTGCAGAATCATGCAGTGCAAGCGTGGGTTGTTCTCTGGGAAGCCAGAGGGGGAGGAAGATATGACCATCAGCTTTTTTCCTGTAGGTGGAGAAGAAGAGGAATGTTCAGAGCCAGTTAGTCACCGGTCTGTGCTACAGAAAGCTACGTTCTCACTGAGCAGGAAGGATCGGACCCATGTGGGGCTTCTCTGACTATGCACAGAATGACCCAGGTCCTTCTGTCTTGGATTCTTGGGTTCTCTCTCGTGAGTTCTGCCCCCTGCTCTGGGCCTCACTGTCTGTACATCTACAGTCTCCTTCTCTGCCTGCCTACCTCACGGCATCTCCATAGCCTTGGATTGAGGGCTTTTCTGTGGGGATGACTCTGCAGATAGATACCCAGGTCCCTTCGTCAGTTCTCACCCCCTGCCTGAGTCCTGTGGTTGATGCTGAGTCTCCAGGCCTTCGCTTGTGGGGAAGGAAGTACATACTATTGCAAATCCACCTTTGGGAGCTGGTGACTGCCTAATTAGGTCCATGACCGCATGGGTGAAGAGGAAATAATGCAGACAAAAGACGCTTAGGGTGAGTCAGTAGAAAATATGGGCTCGGAAGTAGAAAGGAAGGATTTGGGGATGAGGCCAGTTACGCAGCTCAGGGAAGTGCGTGGATGGCCGTGCCTTTCTCTGCGAGAGGAAACAGAAGAGGAGAAGGAGAATAGAGGAAAGAAGACATAAAAGAGCTTTGATGGGTTGAGTTCAAGGTACTGGGAAAAGAGTTGGCTATTCATATGTGAATTTTGGAAGAAAAGTTGGGGATGAGGATAAAGATGGAAGGTTATTAGCATAGTTTTAGCATCCTGTATCAATAGGTTGCATGTAGGCCTCCATGCACATATTCATGACTTTCTATTCAGTTCAGTTCAGTCGCTCAGTCGTGTCTGACTCTTTGCGACCCCATGAATCACAGCACGCCAGGCCTCCCTGTCCATCAGCAACTCCAGGAATTCACTCAGACTCACGTCCATTGAGTCTGTGATGCCATCCAGCCACCTCATCCTCTGTCATCCCCTTCTCCTCCTGCCCCCAATCACTCCCAGCATCAGAGTCTTTTCCAATGAGTCAACTCTTCGCATGAGGTGGCCAAAGTACTGGAGTTTCAGCTTTAGCATCATTCCTTCCAAGGAAATCCCAGGGCTGATCTCCTTCAGAATGGACTGGTAGGATCTCCTTGCAGTCCAAGGGACTCTCAAGAGTCTTCTCCAACACCAGAGTTCAAACGCATCAATTCTTTGGTGCTCAGCTTCTTCACAGTCCAACTCTCACATCCATACATAGCCTTGACTAGACGGACCTTTGTTGGCAATATGCTATCTAGGTTGGTCATAACTTTTCTTCCAAGGAGTAAGTGTCCTTTAATTTCATGGCTGCAGTCACCATCTGCAGTGATTTTGGAGCCCCCCAAAATAAAGTCTGACACTGTTTCTACTGTTTCCCCATCTATTTGCCATGAAGTGATGGGACCAGATGCCATGATCTTCATTTTCTGAATGTTGAGCTTTAAGCCAACTTTTTCACTCTTCTCTTTCAATTTCATCAAGAGGCTTTTTAGTCCCTCTTCACTTTCTGCCATAAGGATGGTGTCATCTGCATATTTGAGGTGATTGATATTTCTTCCGGCAATCTTGATTCCAGCTTGTGCTTCCTCCAGCCCAGCATTTCTCATGATGTACTCTGCATATAAGTTAAATAAGCAGGGTGACAATATACAGCCTTGATGTACTCTTTTTCCTATTTGGAACCAGTCTGTTGTTCCATGTCCAGTTCTAACTGTTGCTTCCTGACCTGCATACAGGTTTCTCAAGAGGCAGGTCAGGTGGTCTGGTATTCCTACCTCTTTCAAAATTTTCCACAGTTTCTTGTGATCCACACAGTCAAAGGCTTTAGCATAGTCAATAAAGCAGAAATAGATGTTTTTCTGGAACTCTCTTGCTTTTTCCATGACCCAGCAGATGTTGGCAAATTGATCTCTGGTTCCTCTGCCTTTTCTAAAACCAGCTTGAACATCTGGAAATTCATGGTTCACGTATTGCTGAAGCCTGTCTTGGAGAATTTTGAGCATTACTTTACTAGCGTGTGAGATGAGTGCAATTGTGTGGTAGTATTCTTTGGCATTGCCTTTCTTTTGGCTTGAAATGAAAAGTGACTTTTTCCAGTCCTGTGGCCACTGCTGAGTTTTCCAAATTTGCTGGCGTATTGAGTGCAGTGCTTTCACAGCATCATCTTTCAGGATTTGAAATAGCTCAACTGGAATTCCATCACCTCCACTAGCTTTGTTCATAGTGATGCTTTCTAAGGCCCACTTGACTTCACAGTCCAGGATGTCTGGCTCTAGGTGAGTGATCACACCATCGTGATTATCTTGGTCATGAAGATCTTTTTCGTACAGTTCTTCTGTGTATTCTTGACACCTCTTCTTAGTATTCTCCCATGGAAAAGAAATGCAAAAAAGCAAAATGGCTGTCTGGGAAGGCCTTACAAATAGCTGTGAAAAGAAGAGAAGCAAAAAGCAAAGGAGAAAAGGAAAGATAGAAGCATGTGAATGCAGAGTTCCAAAGAATAGCAAGAAGAGATAAGAAAGCCTTCCTCAGCAATCAATGCAAAGAAATAGAGGAAAACAACAGAATGGGAAAGACTAGAGATCTCTTCAAGAAAATTAGAGATACCAAGGGAACATTTCATGCAAAGATGGGCTCGATAAAGGACAGAAATGATATGGACTTTCTATTAAGCAGCTTTAATTGTGAGAAGTAAAGAGCACTGGACTTAGAGTCAGAGCTGGATTCAAGTTCCAGTTCTGCCACTTACCATCTGTATCAGGGCTCTCCAGAGAAACAGAACTGTATCTATAGGAAGCAAATATAGATACAGATGGGCTTCCCTGGTGGATTAGCTGTAAAGATTCTGCTGGCAATGCAGGAGACATAGGAGATGCAGGTTCGATCCCTGAGTTAGGAAGATCTCTTGGGTGAGGAAATGGCACTCACTTCAGTATTCTTGCCTGAAAAATCCAACGGACAGAGGAGCCTGGCAGGCTACAGTCCACGGGGGTCGCAGAGAGTCAGACATGACTGAGCATAAGAATATATACGTAGATATTAATATATATGGTTATAGGTTAGACAGACAGATGATAGATAAACAGATAGATGCAGCTTTAAGGGATTAGCTCCCACAACTTTAAAGTCCAAGTCTATAGGTCAGGCCAGCAGGCTGCAAACTCATGTAGAAGTGGATGCTGCCATTTTGAAGCAGAAATTTTTTCTTTAAAAAACCTCTGTTTTCGCTCGAAGATCTTCCAACTAATGGGAGGAAGGGACTTTCCTTTGCTAAAAAGCCAACTGAATAAGGATGTTAACCACATCTACAAAATACCTCCCAGCCACACCTAGATTAGTGTTAGATTAACTGGGCGCTATGACCCAGCCATAAGCCTAAGCGTGACATCATCTATGTGGTCTGTGTCAGATAGCTTCTCTGGGTCTCAGTTTCCTCATCTGTAAAATATGATAGAAATTGCTCCCTAAAGAATTTGTGTTAGGACTCTTTTGCTCTTTGCTTATTTATTTCTTTTTGTCTGTGCTGTATCGGCAGGCGAATTCTCCACCACTGGACCACCAGGGAAGTCTAAGACTTCTCATGAAAGTAACAGGATCCTTTTTGAACTCACCTAAACTAAATAAGGAATTTGCAGGCTCACAAATGAAAACTTGGCTTTGGTCACGGTTAGATTCTAGGTCTCAAATGACATCATTAGGGCTTAGATTGGGTTCCCATTTTGGCTTTGCTTTTCTCCGCTGGCATCACTGCAGAAAAACAAAACAACCCACAAACTCAGAATGTCTCTCATTGGCTTGATTTGGGTAACTTGGCCCCATCTGAATAATCACGAGGCCAGGAATGTAATATGACGACTGCCCATGGCCACACCCAGAGCCACAGTCCGCCCTACCCAGCCCATATAGAGTGAGGGAGCATGACTTCCCCGAAGGAAGCCAGGGTGTTGTTACCATAAGCAAGGGAAATAGATGCTGAGCAGGAAAAAGAATTCCACTCGAGTTCATCGTTTGGCTGCCCAGCACTCCACAGGCCTTTCTTCCCAAGTAATAGTTTTAAAAATCCTCCCCCTTTTACGGCTGGACACCAACACACTCACTTCTGCCCAAAGGAGGAGATTCCAAAGCCATCCACTTCTGAGCTTAGCCCCAGGTCAGGGCTCTTTGATGTGTGCCCCCCTCGGTCAGGTCCACGTGTGAGTCTTCACGGTGACATGACCTGTAGCCAAATGATAAATGTCATCAGCCCCATGTGCCCGGTGTGTCACTGTGATGGGAAAATCCTCTGACAACGTGTCACCCCACTGTGGTCACTGAGCCATAGGCTATCTTCCACCCTGCAGTTTGGGAACATGAAATCATCCTGCCTGGGGAAGGAGTGCGCTTCTCCACCAGCCCCCAGTCACCCTCCCTGGAAAGCTGTCCTTTGTCAACTCTGCTCCTTGACCTCACTGAGGAAAGGCATGAGAGTGCTTCTCCTTCCCGGGGTCTGTGACATCAACAGCTCGTTTGCCACTGGTATGTGGGGAGTAGGGGTGGGGATGGGGCTTGTGAGGGGGGTTAAATGTCAAGCAGGATGAGGAGTGTGTCCACACGTGGAGACGGTGCTGGAGAGGTGAGAGCAAGCCATCCGTGTGTGTCCACTGAGAAGGCTTGGGAACAGTAGTACCTCTGGGCTCCAGACCTTGGAACCTCTTGGCTCCTTGGAGAAATGGCTTCCAGTTCTCATGAGGAGAAAGTTCAAGATGATTCTAGAACATTTTGTGCCAGAAAGCAATGAAGTACTCAAAAAATGATGGGGTCTTATAAAAAATGATACAGAAGCCAGCTTGCATGCGCTCCACCGAGTGGCCAGACAAAGGAGCATCGGAGTAAATAACAAGAGTAATAATTCACTGAAAAACGTAGAAAGCTGTTAGTCCACATGGATGCAGATGAAGGATAAGCCTTTTGAAATTTTGATGGAGCAGGGGATGTTTACAAATTTTTAAAGTACCTCTTCACATATTAAGCCCTTGGCTAATGATATTTCCTATAAGGATGAGCAAAGGCTTATTAATTAAGGGCTTACCTGATGGCTCAGTTGGTAAAGAATCTGCCTGCAATGTGCGAGACCTGGGTTCGATCCCTGGGTTGGGAAGATCCCCTGGAGAAGGGAAAAGCTGCCCACACCAGTATTCTGGCCAGGAGAATTCCGTTGACTGTATAGTCTGTGGGGTTGCAAAGAGCTGGATATGACTTATTAATTACAAAGAAGGAGGAGAGGAACTTTGCTGTGGAGAAGCCTGGCAGACACCACCTTAATCCAATGATCAAAGTGAATGCCATCAGGTACAGGAAAATGGAAATTGCATGCCACCTCAGAGGATGCAATGAGAAAACCCATTACCACCTCTGTGAGGTTCTTGTCAGAGGCACTGTCTGAATTTAATTGTGAGAAAAATTCAGACAAATCCAAATCAGGAGATAGTCTGCAAGAGAAATGGCCTGTACTCTTTCGAAAATGTCAGGATCATGGCAAATGATAAAGGTTGAATCTTCCAGACGCAGAGAGAAGCAGAAACCTAAACGGGATTTGTGTTTCTGGAATGAATGGTAGACACATCAAAATGATAATTTTTGCTGAAAAGGTCATTACTGAAACAACTCGGGGAATCTGAATAAAGCCTGCTGATTAAATACTGGTATTAAAACCTATATTTGTTTCTTGATTTCAGTTTTGCTTGTGGTTAGGTAAGGGAGGGAATGTCCTTGATTGTGGGAAATAGTAAAATATGTGCAGATAGTGGGACATCTGGCTAGAAACTTATTTTCAAATGTTACAGTAAAAAGAAAATCTTTTATAACTTTTGTGAAGTTTGTGATTACGATTGGGGGGAGCTGCAGTCATTTTTTGTAGCCATTCTTTTTGATCAAATAAAATATTTTGTCTTTATTTTTTTTTCAATCTACCACTATGTCCACATTGGAACTCTTATATCCAGCCTTAAATATGCTCCTTCTTGTCTCAAAAAAAGCCCCAAATCCACCCTCTGGCTTAAGGCAGATGTCTAGGAGTCATTTTGACTGTCTTCTTTCTCTTACCAGTGAGTCCTACCAAGTCCGCCTCTGGAGAAGATTTTAAACCTGTTCACTTTCCACCTCTCTAATACAAGCTACCATGTTTGTGGGGCTGTGAAGGAGGGATTCATTGAGAGGCCCATGGGAGACGGTCACCTCTGCGTATCCTATAGTCAAGTGTCTAGCTGTGGGCTTGTATGTGTGTGCTTAGCTGTGCAGTCACATCCGACTCTTTTCGACTTCCCGGACTGTAGCCTGACAAGCTCCTCTGTCCATGGAATTCTCCAGGCGAGAATACTGCAGCCTTTCCCTTCTCCAGAGGATCTTCCTCATCCAGGGATCAAACCCCGGTCTCCTGCACTGCAGGCAGATTCTTTGCCATCTGAGCCACCAGGGAAGTTTGCAGTGGGCTTGAGGCTGTTGTTAATCAGGACGCTAACAGATGGCTAGACTTGAGTGGAGGGGAGCAAAGATGTCGCGGACGCGCCCAGCCCCTCTGCATTTGTCCATCCCGGGAGCTGGTGGCAAAAAGTCCTCAACAAAGCAGTGGGCACTGCCTCACTTCTGCCTTCGAATCTCACACAGGTTCTTCCTTTGGCCAACTCTAATTGGAGCTGTCCATAGAGGGGAGTTCTGGGAAAAAGGAGCCAAGAGGTCGGGGAGCATCAGACCATTCTCTGACCCCCCAATCTAAAGTTCTCATCTCGTCCTACACCATCACATCTCCCCATTAGAATTCTCTGGGTGGTGTGTATTGCCAGTTGCTGTTGTCTAATCTGTTTTTCGTGGAGTTCCCCACTAGAAAGTTAGCTCAGGAGAGCCTGGATCTTGTCTGCCCTGGTGCCTACTTGATATCCAAGGCCTAGAACAGAGGAGCACGTGGAAGTGAATAATGTGCCTCACTACCTTGTCTTTGAAGATTTCCTATTTTTAAAAATCTGTTGGATCCTACTTCCACATTAATTTATTTTATTAAATAGGAATCCGTAGAATTAATTTGGTTTAAAATAAAAAAATAGTTCATTCATATTTAAGTCAAGGGAAACATGTTGGTTCTTGGAATTGGAAACTCCGGGACTCTTTCAGGTACGGCTGGACCCAGGGGGCTCCCGTGTCACCGAGATTTGCTCAGCTTCTTGTGGATTGGTTTCCATCTCAGACAGGTTTTCTCCTCCGGTGGCACTTTTTCTTATGGGTTCATGGGAAGAGAGCGTCTTTTTGTCAGCAGTTTCAGTGAAATTTCTGAGAATAGAAGGGGAATCCTTCCTCTGACCCCCATGCCCATCCCAAAGAGAGATGCTATTGAGAGAAGGAAGGAAAATGAAAGCCATCTGGGTAAACGTGTTTGTTTATTACAGACTTGTTATGAGGATCAAGAGATGGTATTTAAAGTTTCCACAATATAATAAACAGAAAGAGATGGGAATATCAAACCACCTGATCTGCCTCTTGAGAAACCTGTATACAGTTCAGGAATCAACAGTTAGAACTGGACATGGAACAACAGACTGGTTCTAAATAGGAAAAGGAGTACATCAAGGCTGTATATTGTCACCCTGCTTATTTAACTTATATGTGGAGTACATCATGAGAAACGCTGGGCTGGATGAAGCACAAGCTGGAATCAAGATTGCTGGGAGAAACATCAATAACTTCAGATATGCAGATGACACCACCCTTATGGCAGAAAGTGAAGAAATAAAGAGCCTCTTGATGAAAGAGGAGAGTGAAAAAGTTGGCTTAAAGCTCAACATTCAGAAAACGAAGATCATGGCATCTGGTCCCATCACTTCATGGCAAATAGATGGGGAAACAGTGGAAACAGTGGCTGACTTTATTTTTCTGGGCTCCAAAATCACTGTGGATGGTGACTATACCCATGAAATTAAAAGACACTTACTCCTTGGAAGGAAAGTTATGACCAAGCTAGACAGCATATTAAAAAGCAGAGACATTACTTTGTCAGCAAAGGTCTATCCAGTCAAGGCTATGGTTTTTCCAGTGGTCATGTATGGATGTGAGAGTTGGACTATAAAGAAAGCTGAGTGCCGAAGAATTGATGCTTTTGAACTGTGGTGTTGGAGAAGACTCTTGAGAGTCACTTGGACAACAAGAAGATCCAACCAGCCCATCCTAAAGGAGCTCAGTCCTGGGTGTTCATTGGAAGGACTGATGTTGAAGCTGAAAGTCCAATACTTTGGCCACCTGATGCAAAGAGCTGACTCATTTGAAAAGACCCTGATGCTGGGAAAGATTGAGGGCAGGAGGAGAAGGGGATGACAGAGGATGAGACGGTTGGATGGCATCATCAACTCGATGGACATTAGTCTGGGTGGACTCCAGGAGTTGGTGATGGACAGGGAGCCCTGGCGTGCTGTGGTTCTTGGGGTCGCAAAGAATCGGACACGACTGAGCGACTGAACTGAACTGAACTGAATGTTACTACTGATAATAATATTGTCATGTAATTAGGTAATGCAATTATTATTACATGACAATATTAACAATAATATTAATAGTATTATTATCACATAATAATACACAATCATTTTTGCATGACATATTAATACTAACATTATTACTGTGTGAAAGCATGTGGCACACTTTAGGGTACCAAACCAATATTAGATATCATTTCCTTCTTCGGAGTTTGTTGAATTCGACATCTAAATAGAGGCGTAGAGCGGAGGAGGTGGGCTCCTTTCCCAGACTCCAGGGGAGGTGGGCCTTCTGTCCAGGCAGCCTGGTTGGAGGGAAGGCTGGCCCTCCTGTCGTTCTCAGGATGGCCACTTGGTGGCAGCTTCAGCCCACTCTGCTCCCTTCCCAGCCAGCTCCCAACACATCTGGGTTTTTCCGGACCGTCAGGGGCCCCAGCCTTTCTCAAACCTCCTGCCTGAGGCTCTCCCTTGTGCTGGAGTTGGGGCCCACGTGCACACAGAGGCACACAAAGAATTTCCACGGCTGCCTGGTGTGTCAGGGTTGCCCCGTGAGGGTACAGAGGCCTTGGGAGCGGGGGACGTCCACCAGGAGTTCACAGAAGTGGCAGGAGGCTGGGAATATATTTGGTGACTACTGTGGGCAAGGGACCCCAGTGGACATTTACCAGCTTCTGGTTGTCAAGCACTCTTTGAGCACCCTTGCCTTTTTGGAGGAAGGGCCAGCCTTCTGAGTCCTAACATCCCCTCAAAGGTGGAAGCCTGAGTACTCAGGCCCCAGGCTTCTTTGCAGCTCCTTACTGGCCACTGGTGAGACCCAGGGCCCTGTGACCAGACTCCCAGAGAGGAAAACAACGCGCGGAGAGAAGTTCTGCTCAGAACCCATTTTTCGGGCTGAGAGTGCTGAGGCATCAGCTTTCTCTTAGAGGAGGGGTTGAAGGGAGGGCAGTAGCACTTGAAAGGCCAGGTGCCCGACCTGGACCTGGCATTGCCTGGGGGGAGAGTGGGCAGTGGTGGCTTTCTCATCGGGTCAGCTCTGCAGCTCTGTTTAAGCGTTACTTTTGGAAGCTTGCTCTAAAGCCCTCGTCTCCAGGCCTCCCACAGTGGCATGAGCCACAGGGTCTTCTTTTCGCAAAATCCTGTTTTGGTTTAATCCACCAGAATCAGCTTTAGCTGCTTGCAGCTAAGAACCCTGACTAATGTAAGTACTAATCCTGATTTATCACGTGCCACGATAAGGCCTCTTTGAAATTTCAGATAGTTCTGTGAGGTAGGAATTTGCATTTTATAGATAAGCCAAACTTACTCAGAGAGGTTAAGTGCTTTGCCCATGGTCACACAGCGTGGACATACCAGAGCCTCAAGTCCAAGGCAGAATACATGTTGCTCTCTGGAGTCCATGATCTTTCCACTGTGCTGGGCTTTCTGCCAGCAGGGCAAGGATATTATCTGTACCTCCACTACCCAACTCAACGCCTGACCCATAATAGGTGCTTCATAAATATCTGACCTTAATAAACACTGAACAAGTGAGTAAATGCTACAATCCATTGTTCTTGGAGTGTGTTTGAGTTTGGAGTGTCTTTGGGGTAGAGTCAAGTCCTGGGGTCGGACATGACTGAACGACTTCACTTTCACTTTTCACTTTCATGCACTGAAGAAGGAAATGGCAACCCACTCCAGTGTTCTTGCCTGGAGAATCCCAGGGACCCCCGGGGGAGCCTGGTGGGCTGCTGTCCATGAGGTCGCACGGAGTTGGACACGACTGAAGTGACTTAGCAGCAGCAGCAGCAAGTCCTGGTACAATGGCAGGTGAAACTCGTCTTAGGAAGTCTCACCTCTCTGGAGAGCCCAGTCTCTTCCTGGCTCCAGTCTCTCTGCTCCAACTGGAACTTAAGCAACAGTCTGTCCCCGGAAGGTGAATTCCAACAGCTGCGGTGATCACGTTGACAGTTTGCTTCCTCCACCTTCAGTGGTGGTGAGGAGCTCAGAGTCGCTGCTATCAAAGGAGTAGAATCTGAACAGAATCTTCTGTGCATCCGACGTACCATCTCCTCTCCTTGTGCCTGAGGAGGGCCACCCAGCCTCTGCTGAAGGATCTGACTGTCCACTTCCAGGGCTGCCCTGAGACAGTAGTCTTCTGCTAGTTGGTAAAGCCAGGTTCCCTCTCATTCTGGCTCTGCTTGAGCCCCGAGAGTATTACATCTGATGCCCACTCCCCTGTAATCGTTTCTACTTCTGAGGTTGTTTTTCTTAATTTAAGTTAAAACATTTTATTGAAGTAACCAGAAAAACAACCCAGTCAAAAAGTGGGCAGAAGATCTAAACAAACTTTTCTCCAAAGAAGACATGCAGATGGCTAATAAACATACGAAAATGTACTCCATACCACTCATTATTAGAGAAATGTAAATCAACACCACAATGAGATATCACCTCATACCAGTCGGAATGGCCATCATCAAAAAAAAACCCACAAACAATAAATGCTGGAGAGGGTGTGGAGAAAAGGAAACCCTCTTGTACTGTTGGTGGAAATGTAACTTGGTACAGTCACTAAGGAAGACAGTATGGAGATGCCTTAAAAAAAATAAGAATAAAATTACCATATGACCCAATCATCCTGCTGGACACATACCCTGAGAAAAGCATAATTAACAAAGACACGTATACTGAGAGACTTTATTTTTGGGGCTCCAAAATCACTGCAGATGGTGACTGTAGCCATGGAATTAAAAAACGCTTGTTCCTGGAAAGAAAAGCTATGGCCAACCTAGACATCATATTAAAAAGCAGAGACATTACTTTGCCAACAAAGTTGCATATAGTCAACGGTATGGTTTTTCCCATAGTCACGGATGGATATAAGAGTTGGACTATAAAGAAATCTGAGCACCAAAGAATTGATGCTTTTGAACTGTGGGGTTGGAGAAGACTCTTGAGAGTCCCTTGGACTGCAAGGGGATCCAACCAGTCAATCCTATAGGAAATCAATTGCGAATATTCATTGGAAAGACTGATGCTGAAGCTGGAACTCCACCTGATGGCCAATACTTTCCCACCTGATGCAAAGAACTGACTTATTGGAAAAGACGCTGATGCTGGGAAAGATCGAAGGCAGGAGGAGAAGGGGATGACAGAGGATGAGATGGTTGGATGGCATCACCGACTCGATGGATATGAGTTTGAGCAAGCTCCGGGAGTTGGTGATGGACAGGGAGGCCTGGCGTGCTGCAGTCCAGGGGGTCGCAAAGAGTTGGACATGACTGAGCGACTGAACTGGACTGACCCCACTGCTCACTGCAGTACTGTTTACAATAGCTAGGACATGGAAGCAACCTAGATGTCCATTGACAGGCAAATGGATAAAGAAGCTGTGGTACGTATATACAATGGAACTGCTGCTGCTGCTGCTGCTAAGTCGCTTCAGTCGTGTCCAACTCTGTGCGACCCCATAGACGACAACCCACTAGGCTCCCCCATCCCTGGGATTCTCCAGGCAAGAACACTGGAGTGGGTTGCCACAATGGAACTACTCAGCCATAAAAAAGAACACATTTGAGTCAGTTCTAATGAGGTAGATGAACCTAGAGCCTATTATACAGAGTGAAGTAAATCAGAAAAACAAATATTGCATACACGTGTATATGGAGTCTAGGAAGATGGGACTGATGAACCTATTTGCATGGCAACAATGGAGACGCAGACTTAGAGAACATGGAGGGTGGGGACGGAGAGGGTGGATGAATGGAGCAAGTATCACAGAAACATTCATACTACCACATGTGAAACAGACAGCTGGCAAGGATTTGCTGGTTGAGTCAGGGAACTCAAATCAGGGCTCTGTGATGACCTAGAGGGCTGGGATGGACTTGGAGGTGAGAGGGAGGTTCAGGAGGGAGGGGACATGTGTGTACCTATGGCCGATTCATGTTGATATATGGCAGGAGCCAACACAATATTGTAAAGCAATTATCCTTCAATTAAAAATAAATTTTAAAAAGAAACTAAAAAAATTTTTTATTGAAGTATAACTAATTTGCCATGTTGTGTTAGTTACAGATATATAACAAAGTGATTCAGCTATACACACACGCATATATATTTGTTTCCCTCATGATTTATTACAAGACATTGAGTACATTTCCCTATGCTGTGCGGTAGGTCCTGGCTGTTTACCTATTTTCTGTGTTGTAGTGTATATATGTTAATCTCAAACTCTTGGTTGATCCCTCCCTGATGCTGCTGTCTGCTTTGGTAAGGGGACATAAACTTGTTTTCTATGTCTGTATGTCTGTTAGGGTTTTGTAAAGAAGTCCATTTATATCATTATTTTAGATTCCACATATAGAGGATCAGTTTAGTTCAGTTCAGTCGCTCAGTCGTGTCCGACTCTTTGCGACCCCATGAATCGCAGCACGCCAGGCCTCCCTGAGTTCACTCAGACTTGCATCCATCGAGGCGGTGATGCCATCCAGCCATCTCATCCTCCGTCGTCACCTTCTCCTCCTGCTCCCAATCCCCCCCAGCATCAGGGTCTTTTCCAATGAGTCAACTTTTTGCATCAGGTGGCCAAAGTATTGGAGTTTCAGCTTTAGCATCAGTCCTTCCAAAGAAATCCCAGGGCTGATCTCCTTTAGGATGGACTGGTTGGATCTCCTTGCAGTCCAAGGGACTCTCAAGAGTCTTCTCCAACACCACAGTTCAAAAGCATCAATTCTTTGGCACTCAGCCTTCTTCACAGTCCAACTCTGACATCTATACATGACCTCAGGAAAAACCATAGCCTTGAGGGTAGCATGTGATATTTGTCTTTCTCTTTCTGACTTGCTTCACTAGTATGACAATCTCTACGTCCATCCTTGTTGCTGCAAATGGCGTTATTTCAATCTTTTTTTATGGCTGAGTAATATGTGATTGTACATATATAACACACCTTCGTTACCCATTCCTCTGTTGATGAACATTTAGGTTGCTTCCGTGTCTTGATTACTGTGAGTACTGCTGCTATGAGCAGAGGGTGCGCGTGTCGTTTTGCATTCGAGTTTTCTGGATACATGGATATATACACAGGGCCCACACTCTTTTTTCACTGGTTAACCTTCAGATGTGTGACGGCAGCCACTTGAAGTCTCCTGTGCTGAGCCCCACAGCCTCTCACTTGCTCCCAGATGTTCTTCCTCGAGTGAAACACACCTGCCCCCTCTGCTGCTTTTCAGATGTGGCTTCCATCCCTCCCCTCCCAGTGGTTCTGCCCTGGGCATGCTCTGTTGGCCTGTGCCTCTTCTTGGTTATAGTTTGTCACCCTGTAGTATGAAAGCTGTAACCCAAGCGTGGTCTGCTCAGGGCTGGGTAGAGTTGGCTTTCGTGTTCCTCACTGTGGAAATCTTACGGCTGGGTTCAAATTCTGGCTCTGCTTCTGGCTGTGTGACTTTGGGTAAGTTATGAAACCTCTCTGTGCCTCAGTTTCTCCATCTGTAAAATGGGGTTAATAATAATATCTACTTCATAGAACTATTACAAAGACTAACAAAGTAAATACTTATCAAATTAGAACCGTGGCTAACACAGTGATGTGTGAAGTAAAAAGAAACACAGTGATCAATATCACAAGTATTTTTGAATGTCTATACTGCATCAACTCTCACACTGAATTTATAGCCAATTAAAAACCCATCATCTTTCTTTCTCTTTGTTCTGCTGCTAAACCCTATCAGCATGCGCTTCAGCAGCTGGATTTTGGAGGGTGCAGGAGTTTACAGCTCCTCCTCGGACATGACATCATCTCAGTGGCTCGTGGCCTCGAAAGGCTGGTTCGCTGGGATGCTGGCTCTGCCCTCCAGCGTGTGCGGTGGAGCGTGCTGAGCCATGGGGCCGTGTCTTGCAAACTCCAGACACTCAACTGTGTCTGCGATCCTTTCTGTCTGCCCGTGCGGTACCGCTGAGTCTCCTGCAGGAGTCTCTCCCCACCCTTAGCTGGATGGACTGGGAGCTGGGGCCAGTCGCCCACAGCGGGGAAGCTGAAGCAAGGTGGTCCCCATCCACCTGCCTCGCAGCCTTTCTCTGCCTGCGGGCTCTGGACCACCTACAGGGGTATCCCGCCGCCCAGACCCGCAGCCTGAGGATCTGGGATCCAGGAGAGTGTGGTTTATACAGTGTCTCAGGAGACCCAGAGGCCTGGCCTAGGGGATGACAGAGGAGCGTGACCAAGCGTGGCTGTGGGCAAGAACCGAAACGGACCTCCCGGCCTGGGCGATGTGGAGAGGAGGCGGTTGCCCATGGGAGACCCTCTCCTTGTCTCCAAGGACCCACTTTCTTCCTTCTTCCAGTATTAGGCCACGAGTGTGGCCGGACTTGTGGGCTGGATCCTTGGGCTCCAAAGTGTGGCTCGCTGAGAAAGCTGTACCCCCTCTCAGCCAGAGAGCTCCTCAAAGCTCTGTCCCTGATGCTCACTGGCAGGTTTCCAGTGGGCTGTTGACAGCCATCGTGACAGAACGCACTGCAAACGGAGAGACTCTGTGGGTTCTCTTGCCTGGGCAGGGGTTGGCAGTCAGACGCCTGGGCCCACCTGCTCAGGAAGAGGCCCCTGCGGGGCTGTCCGCAGACCAGCCCACCGACACTTGGACCTCGGGATCAGAAGCCCTGCACAGACCTCACCAGCCGCTTCTCCTGCCCCCTGTTCGCTCCTCCCGGCCTCCCAGCCCAGAGGTTTTCCCTGAGAGGAAGCTCCACAGAAGGAAGAGCCCTGGGCTAGCTTGTCAGTCCTGCCCATCAGACAATCACGGCTCTGGGTAATAGGACGAGGTTGACTAGGCTGCAGTGTTCTTGCCTTTCGTGTTCCCCTAAGCCGAGTCTTCCCAGCCTGCCTCCATCCTGGAGGGGCTGCTCACTGCCTGGATTTGGTCACCAAACCTGGAGGAAGGTGATCCGGGGCTGGGGAAGGCGCAGCACACTCCCTCCAGTCACACGGGAGCCTGTGACCGGACCCCTCCCTGGTCCCCAGGGTGAACTTCCTCCAGGACTCTGGGCAGGGGACACTGCTGTGTGGCTCAAGATTAAAGGCATCATCCCTGGCCAAGTAGAGACCCTGTTTGTACACACACACACACACGCGCGCGCACACACACACACACACACACACATGCACACACAGGAACACACATGAATGGGCAAATAACCATGATTGGTGTACATGTATACATATATATGTATTCACTTCATTCATGAGCTTGTCCATTCACTCCATGATTCACGTAACTGACAAACACCAAGATTCTACTTTCTGACAGATGCTTTACGATGTGCTGGGATGAAGGAATGAAATAAGACAGACACAGAATCTGCCCTGGAGGAACTGAGACTCAGAGGGAAAGGGAATCATTCAACGAGAAAGTAAAGAAAGTGTGGGGTCTTAGCATATAACTGGAGGGAACGTTAAAAATATTTTACAAACTGTATTCCGTGGATACTGACCACACCTCCAAAACGGAGCCCTGCAGACCCTCTTCTGGATCAGGTGTGACCCCCTGGGTTGTGAGATCTTGCGGGGGCAGGTGGATCAGAAGGATCCCTTGTGAGGGACTGGGGGACAGCAATGGCTTATAACAGTGAAGAAGCATTTCAACATTTTAACAATCTGATACAACAGTACCTGTGAGTGCCAGCTGCACACTGGCCTGCAGAGACCATCTAACAGGGAACTATGCAACCTGGATCATCTTTTAGGAAAGGCTTACCTGATCAGGAGATATTTAAGCCAAGACCTGAGGATGGAGTAAGAGTCAAAGATTAGTGTGCACAGGGGATGCCAGAGAGTGTTTCAGAGAAAGCAAGAAGTGAGAAAGCCCCTGGCATGATTAAGGAAATACATTTATTTCCCCACTAATTCCGGCACATGGAGTAGAAAGGGAAACTCACATGATGGGCTTGGAGAGGTAATTAAAGGTCACGTCAGCAACTCTGAGAGGGCTGAGAGGTGGAACTTTAGTTTAATGGAGATGACATTTCTACCCAGGTGGTGCTAGCAATAAAGAGCCTACCTGCCAATGCAGGAGACATAAGAGATGCTGGTTCAGTCCCTGGGTTGGGAAGATCCCCTGGAGAAAGACAGGGCAACCACTCCAGTATTCTTGCCTGGAAAATTCCACGGACAGAGGAACCTGGTGGGTGTGCTACAGTCTGTGGGGTCACAAAGAGTCAGACACGACTGAAGCAACATAGCATACACACATTTCTACCACCCCATGGCATGGCAGATTGAAGGAGGAATTAAGTTCAACGTTAGAAAAAACTTTTCATTTCATATTAGCCCACCACACCCACACAAGCTTGCTAGCTGAGGAGGGCTCCAGGTGCATGGAACACAGGTTCCTTCTTGTTCTTGCTGTGCTGTGCTCAGTCGAGTCCGACTCTTTTGCAATCCAACGGACTGTAGCCCTCCAGCCTCCTCTGCCCATGGGATTTCCCAGGCAAGAATACTGGAGTGGGTTGCTATTGCCTTCTCCAGGGATTGAACCTACATCTCTTGCATTGGCTGGTGGGTTCTTTACCACTGTGCAGCCAGGGAGGCCCCCTTCTTGTTCTTCGCTCTCTGCTTAATGCCAGTTCCTCGGAAAGGTCTTCACCTATTCCTGCATGTCAAACAGCTATTTCTCCTCTGTGACTCACTAGCCTCCTTTCCTTACTGCGTATTTCTTACCTCACTTATTGTGGACTCATGATGTATATTTAGAGTGTCAGCTCCATGACAGTGAGGTCATTGCTTCCCCAGCATCTAGAACAGGCATGGCCGTGGCTGGTGCTCAGTGATATTTGTTAAATGGATCTTGAATGGATGGAGAAAGAATCCATAAATGGAGGAGCGAAAGGCCAGTGCCCAGCAATGGAGATTGCTTTTAGGAAGGGGAGAAGCTGCTTCCTTATACAGGAGCCAAGAGGCAGGGACAGTATGTGTGTGTGTGTGTGTGTGTGTGTGTGGGTTGTGGGTTTTATGTGCGAGGTTGAGGATGTTCCTTTCTGCCACCTGTTTTTTTTCTTTTAGAAGAAGGAAGCAAGGCCATAAGCTGAAATGGAAGGAATGGCTTGACAGAGGAGTTGGTTTGGGGAAAGTGAAGATGTTTTGTTGGCAATGAATGAGTTGTTGAGAAATGTCATTTGGATTGTTGGGCACTGCTATCTTTAGAGCCTAAGTGAGAGGGACTTGATCTACTGATACGAATGTGACCGGTTACCTGTTTTTTCTCCAGTGGCACCCAGCTGTCCAGGTGTGAGCAAAGAGATGCGGCCAGATGATTTTCCAGGGCTGGAGTTTTATAAGAGGGACACAGAGTGAGAACACTGAGGTAAGGACTGTTGGATTTCAGGGAATGAGTGGTTAGCGTGCTGGACTGGGGAATGGAAGCCGGATATGCAGGGAGAAGAAGGGAGAATGTAGCAAGTGGGGAAAAATCTGGGAGTCAGTGAGTAGCAGCCTCAGCAAGCACGAAGCACTGATTTATTGGCAGTAGCCTGGAAACTTCTGTGGACAGAGGAGCCTGGCAGGCTGCAGTCCATGGGATCACAGAGAGTCAGACACATCTGAGCAACTGAAGAGACACACACATGCAGAAACAGCTGAGTGAGAGTTGGATGGGCCAGCAGCAATGGAGAGCATTGCTGTAATGTAAATTTGAACTTCTGATTCAGGCTGGATGACTGAGATGATGATCGGGTCTGTGGTTTGGTCAAGGGATGAGGTGGTTCAAGGTCACTGCTGACAGGGCAGTGAAGCTGTGTGTTGGAGGGGTGGTCCGCACAAAGCACTGAAGTCATCTAGGGTGATGGGGGAACTCTGGGGGAGAGGAAGACCACGGACAGAAGCCAAGGTCTTGACCGATGAGGGGCAGGGTCAGGCGTCTGCGCTTGGCAGTGACAGCCTGGAATCAGGTGGCCTTCCGTCTCATCAGTGTCAGCTGGCTCCTCCCCTCACCTCTGTGTAAATGCTGTTGCTGTAAGAGCCAGATAGAGAGCTCCTCGGTTTCTTCCTTGCCACACAGCTGCCTGGGGATTTTCTTTTCTGGGTTCCATGCTTGGTTCTCTCCTCTTCTTAGCCTACATTCGTCCCCTGGTTGACCTCAGCAAGTGCCAGGGATTTAATCACAAGCTCTGTGCTGACAGCTTTCACATGTGTCTCCGGACTCTGGAACTTCAGTCTGTTTAAATCTTCACTAGGATGCTCACATGGATCTCAGACTTGGGGTGTCCAGAAACAGAGTCTGCGTTCCTAAACTCTGCTTCTCCATGACTCCTTTTAGAGAGTAAATGGCAATTCCATTTTTCCAGTTGCATGTGTGAAAGTAACTCAGTCGTGTCCGACTCTTTGCAACTGACCCAGGGATAGGACCCAGGAATGATAGGGCTTCCCTGGTAGCTCAGACAGTAAAGAATCCACCTGCAATGCAGGAGACCTGGGTTCAATCCCTGGATTGGAAAGATGCCCTGAAGAAGGGAATGGCCACCACTCCAGTATTCTGGCCTGGAGAATTCCTTAGACAGACAAGCCTAGTGAGCTATAGTCCATGGGGTCGCAAAGAGTTGAACATGACTGAACGACTTTCACACACATTTTTCAGTTGATTTGGCTCCAAATCCAGAAGTCATCCCTGACGCCACTCTCAGATCCATATCCATCACCCATTTCTGTCGTTTTTACCTCCAGCAGAGCCAGAATCATTTGCCCATCATTTCCATTTGGAAATGGAACCAGCTTTTTCCACACACACCATCTTGTTTCATCTACATTGTTGCCTCCTGATTGGTAGCCTTGTTTTTTCTCTTGCCCTCCTGCGGTCTATTCTCTACCCAGCAGCCAGAGTGACAGTTTTAAACCTGAAGTCATGTCAGGCTTCTGTTCAAAATTTTTTTCTCAGCCTTCCATCTTGGTTGAAGAAGGAGCCAAATTCTAACCATAGTCAACAGACCCTCTGTGAGCTAGCTCTGGATACCTCTGACTTATTTCCTACTCTTCAGCCACTGGTACACACCATCCCTTGCTCTTTGCTCTGGCTGAATTGGCCTCTTTGCTCTTTATCAAACACACTAACTAAGCCTTCACCTCAGGACTTTTGCACTTGCTGCCTGAGATATCTCTGTTCAGACATTTGCGTAGCTCAGTAGCTCACTTCTTTCAGGGCTGCTGCTCAGGAGTATCTTTTCAGAGAGGACTACTCTGACTTCCCTCTCACTTGGACTTATTATTGTCCATAGGACTTGGCGCTCCCTGAGTTAGCCACGATAGGCTAAATAACGCTATGGTTGCAGATAGGCTAAATAACGCTATGGTAGCAGGTAGGCTAAATAACGCTATGGTAGCAGGTAGGCTAAATAACGCTATGGTAGCAGATAGGCTAAATAACGCTATGGTAGCAGGTCCTGAGGTGAAGTGGCTTGTGACATAAAGGAGCATCCAGTGGTAGGCTGGAGCCCACTTGTCCTGGAGCAAGAGAGCCAGTTAAATTTTCAGGAAATTTGTGAGTCATAGTTAAGCAGCATCATTATTAAAAGTTAAATCACATAAACTTACAATTAACATACTTAAGATGAGGCAATACATATTCAAAACACATCAGTTCTCCATTGTTTCAGTATTATCATTAGTGTATACAAAGTCTATTGTACACTCCATATCATTATGACCTCTGTGCTTGAGGTTATCTACGCTTCTTTTATTTGCATGTTGGGAATACTATATAATATGTGCTACTGTATGAGGGTGCATGCTAAGTCACTTTGGTCGTGTCCAACTCTTCGCGACCCCATAGACTAGCCCACCAGGCTCCTCGTCCATGGTATTCTCCAGGCAAGAATGCTGGAGTTGGTTGCCTTGCCCTTCTCCCGACTCAGGGATCGAACCTGCATCTGTTAAGTCTCCTGCATTGGCAGGCAGATTCTTTACCACTAGCGCCACCTGGGAAGCCCCAAGCTACTGTGTATCTCTACCTAATTCCTCATCCAGTGATGACATGTTGTAATCGGTCATATTGGACGTATTTTTATATCCCTGAAATCAACAAATGCTACAAATCAAGGTTTGATTGCTTTTGTGTCTCTCTGTGTGTGTGCCTTTCTAGACTTAAAGGAGTGATGGGAAAAATATTTATGATGCAGATTAAACTTTAAAGTATCATGTCTGCAGCCATTACACTCTGAATAGCAAAAATTGAAGCAGTATTCAAAAACTTACACCTGATTTGGCAAAGAGGTTGCTCACTGTTGATGAACGAGTGAAGTTCTGACTCATAGATCTTCATTGTGTCACTTTCAACTTACTTGTTAACATAAATGAACACATCAGCCAACATTTATGTTGGAACTATGCTCATCCATCAGTTGCAACCACAGGTTGATTATGGATACAAGACTTCAGCAAAAATAAAGCATCTGTATCGATTGGATACATGGATTTCAGTACAGAGTACTGTGCGCATGACTATTGTAACTTGATTATGTCAGCAAAGTTTATAATAAACATACACCCCCCCATACATATATCCCCCCTCCCCTCCTTCTTTGGAGAGCTGGTTGTTAAACATTTACTGGGTTGATTGCTCATGCATGTTACAGGTCCATCATGGGCCTATTCACACTCCTCACTCTGGGCCCAGATGATGGCACTTGCACCACGTGCAGAGTTGGTGGGGCAGGGGCAGGGGCCACAGAAAGACCCACTGGCTTTCAAAGTCTCCGTGTAGAAGTGACATGCATGTCCCTGTTCATACTCCAGTATCCAGAGAGAGCCATGTGGCCACGCCTACTGAAAGTGAACAGAGACGCACAATCCTACTGTGTGCTGGGAAAGAGGGGAACTGGGACGCTGGTGCACAGCCCTAATGACCCCATGGCCATTAGTGCTTGGGCATGTATTGTCTGCCCCAGTCCCCCCACAATGAACGAACGTTGCACTGGACAGTGTTTTGTCTCCTGGAGCATCTTGAGACACTCGAAAAGTACTTAGTGAAGCTGAGAGAGACTGGCCTGAAGGAGGAAGGTTCTGGAAACAAGCCCTCATGGATAATGGAGAGTCATCCAAATCTTGAAAAGCAATGTGCTCCTTGCACCCCTCGCCATACTATATGCAGCTGGAAATTTGTGGCACAGGATGCCCCACAGATTCATGTGGCTCTGCGTCATTTAAGCAGGTCCTATGGCCAGAGAAGGAACAAACCCTGGGAGTGACTTCAGACTGACCCAGGCTGGGACCAGGGTGAGGCCGATAGACATGAAGGGCAGTCTCATTCAGACTGGTGCAGGTAGAGGGCCAGCCCTCAGAAGAAGTTATGTTTTGCCCCCTGGGTTCTTTGCCGGTCTCACCTCCACCTGGCTGTCGGGCCAGCTCTTCTCTAGGAACTCCTGATTCCATAGTTAAACAATCCCAACCCTATTGGCTGCTTCTTCCCAACACAGATGCATGGTAGTGTATGCAAGAGAATTCTGAGCTGAGGGAAAGTTTTCTTCACTCTCTGACTCAGAGGCTTCAGTAAATCCTGGGGGCTGAATTAAGGCTCCAAGTGCTGAGAGGGATGACAAAAGCAACAAGGAGGGGCATTATATATCCTAGAAGTCTCGGGTGTCTAACATGGGTTGGCGCCCTGGAGCTCAGGTGTGCGCTGTGACTCCAGCTGTGTTCGCTGTTACCACACAGCAGGGAGGCAAGCGCGCCACTTCCATTTATTGGGTATCTACTATGTGCCAAGGCTTTCCTATAGAGTGCTTCATTGCCAGTACCCAAGTCTACTATTCTTGGCATTTCCTGTTTGTCAAAAAAGGAAACTGAGTCTCGGGGAGATTAAGTAACTCTTCCAATGTCAAAAGGAAAGTGGCAGAACCAGGACTTGAATGAAACCTTTCTGACTCTGATATTTGGTCCTTCTCAATGAGAACTCCTCTATGAACCTGTGAGAAAAGACTAGAAACCCCATCATTCAGGCAACACAAACTCAGGACCCTGGGTTTTACTGGTGTTAAAAAAAAATTACCAGCGTCATTTCCACATTTGATTCACACGACAAACGTCCGTTGACTTGAAAGAAATTCCAGTTGGGCCATAAGAGCTTTTTTTTTTTCTTTCAATTTTTATTGAACACAAGTATTCTGACAGAATGCAAAGTCAAAATTCTCAGTTAGTACTCAGTATTTACACCGGTGAGAATGAAACAAAGGTGGTATCGATGTTTCACTTGGTAAAAAGTCTGTAACAAGAGAGAAGGCCCCCGAAGTCGGGAATGCTGGGTAGAGATGTTAATGGAGATCTGATAACCACCATCCGGACAGACAGCCTACAGTGAAAGCCTGGGAGTCGGAAGGCTCCATAGGAAAGTGTGAAAACCACGTTCCACTTCACAGCTGCACTATATACACTACGGCCCTTCAGGGTTCGGAGGCCCCACGCGTGGCACCCGAGTGCCCCTCTGGCAGAACCTGGCCATGCCGGTCTTTATGTGACTACATATGTATGGCACATACACATATAGACACACAGACAGTGGAAGCTGGTAGGGTGATCCCTCCTTCAAAAAATTAAAAAAGGAAAACTATAAGCTTTTATCTCTTAACATAAAAGATACAACGTCTTGAAAATAAAGCGACTCCCTCTATGACTTTAGAGAAAGCATTGCTCTGTTTTTTTTTTTTCCAAAGAAAGGAAGGCTCACGCATGCAGAGACAGATCTACGTGTGACGGGAGAGAGCAGAACAAAAGGATGGCGGAGTTTGGGGTTCCAGCAGAGCCGGGGTCTGGGGAGGGGGCGGGGAGTCAGCTGCCCTGGGCCAGGTTATCTGAGGGTCGACCATACCTCTTTCTCTTCCTAACCATCAGAACCAAAATCAGTTTACATGACCACAACCCCGTGAAGTGAGATGCACAGTCTCAGTGAGGTATAGTGTGGGCTTGGCTGAGGTGGTCGAAGCCATTCCCATCCCAAGATGAGGAATCGATTCCACTGACAACCTGGGGAAGCAGAGGAGCCCACCGCTCCCCGCTGGGTCCTCCCCTCTGTCTCAGCGTCCAGGAGCTCCCATCTGCTGCGTGCTCTAACCACTGTCATCACCTGGCTTGGTCCTGGGGGCCTGTGCGTGCGAAGCACAGATTTGTGCAAGCCCCAAGGTCAAAGGGCCAGACCTGTGTAGACCCGGATCCTCCATTTCCATCCCCAGGAGCTGAGAAAATGCAAAATAACCCCACACTGAGCAAATGACAAGACCATTATTTTTCACAGTTTGAAATAAACTAGCATAAGCGCCACTGACCAGACTGCAGAAGTGTCAGCACACGGGGGAGTGTGGCCCACAGAACGGACGCAGAGGGAGTCCTGCCACCCTAACCTCTGGCTGCTTTCTCTGTACCTTGGGAAAGGTGCCCGCAGAGCGCTCATTTCTGTTGACTTAGCATCATCGTCATCATCATCATCGTTTCTATTTCATTCTTTGTTTAAAGGCTTCAATTCCTTTTAAGAGTTATTTTTTGTTTCCTGAATGTTTTTTTTTTTTTCTGAACTATCTGCTATACCTTCCGAAACCAAACTATGTTGAAGTTTTATTTCAATACTATGACAAAAACACGTTTCACACTAAAATATTCACGCATCCACAGTGCACAAGCTTGCAGTTCTAAAGTAGAATGAGGGAAAAAAAAAGCAAAATTTCTATACAAAGGGCTGGCTTTTCCCTTCTCCCCCCTCCCATCCCCCTTAAAGTTTCTGTATTTTTTTCCCCCCACTTGGTTTCCAATCCAGGAAAAGTTGTCTTATGACTCCAGACAGCAGGTTGGTGTTTTTTTTTTTTCCTTTTGTTTCTACAAATGCTGCCTAAGTGAACAGAAGGCTGATGTTATTTTACTTCAACAGATTTCCAAAAAAAGACACTAATTCCCTGAAGCACACATGCTCTTCCGCTCAAATCTAGATTCTGGGCTCAAAAGGAAATTGTATGTATATATTTTATTTGGCTTGCTACAAAAAAAGGGGATGTTTGGGGTAAAAATGTGTGTTCAC
Organism: Capricornis sumatraensis; assembly: GCF_032405125.1. Taxonomy (NCBI): domain Eukaryota; kingdom Metazoa; phylum Chordata; class Mammalia; order Artiodactyla; family Bovidae; genus Capricornis; species Capricornis sumatraensis. The sequence continues at coordinate 25,709,735 of NC_091084.1, read as the reverse complement.
CAAGACCAGCCCCAACTATACAATCTTCTCTGCTTCATTCAACAAAGCCTAAGAGTCCTTCAAAAGGAAGGGTGGGGACGCCTGGGGAGCAGATCCTTTTCACAGATACAGGCAGGTGGTCGCTAATCAGAAGTGGTCTAACCCCCAAGGAAACAAGCAAACAACAAACAAACGGAACCGAAAACCCGAAAGCAAAACCATTCCAGAACGAGATGGATCTTCACCTGAGTCCCACACAGGCAAAAAATTTCAAAGCAGATGGGGGGAAGAGCCACTGTAAACAATTAGATTTTGTAAAGTTGTCCTGGGAGGATCCTACACCTCTAGGCAGTATTTGTAATTAAAAAAAAAAAAAAAAAAAAAGGCAGCTATTTTACATGGACATCGAAACACAACTGAAGTCAAACATTTGTCAACTTGTAAACACTGGAAAGCAAAGTTGGCAGAAAGAAAAAAAAAAGGAGAAAGAAAAGGAAAAGAAAAGAAATCCGAATACTGCAAATTGAGATCTACCCCCAGAAGCTGCATTTGGCATTCTTCCTACAAAACAAGAGTCTATGTGGGAATTGAATTCAGCTAGGAAGGGTGATACACTTTGCATACTGAACAAATACAAAGTGAACAGAAATTATAACTTATTTATGAGGTTTCACAGAGTCCAAACTCGACTGAAAGTAGAAAAATAAACTTGGACTTTGTTCATTCGGTTAGTCTTAGCGTCTGGAAGTTATTTCTCTGAACCCGGTCTGTGCCGGTTCGGCAACACCAAAATCCTGAACCTAGATTCTTTTTTCTTCTGAGCTTCCTAGATTCTTAATTTGGGGTCCTTTTGTTTGATTTTTAAATGGTTTCAGGGAACCGAGTGTCCTAGTTTGGCTGTGGGTTTCACGTTTTTGTCTCATTTTCTTACAAGTGAGTGTGCAACAAAGGAACCCTTTCTATAAATCTACAAAAAGGAGATCCCATGTTGATCTGCTTAGTTTTTTTTTTTTTAAAGGCAAAAGACACTAGAGGAATGAAATGTGTGTGTGTGTGTGTGTGTGTGTGTGTGCGTGTGTGTGTGTGAGATATTGGAGATGCTCTGGTGAAGCTGTTGTGTCACTTTTTATTTTGATCTTTGCTGGTGTCTCGTCACCCATCACGCTTTGCTCTCATTCTCCTTTGTTTGTGTGGCATCGTTGGGGACCGTCTGGACTTCGGCTGGCGCTGGCTTCGTTTCTGTCTCCGGCTTCGCTTCTACGGGACCCTTCCTGTGGAGAATCGGGAAAACAGCACTGAGATCACCGTGTGCCGTAACCCACCCTCCAGCCAGTCCCTCAAAAGAGCACTGGACTCCAACTTCAGCTGCATCTCCGGATCACCTGGAGTCTCTGAAAATCACTGACCCTGGGCCGTGTCCCCAGAAATCCTGATCTCCTGGGGCAGAATGCGGTGACTTTTAAAAGCACCCAAGTGGCTCTAGATGTGCAGCCGAAGTGGAGAGCCGCTGAATCAGAGGAAGGCGCCCTTCTAGCCCTGATCTGATGTGGTGGGCGGGGGGGCTCCAGCTTTACCTGGAGTGTGGAAGTGTTTCAGGAGCAGCCTCTGCTCACCCTGCACGGCTGCAGCAGCAGCAGCAGCTGCCCAGCTTGATCTAAACGCTGTGTGTGTTGGGCTCCCCGGGACTGATTCCAGGGGACCCTCTGCAAATCACGCTTGCCTGTCTGCAGGCCCACCGCTCAGTGCTCTGCCTTTCCTGGTGATGCCCCTGTAGGGCTTTCCCCGTGCAGGATAAGAAGATGCTCTTTGTTACCATGGCAGTTTTCCATGGGAGTCTGGTGAGAGGCTGGAGTGGGCTGCCAGGCTCCAGGGGAGCTGAGTGCAATTGGATGGGCAGGGCCATCCTTTTATTTCCCCACAGACTCAGGGTTCCTGGTGAGGGTCCCCCCTGTGACTCTGGGTGGCAGCACCCCAGCTTATCTGGGTGCAGCCAAGGAGCCTCTATAAAAACCTCCATCTGACTCAGTCACTCTTGGCCTCAGTCAGTCCCAGGAGTGAGAAGCTGGTCTAAGGACGCACGAGAGGAGGCTAAGACTCCAGGCCCAGCTGGCGCCCCTGCATTTTGGCCTCACATTTAAGAAACCTGTACGCTGAAGGACATGGTCTTGAACTTGGGAAACCCGGCCCTCATTCAGGGCTTGGGAGCTAGAGTCTCCCCAGTCACTTGGGGCAGAAGCAGGAGCAGGTGGGTGTGTGGGCATCCGGGCTAGGGTGTCTCGGGGGGCTTCTGGATCAGATCCTACCCACCCCCTACAAGCCTCGGGATCTGCCTCTTCACTTCCTGCACCACTGTGCCATGCTGGTGGGGACTTGGCCTTGGCCCTGGATGACACCCCGCCTGTGGGCCCTAGGGTGGCCGATGAGGGCACCTTGGCCTCTTTAGCTCACTTCCTGAGCTATGCTCATCAGCAACCCAAATGCAAGGGCTCCTCCAGGGACAAGAGATGCCACTGCTAGGATGATAAGGATCAAACGTAATTAACACGGCCTAATTAGTAAGCAGGCGGCTGCCTGCCTGTGCCCCGCTCTCTGCCTTGGCCCAGCCCCTGGCTGACAGTCGCCTCCGAGAAGCCCTGCATGAGGCTGCAGACACATCTATCAGGGAGGACACAGCACAGCACAGACGCACACCACCACGGGACACCACCCGACGACAGCGGACAGAGAGAGGCCGTACTCGGTCTTGGCTGGTGCAGGCGGAAGAGAGCCGTCGGCCGTGGAAGGAGCAAGCTCAGAGGCTTGTCCACTGGCCCCAGCGGCGGGAGCAGGAGAGCCCAGGGCTGCAAAAACATCCTTGGCAAGGTCAATATCTGGGGTCTTGAAGTTCCCTTCGTCCATTTTAAAGTCCTCGCCCTGGGCAGGGTTTGTGGTGCTGACGGAGGCCGCCTCGCTCTTCGGGCTGGCGAGGGCCCTGGCGGCCTCGGGTGGGCTCTTCGAGGCGCCGGGCTGGGTGGGCTCAGGGTCCGGACCTTTGGTGCCGGGAGCCTCCTGCTTGGCCTGGGGGGCTTCCGGGGCAGGGGCCGTCGGGGCAGCTGCCAGAGGACTGGCTCCCGATGGGGAGACGGCCTTGCTGGCTGGAGGGGCCTTGGGGGCCTCGCCCGTGCTGGCCGGGGCGCTGGGGCTGAGCACGGCCCCCTGGGTGGCCAGGACGCTAGAGGACAGGTTGCTGGCGGCCGGGGCTGAGGTCGGAGGGTCGCTCAGGTCAACGAGGGGGGCGACCTTGGGGGCTGGGGCCGGGGCCGGGGAGGCGGCAGTGACGCCGGTCCCCTTGGACGGGGTGGCCTGGCCGGTGGGCACAGAGTTTGAATCAGGGGTGGCCGCGACCGGGGGGGCGATACTGGAGGTCAGGGTGGTGGTCTCACTGGTGGGGCTGTTCTGAGCAGTGGCAAAGGTTTCGGTGATAGTGTCAGAGTTAGCGGTGACGGTGGTGACAGAAGGCAGCATGTCCTCCACAGTGGCTGTGGTGTCAGCAGGCAGCCTGCGGGGAGGACAGGAAGTAGAAGAGATAGACGATGAAGCTGAGACAGACAGAGAAGCCGAGAGCAGGCGGAGGCCGAGGAGGGGGCCGAGGGCGGGCATGCGGGGACGCACAGGCAGGACACAGGCCCACAGAGAAAGGAGGACACGGGAGGCAGCACACGCTCAGGCGGGCAGAAGACACAGGAGACGACAGAGAACGTGGCGCCTGGCGGGGCCTCTCGCCTTCCTCCCTGCCGCCTGCCTGGGGCTCCCTTTCCCTGACACCTGCAGCGGGCCCTGTTCGCATCTCGACCCGGGGAGAGGCCAGCTGAGCTCAGCGTCCACCACCGCAGGCATCCGAGGTCCCTGGGGAATCAGGTCCAGCTGCCTCACAGACAGGGGCTCCACGTGGCCCCTCAGGGCTGGGGCGCTGTCCAGCCAGAGATTCTGCGCGTCCATCAAACTCCATTCCCTTCAAACCCACGGTACCCACGACAGCCTGGCATTCATGACACCCAAAGCTGGACGTGCCTTCTGACTGGTGGTCCTCAAGGCTTAAGAGACCAGGAGGGCCAGGCTTTACCAGGTCCCCAGCTTCCCTCACCCTTTTAGGAAGAAATGCAGAAAACCCTAAAATTCTTGGAAATCCTAAACAGAATCTAAGCTCTCTCACTGATGTTTGTCTCCTTGAGTCATTTCCGGGGTGTGTGTGTGTGTGTGTGTGTGTGTGTGTGTGTGTGACCTGGGCCCAGGGTCTAGGGAACCCACTGATGCACAGAGCTCTTTAAAAGGTCACCCACAGTCACCCAGATAGGACCACGAATGCCTCCTCTCTGAGGAGAGTGGGGTCAGGCATTCCTGGCCCAGGACTCCAGAATTCTGGCCGGTGATGCTGGGCCCGGAGCCGCGGGTGGTAAGCACAGAGGTGTGGGTAGGGTGCTGTGGTGGGTGTGGGGCTCTGCCAGGGAGGGGCCCACGTACTCGGGCTCCGTCAGCGGCGTGGTCTCGTTCGGCTCCGTGTGCTTCCCTCCGTCGTGATTCGGGGTCCGCTCCTCCTCTGTTCGCACCTCCACGATGGGCTCCTTGGACTCGTCTTTCCTGTGGAGAGAGCTCCGCTGGTTCCATCCCGGAGAGCTGGGGGAAGCAGGGGGCTTCCAGGGGAGCCAGCCGCACTCAGGTACCTGCGCCCAGCCCCAGGCTGGCGGGGGCGCGGTGCATCCAGAGCCAGAGCCCAGTGCTGCATCTCAGCCCCTACTCCTGCCAGCTGTGTGGCCCTGAGCACCTCACTCGCTCACCCATGCCTGTGTCCCCACCTGGCAAAACGGGGCAAGTAACAGTCTCCACTTGCCTAGGCGTTACGGACATCAACTGAGACGACGAATATAAAGTACTGAGGAAAGCACCTGGTGCAGACTACTGCTGAAGTCATCTATGTGTGTATACACGGTAAATACGTACATGCATACCTATGTGTATATGTAAGAATGAACACGTAGATCATGTACGTACATGTGTAAGTATATATAAGTATACACAAGTTTATGATGCATGTATATATTTAAGTATATATATATAAAGTACTAATGTACATGAACACCTGAGTATATACATGTATATGATATATATATAAGTATATGTATATGTAAGTTTGCACACGTACCTGTATATGTGTGAGTATATGTAAACACACACACATATATGTATATGTAAGTATTTACACGAATATGATGTATGTATAAGAATATGCACATGTAAGTAACACACATGTATACATGTGTGTCTACCTATATGGACTTCCCTGGTGGCACAATGGTAAAGAATCCCCCTGCTGATGCAAGAGACTTGGGTTCAAGATCCCCTGAAGAAGGGACCGGCGACCCACTCCAGTGATCTTGCCTGGAGAATCCCCCACAGAGGAGCCTGGTGGGCCACAGTCCATGGGGTCACAAAATAGTTGGACATGACTCAACTTCCCAAGAGACTAAACAACAACAACGTATGCATATATGATGCATGTATGTGCACATCCTATACGTACACGTGACATACGTAGTGTAAGTACAAACACATATGTGCATGAGTAAGCGTGTATACAATGCATGTAAAAGTATGTCTACGTACACGTATGTTTATACACAGTGCCTGGCATGGGTGGTGCCAACAACCTATTTCCTTGCTCTGTCCCTTCTGGGCTGGCTGCAGCTCAGCCCCACCTGGCGACAGTCTGTGAAGGCTCCTCTATTTGGCTCAAGATCTGTTTCTCCAGAGATGCTGGAGCACAGCTTCTGTCTGGATCGTCCTCCAGGAGGACAGGCATTCTCATCTGTTTTGGTCACTGTGTCCCCGAGTGCTTGGTGACGGTGCCATGCCCATAGCAGCTGCTGCTCCGTGAATATCTGGTGAGTGACAGGGCATGGATGGTGGCACAGCAAGTGGGTCTCTCCAGGGCAGCTCCCCTCCAGGCTAAGCTCTGACCACACCTCTCATTTTGACCTACATAGGGAATTTCTATGAGATTCTAGATGTGAGGTTGGGTTCAGGTGTCTGCTTTTAATATTTCTCTAATGCCTCGCTTCCCTTGGGGTTTGCAATGGGAAGGCTGAGGTGGCTCCCTGATTGGGGCCTGGGCCTGGGTGCTTAGCAGTGGGGGGTGGGTTTGCACTCACGAGAAGGCAGCTTTGCCCTCCTCCATGTCCTTGCCCTTGGCTCCGGGCCCAGCTTTGCCACACAGGTTGACGGCAATGCACATGAGCAGGCCACACTTGTTCAGGAAGTAGCAGGTGACGTCCACGGCCACCAGGAGCAGGACGAAGGTCACGACGAGGATGCCCACGATGGCGCCAGTGCTCAGGCCCGAGGTGGGGCTGCCGTTGGCTTGGGTGGGAGGGAGAGAGGGATGGGGGTGGTTAGTACCTGGAGATACAAACCCGGACCTGCCAAGCAACAGCCCTGGGGGTGGGATAGAGCCCACTGGACGGCCGCGGCACTTGGGTCCAGGGTGCCACCGACCCTGGGCCTTTTGGGGTTGAGACATCAGGGTCTCTTCCTATCTTCAAGACGGAGGAATGGCAGCCTGCTCTCACAGATCAGGGGATGGGGCACAAAGCAGCCACCAGCCAGGACAGGGGCTGCTCTCACAGATCAGGGGATGGGGCACAAGGCAGCCACCAGCCAGGACAGGGCCCCAGACCGGCGCCATGTCTCCGCCTCTGCTCTCAGCCCACACTCGGCTGGTCTCCCCAGGAGCCCTGGGAGCTGCCAGGGGCAGGGTCCCAGACAGGGGCAGAGGGTCTCAGATGGGGGAGCAGAGGGTCCCCAGGGCTCCCTTTGGGCTTGTGGGGACATCAGGGACAAGATGCCCCATGCCTTGCTGCTCTTTAGGAATTGCTCCAGAGGATCTCGACTTTGGCCCACACCTGCCTTCACTGCACTAGGAAGATGAATGAAACCCACCTGCTCTGGAGACATGGGGGTCTCCCCAGGCCCACCGAGCAAGGTAGAAGGTCTGGGAATACTCACCATCTGGGAGCCAGGCCCACTTGGATTTGACTTCTGGAAACTCAGCAGACTCACCCAGAGATACACTCCCGCAACGGCCGGCTCACTCACACAGGACACATGCCCACCACAAGACAAACGCACCCTCTCACATTCGAGCAACGCCCAGCATCCCTGCTCTGGCTGGACCCACTCGAATGACCACCTCTGTGTCTTACTCCCTGGTGTCCCCCTAGAATTCTCCAGGGCCCTGGGCTACTCGCAGTATCACGGAAGGACCCCAGGCTCAGCTCCAGAGCAAGCCCTCGTGGTTCGTGCTAGCGCTTGCGGTGAACCCCGGATTGCCTGGTGGTTCCCACCAGCTTCAGAAAGGCAGAGGCTGTGCTGAGGGCAAGCAAGGATCCATGCAGAGCTCTGTGGAAGCCAGTGTGGAACCATGACCTCAGACTGAAAAGTCTGTTTCATTTTCCTCTTCTGGGAGGGCAGGGTTCCGCCAGGACAGCAGTGTCATCCCACCACCAGACCCTGTCCTCCAGACCCACTGGGATGACCCGTCTGCGGATGGGAGGCAGGGACTGTGGCCAACACGACCTGGTTCTCCCTGAGCCTTTGCCTGGAGGGCTGCTGGCCACATCACACACCAGTTCACGGAAGGAAAAGGTAACCCAGGGTGATAGAGATGGAACACATCCTCTTTCTGCATTGGTCTGTGTTCCTGGGGGGCTCTCTGTGTGCCCCAGAGCCCTGCTCAGGCACAGTGGGGCTCCTTCAACAGCTGTCCCATTCTGATGGTCCTTATTTCTAACTTCAATTCAGGGTCTGGGCCACCGGCCAGCAGGTAAGAGACAACCACTCACAACCTAATTTCTACACCAGAGGAGCTGCCTAGGATCTTGAATATTTTGGCCTCCTTTGCTTCCCAGGCCCTCGCCAGGTTCTCCCACTGGCCCCTTTCAACCCTGCACTGAAGACATGGCCTGTTTCTCAGGAAGACCCGAGTCTGGAGACCGGCTCCACGCTCAGGGCACCCGGCTCTGGTCACTCTGTCTCTAGGCTTCGGCAGCAGGAAACTGACCACGGGTCCCTACGGTCAGCTAGAGCTGGTCTCCCCAGCACCACACCATCCACTCCACCTCTCTAAGGTGCTCACACATCCACACACAAAAGAAAAGAAACAGCGATGCAGGCCTTCTTGGCCTTCAGAATCCCAAAGCTGCTTCCCCGAACAAGAAGAAATATGGTCTTGGGTTTCCTCCCCATCCCGTGACTCAGGGCCAGAGGCCACTGTGGTCTCCTGACTTCCATACCCAATAGGTGTTAACTGTCTACTTCCTGCAGAAGGAGCCTAAGGTATTACTGCGGGGAAAGAATGTCTGTACTTTTGGACTCAAAGGCCCTAACACCATGTTCTGAGGTTGATACATAAATATAGTTTTAGGGGACTAGTCACGTCTCTAAGGAAGGAAAACAAACCACCACCAAGTGGTCTGTGTGGGAGAGACAGCCATTATCCACCCATGCCCTGGGCTCAGCAGACCCTCTGGAGGGCTGCATGGCTTGGAAGGCCAAAGCCAACATCACGAGACATTTGGGGAAGGGCCAGGAGGGCTGTAAGACTGATATAAAACAGAAGGCAGGGCAAGAGGTCTTCCCTCTCATTTGACATAAGATTCAAATTGCTTTCCCTGGTCTAAAATGTCCCACATGTGCGGTGGACTCTCCCACGCCTCTGGCCGTCGTAAGTCAGGGCACTCTCCACCCATATCTACCACATTACTCTGTTTTATTCCCTTCTTGACTTTCCAGGTGACTTAGTGGTAAGGAATCTGCCTGCAACTCAGGAGATGTGGGTTCAATCCCTGGGTCAGGAAGATTCCCCCGGGAAATGGCAACCTACTCCAGTATTCTTGCCTGGAAAATCCCATGAACAGAGGAGCCGGGTGGGCTACAGTCCATGGGGTCACAAAAAGTTTCAGACACAGCAACTAAACAACAATTTAGCAACTAAACGACAATTCCCTTCTTATTACTATTTCCATCTGCCATTTTCTTTTCATTGACATGAATAGAAATTTTTTTTTTTTTTTCCACACCGTGCAGCACGCAGAATCCTGATTCCTTGACCAAGGATTGAACCCACACCCCTTGCAGTGGACGTGCTGAGTCTTAACCACTGGACGCCCAGGGAAATCCCCATTGATGTGCCTTTTGTTTGGCTGCCCCACCCTCTTGAATATCCTAGCAGGCATATTTGTCTCTGTCTACCTCTTGTTCCCCAAGCAAGTAACACAACTCAACTTACAAAAAATATTTACAGAATATTTGCTGCACAAATGAGCAGTGTTTAGCCTTGGAGATGAGAAGTCTGCCTCCAAATACTTAAATATATGTCATGAGAGGGGAGAGGCAGTCTCAACCAGGGGTCCCAGGGGATGGAAACTAAGGGGGTGGCAGGCAAACTTCAGCTCAGATGAAAACAAAAAACTAGCAAATAAGAGCTCTTCAGACATGGTGTGCGCTGCCTCAGAAGATGAGCTCCCTGCTGCCAGAAGCATTAAGCAAAGGCTAGAAAATCCCTTGGTCAGGATGCTATAATGCTCTGGGCTGAGGTTCCTGCACTGGGCAGGGCCTGGGATGGAGGATGTTATCAAGTCCTCTTTAACTCTGAGAGCCTGTCATTGCATGTTAGATGTCCCACAGTCCCCAGCAAAGGACACAGCTCCTGCTAAGTCACTTCAGTTGTGTCCGACTCTTTGGGACCCCATGGACTGTAGCCCGCCAGGCTCCTCTGTCCAGGGGAATTCTTCAGCAATACTGGAATGGGTTGCCAAGACCTCTTCCAGGGGATCTTCCCTACCCAGGGATCAAACTTGTGTCTCTTATGTTTCCTGCATTGGCAGGTGGGTTCTTTATTACTAGAGCCACCTGGGAAGGCCCCCAGCACAGGATATGGGTCCCTAATGTCCGTCACCTCCACAGTGTGTACCAAGCGGGACTTTTTCCTGTAAGACTGAAACACTTAGTAGGTCCCATCTTTATTCACAGATTCTTGTGATTTTTATCTCTAGTTGAAAAATAAATACCTTTTAGCATAATGTTTCTCCACTTGCAGCAGAATTCCTGGGGCACTTTGTGAAGAATTCAGATTTGGGGGTTCCCCCACTCTAAGAAATCAGAATTTCTGGGGTGAGGCTCAGGCTCAGGATTTGATCAAGCATCCCAGTGATTCTTATGCAAATAAGAGTTTGAGGACCACTGTTTTCTAGGTTTTTCTCATCCTTGCATTACGGTGAGTAACAGTTGTTCCTATGACTCACTACTCAAGGATGAGCTGTGTAATCTTACCTGGTAGCCTTAACATTACTGATGTATTTGAAGGATGGAAAGAGAGCAAAGACTTATCCCCAAGGGATCACTCACTTTACCACTAAGAATCTAGACTTACAGAGGAAGTGAGGTGCCCCTCAAGCTGAAGAAAGGGTATGTGGTGCTTTTACAAAAAAAACGTAAGTAAAGGACACTTTTTTGTTGTTTTAGTCACTAAGCTGTGTCTGACTCTTTTCAACCCCATGGACTACAGCCTGCCAGGCTCCTCTGTCCATGGGATTTCCCAGACGAGAATATTGGAGTGAGTTGCCTTGCCTTACTCCAGGGGATTTTCCCAACCCAGGGATGGAACCCAAGTCTCTTAGGTTCTCCTGGATTGGCAGGTGGAATATTTACTACTGTGCAACCTGGCAAGCAAATAAAAGACAAACTGGGATGGCAATGAAAGAATATCCAAGTCAAGGCAACATTCATTACCTCTCGGTGGCCTTTACAGAATTGTTCAGTTTAGGAAACCAGAAGGACAAAGGTTATCTCCTACATATTGCTTAACATTTTACAAAAGGAAAAAGAAAACAACTTCTGAGGTCTCTGCGTGACCTTCCCCGACCTCTCTGCATACAAAGAGTGCCTCTTGGGAGCAATTTCTCCACAACCTCTGGGCTCTGAGCTGCCCTGAACCTTGAGGCTATGATCTGGGGCTGCTCAGCGTCTGTGGTTCCTGGTCTAGGGGGCGGGTATTGAACAGGGACCTGGCTTGCCCAAGATTGAGACATCCAAGTGCCTACACTCTTAAATGCCGCAAAATGAGAAGCCAGTCTCAGCCCTGGCAGATGACCCGGGGCCACAGTCACTGTGCCCCAGGACGGCAGTGCAGAAAGACGTGCCCATCTCCCTCCTCTGACTCTCAGGACCATTAAGCTGAGGTTCCAGTTCACTCCTGAACCCCTTGTCTGCTTGTTTCTTCCCAGACTCTGATGAACAGATGGCTAGGTCTTGGGGCTTTCAGGAGGCGTCCAACTAAGTGTGATGATAAACAGAGTAGGGTCTGCAAATGAGCACCTTCTCTCTGATTCGCTGTCACCAGGCCATTCTATGCAGCCTTTGATATGAAGTTGTAAAGGGAGCCGTGAAATCGGGAGAACGTGCAACAGAGTCGTGTGTCTGGTGGCCCAGAGCGTGCCTCTGACCCCAAGGTGACCTTCTCGGCTCTGCAAGGACACTTTCCCCTCCCCCATCTCCTGGGGGAAAGTCCAAGGAGGCATGACCCCACACAGCAGCTCTGACTTAGGAGAACTAAGAGAACCGAGCAGGGAAAAGCGGCTCCAGCGGCTAGACCTCCACTCAGTGGGCTGCAAGTCTGGGGTGCCATTTAAAGGGTCCTCTGGGGATCAAAGTAATCCATGGGGCCCTGTGAATGGAGGCGAAGGACTCTGGCAGGATACACTGTTATCAAATAAAATCCAAACACGCTGGTGAGCTCACATGAACTGTTATTTCCTTTAATAATGCAAAGGTGTAAACTTCATCAAGGCCTTGCTGATTATCTGCACAACAACGTTAGCATTCTTATTAGTAGAAAAACGTGATCCAAACCTGCCGTATAAATACTCCAAAAATGAGCAGAGAAGCCCTGTGGCGTGTGGAACGTGGGCAGCGCTGAGCCAGGGCAGGGATGGCTGAGCGGGGTGGTGTGCGCGCCCTCCTGCAGAGGGAGCCGTCTCAGGGGCTGGGGGCCACAGCCACCATGAGAGGGGGGGTGTGCCCAAATGCTGCCACCCCCGAAGGGCATTCCTTACAAACCAGGGGCCTGTCTGAATGGGTCCAACGCAAGGACCCCAGCTGGGGTCTGCCTGGCCCAGAATAAGCCGAGGAGACAGGTTCATGGATGTCAGGCTTTCCCACACTTTGGGCCCGATCCCCGCAGTCCCTTCAGAAACACTGGCTCGGGCCCTCGCCTATAGGACTGGGATGGGCTCTCCTGGGAGAATATGTGACTTCCGCCCAAGATGATATCAAGAGGGGGGCCCAGCGATGGGTCACTGTGCGAGGACCATCTCGTCCTCCTTTGCCCTCGGGATGGCGCTGGGATTCTACGCTGGGCCCGGAGGCATGTGTGCCTCTCTGCAATCCTCTCCTTGTGTCTAAGAGCCGTGTCTGCTCCTGCTGCCCCGGTGGGGCTGGAGGTGGAGGACCCCGGGGAGAGAGGTTTGCGGCGGGGCTGCAGGCCGACGGGGCTGGGGCGAGAGGCACTGCCCGGCCTCACTGACGGGCAGCGTGGGGCCTCCGGTGTCTGCACGTGACCCTCTAAACTGCCAGTGCCGAGGACACAGGACTGTTTGTGCCCAGCGACTTGGGCAGTGTCGCCCCGAAGATCATAGGATCACAGTTGGTTTCCCAAAGGGAAAGGCTAGTCTTTGAACGTTAAAAAACAACAACAGAACTAAAAAATGAAGGAACCAAACAGAACAAAAATCAAACTTCTGTGGAGATGCTCAGAGATGAGACATGTGAAATGGTACGCGACCACAAGAAGGACCCCTGAGCACAGACACTGATGCTACTGAACAGGAATCTCCACGGGGACTGTAACGAACACATCCCACTTCCTCTCGTGGGCACGTGGGGGATGGGGTGTACCCCCAACAACAGAGGAGCAGCTGGCTTCCACCAAAATTTGAAACACGTCACTGAAGCCACTGACAGATGTGGTGGTGGCGGGGGGTGGGCTTAGGGACACTCTGGAAATGGGACTGGCTGGCTGATGGGGTGGCGGTGGGGCTCAGGTTAGGGACACTCTAGAAATGGGGCAGGCTGGCTGAGTTCTGATTCATCGACGCTCAGGACTCGCCCCACCTTCAGCTCCACTGAGCGTGTGTGGGGAGGGGTTGTGACTCAGGCCAGGCTTAAAGCAGATGCTTCCAACCTGGGGGACTGTCACTTAGGCAATAGGGTGGGTCACAGTTGGACCACATCTGCTGAGACACGAGGTCCATGGCTGATCTTTAGCCAGGCAGCAGAAGTCACCCCGAATGGGAGACATGACTTTCCAGAGCCCACAGGTGCTGGGCACATCCTAAACAGCGCCTGGTGCTGGTTATACTACCAGGACCAAAGCGCCTCCCAGAATGTGGGATCAGCCCCAGAAAACACCTGACTAAGTCGGAGTTCTTCCGCTGTCTGGGCAACATGGCAACTGAACGGTGCCCATCTGGCCAGCAAAATGCTCTGGTGGATTGCAGCGGGCTTACCATGGGCACTGAATGCAAGCAAAGCCAACTGCTGACTGCAGGGCAGAGGAGGCGCACGGGGTTAGAGTGGGGACGCGGGTGGCTTTAACTATCTGATGCGAGCTTTAGAGGGCACCTAGAAACCTTCCTCTGCTACATCATCTTCAGTTAAGAACCAAACTGCGACCAGTAGCAGCCATGTAAAGACTTGTCTGTAAGTTTTTACAGACAAGGTTTTTACGTGTAAAAACCTAGCGTAATGGTTTTTATATATATACAGGGTCTAAAGAAAAGAGCTCCCAACATTTTCATACTCTGCGGAAAAAAGGGGCAAACTTCGTAGGAAGTGGCGCAAACGTTATCTGTGGGTGGGAATAACATGTCTGGAGGTCCAGCTTGTTTCCAACCGCCAAACCTTCCTCTTCCACAGAGAGCTTGTTGGCGTGGCCGTGGCAGTCCTGATAGATTCTTCCAAAGGAGGGGGGCACTGATCATTCTCATAGGAACTGGGCTTTTAAGCAAATTTAAATTTTCGTGTGTGTGTGTTCAAGTTCCTAACAGAGCAAGAGAAGAGTCACTGCAGAGAAAAGCAATGAGACAAAGGTGTAGGATGCGGAGGAGCCTCCCAAGGTCGCTGCAGGTGCCAAGCAATGGGTCCCCAGAGAGAATGTGGTTGTTTAAAAACAAATGTGGCAGTGGGGATGTCCCAGTGACGTCCAAGGTGGTATATGCGACGACAGACACAGGGAGGGGAGGGGGAAGGAGGAAAGAGGAGGAAGAGACAGAAACAGAGGAAAAAAATAGATAAAAAGAAAAAAAAATTAGGTCAAATACAGAGAATGCAAGAATCCAAGGTTAATTCAACTTCGTAAATTAAGCTGACAAAGGTTAGAGAACTGAGTTCAGTGCGGTATTATCACCATAAGGCCAGTTCTGCAGCTCAGCAAGGCCACAAGCAGCACAGCAGGGTGAATTCAGGGGTTAGGGGTCAGCGAGCAAATGAAATTCAAGTGAGAGAACAGAAGCCTCCACGGTCAAGTACAGGAGTCTGATTAGGAAAGTGTTACCTTTGATAAGGGAGGTCAGGAGCCTTCAGGTCTCCAGAGTTTTTGACACATGGGGACAGAAATGTATCTGATCACTGGTCTGTGCGCATCAAACTGAGCACAGGGACGGGGCTGACTTCTCAGCAAAACATCGGCCTCCTCTTCCTGCAGCAAAAGCCCACCCCACGCCTGGCGGTCTTAAAGGGGACCTAGTTCTGTGCCTCTCACCTCCAGCGCCCGCTGACCACAGAATTCCACCATCAACGTGCAGCTCGTAATTCAGAGGCGTGATCCGCAGGTCCCAGAGGAGGAGTCTTAACCAGGCAAGCTCTTGCTAAGACCTGTGCAGTAGAGCCTGGAGCCCTGGTGGGCGAGGTGAGCAGCCCGTCCTCTCCGTTAACGGGGCAGCTGGGAGATTAGCCAGAAGGGCTCTGATCACGCCATGGGCAGGACTCCCCAGAATTTCTGTATCTGAAACGCAGTGGCCCCAACTTCTCCAACCCCAGGAGCTGATGCCGCTGGCAGTACCCCATCTGGGGACCCAGCGTGTTGGAATCACCACCTACGGAGGCTTACCCGAGGAAATAGATGTCAGCAGGACTGTTTCACTGCAAAGGAATCACTCGGGCTTCTCACTCCCCGAGCTCCTAAGTGCCCCGTAAGAGCCGAGCGGATCTGGACACGCCCACCAGACTGTCGATATCAGGGAAAAACTGACCCAAGAATGCAGAGACAGAAAGGGCAGAGGACAGACAGGGCACCTCTGTTTGGAGAGCCTGCACATCAGTGAGGAGACCATCGCTTGCAGTCACACCCAGATACCACGGCGTCATCACTGACCACGTGGCCAGTGTCTGCAGAGACACGCCCGCCCTAGCCTGTGCTGAGGGGTCTCCCTGCCAACACGGAGGGGAGGACCATGGATGCGTCTCATCTGTGGCCGCCAACTCCCTGGGGGCCTGCACACGTCTCTCAGACACACACACACACACTCACGCACAACCAACCATCGGGGGATCACACACTGATCTCATTTTGCGCCTACTCAACTAACCCACTGCCACACACACAGCCCTGTGTCACTACTGTGACATGTCCCTTCTGGCCTCTCTCCCCCTGGGATGAGCGATCATGACCACTGAGCTGAGAGCTAGGGGGCAAGCACTCTGGACAGGACAGACAGGATGGCGGCCAAAGAAAGGCCACCAGGAGGTTGGGGCATCTTCCTATCAAACTTGGATGCTGCCCAGAGTTTTTGGGGCTCCCTCTACTAAGCTGCAGTTGTATGTTCTGTGCCCGCCTCTCCTGCTTGTGGTCAGTATGTGGCTGGTCAGGAAAGCAGAGAGGGACGATGAAGATCTCTTTCTGCTCCATGGGGTTTGGTCAATGAGGAGTCTGGCCATCAGCAGCAAGGTAGCTGGGCCAGGAAGCACAACTCTCACTTTATTCCCGCACTTGAGTTGGTCCCTGATCCCTAGAGATGGATCTGCATCTCTTGGAAGGGATGCATCTCCCATCCTGGTCTCTAGCAGACTGGACTGCCTTTCACAGATGGGGGTTTCCAGCACCTACATTCTCCACTTGATCTTTTTCAAGTGGCTCCATTTAATCTTTGTTTCAATTGTGAGGCCCTTGGCAGAGGGGATTTTTAACTAACTGGGCACCATCTGTTCCTTCTCTTGGGCTCCCCACAGAGAAGAGAATTTGGACCACGGTGGTGCAGGTAAGCAAGCATCAGACAGAAAGCGCTTAAAAACAGGTTCGTGGGCCTTGTATGAAATGGTAGATAGCAGATAAGATCTCAGAAAAGGATCCTTCCTCAATCAGCATCCAAAGCTTGGCTAGAGCTGGGGCCTTTCCCACCTGAGGGGTTCCCACGGACTGGCTTACCATCAGTCCTCCAAGGCTGATGGACGACACAGGACCTTCACCCAGGATGCTTGCCCAAGCCTTCCTGGGGGTCCAGTCCAGCTCAACCTACTGCACAGCTCGGTACAAAGCAAAACTAAGCTCTGCATGGGCAACCAATCATGAGGATGGCTGTAAGCAAGCGAGTTGTCAGGGGCTATTCAGGCACATTAGGAGGTGCAGTGCTTGTGCATTAATTCAAAGCAGGAAACTCACAGAAAGCAGAGGGGTCATACCTGGGATGGCTGTGGGCTGGGCTGAGGTCCTGAACACAAAGTGCGCCGCCTTGGACTTGCCCTGCTGGTTCTCGGCCACCACATAGACCTCGTACTCAGCATTCCAGTCCAGGGACTTGAGCATGATGTGGTCACTGCCAGATGGGAGCCTGATCTCTGGTTTCCACTCGGAGGAGAGCTTCTGGGAGAAACCGGCAAGAAAGATACGAGACACCAGCAAGCTTTAGGTGAAACAGCTGGTAAGACCAGCCAACAGGAGGAATGTGAGGGAGTCACTAAATACTGGGGCAAAACGAAAATAAAAACCAGAGATATGGGGCATAGCTTTTATTACCAGCTTGAAAAATCTGAAGGCAAATGATCCCGCAGGTCAGAAGGTCAACCTTGGGGGCTTGCAAATAAGAACAGTGGCAGATTCCCAGTGTGGCATGGGGTCAACCCTTTAATGCCCCGTCCATTACCTTGAGGGCGTGCAGGGACCCAGGCTACGCTCTGGAATGCTGGCACATAGCGTAAGGACGCATGTCTGCTCAGCCACTCAGTGGTGACTGACTCTTTGCAACCCTACGACTGGAGCCTCCCAGGCTCCTCTGTCCATAGGATTCTCCAGGCAAGAATACTGGAATGGGTTGCCATGCCCTCCTCCAGGGGATTTTCCTGACCCAGGGATTGAACCCGAGGTTCTTAGGCCTCCTTCCACTGGCAGGCGGGAAGCCCTATCCTAACGGTGATGTAGAGGATGATCCAACAACTGTGACTCTTGTCCTGTTTTAGAATGTGGGTCACACTCAGGTGTGTGCTCACCTCTCTGACACGGGGACACAGCACAGATTCCACTTTTATTAAAAGCATTAAAAACTATCAGTTACAGAGCACCCGCTGTATGCCAGGGCCTGGACTGAAGGCTTTCTGCACATTTTCTCACTGCATCCCCACAACAAACCTGCGAGGGCTTAGGCCAGGCCCTCACTAAAGCTGATGATGGGGAACGGGGGGAGAGAACGGGTGACTTCCCAAAGCCACAGAGGCAATCGAGTTGCGGGCAAGTGCCTCTGGGCCCAAGTGGGGATGTATCCTCTCACAGGAGGGAGCGCAACACACATATGCTGCAGGGAACAGGGTCTCTCTATTCCATGCAGTGTGAGCTGGTCTCTGAGGCTGCAGCTGGAGGTGTTGCTGGAGGGGCTGCTGTCATGGCCTGTAGTGGCCAGCAGAGCACTCCCAGGACATAATTTCAGGCACAAAGCTGGAGTTAGAGGGGCCCCCCCTTGGCTCGAACGTTCTTTCCAGTCCTATCCTACACATCTGCCGGTGAATTTGTTCTGGGTGGGAGGGCTTGACACATGTCTACTGGATGATGGGCTGTTCCTGAAAAGAGCAGAACACACTAGCAGTGTCCTCTGGAAGGTGAGCTAGCCTATGGCTGAGGCTGGAGGAAGTTACATTACAGGAAAGCCAGCCATCTTCCAGGCAAAATGCTTTGTATCAGCCAGAGAGATGCCTTTAGGGTCGTGATAGCACACGTGTCGTGGCCATGATAGTGTGGGGAAATGCTGGGAGAGGGGCTCACAACCTCTGAGTCTAATAGAAAGCCAGACTACCTTCACAGGGCTCTAAGTTAGCTCCTGCGAGAGTGAGCATGTGTCCCATTTTAATGTAAAACAAAGAAATTCAGCTCTTTGTCTTTTGTCTTCTTTCTCTGAAAGGCTTCTTTCCTTGGCAAACATCATTGCAAAAGAGATGGACAGAATCTAAAGCAAATATTATGTTACATAATAAATATTAATAATGTATAATAATCAAAATATTTAGCAACAGTTGGGATTTCGAAGTGAAAGAGAGAGGATGGTTAAGGTTGTCAAAACGTAACATATCCCAGTGTTTTGCCCGGCTGTCTTTTTAAAGCAGACCTGCCCAGCACTGCCAGAATGACCCTCCTGAACATTGACATTCGATGGGGCCTCACACGGCGGTATTTCCTGACCCAGCCTGCATGGTAGCAGTGGTTATTAGTTACCGAGTATAGAGTTTTCCCAGTGTCAGGCAAGTCTCAGGTTCTTTGCTTGTACTCTAATAACCAAGCTTTACAACAACTTGATAAGCCATCCCCCTTTTACCAATGGAGAAATGGAGGTGATGGACCATTGGGTGACCTACTCGGGGTACAGGCTACTAAGTGGTAAGGTTGGAACTGGATTCCATGTCTGTCTGGGCCTCATCAGCCCAACAAATGCCAGAGGCATCCCCCCACCACACTGTCCGCTTCCAGCGGTTTCCATGGGGCCAGCTACTTGGTACTTGTATCCTATTCCACATCGAGGAAGTTACAGGGACCTCTCAGCCAGTGATGCCTCTGGGCCGGGCCTTACAGAGGTCAACTGAGGTTCCTAACCCCATATCAGGCTCCAACCTGGCTTCGCAATGAAGTAGGAGGGGGCTGAGTGACTGACAGGTGGCCCAGCAGCTAGGAGGTGTTCCCAGGGTGCGGTGGGGGGCTCTGTACTGACTCTCTGCAAACCTAACCAGGTTAGGGCTTCCACCAGGTTAGGGCTTTGATCAGTAGGGGTTGATCAAAAGGCAGAGACGGAGTTAAGTCAAACTTTTTGGAAAAAGCCTTTCTTGGGTGCTATTTGAAGAAAAAAAACTCCACTCAGGTTATTTTCTACTGTTAAGAAATCCTAGAAAGAGGCTATCTGCAATGCTCAGATGCTGTCTCTAAATCTCCAAGCAATCGGTTATGGTTGGTGATGGCCAAGTATCATTCTAAGACCAAAAAAAAGAGGGGTGATTTTCAGTTTGGGCGCTGGGGATGAAAGGTGGAATGTCAGAAATCTCTGATGGGCAATGGGCAAACCAGGAAGAGAAAAGGCTAGGGCCAAGCTCATGGGTAGCGGCACAACCACAGGTCGAGTGGGCTACACTAGAGTGGAGGGAAGCTGAGGGAAGGAGACGGTTTAGGAGCTGAGGCAGCCCAGGCCAGGGGGCTTAGAGCCCCGTCTCTTCAGTCAGACAGACTTGGATTCAAACCCTGGCTGCCTGACTGTGTGAGTCATGTGGTCACTAACTGCATAAACCTCATTCACTTCCTCTGTAAAGTGAGGATAACTGTTGAGACCAACTTCTTAGGGTCCTTGGGGGGAGAAAATGCATGTGATCACGGGCCCACATGCTTGGCCCATAAGGCACTTTATCCAAGTGTGTTCCAAGGTATCAGTATGTTATTTGCAAAAAAGTACTGAATGATGGGAAAATAACTTTGCAGAAAAACCTAGAAAGCAGAAAAATCAGTCATGGGTGGGTTTATCATTCCCAAAATCATTCTAGAGGTTTTATAATGGTCTCAGTGTGTGTGTCCATTCTATATATCGCACGTGTGTGCATGCATGCTCAGTGATGTCCCACTCTTTGTGACCGCAGTGGACTGTGGTCTGCCAGGCTCCTTTGTCCCTGGAATTTTCCAGGCAAGAATCCTGGAGTGGGTTGCCATTTTCTACTCCAGGAGCTGTTCCCAACCTGAGGGTTGAACCACCCTTGTTTCCTGTGCATCTCCTGCATTGCAGGCTGATTGTTTGCCACTGAGCCACCGGGGAGGCCCCATATATAGCACAGTGAACTATATTCAACACCATATGATAAGCCATATAGAAAAGAATATAAAAAAGGAATGCATACATGTGTAACCGAATCACTTTGCTGCACAGAAGCAATTAACACAACATTGCAAATCAACTATACATCATTAAAAAAATAGAGAATTGAAAAAAAAAATAAAATGGTCTCAGTGTGGATATGACCTAAAGGCTGTAAGTCAGTCTTTGAATTTAAAACCCTAACCTGGGCCCATGAGCCACCTGCCGGGCACATGGGCTGCCCTGCCCCCTTGCTCTAAAGACACTGTTGGTCCAGCAGGGCGGGTGTTAGGGTTGTGGGTTGCAAGAAACCCGGGAAGGAGGCTACTCACCGCTCGGTATTTGACCAGGTAGTGTCGGATGGGGGAGCCGCCGTCGTCTTGCTTGATCACCTTCACCTTAATAGAGTTTCCATCCTCTCCCATCTGCCCTTCGAGCTTAGGTGCACTGGGTTCCCCTGAAACAGCCAGGGAATTCACATGACATTTTCATCCACACAATGAAAATCCAGTCCATCAAAATGAGATGCAGTGATGGAGTGGGGCTGGACTCTTGATTTCTCAGCAATTCACATGGTTCAAAAGCAAAACATGTAAAACTCTAAATTCCAGTTAGATGCCTCAGTCTTGACCCAAACTGAGAACGCCTTTCGAAAATGTTCTGGGAAACCACCCTCCCTCCTAGTATAGTCCTTTCACCATTTTAAAGAGAGGATTTTTTTTTTTTTTTTTGGTCTGTCTCTTCCTAGTGCTTGCATTTTCTGTTAGCTGCTCCTACAACTGCAGATTTAACTTTTATATAAACCTGGTACATTTTAAGGAACAGCCTGAAATATGGGAAAATGTAGGCATTTAAGGAGAAAAATACCCATAAAATAAGTTTTCAAAGCAGCCTATTATTTTTTCCCTGGGATATATGATCTATTCGAGGGGTTGTGAGCAGCTTTTGCATGAATTAAATTTTATGACTTAGAGTCATTAAAAAAAAATAACAGGTTTCCACTTGTGATTAAGTAAAGCATGATTTGCCATAGGCAAGTTTCCTGTAAGCATTCTGCACTTGGGGCTCAACTGCCTTGGTGATAATCCTTGGTGCCTTGTATTAATGGAACGTTCATTAAAGTCTTTTGTGAGAAGAGAGAGGGGAAAAAAATGTCTTCAGCATTTCTCAACAGAAAAAAATGTCGATGTTTCTCTATTTTTTGCAGTAACATTGTGAATCCAGGTTGAGAAGAAAGATGAGCTTGTATGTGACCAATTCTGAGGGCTGGGATGGTTCTCCTGTAAGATGCTAATTTATTTTAAGAGAAACTATTTCATTAGTATATGTTGAAAGCCATGAGATGACAGAACGTCTGTTATAAAAAGTTAAAATGAAGATTTCAAACACCTGGGACCCTGGCGCTTCTGGTGGAAACCATCTCTTGTATCTATTTCATGACTTCAGACAGAAGATTTGCAAAGCCTATAAAACAGTTACCTTCTGGGTGGGTGGTCCTGGCTTGTTCTCTGGAAGACAGAATCTCAGATATGGGACAGAAGAGCCGGGGGAGGCTTGTCACCAGGTTTTGGACCTCATCACCCACAAGTATGTTGCTTGGTAAGGCCAGCCCACCCCACCCAACTCACTCAGTTGCGCTGGGAACCTCATGATGGCCGCGGGGGCTGCTTTTCCCTTTGAGACCAGGAGGAACCAGAGGCAAAACTGACGAGAGCCCTGCTACTCGGTCTGGGTGGGCCCCTGGCACACCCCCTGGATTGCAAGGTGCCCCTGTACTGGCCATGGGGCTACAAAAAGCGGCAACAGGGAGGCTGTGTAATCTTAATGCCTGTGGGATAAAGTATTTACGAAAAGTTGTGCTTATGACTGGCCTCCTTTAATCAGTGACTCAGGAAAAAGAAAAACAAAAAGATAAATGGGCTTCAGATAGACTTGTCTTGTTTTTACACCACTGTCTAGCCACCAGCAGCAATTACTCAGTGGAAAATACTTGGAAATTCTGTTTAGATAATGTCTAAGTGTGCACGCTTTTCTAATTCTTTTGGACCATTATACATCTTAGACAATAATTAATTATGCCTTATGCCCCATCAGACATATCCAGTGCTAAAAAGAAACTCCAAGTGAAATCTATTTTAGAGTAGGGAAGGAAGTCTGTGTAGATTCACCAATGCTGAACAATGAAGCAGGAGGTGCGGAAGAACATTACAAATTCTACTCTCTCACTGAACTGGGGTGACCACCGCATGCTGGTTAGCCTGTGGCTTTCCAGGCGCTAGCAGTGCAAGTCCTTTACCCTGGACAAACCCTTAGTCCCAGGTGAAACGGGATGTTGGTAACCCTGGGCTGAATGAAGACTCACATCAATTGTAATAACTTTCTGGATTCAGAATTGCAACACTGACTCTGTGATTAATGATCTCTTTGCCTGAAGAGGGAGAGGAGGAGGTGGCATCAGTGGCCCTTCCAACACACCCACCAGGCAAGGACCTGTCGCTCCCCCGAGACCTCCCAGGAAGGGAAATAGAGATTATTCCACTGGGGCTGCTCTGCTGCCGTGAAGATACCTTTAGAACTGAATGCTACAGAGGCCACAGCAGAGCCCAGGGGGTTTAGTAGCCACCACCTCAGTCTCCAGGTTTGCAAAACACCAGATGCCCCCAAGGGTTCCTTCTTATTCTGACATCACTGTAACGGTCACTGTGCTAGGACAAGCTCTCAGAGCACCCTGGCTGTGTTCATGATGCTGTAAAACATAGGACACCAAATCTGGGATGCACAGTGAATTTTAGGGAAATGCGCCCCAAGATAAACAATTCAATATCTCCTTGCCACAAAATTGCCCATTTTTCTACAAATTAAAAAAAAAAGTCATTTCAAAAATTCCTGTCTTTGAAAAAACAGACCCTAAGAATCTTCAAAGATATGTGAACAAAAATCTCGCCAAGGAAACCTTGTGAAAACCAAAAGCCCTAATTACCTGCTCTTATGTTTGGATTTGCTTCAGAAAAAAAATATAGACGGAATCACAGAGAAATCACTCAAAACTATACCATGGAACACAATTCTAACATCTACAGAAGTTAGAACACTATAATTTGCCATCATTTTATTTGAGTGACTACCATGGAACTCTGATATGTATTGCTTTCTCATAGAATTCAAGACATTTTATATCATATCATATCATGTATGTATTTTTTTACTTTTTGGCTATACCACACGGCCCGTGGGATCTCGGCTCCCTGACCAGGGATCTAATGTGGTTAGATCTAACCCTGCCGTGGAAGCACGGAGTCTTAACCACTGGACCGACAGGGACGTTCCTATATTATATCATTTAGAGTGCTTTAAAGATGATTTATTCACCAAATGCACATTCAGTATCTATTAGGTACCATGTAGTCCATTAGGCGTTTGAGTTTCAATGGTGATTAAAACAAGATTTTGTTTGCTAAGTGAAAAAACTTACTCAATTCTTATTCAGTTCTTTGAATTGTGGGGCCCTTGTACAGAAATCTAATTTTTCCTATGATGGTGTTTCTAAAGGAAGATCCTATTGGACTAATATCATAGAGATTATGACTAACTTTATGGCCATGCAATTGCTGTCAGTACACACAGATGTGGAAAGAGTGATATTTGTTTAATCAGTTGCCTTATTCATCTTCAAATGTTCACTGGGAGCCAATATTTTTAAAGATTAGAAATGGGGTGAAAGAAATGATTTCCTAAGCTCTCTGCAAAGAGAATGTTCCAGCCCTGCCTGATGAGGGATGCCAAAGAAACGGGCCTGCATTCAGGAGACTGGCTGCTTTATTGAACACATTAAGAGAGGAAATTATTTAGAGGGTCCCAACATAGCAGCAGCAGCAGCAGCAGCAGCAGCAGCAGCAACATGCACTCTGTTCCGAGATGGATGCTCTGATTGAAATCATTATGGGTAATTTCAGCAAAACCAATATTGTAATTATTTGTAAATGTTGGTTTGCAATTCAGCAGCAATCGGCAGGTGGCTCTGAGAAAACCCCTGGGGTTAATTATACCCTCTGAGTTTAGCTTTAACCGTGAGTCAAATTTTTTTCCCCAAATATTTTATGTAAAGACTAAAACAGTGGTATTCGTAAAAATAAACCTTGTCGATAACAAACATAAAATATCAGGCAGTTCTGGTAGTTTCTAGAAGGATGCACATCATGTATGCAAGGAAAAAAAAAAAGAAAGAATGTACCAGAGAGACCACATACAGTCAAAAATATTCCTGGCAGGTCCTATAAATTCCCCTTAGAAACCATAATTGAGATGTGTATTTCTGGCCATGCAGATTGTAGGTTCTTCTTTATAATTACGGTGCTACTGGGCCCTAAAATCAGAGTCAGCTTCATGTCTTTCCCCGAGTCAGCAGAAGCCTTGGGATCAGCAAACTACTGCTGGATATCTGAATCCCACAACAAAAATTCTAGCAAGCCCAGGGCCTCTGAACAGCAATTGTGAATTTTGGAAGGAAAACAATATTCTACTTCTCACTCAAAGAGCTCAAGAACCGAGAGTTGTACATTCTGAATGGAACGCTAATTGGCTGACAGGCCTCCCTGAGACAGGCTGGACCTGGGTTCCCTCTTCACTGCCTTTGCTTTCTCTCTCATCAGGACCCCACAGGGGCTTCTGAGAAAACCCAATAATGGGCATAGGGCCTGCATTAGAACCTTTTACTATCAAATAAGATTGCCTGGCATTAACAACACTATTTGCTCTGCTTATCCTAATGCCTCTTCCCCCTTACTGATTATTTCTTATAAGTGATTTTAAAGTGTTGGTTTTAAGAAGTCCAAAACATATGATGCAGCCGATCTGATGCACCTCTTTGATTTTTCCAACTCAGGAATATTCACAATTACACCAAGAGGTCAGAAGTTTGAATGGGCCTTGGGGGGATCAGCAAATTACCAAAGGGAATCAGGATTAATTATTAGACCACTAATTCTCCTTCCTCAGACCAACCTCTTAGCCCTAATGTCAAACAGAACAATGTGATCTATACCACACACAATCCTGGAGCCTCAGAACCTCCCTGATGGTGCTTTGGCAGCAGACCTGGCCATTCTAGTCAGAGGTGGTTTTCTTATACCCGAAGAGTGGCCGGCAGTGCTTGGGCCGGCACCGATTTGTCTCAAGCACCGCTCCCCCAAACCAGGCCTTCGGAGGAAAGCATTCTTTTTCTCCTGAACACTTTTCTCCTAATTGTCAAGGATTCACTGCGCTAGTGTGGCCTGACCCTTCATCATCCTCGTCCCTGGCTCTGAGGAGTGCTGGGGTACAGAATGAGTGGTCATGGGTGTGGCCAACTCCCTCGTTTCTACAGAGAAAAGATGCTTGGCTCTCTGCGGCCATGCTCACGGAGGCACCCAGTCCACAAAGCTTTCCAGCGCGAGTTTTCTCAGGAATTGTGAATGAGTGCTGGGGGTAGGGTGGGGAGGCTTGGCGCTACCGAGGATAAGTTAAACAGCGATAAATGAACTCTGACAGACCGAACCACAGAAATACCAAATCCCTTCTCGTGGGTGTCATGAAAACACCAACAGATTAATTGATCAATTATCTTTGTTTCATCATCCTAAAAAGAAAATATGACTACGAAGGTATGGCTTGTGGTTATGGGGCTGATCCAGGCTGAGGAAGTTAAAGACAGAAATAACTGCCATCACCACCAATTAACTCGGCTCCTGCCTCCGAGGCCACAAGGGGGGTGGGGGTTGTGAACATCTCCAACATTAGTTCCTGGACGATAGGTGAGTTATGAAGAAGCATGAGGCTCCTGGGAGGTTTCAACCCTCCTCCTGGTAAACCCCAGGGAAATGGGCACTTTCCATGGCCCCCAGTCTCTGCCCACGGGATTCGGGCTGATATACATCACTGACTTGGTCCCTTCACGCTAGCTTTCTACCCTGGTAACCACCAGTGCAGGGAATCCTTGGGAATAAAGGCAATTAGAACAGAACCCCTCGTGAAAAGTCTATGTCGACCTGCCAGAGACCGTGGCAATCCAGACACACAGCTGTAAAAAATAAAGGAGGGGGTGGAAGGGATGGTTAGTGATGTTTTCAATCTAAGAAGGAAGAGTGGGTGTTAAAAGAGTTTAGTTCATCAGAATCAGCATTTCCTAGTACGAGTCAGTGTCAGTAGCTAAAGAAAAAAAGATCATTATAAATGGGTGGGGAGGGATCCATGCTCAAACATGCTGCACGCGGACGGGAGGGCGGGGAGGGTGCAGGGGGCGTCTCATCACACGCATGCTGGTGGGGAGGGGAGTCCCATTTACACAGAGTCCTCGGTAGCTGATGGAGTCACCAGAGGAAGCAGGCCCTGCAGTTATGTGATGCTGTGATAGTAGAAATAAACTTTGACATCAGGGGGCTCAAAGTTTTGCTTCCAGCAAACCCAGGCCTGTGCCCTTGGGCCATGCGTCTGCGCTTCCCTGTCATGGACCCTGCCTGCAGAACTCTGTGGGCTCAGGGTCCAAGTGACCCAGGGCTGGTGCTCAATGCCTGTGTTCATCTCTCCTCTTCTGGACAGAAACTGATGGTGTACAGGACATCCAGCATACATTAAACACATCCTAGGCAATTTGGCGGGGTGGTGGTGGAGGGTAGTGGACACTGAGTTTAATCATTTGTGGGTGTACAACCTACCCATTGCTCACTAAACCATTTTCATTAGGCCTAACTCACCTGAAACCCTTACTTAAGCCTAGAGGAACCATGCCTAACTAAGTTTTATTTCTCTCCCCTGTGAATTTTATTTGCTCCAGCCTCTCCATTCCCTTCCATTCTATTACTAAGGGCCATTTCCTGCTGTGTCTTGCTCATCTGAGTAACAGTCCTCTGCCTGCCCGCCTTGCAAAAAGCAGAAGAGGAGTGATTTGATGAGGGGGTGATCAGACTTTGGAATTCCACAGTCTCCCAGTGTTTTAGTACTGGCCACATTTCCTACTGACAGCTAAGACCACAGCTAAGGTGTGTTTCTAGGGCAGCTGCGAGGAACACCTTCAAGCATTTCTAGCCTCGCTTAAAATGTCTGCGAGAGATAGCTCCTCAGAGGTGTGAATTAGCTTCTATCTTGTGCTTCATTCTGAATCACAGCATTGCACAGAAATGACTAAACTTGGGTTTAAAGAAGAAACTATGGTTTCAATCCAGTTATCTGCTCATACTTCAGCTTCCAGGGGGAAGGTTCAGCATCTGAGCAGTCATCTCAAGTCTGAAAAGTGCCTTTCTCCCTTGAAACCACATTTTTGGAGTGGGACTGGGAGTTTAGACAATTGTAGGCTCCCAGCGTTTTTTCTTCTGCCTTAAGATTCACAGATCAAGGTAATTTTTAAAGCTAGGTCCAAGTTCTTAGCATAACAGAGGTTCCCTGACTTGGGGACCACATCTGGTACCATGCATGTGTGGTCAGTTTTGTCTGACTTTTTGAGACCCTGTGGAATGTAGACCACCAGGCTCTTCTGTCCATGGGATTTCTCAGGCAAGAATACTGGAGTGGATTGCCATTTCTTCCTCCAGGGGATCTTCCCGACCCAGAGATCGAACTGGCGGCTCCTGCGTTGGCAGGCAGATTCTTTCCCAGAGCCCACCTGGGACGCTTCAGGGACATCCCTCCTTTATTTCATATGATGTAAATGCTGAACATCCTCTTGTTTGAAAATGAGGACCCTCCCAACCAAGATCCTGTCCAGGAGTCTGACTGTAAATGGGACTGACTTGGGGCTCTGTGGCCATGCCCAGAGAGCTGAAGTCCTCACACGGGTCAGTGTGCAGGGTGACGGGTGCCACATACAGGGTTCACACACGTGGGGCGCACGGGACACAGGGCAGACCAGGGACAGGGCACATGCGAGACGAGCGGCTGATGGTCTTGTTTGTGTGGATGTCGCCCAATCAGCTCTCTGAGAAGCGAGGTCGCCGGGGACCCCTCGCATGCACGGGCACCCTGGGGGGTTACTGGTGTTAGTTTCGCTTTTGTGATCATCGCAGCCTATATGTGTCTCAGGTTGTGATGTGAAGTACACATTTCCAGTTAGGAGGGAATGGCACGCATGTGACTCCCAGGGCAGGTTTGAATGGGTGTTTGATTTTACTCGGGCGGAGCTGTGAGCAGAGGCTTCATTTTCCTGTCACGGTCATGGTAAGCAAGAAATGCATTTATAGGATTGTGACAGTCACAATATTAACGAATTATTTTGTCACTCCTTTGAGCTTAATTAGGCTATAAGTTTATTTCCTTCGCTGCAAGGGTCAATGGTATGCTTTTGAATTACATGGCGATCATCAGTCATGGTAATTGTTTTTTTTTTATTTTTTATTTTTTTTAGTCATGGTAATTGTTAAATGACTTTTGCTTTGATTTTTCTTTCCTCCTGCCTGGGGCGGGTGGCAGGTCACTTGCAAAGTGCTATCTTGGAGATTACAGCCAAACTGCTCTAATTCCAAATTCTTAAATCTCTCATTTCAGAAAGTCCTCAATCTGCATGAATTTTATGAAACACTCTCACTGGTTTCAAGCAAATACAACCTTTGTGATGGACATTTCTCTCTGTAGGTGTTCAATGTTATGTTTTCATGGAAATGTGACATTTTATAACAACTGTGCTTTGGAGAACTACTGGATAAAGTGAGATAACTATGCTATAAAGCTCACTTACAACATTACTTCCTGGGAAATAAAGTTTATGAACTATCTGGTAAAAATTCAAGGGTGCAAATTTGGCTGTGGTTAAAGTGATTTTACTGTAGCCAGATTTCTTGAAGCAAAACATTAAATTGAAGGCTGTCTTGGTATCAAATTGTCATCTAAAGGCTCCAAAGGTTGATGAATTTTGGATGTGCATTGAGAACAAGAGGAAATCTCTCAAATGAGTTCGCTTAGGAAATCCGAGACAGGAAGAAATGAGTGGGCCCTATGTGCCAGGCTGTGGTCCCAGATTTATTTCATGATTCAGAACAAAGAGTTTTACCTTCTGTTCACCAGCGTGGACGACATCATCAGCACCATGCAAGCCACATGACAAAGTCACATGATACGCACGCACATGATTGGTTGAAAGGAAAGTGGAGGAGATCACATGGAAAATACAAAAAAATTAAAAACTGATGTAAACAATGGGCAGGGAGAAAAATCAACAACAAAATCACAGACTAAATAAAAGGAGAAATTAAATTAAATTAGCAGCATATATAAGAAACATTGGGAGGGCAGTAAAACTGCCCAGAAATAGAAGACTATTAAATCATAAAGAGCATTTGGTTAACAACACCGATAAGCATTAGATACAGCTGCAACACTGCATATTAATACCACACCAAGGAGCATGGACACTTGTTTTGAAATGGGGAGTTGTCTCTGCCAGGACCCGGATGCCAAAGTCAATCCAGGAGACTGCTGAAGGAGAAGAAAAAGGCAAGTTATTCTTCACAGATTCCAGAAATGTCTCGGCATCCTTGGGAAGCAAGGGCAATGAAATAGAGCATGGTCAGGAAGGAGGAGTCCCATGACTGGGTGCCCTGGAAGAATAAAATATCATATTACATTGAGAAGAGTCATTCCATGTTTCCTTTGGAGCGATGAGGAGGGGGTTGTGGACTGAGGGAAGTCTGCTGGGTGCAGGCAGAGAAGGTGGCCAGGAATCTCATCTTCCTTCTCTGTTCGTCTACTCAGGTTACCCAAGGGCTGCCAGACACACCCTGATCAGGACACATCTAAGAGGAGGGGCCACTATTTTGTTCCCTACATCTGTGAGTCTGCTTCTCTTTTGCCATCGTCACTAGTTTGCTGTATTTTTTAGATTCTCCATACACATGACATCATACAGTATTTGTCCTTCTCTGTCTGATTTATTTCACTTAGCATAAGGGTTACCAGTGAGGAACAAGTACCAACTATTTGGTTTAAAAAAAGCTACAAGGGTATATTGTACAACACGGGAAATAGAGACACTATTTTACGATAACTACAAATGGCGTATGACCTTTGAAATTGTGAGTCATTCTACTATACACCTGTAATTTATAATATTGTATAGCAACTATACGTCAGTAAAAAATAAAATAAAAAAGGAAAGAACCATGAAGCAGTCTAATAAAGATTCTAGCAAAATAATAATAAAAAAAAGAGGCCAGTGAGGAAAGGGAATAGGTTTCCTTCTGGGGGTTGAGGTCAGAGCTCTGTCAACAGCAGAAACTGAACTGCTGGCCCAACGGGCTAAGAGCTGGACATTAGACACACGCTTGCTGTGGATACAGTCATCTCTTTAGACTTGCAGTGAACGGATAAGACATGAACGTGACTTCTACAACGAAAAGTAGCTTTCTTCTTTGGGTATGTCTACATTCCCTTCTGACCTGTGTTCTATTTCCGTCTGATTTTTCACTGTGTGACTGTGTTTCTTGTAAAGGCCTTTTGGGTTCCCCATCTTCACTTGCACAGGCCAAGGGGTGTTTTGGCTGTCACTAATCGAAGCTAACTAACAGAGAGTGCGGACAGAGAGGCAAGGTGAAGATTCGTTTCTGCCCATAGCACACCACTGTTCAAAAGTGATTCTAGAGAAATGCTTCAATCAAGTGAGGGCCCTCACCACTGTGGGCTGGTACAGCGTTCGCTTCTCATTGTCTGACGCTGCATAGGATCCGGCATGTTCCAACCACGGGTGTCTGCAGGAATTATACACAACTGAGCAGTTTCTCCTTTTTCTATTTGAAAGTGAAAGTGGTAGTCACTCAGTCGTGCCCAACTCTTTGCGACCCCATGGCCTATAGCCTGCCAGGCTCCTCTGCCCATGGAATTCTCCAGGCAAGAACATTGGAGTGGGTAGCCATTCCCTTCTCCAGGGAATCTTCCTGACCCAGGGATCAAGCCCAGGTTTCCTGCACTGCAGGCAGTTTCTTTGCCGTCTGAGCCAGCAGAGTACCTTCATTCACTCATAGATGGATCCATGCACATATACACACAGAAAGCAAAAAGAGAGAGACACTGTCTATATTCACCCCTATTGACCGATAACGGACAGGTTTTTGGATGGTTCTAGCTATTCTGCTGTTAGCCCCACCGCAGTTCACACGCGCTACATTCTGCCTTGCAGTTTAGAAAGACATTCATGCTCAACACGGGCTGCTGCTCACCCGAGTCTGTCTTTCTATTCTCCCAGTAACCACTGGGACTTACAATTTGGGTCAGTAGTCAAGTGGTTCAAGATAAAGGAGACTCAAACTTTCTTCTCTTTGGATGTCACTACTCATCATTTGATCTGTGGGCAGACATGCTTGATATTTAAAAATGAAACCTACATCAGGGGAGAGACACTTAATTCCTCCATAACAAAAAACTGGATCCAAGATTGTGTTTTACTTCCAGAGAAGACCAACCTACAGTGAGACATCTTAAATACAACCCGAGTTGTGCAAGGACATTGTGTGGCCTTTTCCCGCTACGCTCGGCACGGCATACATACTGCGCCCAAGATGCAAAGGATGGGGCATCACTGTCAGCAGGAGAAAGGGTGCTGTTAGTCTCATTCCTTTTCCAAATGCAAAGAAACCCATCACTTGAATGAAACCCGTGCGCGCACAGCTCATTGTCGCCTGCCTGCTCTGCTGACAAAACGAAACCTCAAAAGCGTCAGGAATTAAAATTCACTGCAGCACACACACGGAGGGAACACCAAGAAAGCAGACCCTAAGCTACGTTCTGCAGGAGAAAAAAGAACCGTTTCATGCAACACGCAGGAACTCTTTTCTTCTCTATTCAATTATGCATCAGAAACCCTGGCCCACAGAGTGGAGAGGGAGCCATATTTTGCATTCTTGCTTTCTGCCTTCTGCTCTGACTGCCTTTAATGGGATGCATGCCATTTTCCCTGTGTACTCAGAAATATTATAAAATCTAAAACTCGCATACAACTATGGACACACACACACACACACACACACACACACATGCTCCAGTTGGCTTGTCAGGGCTTTCAGGCCTAACACACAAATGCACTTCATTAGAGCATCACAAAGACGAGTTCAGAACATGTTTCAGGTTGTGATGAAGTGTGATGTTTTCCACGACGGGAAAGATGGGACGGTTCGGCCCTGACTCCACCATTAGGAAATGGATTCCAGAACTTTCAACTGAACTTGAGAGAGCCTGGTTGTGCTTTCTCAGGCCACAATTTTTCTAGCACGAGGAAGGTGGTCCGGGCTGTGCTCAGGGCACACATGTCCTCTCTCTGCGGGAGCAAAGGAGGGCGCGTGGTCAAGGAGCAGAGGCTCCCTCCTGCCTCACCGCTCCCTTTCCCCAGGCAGCCAGCCTCTCCTGTTCCTTCCCTTATTTTCAGTCTTTCGGGTATTCTGTTTTAATGCATGTGTGAGCATGTGTGTGTGTGTGTGTTTCTCTGTGTGTTTCTGTGTATGGGGGGTCCTCTGTGTGTCTGTGTCTCTCTGGGTGTGTCTGTGTCTGTGTGTGTTTGTGTGTATGCATGTGTGTGTCTCTGTGTGTGTGTGCCTGTGTGCCTGTGTGTCTCTGCATGTGTCCCTGTGTGTGTATCTGTGTGTGCCTGTGTGTCAGTGTCTCTGTGTGTGCATGTGTCTGTGTGCAGGTGTTTGTGTCTGCGTGTGCACGTGTGTCTGTGTGTGTCTCTGCATGTGTGCCTGTGTGTGTATCTGTCTGTGCATGTGTGTCAGTGTCTCTCTGGGTGTGTCTGTGTCTGTGTGTGTTTGTGTGTATGCATGTGTGTGTCCCTGTGTGTCTGTGTGTGCACGTGTGTCAGTGTCTCTGTGTGTGCATGTGTTCGTGTCATGTTTGTGTCTGTGTGTGCACGTGTGTCTCTCTGTGCGTGTCTGTGTGCCTGTGTGTCTCTGTGTGCGTGTGTGTGCCTGTGTGTCAGTGTCTCTGTGTGTGGATGTGTTCATGTGCATGTTTGTGTCTGTGTGTGCACGTGTGTCTCTCTGTGCGTGTCTGTGTGCCTGTGTGTCTCTGTGTGCGTGTGTGTGCCTGTGTGTCAGTGTCTCTGTGTGTGGATGTGTCTGTGTGCAGGTGTTTGTGTCTGCGTGTGCACGTGTGTCTGTGTGTGTCTCTGCATGTGTGCCTGTGTGTGTATCTGTCTGTGCACGTGTGTCAGTGTCTCTGTGTGTGTATCTGTGTGTGCACACACCTCTGCGGTAGAGAGACAATGAAAGCTGGGAAGAGATGCTCTCCTTTTGTCTTCTCAGCATTTCTCTAACCCTTTTCTGTTTTTAGACTTGCAAGTAAATTTGGAAAGGTCTCCTTGTGCACAGAGCTCTCGTCAAGAATCACCCCTGTCTTTTGGTGATGCTAGTTCTGCTCTCTTGGCTGGGCAGACAGCATGCTTAGGGACCCACACCAGGAGAGGAGCCTCCAAGCATGCACAACTGTTGCTTTCAACACTCAGGGGCTGGGGCAGCACTGGGACCCAAGAGTCCACTCTACACAAGCAGCAGTCAGGCCCAGGGCAGCTAAGCTCTCTACTCACTAGATGCTTCGGTGGTTGTAAGCGCAGGAAGAGGCCAGGTTGCTATGGAAACATGAAGGATGGAAAGGGCACAGAAAGGTGAAAGAGAATAGAGATAAATTAAATTTACTGATACATACATGTATGTGTATATTATATATATTAAGACCTTGTTATAGAGAAAAAAGAGATGGTAAAGGAGGTATGCTCTCATTTCCTTCTTCCCTGGTTTATCAGTATGAATGTAGATATTTTAAAGAGATTATCAGAGGTTTTGCTGACAAATTACTCTCAGATGGCAAGTAATAATGTAACTTTTATTTATTCTTACTATGAATTCCAGCTACTGCATGCTGGGCATTGTGTCTTGTATCTCTCCTACTTAAACTCTGATTTTCATAAATACCTACAAAGTAAGCAGGAGATAAGGAGTCTGAGGTTCAGAGAGGTGGGGTGACTCATTCAAGGTCAGGGAACTGCATGCCAAAGCAGGGGAGCTTGGAGCTGAACCTGGTCGCTGAGTTCTTACTGTTCAAGTCCACTGCCTGGCAAGCAGTGCAAGAGCAGGGGGCTGTTTCCAAGTCAGACAGATGCCACAAAGGGCTCTGGGCTTGGGGCTCCGGTCACTCCCGAGGCTGCTCCCGAGTGCAGGGCTCCTGATCTGCCGGGGGATACGGCCAGCTGAGCGGCCTTGCCTGCTGCACTCACCGCGCTGAGCACTGGCTGCCATGCCACCCTGGGTCTTGTTCAGCTGCTGTCTCCCTGCTCTTTCCCCTAGGAGCACTGCGTTCATCACTGCAAGCAGTGGGAGGCCTGGGGTGCTCCCACCCCCGAGGACTCAGGGGAACAGCAGCACAGGGCAGCCAAGTGAAACGAGGTGGTAAATGAGAGAGGCTGAGACACGGTGACAGAGCCGGAGGCTGACCAGGTGACACCACTGCCAGGCTTAGTGGCACTGCTCCCGGGTGGCAAACAGCTTGATAAACCCTAGGTTTGTTGTTATTTGGGAGCGGGGTGTGATGACTTCTCCTGTTTTAGAAGAAAAGCAAGGCTCCCTTGTAAAAGGTTAAATAATTTGCCTAATGCCTTCTGCCAGGCACATCTGCAAGCAGGCACTGTTTCTTCTCCCACAAATATTTATAAGAAATGTATGCAGTTATGGAGAC
Organism: Capricornis sumatraensis; assembly: GCF_032405125.1. Lineage (NCBI taxonomy): Eukaryota > Metazoa > Chordata > Mammalia > Artiodactyla > Bovidae > Capricornis > Capricornis sumatraensis. The sequence goes on along the minus strand of NC_091084.1, from coordinate 25,674,687 downwards.
AGCAAAAGCTACAGGCCTTGCTATCTAATTTCAACGTCTGAACCCAACTGTGCCAATTAAAATGCCGGGTGAAAACATAACACCCCAAACATTTCTTATGACCCTGTGGAATTGACATTTTTCTTGGCAAAATCATTTGGCTTCTCTAAATAATCAGCTGACTACAAATCTGGAGGCCCGGGCTGGGGTGGCCATAGCCTTGGGGAGCCTGCCTGCGAGATTTTCTGTCCAGAGCAATGCTTTCCACGCACCTCCTCCTGGGGGGAGAGCTGCACTCCCCTCTCCGTATCTGAGCAGCCCTATGCCTACATCTCATCTTATTTGCTCCTCTAAAACCCAGTGCTGCCCTCCACCAACAGAGTGGAATTATCACCCTGTGGAGGAGATCACGCCAGACAGACACACTGTGGCTGGCAGAGAGCCACCTGCAGGGAGATGGAAGATGGAAATGATACTCACTATCCAGATGAGACAACGGAACAGGGGTGGAAGAGCTAGCAGGAGCCGCTGAGGAAAGAAAAATGAAGATGAAAAAAAAAGATCATCTAGGCACATGGACACTGAAGGGGAAAATGGAAGAGGCAAGCCAGGGGTGTCAGTAGGAGAAGCTGAGGTGAGTTGCAGCAGGAAAAAGAGCTCCATGCAGGAGAACAGGTGGCCTACAGCCCCTTAGAGAGCAGGACGCTCTGACTTCAAACCCTGAGCCTGAGCGGCGGCCCAGCCCTGCGGTTCAGGAAGGGACCAGGCCAGGAACAGCTGCAGGGCTCTCCAACCCTGTGAAAACACACAGGCAGTCAGCAGCTGTCTCCACAGGATCAGATGTCTGGAGGGAAAGACACCTGGCCCCCAGCTTAAGGTGAACCAACAGAAAAGGGGAAAATGACCTTGGCCGTGACGTTACCTACCTCTTCATGTGTTTACATTTAGGCAGACACCTACACAGATGGCACATACTTATTGCAAAATGTGTGTGCACACCACTCTCTGATTTTAAGGTCCCGATAAAACAGAAACAATCGTCTTCCTTAATGCTGTGACTGGGCAAGGTCGGGATGGTTTGGGATCTGGATGCTACGACAGCCACTGCTGTGCTCCAAACCCTAGGAAGTGTGATGCTCTGGCTGCTGCTGTGTGCGCGGAGGACCAAGCAAATTAACACTGAGCCAGGGCACTTTGAAGGGACTGGGACTAACCAAGTAATGCTCACCAGCTTTCTGCATGGTGAAGCTTAAGAAATGGTGCATTTGAGACATTTTGGACACTGAATGGATCTTTAGTTTTTCAGTGGCAACTATTCAGAAGCTGTTGCATCAACAGTCACAGAAAACAGGCCCCTTTGAGAGCCAGATAAAAATTTGGAAAAACGTCACCCTATCTCCAACACTGTCTTGACACTCATGGTTAGGTCTTTCTCTTACCTTCTAGATGAGGTTACCTCATTAAACCATCCAGAGCAATGTCACTGGAATCAGAGCAAGACAGGCTACTAACTCAACATTACTTGACAGTCTGGTTAATTCTGATAAAAGTGTATATCTCTCTTTTTCTCATTCTTTCTCTTTTATTTTCTTGGCTTAATTGTATGTACAGTTGTCCATATTATTCTGGCTGAGGGATGGGGTTTTATATACTTTAATTGCAATACATTGAATACATTAATGTATTTTCCATGTGGCATCTAAGGGGCAAAATATGAAACAACAAATTTCAAGATGCCACTTTTAAAAAGTAGAGACTCACTTGCAATCTTTATATCCTGTAAGAAAATGTCTATTTCACTTCCTGGTACAGAAGCAATTGAAAAGGCAACATTCAGGCAACGAGATTCTGATGGTGTGTGGTTCAACCATGGAGGAAAGTCATAATAAATTATCATGTCACTTCTTTAGGGTTTTAGTAGCTCTAAGAAGGAAGAAGCCCCTCCCGGGGCAAACAGAGGTCATGAGCCTTCCACCTAAGAGCTTCCTGACAGCATGCAGACACCTGGCCTCGAAATACATGAAACAGGGACATCTTCCCAGGCTGGAGCTTCACTTGTCCCATTGGAGCCTCGGCTTTCATTGGCTTCACAGAAACAAAGGAACCTCCCAACAGGTAAGCCAGGCTTTCTAACTGGGTGGCTCCAAAGCAGGAGTCCTCGAGATACTGGTGGTACTGGCTAGTTTCACCTGCTCATCTCTGCTGTGACATATTCATGCCCCTGAATGTGGTGGAGACCATTAAGGAATCATGAAGCAACACTAATATTGAGACATTTCAAGTAACTTCAAGTGATGAGCAAATGGCTCTCCCTACACCTCCCAACTCAGAGAGCCAGCAGCATCAACTCTGTCCAGGGTGCCGGCTCCTGCTGACCCTGACCTGTCTCTTCGTCAGACCTGAGGGTGTACCCAGGGCCCATAGGGCCCCAGAAGCAGCCTGTGCACCTGTATCCCAATATCATAGGAGGTGGATGCACTGTCCGTGAGTGAGATGAGCCAGCCTCAGATGCCCCTGGTTCTTGGGCTTGGCATAAGCCTGCAGCTAAACTGATGGCTGATCTTGTTTAAGTTCAGATAACCTTTGTGCCTTTCAAGGAATGGGAGTGAGAACTCAGAGAAGGTCCTTCCAAAAACTTATCCTCACTTCCTAGCAGCAGTAATTGGGTTTTGTCCTGGCAGTGGGAAACGCTGGCATCTTCCTTCCAACTGTAACCTTTTCTCAGGATGGGTTTAGGCACAACAGGTTACCTTTTGAACAAGACCCTCACTTCAACCCTAGGAAGGCTATGGAGGTGCGAGGGAAGACCATAACGATCAGCTTCAGTGAGAGTCTAATCATCTCCCACCCTGCTCAAGTTCTAGAAAAAAATCACGTTCAGCTCTAAAACTGTGCCATGCTTTCTGTGTCTAAAAGAGGTTTGCTTTCTAATTCATGTTCAACTCTAAAACTGTGCCATGTTCTCTTTGTCTAAAAGAGGTTTGCTTTTTAATTCTTTAAACCATAACTTAATTAGGTGGTTGAGAAAACTGACTTTTCTTGTCACTAGCAATGCCTGCTGCTGCATTACTCATGACTGACTTGGAATGAAGGACTGACCCCACCATTCTCCAAAGGACTTCTTGGAATCTTGCTTGGTTAATCATCCATTTTCATACTGGCAGATAACAAACAACAAAATCTAGAGGTCTTCTTTTAAAAAAATATTACACACTGGCTTTTAAAACACAGTGTGCTGCTATAAAAATTTCCACCTTGAAGAAGGCTGGGCTGGCAATGAAAGAAAACCACTTACAACCTTTGAAGTTCAAGACCCAGTTACTCAGATTCAGTGCTCAAACCCCAGTTACTGGGTAGACACTCAGAAGGAGGTCTTGCCTCTCTGTGATGTTACTAAGCCAGCCTCTGTTTACGGATAAAATCCAGAGGAGTGGGCACCTGAAGACCGGGTTAAAGACCCAGGAGGAAGGTGCCCTTACGCCTTCTGGATGCTCTGAGGGCAGAGCTGAGCTGTCGGCCCAGAACGGACAGCTGTCAGTCCTCACTGACAACTCCATCCCCCCTCCACTCTATCAGACTCCTTCCAGAACTGGTTCATTCAGGAACCGACTCTGCTGAGAGAGTAGATTTAGCCCTTGTTCAATATCTCAGGATGCCTACACTGAGCTACTTAGTTTCTGCTGGTGCTGCAATATTTCTGAATAAATTTCCAAAAGATAAGCTTCCCTGAGTGCCTGTCAGGAGCTAGGAGCGTTGCATGAAAAGAATGTGCTGCTGAAGACCTCCCTCCACCCTTCTGAGCTCAGCCTGGGAAGAAGCCGAGCCTCAGTGGACGTGAAGCCCGGGGACATCTATGCAGGTAGAGACCGGACCACAGTTCTGCTCCTGGAGCAGCAGGGACACTCCAGTTACTGCCGCTTCCAGGGCTACTACTTACAACTTACAAAATTAGGATGTCCTTTTTGGGGAGAATCACCCCCTTTCTTTGTTCTCGGCAATACTGCTACTAAGTAGCTGGCTGTGTGTGTGCGTGCTAAGTTGTTCAGTCGTGTCCGACTCTGTGCGACTCAATGGACTGTAGCCCACCAGGCTCCTCTGTCCATGGGATTCTCCAGGCATGAATCCTGGAGTGGGTAGCCTATCCCTTCTCCAGGGGATCTTCCTGACCCAAGGATTGAACCTGGGTCTCCTATATTGCAGGTGGATTTTCCCAAACATGGAAATACATGTTGCAAGTAACCTAGTGCTAAAGAACAGAGTTCACCAGTTAAACTGGGGGCTTAACTCCCCTGCAGGAGGTGCCCGTGATGCAAACCCATTCATGCTGCGTGGGGTCCCCCACCCACGCTCCTAGAGCCTTTCAGCTACCACCTGCCAGACAGAAAAGGGAGGTGCAGTGAGCTCAGTTCTTTCACCTCCTAAAAGCAAATGTGAAAGGCCTTCTGGGTTCTCGTGACCATGAAGGGATTCTGCATAGAGGCCTGGAGAGGCTGTGGTTACTTTTCCGGCGTCCCGGCTAATGGTGAGATGATGCCATATCCTTATTCAGAGGCCCTTTGCAGACCTCCACCGTACTTGGCTCAGCAAAATATTGCCACAGGGTAATCGTCACACACAGAAATTAATAAATAAACACAATTTCAAAAGACAAAAAGTTTGCATGCTCTAAAACAGGACGAGTGTTAGCCTCTTGGAGTAACCTACAGACATTAACACGAGTACAAGTAGACTAAGGTCAGTGTGGTTAGGGCCCGGATGGCATCATCTACTCCAGCCTCTAGGGGACGAAGGGGACTGGAACTAAATTAAAAGCTAGAACTAGCAGATGTTAACGCTCTAGAAACAGGTAGTGAGGTATGAAGAGGCACTTACGTGGAAGAGGGCTATCTGCATATCCCATGGATGGAACACAGACGAAAAGAAAAGACAAGAGACAGACCCAAGAAAAAAAAATAAGATGTAAAAGAGATGAATAGGATCTGCAGAACACACGGAGCTGGAAACGCAAATTATCAAATTACTTCAAATCCAGAGAGAAGCAATGCCTGTAGGAGGAAGATGAGACAGGCTCTCTACTTCTGCGAAGAGGCAGGGGGATCACTCTGCAGGCCCTTGACCCCACAGGGAAGAAAGCGGAGGATTCTCCCATAGGCCTTTTGACCCCAGGAGTCAGAGGGGGGGACCAGGGAGCTCTGGGACCACTGGGGTTGTCTTGCTACAGCATCTTCTTCACCTGGATGGACTCACCATCCTCCCTGGGGAGGAATCCATCTGTGGAGGGACTGAACTAGACCAGGGCTCACCCAGAGCTTGGCTGTGTGTGGGGAGGGAGGGATAAGTATGGCAGGCTTGGCTTAAGGAAAGAGGGAGCAATGGAGGAAAACAGAACTGCAACCCTGAACGGGATCAGGAAGAAGGGACTCCTGAAAGAGGCCGCGACCAAGGAGACCCCAGCGGTGCTCCTGAAAGGAGGAGGGGTACGAACGACAGAGGCCATTTTTTCCCTCTTTATTTTGTTGGGGTTTTGCTCCTGCTCATTCATCCTACAGCAGGCTCTGTTGCCCTGTAACTGGATATCTCTGTTTCATTAAAACCCCACAACCAATTATGCCAACCATCACTGCCTTTACTGTCTTCCTTCAAGTCACCAGGTGCTTACAGCCCATGTGAGTGTGCGTGTGTGTGCATGGGTGTGCGCTCAGATGCTCAGTGGTGTCTGACTCTTTGCAACCCCGTGGACTGTAGCATGCCAGGCTCCTTTGTCTATGGGATTTCCCAGGCAAGAGTACTGGAGTGGGTTGCCATTGCCTTCTCCAGGGGATCTTCCTGACTCAAGGATTGAACCCAAGTCTTCCTGCACTGGCAGGCGGATTCTTTACCACTGAGCCACCTGGGAAGCCCCTAGGGCCCTTGTGACAAAGAGCAAATCTCCAAAATCTGTGCCCACCACGCTGCCCTGAGTCTCCTCGGTGCCTCTGATAACATGCGTGCGTGGTTTTCCGCACCGGCTGCTACTCTAACAAGTTGGACCAGATATTAGACTGTGTCACCAAGCCCTCTGAGAAACTGAGAAGGGAGTTTATCGGGCGCCGCTGAAGGCCAGAGAACTAGGAGGTGGGACCACTGTGAGCAGAGGGACCTGTAAAGACAAAAAGCTGTCATCTGAACACTGGATGGGTCCCCCCACCCCAAGGGGACGAGCCGGGCAGCAGGCTATACTTACGGACTGGCTGTGTCTTGAACTCGGAGGCGGCGCTGATCTCGCCCAGGCCCTTGCCGTTGAGGGCTGCCAGCCGGACTGCGTACGTCGTCTCAGGCTTGAGGCCCACGATGGTGACGATGCCCTCCATGCTGGCTGTTGTGAGAACATGTAAAGGGTCACAAAGGGGGAAATGCCTATTGGTGAAATAGTGCAGCTGCTGCGGAAAACAGGACGGCAAATCCCTCTGCGATTAAAGGTAGAATTCGATCCAGCAGGTCCAGTTCTGGATCTATGTACCAAAGGGCTGGAAGCAGGGACTGGAACAGATATTTGTACAAACATTCACAGCCGTCTTGTTTACAACAGCTGAACTGTGGAAACAACCCAAATGTCCCCCGACAGATGAATGCAGAAACAGAATGTGGTCTTCCACACGGTGGAGTATTGTCCAGTTCTAAAAAGGCATGCCATTCTGATGCCCTACAACGGGGATGAACCTTGAGGACATCATGCTAACTGAGATAGGACAGATACAAAAGGACAAATACTGTATCATTCCACTTATATGAAGGACCTACAATAGTCAACCATATAGAGACTATTAATAGTCAACTATGGGCTTCCACGGTGACACAGTGGTAAAGAATTGTCTGCCAGTGCAGGAGAAGCAGGAGATACAGGTCTGATCCCTGGGTCAGGAAGATCTCCTGGAGGAGGAAATGGCAACTCACTCCAGTATTCTTGCCTGGGAAATCCCATGGATAGAGGAGCCTGGCAGGCTACAGTCCAAGGGGTTGCAAAAGATTCAGACATGACTCGGAGACTAAACAACAACAGCAAGGGTCAACTCTATAGAGAAGGGTGGCTGCCAGGGGCTGGGGCAGGAGGGAATGGGGAGTTGTTATTTAATGGGTATTGACTTTAGGATGAAAAAGTTCTGGAGACGGACAGTGGTGACTGCGTAACGATTTAATGCCACTGAACTGTGAACACTAAAGAATGGTTAAAATAATAATTTTTATGTTATATATGGTGCTCACTCAAGTCATGTCCGAATTTTGTGACCCCACAGATTATAGCCCACCAGTCTCCTGTGTCCATGGGATTCTCCAGGCAAGAATACTGGAGTGGGTTGCCATTTCCTCTTCCCGGGGATCTTTCTGACCCAGGGATCAAACCCGGGTCTTTTATGTCTCTTGCACTGACAGGTGGATTCTTTACCACTAGTGCCAGCTGGGAAGCTCATGTTATATATATGTTACTACATTAAAAAAATTAACTAGGAAACAAAAAGTCTGTTGGACATAGGATTAACCTGCCACAAAGTTGGTATGAGGTTTCAGAGGGATGTCAGGGAGGTGAAGGATGATTTTCTTCTAGTTCTAATCCTGATTATGCAGAAAGTCCTCCTAGCCCTCCCCAAAGCTGGAGTGATGGGAGCTTGCTTCCTGGAAGGATGAGTTCTCAGTAAAACTGAGTTGGAAGATGTCTCTGAATTGTTGTGACACTGCATGTTAATCCAATCCATTCTCAGCTCTCCCCTCATTTCTGGGATTAAAAATTTCTATGGAAACAAAACTTACTTCACTGACTTATTCCAATTAAACCTCAAAGGGAGAGTCAGATGTAAACACATTCAGTCCTCAGGGCAAGATGAGCTGAGCTCAGAAACTTCAAACTGCAGTCGTGCAAGGGTCATTTTTCAAATCTTTGGAAGTATATCATAGAATTGATTTAAAAGAGCTGTCTTGCTGGGTCTGCTGATTAGGTTAATGTCCTAATTACACGGCAATCCCTGAATATACACAAGCAGGACAGGATGGCTGACGCACATGGAGGCCAAATACACAGAGCAGGGTAGACAGGACTCCTCTGGGTTGTGCCCAGCACTTAAGCAGGGCTTCTGCTTGGAATGCAGCTGAGCTGGCCTCATCCGTCCTGGCACAGTCACCTGAGAACCAGGTTCTGAAGTGCCGGGGTGGCAGAAGGCCAAGTCTCACATGAGACGTGACCACAGCCTAGACATCAGTGGGACGGCAGGCGGTGGCATCTGGCATTACCCAGTTGGGGGATGTCACGTCAGAAGCCAGGATCTGGTGAACTCAAGGCGGGTGTGTGTGTGCCCAGAGACATCATTCGCAAGTAAATTCCGACTCCGCAGCTTACCTTCCTTGGCATCATACCACTTGGAGTGCCACACCTCCTCGCCCATCGCTCTCCACTCAGCTTTGTATTTGAGGATGGGCACCCCGCCTGTGGCCTCTGGCTCATCAAATTGCACCTGTGCTGTGCTAGAGTATGGCTCCACCTGGTCGATGGACGGTGAGGATGGGGTGTCTGTGGGGAAGACACAGATGGAGACCCAGGTCAGCCGGATTTGGCCCAGGATGTAACTTTCAATCATGAAACATGACTCTCTTTAACTCCTGCAAATCTTGTCATCTGTATTCTGTCTTCCTGGTCCACCCCAGCAAATAATTCTCTCCCAACATACCCCATGTCCAGATCCTTAAGCCCCCTTACCTCTCAGCCTCCTTACCCTTTGGTTGCTGACCCTTACTCCCCCTTCTTCCCACGTTCTGTCATCACAGAAGGTCATGAAATGGACCAGCCAGAGTGAGGCTGGTATAGCTGGAAGGGGCACTCACCTGCTTGGACAAGGATGAATTCCAAAGACTCCTGTCCGATGCGGTTCACTGCAGTACAGTTGTAGTTTCCAAAATCATTTTCAGAGTCTGGGGTCACCTTTAGAGAGACGGAGCACTTGGGTTACAAGTGTCCCACGGAATGGCCACAACCTCAGATCCTTATTTACTGAACGAAGAGTAGAATCAGTAAAGCTCCAGCTCATAGAGCTTATAGATGCAAACTATTACATACAGAATGGATAAATGACAAGGTGTAGCACAGGGAACTCCATCCAATTTCCTGGGATAAACTATAACGGGAAAGACGATAATAAGGAAGAATGCATCTCTGTGTATAACTGAGTCGTGATGCTGCACAGCAGAGATGGGCACAACACTGCAAATCAACTATGCTTCAATGAAAAAAAATTAAATAATAGAAAAGGGGTCTCATGAGGAAGGAACACTCTGCTCCCCTCCAGGCCCTGATCTGGCTCCTCGAGATAAAGGGGCAAGCTGAGGCTGGCTTTCTTCCCCAACCAATGGCTCCAGTGCGCAGGATGAGTCAGAGAAGCGAGGGAGAGGCTATCAGCTGTACCCAGCAGCCTGTCCACGCCTGGACCACGCCTCCTGCACCGCCCCCCGCCCCCACACCGCCTCACCTCCAGGTAGCTGGCCGACGGGGTGTTGTAGATCTTGATGTTGCTGTAGTTGGAGCTGGGCAGCAGCTGACCGTCTCGGAACCATGAGATAGTGGCACTGGGGTAGGCAAACACCTCGCAGGTGATGTTCACCTGGTTCCCCTCCCAAGTGTACACAGCCACAGGGCCCTGCAGCTTGGGGGCATCTGCAAAGAAGGACAGCGGCTCCAGAAAGACCGCCGTGATCGCGGAGTCCCCCACACTCAGGCTCCCGGCCCTGAGACGGCGGGGCGAGCCTCGAAGCCGATCTGACGCGGGGGAAAGCGGGGATCGGGGCTTTTCCCACGAGCTGCGTGGGGAGCCACGCAGACCTGTAAGTCTGAGGATGGTGTTGGGCGTCCCTCGGGGACACAGCTTTGGGATGACCTGGGGCCTGCCGCCGCGGGACAGGTCCGCCACCCCGACCCTGTGCAGCCCTCCCTGCCTCGCGTCCCCCGCCGTTTTCCTTACACTGCACTTCGAGGTGCATGGACTGGGAGTCCTGGCCGATGGCGTTGCTGGCAGTGCAGACGTATTCCCCAGCGTCGGTGTACTGGATGCTCTTCAGCGTCAGGGACGACACGCGGGCGTGGCTGCGCACCACCAGGTGCCCGTCCAGGGTCTGCCGGGAGGGGAGGGGCGGCGTCAGGCTCTGGGGCGGGCACGGCTGAGACCATGAGCAGCCTCACAGCTCTCCCCTCTCTGTGCCAACTTCTAGGTTTTGCTTTAGGTATCAACTCCTGGCAGCGCGGCTCCAGAGAGCACCATGTGAACTTGGGTGCATCCCAAACAGAAAAATGGGTCTCAGTTTATCCAAGCAGCCTAGCCTGTGTGCCAAGACTGGCTTGGGAAGGACAATCGAGGCCCCCAGACAGCCTGGCTTGGCATATCTGAAATGGAAGCCAAAGTCTGGCCAGCAGGCATTGCAGCTGCAACAGCCTCACCTCATGAGGGTCTGGAAAACCTGCACTCCCGTCCTTTCCTTCCCGTCTATCTGCCTGTTCCCTGGTGTGTGCACACGTAATGGGAAATCCAAATCCGCCAGATGAAAGAAATGATACAAGAAAGTCATCTTTCTGAAGATGCCTCATTTTCTTGAATGTTTAAAACTAAAACAGTTTCATTCCAAAAAAGTCTAACAATCCAGAGCTCAGGAGCTGTTGTGCTGGAAGTAAGGGGAACTGAGTTCCCTGTCCTGGGATAGTGATACAGAGATTCCCAGGCATATTTAGGACCCCAGACACCACAATCACCATGTTTTAGCCCTTGACACTAGAATTGTCTTCCTAAGTCTTTGGAATTACAAGAACTGGTCAAACAGGCAATCAGCATATGAGCCCTGGGCAATGGGTACTGGAATATTTCCTAGGGGTTTCCCCTTTATACTCTTAAGTAAAATGGTTGCTGGCCTAGGAAGAGTCTGGGCATGTGACCTGAGTTCAGATCTTCAAGAAAGCGGGTCATCTGAAGAAGGAGTCTAGCTTCTCATGGGCTGGGCCACACTTTTATGTCCACTGTATGGGGCATGTGAGTGCTCTGCTGGTAACATCTGTCATCCCATGAGGTCGCGCTTTTAAAGAACTAGAGAATACCTGCCTTCAGGTTCCTTTGAGCTGCCGGTTTGGAAGCCTGAAATCCAGTCCTGAAATATCATAAAGCAGGCCAGTTTGGGGAGTTCAAAAGCAAGACACCATTGGCCTTAACTGCAGCCTCAGATCTACCACAAGAAGTCCCTCTGTCATCCCTGGTATTTAGCCGATCAGTCGTGTCCAATTCTTTGTAACCCTATGGACTGTAGCCCACCAGGCTCCTCTGTCCATGAAGATTCTCCAGGCAAGAACACTGGAGTGGGTTGCCATGCCCTTCTCCAGGGGATTTTCCTGACCCAGGGAGAGAACCCAGTCTCTTGCATTGCTGGTGGATTCTTTACTATCTGAGCCACCAGGGAAACCCAGCAGCCCTGGTAGAGCTAGTCTATTTCAGTCATTTAAGCCGCATCACATTTCATATCCAGAAGCTGGAACACAACTGCCAGCAAGGAGACAGAAGAGCTGAGCAAAACCATCACCACCTGCTGCAGCGAGCGCCAGGAATGCCCAGGTGCCTCGGCTCCCCGCCCCCAGCATGTGAAGCTGAGAGGCTGATTGGTTGAGAAGATGCACCCCAGAGGATATGCTCATGAATGTGAGCTGACGTGGGCTGGGGTAGAGGGCTTGCCTAGAAAATCTGAGACATCTGGTCTGTTGAAGATACTGGCTCCTGAAAACCCTTTTCAAGTGGGCTGACAGTGTCCACGGTAGTGGTGATTTTCACGTGCCAAACAAAATCTTGACCCATCACCTAAACTTGGGGCATCCGGAGTGTGAGGTCATCCCTGCAGTGTCTATGAGGGCTGACCTGACCTGCTCATCATTCCTATTTCCCCAAAAGACAGAAGAGTGAGAACACAGGTTCAGCCAACAGTAACTCCAGCCAGAAGCTGAACTCCACAATTTTTTGTCACATTCCCAGGACTTGTCCTTGGGGCCACCACCACAAACAAGGAAAACTGACCGGAACCTTTCAGAAGTCAAGAGAACATTTCCATAAGGAAGGGTGTAGCAGCAGAAGACGCAAAGAGAGTGATGTAGGTAAGAGAAGGACATCAACAAGCAAGCACAAAGGGGGACATGAGCAGTTTTTACTCAGAATAACCTAGAAAATGGTCAGAGAGAAATGACTGCACTGACAGTCCTATTCCCCCCCCACCCCGCCGCTTCTATCAGGTCTGTTTGTCTAAATTTCTCTCTGGAAAATTTTTTCATTGAATGATGTCAACAGAACAGTAGGCGGCCTTCCACAGCGAACTGCAGTTCTGCGGTGGCTCAGGACAGAACTGATGACAGGATTACTTGCCAGACGCCCAGTTCTTCCCTCCGAGGGGGCACAGACAGACTCCAGGGTGATTGGACTATTTCCCTCTGAAATGATTTACTCTGGCACCAGGCCAGAGTCAGACAGCGCCCCCCTCCAAGCCATCCAGACCAGACGTCATGCAGGCTGATGGTCCAGGTTCAAGAAGGAAGCAGATAAACTGGGCATGAATGAAAAGATCGTTATGGCAAGAAGACTCTGTTTTGCAAAAAAAAATGCATGAAGGGCAATTATAATTGCTCTTCTCATCAAACATCTTTGTCTCCCTTCTTGCTGGGAGAAGTCCTAAGGCTTTCCAGAGCTTACAGACTGAAATTGGCCACAACTCAAGCCTTCTTTCAAACTCATCTGGGTTCATGGTCTTCATTCCTGACTGAGACAAATAGAAGGGAACGGCGCTTCTGAGCCCCAGGGGGCAGAACTCACTTGAAAGTCAATTATGTCCAGAGTGAGATAACTTAAGATAAGGACACTTCGGCAAAACGGAGTGAGATGTCTGCTTTCCTGGGAGTAAACCAATTACTTCCACTACTAATAGCAATGCTCTCAATATCTCCTTAATGCTCCCTGATAAATCTCAGCTCCTCCTCTAGCTGCGTCTAAATCTGAATGACAGGGGAAGACGCACAAGGCCAAGTGGAATGAGAGGGGAAGTGGTTCCGGAGTGGCTGACAATCAACCCTTCTTTTCTCCCATCCCCTATCCTAATGAGCCTGTGACTTCTGGGCAATAAAGCACCCAGTCTGTGACAGCACTCCTGGGCTGCAGGAAGAAAGTTTTTCAGTGAGCCTGTGCACCTAACTGCAGTCCCTACGCTGTGGAGGAAGGCATGATACACAGGGAGCTTATAATGAGCTAGATTCGACGACAGCAGGCTGCAGAAACTACCATCAGTGCCTGGGGACAGGCAGTCAACTTTTCAATATTAAATGGCATTAAATATTTATAGCCATGACCTGAACACATGAGTTATGTGTTCTGAATAATTATCATTTCTGAAAGACTAGGGGGATGGGTTTACCCAATTTAAATATGGTCCACAGGATTGCCATATTCTACATTTATAGTATTACACAATATCTAAGTTCCATCTAGAGAAAAGGTTCCTTTATATTTTACATATTAGATTTTTGAACTTTATCTAAAGCATACTGGTTTTGATTTCAATTCTGTCACTTAATCACACAAATCAGGGCAAGAATGGTAGACATAATCCTAAGTAGGGTCTAGGGTACGTAGCAATTACAATCTAAAGATTAATATTTAACCTCAGTTTTCAAAGTCCCACATTACCCAAATGGAAGCGAGTAGTCAGAGAAATTTCAAAGGCTAAATATGCTACTGACTTAAAACACACACACACACAGAACCATTTATGACACATCATTCTAATCTCATAAATTTAATGCCCTACAAAAGTAACATAGATGTGTTTAGCAATTTGGGAAAACCAATGAGAGATGTCATTTGCATTGCTTCGAGATGAAATGTGATGTGGTAATTTACCAAGACCAATCATGAGAAAATAAGCGAGCAACAAGATGAGTTGAGCTGGAAAGGTAAGGGCTGAGTGGGTTTTTAGATCACTAAACTCTGTGACTTTATGATCCAAAGCCACATCAACCAGGCGAGAGTCAAAAAATTTCATCATTTCAAAATGCCTGGCCTGGGAATTGGGGCCATTTATTTCTCTGAGTATAATTACCTGGATATGATTTTATCAGCACCAGCAAGAGAATAAAGAAATAATACAGATTTGTTCATCCACTCCCAACACACCTTGCTTGCTCATCCTGCAATGACACTGTTGCTAAGTAACGTCTACCACTATGGACCTATTCTTTAATCAAACTAAATTACTAGTTAGTTTTAGCATGTCTGGTTATTAAGCTGCAATGGTGAGTTAAACTGTAGTGCTTGCAGAACTAAAGACTGACTAGTGGTCGGGCAAGCTATACCTCTTGCTTCTCTGGTCGAGTCCACGAAGCCTGGAGAGAACAAGATATAAAACACAACAAGAAAGCAGTAAAATTTTACAATATGTTGCTTTAGAGAATTGATGTATCCCACTGCATTCCGTGCACATGCAGTTTCTTTCCAATTCAGAGCTTTTTCCAAGGCCCACTTTCAATGGTGTGTTCACTGCCCGCTTTAACTTAGGATTTAGCTTATGCTTAGCTTTTCTGCCCCCCTTATGCCCATTAAGGTGTACAGTTCACAGGTAAAGCTTCTCCTAATCTTTGGAAGACATACATATGGCTACCAGCTGACATATTAGACTGCTCCTATTCCCAAATACCTTGAATATTCCTCATGCTAGTAGGTGACACTGCTAGCTCCAACCACACAATATAGAGACACTTATAGAGTAGGTTTCCTCCTTTGGATTTGATGGGACAGCTTATCACACATATATTATTTTGTGCTCATGCATTTTGCAACCCTGCATGCATACTATTAAAATAAAATGTGTATTAAAAATAAAAGGAATGAAGAAAGGAACAGAGTGGGTATATTAGGAATGAGAAGGATGCCCTTAAGACTACGGGGCCGGATGCTTTGAGGATACTGAACTCTGAGTGCTGTGGTAGGTTCCAGCTGGTTCTTCAAGGCAGAGGGATGACATGCTGGTTTAAGCCTCTTCATCAAACACGGCATTCACAAAGGAGTGAGCCAACCCAGGAACACAGGGGCCTTTGGGTATTTTCCTACCCACATCAAGATTTTTTATTTATCCAGCACTGGGGAATCTACTCCTGCTTACAGCTTTTCTGTTTTCATGATGGGAGTCAAAAACATCATACCTGATGTCGTTGACTGCCTGACTATCCCTGAGGTTCAGATGGAAAAAGGATACAAAAGACACCAGAGACACAGCAATGCAACCCCAGGAATGAGAATGAGTTAGCAAACATTTAGTAAGAGTCTACTAAATGCAAGGAGAGGCTACTAAATGCAAGGAGCTTTCAGGAGAAATGAGGGATGCGGACTATGTCGCAGGATGGTGGAGTGAAGAAGGAAGTGAGGACAGGAACACGCACAGACCAGAGCAACAGTGGGCAGACATGTTACACGTGGCTGCTGAATCCACATCACTTAGAGGCTTGTGTGTCACATGCCAGGGCTGCACGAATCAAGACTGGTTTCAGGGCCTCCACCATATGAGTTGTTTGCTTTTCAGATCAGATTCTTCCTGCGTCTCTCTCAACTCACTGTGGTTTTGTGGTTTTTACAATAAGTGGGTGCTAGTAACACAATGCTTCTAGTAGCCTGAACTTCCACCTGTGTGCCTGGTGGGATAATAAGATATATCTTTTTTTTTTTTTTTTCCCTTAGATCAGAATTTCAGAGGAACAAAGACTAATTTTTTAATTTTAATTTTTAGTGTAGTGTTTAAATTTTAAAACATCTAGCAAAATAAAGATCCCCATGCAGCGTTTACCTGGGACACACTTATACTTAAAAAAAAGTAGCTGGTAACCCTAGTTGGGAAAAGCAGAGGCAGTTCAGTAAGTGGCTAAAGCACACCTCCTGGAAGAGGAACTGGTAAGGACATCAGTCCAGGTCCTGACAAACAGTGCCAGTGAGACAGCAAACAGGATAACCCTGACCCTGATAATTTGGTGAAGGCATGTAGCCCACTTTAAGATAACCTGATATGCAAATATACGCTCTTACAAATTAGAATATGATTAGCTATCCGAAAGTTGTTAGTTCCAGGTGCTTTTTAACATCGCATGTTTCATGGTGTCACACACAAGTCTGTAGGAATATGTACACAAACTAAAGTGGAGTGATAGACACTTATCCTAGGATTTCCCTGTTAGACTTCTGTCCACATCTTGGATAAAGCAGACTCTAACTGCTCAATGCAGGCACCTAACCCTGCGTTTAAGAGTAAGCACCTGATTTGTATTGAATGAGGAGTTCTTCCTGATGAAAAGAAACTTCAGTCTCCAAGGAATCCAGAGTTTCAAAAAGTTTCTCTCTTTTGTAGGATACTCTGTCAACTCAAGATACAAGGTTCATGAAATGCCTTTTACTTATTTCTGTCTCTCTTGATCTCAACACTTTGTGTCTCTTCTCCTCCTTAGACATTAAGTAGCAGCCTTTCTTTCTCACTCTCTTCAAAGGCCTAGAGATGGTCAAATGAGTAGGCAATGGAGAGAGTATGCAAATCACCATCTAGGGGCCTCACTTAGTAAGTAAATAGTACCTGGAATTTAGTGCCACTTACTGCGAGTCTTTAAATACCTGGCAATTTAAAAAGTGAGTCTGAATAGGATGAGTAATAAAATGATGTGGATGCACAAACTTTCTTGGTATCACAATGACCTCCATACACAGAGATCAAACTGACCCATCACAATGTTCAAAAATTTTGGCCAACATGTTAGTGACCACTAAGAAATGGATTAACTTTCAGACAGATGATCTCCCCTAATGATCTTAGTGACCCAACCTAGCCTAGCTATTATCAGTTGTCGAGTGAAACCAACTCAACTAACTAAAGCCTAACAGATTGATTATAATCAATCTGAAATGAGTGCTTGGACTAAAGCTAGACATTATCAAGATATGATGTGACTTTCGGGCTCATTGTACTTTTTTTTGCCTTTCTTTCTCATCTTTTTTGAATGAAGAACATCAGTATTCCATTAGAAAGTCACCACAATTCCATGGTTGAAAGCTTTTGCTCTCCCTCCTCTTAAAAGGAGAAATACTAGACTCAACTAAGCAGTGAAGCAAAAGAGAAAGCTGTATTTAATCAGTGTCTACTGTCACCAACTTTATTAAAGGAAGCACTGAGCGTCCCGAGAAAGTCATCAGGATCATTAGAGAGCACCACAGCGTTATGGCCTCTACCCCTGAGCCACTGACCCCTGGTTGCATTCTAAGGGCTCAGCACTTGATTTTGTCTTGGTCAATATTTTTGTCAAGGACTTGGACAAAGATATTTCAAATAAGTATTCATACAAGGTTGGAAGCAACAGCTAATACAGATGCTGGATAGCAGTTGCATAGGGAAGGATGAAATACCTGCCCTGGGGTTTTGGACTTAAGAGCTGGGTCATCATTGACTGTTAGACCCCATTACTTTAAACACATATAAATGAAACAGGGAGCCCCCACTGGCTGAAATGCTGTGGACCCAAAGACCTCTAAGGACAGTTCTGATGAAAACCAGTCCTGACTGGTCACCAAGATGGACTAAAATGGTCATTCTCAAGCCAAGGAGTGTTTCTGTATGTGATGTTTTTGGTAATCAGAATGATTAGAGGTGGTTACTAACATTTAAAGGGAAAAGAGCAGTGGTGCTAACTATCTTATAATGTACAGGACAGTCTCAGTGAAGAAAGTCTTTCCAAACTGTCATCCTGACTCCCACTGAGAAATACTGGGTTGCAACAAACAAAACAATTTGTAATAGAAATAAATATAAAATTCTACATTATTGGTTAAGCAATCAATTGCATCAGGACAGGGGCTATGTGGCTTAAATGCAGCTCATACTAAAACGAGCTGGGTCTTTTAGCTGACCACAAGCTCAACAGGAGACAACGGAATGAGAAAACTGCTAAAGGGCTAATGTGATGTTGACTGCATGATGTCAGTGTCCAGACCAAGGGAGCGATAAGCTAGGAGGACTGCTGTACTGGGCGCTGCAAACTGAGAGGGAACACTCGTGAAGTGAAGCTCTCTGGTGCAGGACAACCAGACAGGCGAAGGGTGTGAAAACCGTAAGATAAGAGCAACAGTGAAAATAGCCGGAAGTGTCACAGGGTAAGAGGGCCGACTAAAGAAACACTGGAGGGCTAGTTAACAGTTCCCACCCAAGAGGCCCAGTGGCAGGGCGGGAAGGCTGGGAAGCAGCGGGCCCTCTCGAGCGTCAGGGCTACCACCTGCCCTGCAGAGGACTGACACTGTTGCCCTTCAAGCAGGGGCTGAGTGACTTTCTGGCAGTGAGACGAGACAAGCTCCAAAGGAGGCTTCCTTCCAACCTTCTGGGATTCTGGCAGGTCATGGGATCTACGTCTCAGGAGCCCTCCTGCTCTCCCCGGTAGACACAACTGTCTGTTCTTACTGCTCAGTACATAATCTTGACTTGCAAAAGAAAATGGTTTGCCTCCGCTCCCACAGTTCTGTGACTCTGATAATCATCTTGATACCTAATTATTTATCATGCAACTTCAGATGCAGGCGACAATGAGGAGTGGCTGCCAAATAAAAGTAAAATTTACTATTTGGGGTCCAACTGGCTCACGAATAGGCCATCTCTGTTTTCTAAATTTTTAGCTACTCTTAGTGTAAGATGACTACCAGGCTGTTTCGAAGTCAATATATAATTAATAGAAATGGCAACTTTTCTCTACAGGGTTTCATTTAGGCAAATATGCTGATCTGGGGTTCCATCACTGGCCAGTTTGGAAGACTCATTCTGACACTGATTCATTCATGTTTCAGTAATGTCACTTGAAGGTGGTCCATAGTAAAAGAAAGCGCTACACAACCTATGTAGCTGGGCTTAAATACTTTCTCAGAATGAGACTAAGGATCGACACCGATACCTGATTTACGCAAAGCCTCCTTGGCTTGAGATGGTCTCTGCTGGACACGTTTGGTTTTAATATTTAGGAAGTATGAGGGTGTATTAGTGACTGTTTTTTTGTTCTCATTCTGTAAACATGAATTCCCAGGTACAAGCCAGAAGTATCTACCTATTAAAGGACCTGAGGCAGGCACAAATCACAGTAACCTTTCTGGTCTAGCTTGGCTGCTGAGCTATTCCTAGAAAAGATACAGAATTTAAAACCATCATTAATCTGGGGTAGATGTTATTTCTGTCCTTCACTTTAGGTCAGACATGTACATTGGGTCATTCTGGACAAATCTACTCTCAAGCTTGGTACAGAAAAATCCTCCAAGAGGCAGCCCTGTGATTTGAGCCCTGAGATGTACATTCAATCCACATAACACACATGATGGGAGCTAAAAATCTGAGCTGAGGGTTTAATTCCAATGTGGATAAAGGAAGTATCCAAGTAAACACCACATTACTTAATTCAGTTGGTTTTCACAATATCAAACAGCATATGCAAGTTTCAAAAATACTTAGCAGTTCCTCAGCTGAGTTTCGGTTAAGCTGAATTCAACTCTGGAGGTAAAACTTGCAAAAAATAATGGATTTTTTTTGGAACAGCAATTTCTGTTCCTCTTGATTTAGCTTTGTCTTCTATTAGTAGTAGAGAAATCAGTTGCTCAAATGCAAATTCCAAATTTGGCTCTGAAATTTCACACTCTCTTTTTAGCTTTATTTGAGTCTACTCTCTCTAGGGATTTCCTTATGCAGACAGAAGAGTGATGATTTATCATGTTCTGACATTCTGGTCAATCAGCAATCCATTATAAATGTTCTTTAAGGCTCTGGCCATTACTCCTGAATAGGTGACAAAGCTGTGGCTAACTAAAATGAAGCCCATGACTGCAGGATATATGAAAAGAGATTGGAGAGGTGCCATGAGATGGTTTAAGTTGCTTTAAAACCAAGCTTCTTCCTCCTCCTGCCTTTTGGCCCACTCAATAGCAAAAGGCTGCCCAGTATGGGGTTACCTCAATTTTCATATATTGTCAATAATAAAGACAGCTTTCCGGTGACCTGTAAATCCATGTGCTTGAAAGGTATATCTTACAAGTCATTTAAATTTGCCAGGAACGTTGCTGCAATGTTTTTCAGTTCTCAGAGACTATCCTGCAGAACCTTGTGTAATCATCCTCATGTAGAAACTGCTAATTATTTTTGCCTTGAGAACAAAATGATACCCACATGTGACTGAGAGTGCAGGCGGACACAAAGGCAACCAAGCTTTTGTGCGTATAGTGCATGTAGAGCATGAATATACACGTCACAAGGAAAATAATTAAGAGGCTCATTCTGATCCCTGTTAGTCCTGGGAGACATGTCCTTGGGTGCTCCTGAGATGATGCTAATAGCACCTAGCGCACCGAGATCTCAACTCCCCCCTGTTCCTCCCCGGCTCTGTAACCGTGCGCTGGAGAATCCCTATCTCCCTCCTCCTCGTGATGTCTAACTTACCCACACCCACTAAGATGACACCCCTGCAGACCCATGCAAGGAACTATGCCTCCTCCATCTCAAGGGGGTGCCGAACAGGCCACAGCCAGGGCAGATGGGAGGAGGGGGCCCACAGAACTTAGCGGTGACCTCCAGTGACCGCATCCTAATTTCTGGTTCACTGAAGAGGACTGGGCATGGGGCAGACTCAACCCGAGTTGGGTCTGAGTTCCATGGCCCTGAAACTCTTGGGTGATATTATACCTTTTCTTCGCTGCTGATGTTTCGGGTGGACGTTCTCCAGGTGATTGAGGGAATGGGGTCTCCCGAGGCTTCACAGGTAAGAGTGACCTGTTCCTCCAGTTCCATGGCAGTCTGGTTCTCTACGTAGGTGATTTTGGGTTTTGCTGAAAACAGAGAACATTTCTGTGAGTTTACCTGATGTATTTTAGCTTTCCAGGTTTGAATTATAAATGCACCTATCCAACGAGGTTATTAACTTATTAAGCCTAAAGCCCTGTTCTAGGTGTTGCACGAGATAACGAGTTGGATTCCCCAGGAGCTGACAATGGAGCAGGGCTGTGTCAGCACCACAGTGACAGTAGTAGCAGCAAGGTCCTGTATGGTGACAGCTGCGAGCCAGTGGTGCAAAGGGCTAAGCAGAGGATGGGCCTGCCCCTGGCTGAGTCTTCAAGGAGGAGACAGCTTTGGGGCTGGGCTGTGAGATTTTCAGGAGGTGGAACTCAGGGTGGACACAGAATCATTCCGAGTGTGGAAAGCCGTGTGAATGAAAGCAAGGAAGCAAGAACGTGTGAGGAAAGAGTGGGGAGGAGAGCCGAGTGTCAGGGTCCATGGGCCTGTGCCTCAGAGCAGTGGGAGACAGCGCTGGATCCAAGCAGAGTGCCTTGATCATCTGGTGATAACTCCTGCTTGAAATTTATCCCGTGCCTGCTCACGGTGTTTGGTCAGAGGAACGAATGCTTGTTTGCATTACAGGAAGGTTAATATAGGAAAAATTAAAGATGGAGAAAGCCTGAAGGTGGAGAAACCAACCTGGAAGCTGTGGGACCCCTCCAGATGTGATGTAATATGATCCTGAACATCATCTCTAGGGGAATAGAGAAGGGGCAGCTTCCAGAGAGATGCTGAAGGAAAGCTTTGCAGGAATGGAAGTGAACAGAGTGCAAGGAGAGATGGGGAGAATCCAAAGGAGGGATGAGGAGACCAAATGGCTCAAGAGATTCTGAGCACCTCGGAGAGCTGTGCTAGCATTAACTCGAGTAAGGAGATGTGTTGGGTGACCTGCTGGGGGCTGGGGAGTGGCTGGGGAAGAAGATGAGTTGAGATGAGTTCATTTTCCAAATGTTTTGGGTAACGCAAGAAAGCGCAGGCATTCACGGCTGAGTTTAAATGTTAAAACATTAGAGAAAATTGAATTTTCCCAATTTAAAACAATTATACTCTGAAATCGCTAAACCTTCCATCGAAAAGAGAGCACTGCACAAATGTAACTTATTTCACTAATAGAGAAAAAAGCCAGACTAGATAAACAAACAAATGATACATAAATTCAGAGTATGAATAATTTCTGAAAGAACTGCATTTGCTTTATATTCAAATTCATACAGTAACTTCAAGTAGGCTAATAAAACCACTGCCTATTATATATCCTCCAAGTTGAGGCCTTGGTTCTATTTTAATCAACAGAAAACAGTGATGGAGCTGTGCATTATCCATAGGAAATATCTACTTCTATATGAAATGACCCATATCGTTCAAATATTCTCCTACAGCTTATCTTTCCTAACAGCCCGCTTAGAGCAAATCCTTTTTGAAGGTTAGCATCAAGGCATGTCTCAATTCAATGAAGCCAAATGATCACAAATTTGAACAAATTTGATGGAGCCCACATGAGTGAGGTTTTCCTCCAGGAAGGTTCTGTGTCTATCTTGATCAACAAAACTTCCAAGGAGCTTACAACCCATACTGGACGGAATAAGTGTTAAGTGTTTTTGTTGAAGAGGAGGTTTTACAGAGGTAAAATAAAAGTTGCATTTCTTTTCTGTTAAAAATCACAAATTGAAAAGTTAAAAAAAAATCAGGCAAACAACTGAAATCACTGAACTCACAGGTAGTCTGGGGTCTGAGGACAGCCCCAAGAAAGTTACGTGGACACTGTGATCCAGACAGTGCTTGTGGATATTGTCCTGCCCCACAGCACTTTGTCCTGGCAGCAAAAGTTAGAAGACAGACCCAGGGACAGTTAACATCTATGAAGAGTATCTGGTCTTGGTGACTCCATTTCCAGATGGTCATAAAGGTTGCCCTGTATAAGTCTTTAGAACAAGGCAAAATATATTCTTCCTAAAACACGATTAACAATGGCTAATTTTGTATGGTCTAGAGAGGCTGTTGGAAGGAAGGCAAGCTACTCACTGTTAACTTAATCCTTTCTGCACCCCAGAAGCAAGCTACTCTTGTAACTAACTGAAGTCTTAGAATACTGCCTTGGAAACAGGCTGCTGCTAAGTCACTTCAGTTGGGTCCGACTCTGTGCGACCCCATAGACGGCAGCCCACCAGGCTCTCCCATCCCTGGGATCCTCCAGGCAAGAACACTGGAGTGGGTTGCCATTTCATTCTCCAATGCATGAAAGTGAAAAGTGAAAGTGAAGTCGCTCAGTCGTGTCCGACCCTCAGCAACCCCATGGACTGCAGCCTTCCAGGCTCCTCCATCCATGGGGTTTTCCAGGCAAGAGTACTGGAGTGGAGTACCACTGCCTTCTCTTGTCCAAACTGGGGCATTCTTGAGAGTGAAAGGCATGCTGTAAATAATTACTCTGGGACAATGGGCATGATTGAGCAGACAGGGACAGGTGTGGAATCACACTACTCAGGAAAGAGTCCCTCCTTCTGCACACCAGCATCTAGAAGAATCTCTTCAGGGTTTATCTGTGAATGGTCCTTGCACCATCTTAATGAACCTCTGTTGTTGGCCCTTGACTTTGGATCTCTGTTCTGTTCTTTACCTGCCACCATGTGATTTAATGCCTTAGACTGTTCCATTGCACCTCTCCCCACAGGCCCCCCTGTGAGCACAGCTGTGCTTGTGAGTTTTCTAAGCATGCATGCTTTCCCCATCCAGCACATCAATGGCTCTGCACCTGCCACTGAGGGCCAAACTTGTCCACTCTCACTCCAGCCCAGGTGCCTGGAAGTCCGAGGAGGGCTCCAGGGCCTCTGCTTCCCTGCCCTGAGATGCTGGGTGTGACCAGGTGCCCTTTCCTTCAGGCACCTGTTTGTCTTTTGCTGTAACTCATATGGGCTGCTTTGGTCCTAGGGGGTCAGCTAAGCAAAGCTGAACTTGCCTCAGTCCAAGCCCAGAGAGCAGCACAGCCCTCGAGAGCATTGGCAGAAGCATAATAAGTATCTGTAGAGACAAAACTGCTTCTTCAGAAGGTCCCATGGCAGAAGCAGTGGAAATGCACCGCCAAGTTTAAAGGAGATAGGATGAGCTTAGATAAAAGAGCTTCTGGTTGATAACTAGGGTAGCGCATGCTAGAACACATCCCTTTCTTAGGAAAAAATGGTATTGCTTAGGACAATTACGGTAGTCCTTAATTTAGATACGTCCCTTGCCAGCCCTTCTTGAAGCCACAGTTCTGCGCATCTTCACTGTCTAAGCTGCAGGCTTCTTTCTTCTTGTACCTTACCACTGTGACTCTGCTGCTTTTTGGAAACCTACTCCATATCTCCCCTAATGCTGGTCCCTGAGGACAAGCCAGAATGCCAAGGAGGGGGAGAAAGGGGCTGGAGAAAGATGAAGTTCCACCAAGTTAGCCCCACCTCACCTGGCTCCCAGGTCCTGGCACTGATCTCCTAAACCCCTGGGAGAGGCTGGAAGGAGGAAGAGAGAAATGAGCTCAAGAATATGGGATGAAGACAGAAAGGAGGGCATATATGGGGACCAGGTTACTCCAAGGAGGCCACATGAACGGTGCTCAGGATGTTGCAGCCGAGTATGGACCTGGATTAGACATCCGCTGCTAAAACTGTTCAGTCATTGAGTGTCTGACTCTTTGCGACACCATGGACTGTAACCCACCAGGCTCCTCTGTCCTCCATGATCTCCCGGAGTTTGCTCAAATTCGTGTGCACATCGAATATGGATTAGATACACACGTCTGTCGAGAGAGTCAATTTCTAGGCAGGTTGATAGGAAGTCCGGGGTCCCCGAGAAGGAGAAAGGGGTCTGGGGCTCTCAAAGCAGAGATAGGGGTCTCAAAGCAGAGATGAAAGAAAGTGAAAAAATGAAAGTGAAGTTGCTCAGTCGTGTCCAACTCTTTGCGACCCGTGGACTGTAGCCCACCAAGCTCCTCTGTCTGTGGGATTCTCCAGGCAAGAATACTGGAGTGGGTTGCCACTTCCTTCTCCAGGGGATATTCCCGACCCAGGGATCGAACCCAGGTCTCCCACATTGCAGGCAGATGCTTTAACCTCTGATAGGGGTCTGGAATTCTCAAGGAGGAGGAAAGGACAAACATCTTTTTTCTCTATATTCCTTAGTCTTAGTCACATAAAATGTTTTTTTCTTTAAGCTGATGATTACACAACGAACAGTTTAAACCCTGTACTAAGGATTATATAACAACAATGTTTCCTGCTTGAAGACAGTTTCTCCTTTCTGAAAACCTTCTGGCTAATCCTGTTATCTTAAAATGTAAATTATGGGAGTGGGCCTAGTAAGATCTTTACAACCTTGAGACATTCTTTGACACGACTGAGCGACTGAACTGAACTGAACTGAATAACTAATTTAAAAAGCATATAACTCCCTTGCTGACACTAGCAAGGGGTGGCACGCTCCGTCCCCCTTCTGATGTCGATGTCAGAAGCTTTCTCTGTCCCTTGTTGTACTTTAATGAAATTCTGCTACACAAAAGCCCTTGAGTGATCAAGCCTGGTCCCTGGTCCCAAAGTTAAACCTTCTTCTTCGGAGATCACAAATCCTATACGGTTCACCATAAGCTATCACTAGGATTGTCTTAACTTGTCTCTGCAGGAGTCACTCACATCTCTTTGTTTGCTCTACTGGGCTGCCGAACAAACATTCTCTCAGCTGTAGTCTTGGGGAAGAACTGTGGTAGTGGAGGGAGTGAGTGTGAGTGTGTGTGTGAGAGAGAGAGTGTGAGTATGTGTGTGAGTGTGGGTGCGATGCAGGAGGGAGTCTGTGGGGAGGGATGAGGGTGGGAAGACAAACGGTGCTCTGCCACAGCTGCTGCATCCTATCTGTTCTGCCTGCTTCCCTCCTTCCCTGGACCTTACCCACCCTCTTCCCTCCAGCATGGCCTCACCCGGCTCTTGACACTGCCCACTCCTCCCTAGGGCAGCCATCACCACCGGAGAGGCCTGGAACAGAAGCGAAGATCTGTCCTTGACTAGCAGAGTTAGAACTGAGTGTATGGCCACAGAGAAATCACGTGAGCCATGGAGGGAAAGGCAGAGTCCACTAATCAAGAGCCACTTCACACGGAGGTCGGTCGTAATACGTGCTAAACTGGGTTGCGTGGAGGAGTGATCACCATCGCTAGCCCAGAGAATGGACACGAAAGCTTGGATTTGAGTCCTGGTTCCTTGGGTAGGACACCTAATCACTCTGTGCTCAATTTCCTCATTTGCATAATAGGGATAAAAATTAACTCTCCTTTGTAGGATTGTGATGAGGTTAAAAGAGCTCATTTATGGATAGTACCTCTCACAGTGCTAGGCACATTATACGTGCCCACTTTCTGTTGGGTACTATTATTATCATTACCTTATGGGGCTGCTATCTAAAGGAATTTCCTAAAGACAAATGATTACATGTTTCCACATGCATCTCCCTGCCATATAGATCATGCTTCGTTCCTATAAAGCTAATTATGATTCCCTCATTTACTCAAACACTGGCGTCTCTTTTATGCCAGCTGATGTTCCACTGAGGATGCTGACACTGAGGGTAGGTCTGTGAGTGGAGCAGACGCAGTCCCTGTCCACAAGGACTGCACCTTAAGCACATGGGCTCTTCCAGCCTCGGTGCCTGTGCAGTATACCCCTCCTGCATCTGGGAAACTCCCACTTGGGAAACGCATCACCATCTTGGAAGACTTCCCTAACTCCTGTCACACCGGACCAGACAACAAATCTTTTTCTGTAAAACACTGTGCATACTGCTATCTCTTGCTGCTCTTCAGTTGCTCAGTTGTGCCCCAATTTTTGTGACCCCAGGGATGCACACCAGGCTTCCCTGTCCTTCTCCATCTCCTGGAGTTTGCCGAAACTCATGTCCATTGAGTTGGTGATGCCATCCAACCATCTCATCCTCTGTTGTTCCCTTTTCCTCCTGCCTTCAATCTTTCCCAGCATCAGGGTCTTTTCCAGTGAGTCAATTCTTTGCTTCAGGTCGCCAAAATATTGGAGTTTCAGCTTCAGCATCAGTCCTTCCAATGAATATTCAGGGTTTATTTCCTTTAGGATGGACTGGTTTGATTGTCGTGCTGTCCAAGGGACTCTCAAGAGTTTTCTCCAGCACCACAGTTTAAAAGCACCAATTCTTTGGTGCTCACCCTTCTTTATGGTCCAACTGTCACATCCAAACATGACTACTGGAAAAGTCATAGCTTTGACTAGACAGACCTTTGTCAGCAAAGTAATGTTTCTGCTTTTTAATATGCTGTCTAGGTTGGTCAGAGTTTTTCTTCCAAGGAGCAAGCATCTTTTAATTTCATGGCTGCAGTCACCATCTGTAGAGATTTTGAAGTCCCCCCAAAATCACTGTTTCCATTGTTTCCCCATCTATTTGCCATGAAGTGATAGGACTGGATGCCAGGATCTTAGTTTTTTGAATGTTGAGTTTTAAGCCAACTTTTTCATTCTCCTCTTTCACCTTCACCAAGAGGCTCTTTAGTTCCTCTTTGCTTTCTGCCATAAAGATGGTGTCTACATTTCTGAGGTTATTGGTATTTCTCCTGGCAATCTTGATTCCAGCTTGTGCTTCATTCAGCCCAGCATTTCACATGATGTACAGAGAAGTTAAATAAGCAGGGTGACAATATACAGCCTTGATGTACTCCTTTCCCAATTTGGAACCAGTCCACTGTTCCATGTTGGTTCTAACTGTTGCTTCTTGACCTGAATACAGGTTTCTCAGGAGGCAAGTATGGTGGTCTGGTATTCTCATCTCTTAAAGAATTTTTCACAGTTTGTTGTGATCCACACAGTCAAAGGCTTTTGCATAGCCAACAAAGCAGAAGTAGATGTTTTTCTAGCATTCTCTTGCTTTTTCAATGGTCCAACGGATGTTGGCAATTTGATCTCTGGTTCCTCTGCCTTTTCTAAATCCAGATTGAACATCTGGAAGTTCTCAGTTCATATATTGTTGAGGCCTAGCTTGGAGAATTTTGAGCATTACTTTGCTAGTGTGTGAGATGAGTGCAACTGTGGGGTAGTTTGAGCATTCTTTGGCATTGCCTTTCTTTGGTACTGGAATGAAAACAGACCTTTTAGTCCTGTGGCCACTGCTGAGTTTTCCAAATTTGCTGGCATACTGAGTGCAGCACTTCCACAACACTATCTTTTAGGATTGGAAATAGCTCAACTGGAATTCCATCATCTGCCCTGTCTTTGTTTGTAGTGATGCTTCCTAAGGCCCACTTGACTTCGCACACCAAGATGTCTGGCTCTGGGTGAGTGATCACACCATCATGGTTATCTGGGTCATTAAAATCTTTTTGTACAGTTCTGTGTAGTTTTGCCACCTCTTCTTAATATGTTCTGCTACTGTTAGGTCCATACCATTTCTGTCCTTTATTGTGCCCATCTTTGCATGAAATGTTTCCTCAGTATTTCTAATTTTCTTGAAAAGATCTCTAGTCTTTCCCATTCTATTGTTCTCCTCTATTTCTTAGCATTGATCACTGAGGAAGGCTTTCTTATCTCTCTTTACTATTCTTTGGAACTCTGCATTCAGATGGGTATGTTTCCTTTTCTCCTTTGCCTTTTGCTTCTCTTCTTTACTCAGCTCTTTGTAAGGCCTCTTCAGACAGTCATTTTCCCTTTTTGCATTTCTTTTTCTTGGAGATGGATTTGATCACTGACTCCTGTACAATCTTATGAACCTCTGTCCATAGTTCTTCAGGCACTCTGTCTATCAGATCTAATCCCTTGAATCTATTTGTTACTTCCCACTTTATAATCATAAGAGATACTGTTATTATGAACTCATTATAATGGGTTGTTATAAAAAATTTTATGATTATCTGTATTAGCCTATGAACGCACTGATGAAAACAGAGTGTATGTTATTCATCTTTGTAACCTTGGCAATGGCTGGACTTATGGCAGGTACTTAGATGTTGGAAACCAACACCATTTACTATAATTTATAGGCTTATATGGAGAAGGCAATGGCACCCCACTCCAGTACTCTTGCCTGGAAAATCCCATGGATGGAGGAGCCTGGTAGGCTATAGCCCATGGGGTCGCTAAGAGTCGGACACGACTGAGCGACTTCACTTTCACTTTTCACTTTCATGCATTGGAGAAGGAAATGGCAACTCACTCCACTGTTCTTGCCTGGAGAATCCCAGGGATGGGGGAGCCTGGTGGGCTGCCGTCTATGGGGTTGCACAGAGTCAGACACGACTGAAGAGACTTAGCAGCAGTAGCAGCAGCAGCACAGGCTTATATAGGAGCTTCCCTGGTGGCTCAGAGGTTAAAGCGTCTGCCTGCAATGTGGGAGATCCAAGTTCCATCCCTGGGTTGGGAAGATCCCCTGGAGAAGGAAATGGCAACCCACTCCAGTATTCCTGCCTGGAGAATCCCATGGAGGGAAGAGCCTGGTAGGCTACAGTCCATGGGGTCGCAAAGAGTCAGACACGACTGAGCGACTTCACTTTCACATAGGCTTATATTTTTATCTCCCTCTTTGTGCTTCTTGGGGTCAAAAGACCTTATCTTACTCATTTCTGTAGCCCTTCTGTCCAGCAACAAGGGTGCTCAATAAATAATTATGAAATGAAGGAATACATGAACAAATGCATCTGTCTTTCATTTAGAAAAACTGAAAATCAGAGTGACTGAGAAAACCACAAATCAAACAGACACATGTTCCCCAAACACTGCAACACGATTTAAAATAGCCAGGACACGGGAGCAACCTAAATGTCCACCAACAGATGGATGGATAAAGAAGACGTGGTATATATATATAGTGGAATATCACTCAGCAATGAAAAGGAATGAAATTGGATCATTTGTAGTGATGTGGATGAACCTAGAGTCTGTCATACACAGTGAAGTGACTCAGAAAGAAAAAAACAAATATCGAACATGAACGCATATATATAGAATCTAGAAAGATGGTACTGATGAAGCTATTTTCAGGGCAGGAATACAGACGCAGATATAGAGAAAAGACACAGGGTGGGGCAAATTAGAAGATTAGGATGGACATATATACACTATCGTGTGTAACACAGAGAGCGAGTGGGAGCGCTTATAGCGCAGGGAGCTCGCTCAGTGCCCTGTGATGACTTGGAGGCGCGGGGTGAGGCGGGAGAGGGAAGCGCAAGAGGCAGAGGATATATATCTACATGTATCTGATTCTTGCTGTTGTACAGCAGAAAGTAACACAACATTGCAAAGGAATTATACTCCAGTTTAAAAATTGTGAAGTGAAGGAATGTATTAACAAATGCATCTGTCTTTCATCTAGAAAAACTTAAAATCAGAGTCTGAGGTAAACTAGTCAAAATCAGAGAAAACACTGTCAAGAATATTTTCTAAGAAATTTAGTTGCACTCTCAATTTCGACCCAACTGATAACCTGTTTCTAAGTCCAATTGTCATTAATGAATAAGCAGGATTCATCCAGGATAGCAGAAATGCTTGGTTTTCAAAGGTCTGTGTTTACAAGCATCAATGTGTTCTCCTTATTAAGCTAAACAAGCAGGTCCCAGGCAAGGCTCCCCAGGCACATGTGCCATAACCACCAGCAAGCTGCATGCCTCAGGGATGCCCCTGCAGGGTCTGTAGTCTGGCAGCACCATCTACACTGGACTCCCTTATCTGTGTTTTTAAAAAAGATGAGCAGACAGAGCGGAAAGTCACTAGGTTAAATATCTCTCCACCGCAAATTCGTTTTTCAAAGTCAGGTCAAAATGCATTTCAGCTCTGAGTGAATGGAAGTTAATTGAGTTTACAGAGACAAAGTGAGTAGAGATATAGAGTTCCTTTTCATGACTTTTAGGTCAGGGAAGGAAGAAAGGGAGACAGAGGCAGCCACTTGGTCACTAACACTGAACAAGGGCCTATTTATCATGGGCTTCCCTGGTGGCTCAGACAGTAAGGAATCTGCCTGCAATTCAGGAGACCCAGGCTCAATCCCTGGGTTGGGAAGATCCCCTGGAGAAGCGAATGGCTACCCACTCCAGTACTCTTCTCTGGAGAATTCCATGGACAGAGGAGTCTGGAGGGCTACAGTTCATGGGGTTACAAAGAGTCAGACATGACTGAGCGAGTAACATTTTCACTTTTTTTTTTGTTTTCACTTATTATGGAGTCTGGCAGTGTCTGGAGTGCCAGAGATAAAGTGATGTAGGAGGCAGCTGGTGCTCTGCCATCTTGGAGTTCACATGCTTAGTGGACGCAGGAAAAGCAATCCCCCAAACCAGTATGTAAGCGAGATCAGTTCAGGCAGGGAGAAGGGCACTGCAGAAGAGGTCAGTGGAGTGGGTGGGGGCAGTGATAAGGGAGCTGCATGGGTCAGAACAGGGAGGGCAGGGTTCACTGAGAAGGTGATCTGAAGGATGCGCTGAGATCTGGATAACGGATGAGCAGAGGGCAGCTTGCGGGGGATCTGGCAGAATGAGATTCCAAGTGGAAGAAGCACCTGGAGCAACGTCCCTGAGACAGGGAACACGCTTAGTGTGTCTGAGGGAGAGGAAGGGGGCTTCCGGGGCTGGAGAGCTGTAAGTGTGGAGGGATGATGAGGTTGGGGAGGAAGTCAGGGCGAGCTCAGATATAGCGTCTTGCCCCAAAAGAGGAGTCCGGATTTTATGCCTCTAACAGGAAGCCACTGGAGGATTTGAAACAGAGGAGCGGCATGCATGTAAGGTCATTCCGGCTACTGTGAGTGGGGGAGGCTGCTGAGGGGGACAGTGGGGAGAGGGGCGATCAGGTGGGAGGCCGTCTCATTGACCAGGTGAGGACCAAGATGGCCTGGACTCGGGCTGAGGCGGTGGGAGCTGGAGAGAAGCGGCTGCTTTGGGGGCAGCTTCCCAGGCCAAGTGGACAGGGTCTTGCTGATGGACGGCGTGTGGTCAGAGAAACTGTGGCAGAGCAATGACCTCGACTGCACTGTCCTTACCGAAGACCTTGAGGTGGATGGACGCGTCCTGCTCGCCCGCCTTGTTCTCGGCAATGCAGACGTACTCGGCCTCGTCGCTCTTGTCCACCCTCCTGATGGTCAGCTCGGAGCTGTCGTCGCTGAACAGGTACTTCTCGTCCTCCTCATTCTCTATCTGCTCCCCGTCCCTGCCGGGCACAGAGGCGGGAAGGACCGTGATTCGGATGACAGAGCTAAGAGGTTGATTTTTAGTTTGTTTCTATAAAATGCAGACTGAATGCATGTGGATGACTGAACTTGCACAGAAAGTTAAGATGTTCAATTGTATTTCTTTCTGTGTGATTCCTTTAACCAAATCTCCGATTTTGCCTAAGGGCTGCAAATGGCATCCTCCAAAACTCCAAAGAGGGTCTCTGATTCTGCCTCACAAACTGAAAATGGAGGAATCCAATGCACACACAAGGCAAGTGGACCTTACTGGAAGAGTCCACTCTGCCCTCGGAGCTGACGGCTCCCAGCTTCCCACCCCATTCCCTTAAAACCCCAACACAGAGTAGGCCCTGCAAGCTCTCCTCCTCCACTAGCTGGAGAGAAAGGCTCAGCCAGTTTCTTACTTTGTCCAGCTCATGGTGGGCTCTGGGAAGCCTTCGGCGTTGCACACGAGGGTGACGGACTGGCCGAGGTTGGCGGTGGCATTCACTATGCTCTGTCTGGCCTGGACAGTGGGCGGCACTGAAGGAAAGAAGGGCTGTCAGTGGTGGCTGGGAAAACTTGAAGGGACTCAGTGGCCTGGAGGAGAGGCACTTTTGGGGGACCCCAAGTCAGAGGCTCGGGGGTCTTGGGTAACTGCCGAGCTTTAGTGTAAGGGGTCTAAATGCAGGCGTGCACTAAATAATTACTGTAAACTGGATAAATAATTCACCCACAAGCATGCATTAGTGTTTCCCAACAGTACTTAGTACTGTTATATGTATAACAACATATAATAATATTGCTTTTCAATAATACAGATTTAGAAGCTATATTAATGTTTTCTTTATTTTAAAGTGGTATTCAATTTATAGTAGCTATTTATCATTATATATTTTCTCAATCAATGCATACCCATCTGAACAACTACCATGATTGGCAGAACTTAACATTTAAAGGGGGGCTCTTGATACTGGAAAAAGTTGAACATTTTGGTTCCCAGTGATTAAATGGTTAATACCAATGTGAAATGCACTAGGTCACCAAAGAGTGACATTTCTCTTGGATTGTCCTAAACAACTTTGTGCACAAACTGGTTTTTACCAAAGGAATGAGAAAGAGAGTTTGGCAAAAAATACATATCAATATCCAAAACAATTCAACCATGATTTACTTATTTTCTCAGTACTGACATTATAATTTCCTCTAAACATCTTGTAAATGTCAGATCGATTCCACGGGTGGGTTTATTTGACACTGCAAATTAAGATTCATAAACGCACAGATGGACTATGATTCTGACTATTCTGAGGCCTGAACTGATGATAAAATTTTCTCTGAACACTGAACCAGGGGACGGACTACAACGTTTTGGTAACATCAAGGACAGTAAAGGATAAGGAAGAATTTATTAGGAAGCACGGGGCAAATTTCTGGTGTTGCGGGATAATGAAGGACATTCCAGAATTGTACTGGAAGTCCCCATAGGTAAGGGAGACCCAAAAGGCGTGTCTTTACAAACAAACAAACAAATAAACAAGGCAAAGGACGGGGGTGCGCTGGAAGGGGTGGATGAGCCAAGGCGGGGCCGTGGAGGGAGCGGAAGGCCGGGTCTCCTTACCATTCACGATGACCTGAATGTCCTTGAAGTTGACCTCCCCGCGGGCCAGGATCCTGCCCTCACAGCGGTAAGTGCCTTCATCTGTTTTCCTGATGCCCCGGATCTGGAGGTAGTTGTTGGCCAGGACTATGAATCGGACTAGAAAAGACAGGAGGCGGGCTTGTCCCAGGATCAAAGGACGGGAGCCTACAGGCAGGGCCCTGAGCCTTGCCTTTTTCCTACCTTCAGTCTCATGGGGGAGGGTGGAGGGCTGGGTGTGGGGAGGGGCTTTGTGCTGAAATAAGATCATACGTCCCTGGCTCCAACGCTGAGCCAGGAGCAGAAATCTGCAGGAAATCTGTATTTTTCTTTGGAGAGAAAGTCAAGTGCCTGAATAGACAAGCTATAGCCACGCAACCGCTAACCTGGAAACGGCATGCGGTTCTGGGGCACTGGAGTCTGAGTTTGGGGTAGGAGCCTCAGTAGCTGGCGGAGGTGGGAATGCTAAGGGGCTCAGCGGGCCAGGGGAAGGGGCGGCTGCCGGTCTCACCATCTTTTTTCAGGACGACATCTCGGCCTTTGTGCTTCCAGATGATGGTTGGGGGGAGGGAGCTGACCACATCACACACGATCACGGCATCTTCCCCCTCCCTGAACTCCTGTGGGGTTGGCGCGTTCTTGAACATGAGCTTCTCTGAAAGAGGGGCCAGAGGAGAGTGAGGGAAAACAGTGGTTCTCCCGCAAAAATCCCTTTTCGCTGGTGCCTTACCGCTTGGATCCGAGTCCATATATGCAGCGGTACCCAATAGGCTCCACCCATCACTCGGCCAAACATGCAGGCAAAGCAGATGGCACCAGAAGGGGAATACGTTCAGCTATGTTTGGCAATTAATTCCTATTCAGAGTGCTAAATTTATCACACTCTGTGCAGAAAAGGGTCTACAGAGGGAGATGTGTGTCCTTACCATGTGGATGGAGCTAATGGGACACAACTCACAGGTAGATTGAACTGGTAGGACATCCACCCTACAGTGAATAGTAGGATCACTCCTCTCTCTGTCCCCTAGTCTGCCTGACACCCCAACCCCAGCCTATCTATGGCAGAGAGAATTTTGAAGACTAGAACAGGAAAGGCAGGCTTATGGCAATAAATACTGTGGCAATCAATACTGTTCAATTAGCGGTCACCCACCATTACCCTGGCCAACAGGACAGACGCATGATAATAAGATAATGAGATGCCACCTTTAGACTGGCTTCAGCGGCGAGGGGAACCACCTGCTCTGAGTGGCACAGTGCTCAGATAATAACCCCTCCCACCCCACTGAGCCTTTGTACTCCACTGCCAGCAGGAAAGAGTGAAATAACAGGGGTAAACTGAGGTGTGAAACAGTCAGCCAACACTTGGGGAAGGGTGAGGGGAACACACACCCTCTGGGAATGGTGCAATGTGAATTTAGAGAGTCGAGGCCAGGGCGAGGTAGCTGTGACCAGCATGGACACAGCTGTGAGTCTGGAGTTGGCCAAGGATCCTTTAAAATCACACTGGATGGAAGACAGGATATATGTATACACATGGCTGATTCACTTTGCTGTACAGCAGAAACCAATACAACAGTGTAAAGCAGCTATACGCCAATAAAAAAATAAATTAAAAAAATACAAATCCCGATATAACCTACATATGTGTTAAAAAGGCATTAAAATATAACAAGTTTTTAGAAAACATATTGATAAAACATTTTTAAAATTTTCCTTTAGTTTTAATTTATTTATTGTTGGCTGCACTGGGTCTTTGTTGCTGCGGGGGCTACACTCTCATTGTGGTGTATGGGCTTCTCATTGTGGTGGCTGCTTTTGTTGCAGAGGACTCATATGAAAAGACCCTGATGCTGGGTTAGATTGAGGGCTAGAGCAGAAGGGGACGACAGAGGGTGAGATGGTTGGATGGCATCACCAACTTGATGGACATGAGTTTGGGTGGGCTCTGGGAGTTGGTGTTGGACAGGGAGGGGTGGTGTGCTGCAGCTCATGGGGTCGCAGAGTCAGACACAACTGAGCGACTGAACTGAACAGGTTTTCGAGTGTGCAGGCTTTAGCAGCTGTGACCCACAGGCTAAGTTGCTCTGCAGCATGTGTCATCTTCCCCTACCAGGGAATGAACCCACATCCACTGCACTGGCAAGTAGATTCTTAACCACTGGACCACTACGGAACTCCCTGATAAAAATCTTATTTGCACAGACTGTGCGCGTGTGCTAAGTCGCTTCAGTCGTGTCTGACTCTCTGTGACTCTGTGGACTGTAGCCCGCTAGGCTCCTCTGTCCATGGGACTCTCTAGGCAAGAATACTGGAGTGGGTTGCCATGCCAGGGAATCTTCCTGACCCAGGAATCAGACCCAAGTCTCTTACATCTCCTGCACTGGCAGGCAGATCCCTTACCACTAGCACCACATGGAAAATGTTTGTATAGAGTACCTCATGAAATAATAAATTTAGTTTGAAACCCCCTGCCAAAAAAACCCACCAAAAACAAGCAAAAGAACCCACATTGGAGCTCTTATCTTGATGCAGAAAAGACCTAGAGAAAAGTAGAAAAGAGCCCGGTCAAGCCCTCTATTCCACCCCACTCTCTGCTACCCATGTTGTCTTCCCGGCCAAAGGAGAGGTCAGGGAATACAGAAGGAGAAGGAAGGGGGTCTTACGGAAGATCTTCACGTTGACCGTGGCCTCTGACTCGGTGCCATCCTCCGCAGTGACCACGCACTTGTAGATGCCGGCATCATCGATGTTGGCGTTGTAGATGGTGAGGGTGGAAGAGGAGTCATCGTTCCACACCACCGAGATCCGCTGCTGGTTTGGGGTGAGCTTCTCTCCGTTGGGGGAGAACCAGGAGATGTCTTTATCTTTGGCATCTCCGGCCACTAAAAAGGGAGAGATAATTTTCAAACCACTGATGCTAAAAAGACAAAGACACCTCCAGGAAACAGTAGGTAGCTGATAAGAGCTACTGAGCAAGAGCTCTACTGAGGCGGGAGGTGTGCGTGTGCCTGTGTGTGACCACTCACGTTGGTCACGTCTGCATTTACTTGCTATGCATTAGTATTTGGAAAGAACTCAACAAACACTGGTGCTGATATTTCTCATAGTGGGCCTAGCCCTAGTAAGGGAAGAGATATTTGTTAAGGACCTACTGTGTGCAGGCACTGAACTAGCAGCTTATAGCCTCGCAGAATGGGGGGCAAAGGGAGTTCATATCCAGGATCTGAGCTCAAGCGCTAGTTGGTTAATCAACTCATCAGCTTGTTTTCGAGGGCTTAGATGCTATCTCCCATATAGAAGATGAGATATCGGCTAGTCTCTGAGTATAAATTCCAGCAACTTTTGCTCCACCATCTGCCTGCACAAACTAGTGTTTCAGCACTCCCCCCAGCCTCAGACAGGCAAACACATCTGCTGAAATGCTTCAAAGAAGGGAGCCAGCATTGCCCATCATCCCTTCCCCAGGCAGCTCAGAGGCTAGGATGCTGCTGCTGCTGAGCTGTCCAGACACTGAGCCATAACAAGGGCTCTGGGATCCTGGACGGTTCTTGCACAGAGTCCTCTCTGCCCAGTGCCCTTCCCCCGCTGGCACCCCCACCCCACCGCCCGGCACAGATGCTTAGTGTAGAAACGGAGCAGCCTTCCTTTCAGGGCCCATCATGTTTTCAACAAATATCGCTTTTTGCAAGATGCGCTGTGGGAGCTACGGCTGTATCTCCGGTTCGTTTCAATGGCTGTAATGAGGCAAAGCTGGAGGGAAGACATCCAGCGGCCATGAGCCGCCTCATCCTGTGCAAATCACAACAGCGTTTCAAACCCCTCCCTGCCAAAAGCGGCATGCTGGATGTCAGCTTACACCTAGCTCAGCTCTTTCCTGGTCCTTTCATGTTTCAAATCCCAGGCATGTCACATACAGAGACTCCAGAACCTCACAGGAAGCCTTTCCTCTGCAGGACATTTCCAGATAATTAGCTGAGCTGTGGAAATGGGGCATGTTTTCTAAACAAAAGACAAGGACACCAGGTTCGACAAATTCTGAGCTCTGGTGTGGGCAATGGGACAGAATATTGGAATTGACTGGAGAGCTGGGAAACCCAGGAAACCTGTTCTCACCACAAAAGAGATGCTGGCACTCAGCTTTCTTTCAGGCACGTTTTAGGACTTCTTGTATTTTCCTTCTCTGGGAGATTCTAATAATCCAGACACTGACCCACTGAAGCATTCGTTCTGAAGCAGTCCTGCTCCCGTGTCATTCACGGAACTCTGGAGGCACCCAGAGCAGGGGTCTGGGGGCTGTGCTGACTTTCCCAAGGAAATCCCTTGATCTCCATCACCAGGCGGATGTCCACAGGGCACATTTCACTGTACTGGGGCAAACTTGGTTTGGGGAAGGGAGACAATCTGAACACTTCCCTGGATCTCAGGTCACCCTGTGACAGGGTCACAGGGTCACAGGTCACAGGGTCACTGAGATTCCAGGCACACCATCAGCCCAGCAGACGCAGCTGTGACCTCTGCCCTGCAGGGCAGGTTTCCTGAGACGCAGGGTGATGGGGGTACTTGCCTTGGCACAGGAAGAACTTAGACTCTCCCACGCTGATTTCCCCTTGGCTGGGAACAATATCCACTTGCAGAGAAACTGAAAAAGACAAAAAGTCCAGTTTAAACGCGCGTTTGCAGTTTTGAGACAGAAACCAGAGCTTTCATTAAAAAACGGAGTCTCCTCGCGCACTTCCAGAAAGAGTGAAGAGAGGAAGTTATTTGGGTTTTGAGAACGTATCATCACAGTTCCTCACGCCAAAGCCAGGAATGGACACGATCCAGGTCATTTCACGTGCAACTGCTGTCTTCTATCAGATGGTGCAGGCCGCCCAGGAGACCTGGAGTAAACTCTGCCCTAAATGTTCCTGACCCCTGGAGAAGACTTAGGGTCCTGCTTCCAAACAGCAGCACTTCGTTCATCGAAACAGCAGCCCATACACTCGATTTGAATACCCATAGGCTCTATCCAGCTGTCCAGGTGGTGCTAGTGGTAAAGAGCCTGCCTGCCAATGCAGGAGACATAAGAGACGTGGGTTCAATCTCTGGGTTAGGAAGATGCCCCTGGAGGAGGGCATGAAACCCACTCCAGTATTCTTGCCTGGAGACTCCCATGGGAAGAGGAGCCTGGCGGGCTGTAGTCCACAGGGTTGCAAAGAGGTGGACACGACTTTAGCAACTTAGCCATGCACGCATGCATGCTCTATCAGTCCACTCCACCCATTAAGACAAAACACATCGCACCAGATCTCATGGATTCCTGTATTCACCGGGTTCCTCGATTATCTGCTTAAGTCAGATAACCATTGCTCATGAAAATGTATTCTCAGGGTAGGAGAAGTGCTATTATTCATTGGGATCCAACTTCTTTCTCCCTTTCCTCCTCTTAGGTAAAGTAAATCAGCAAGCTAAAGGCTAATGGACATTTGGTTGAGTGCATGAAGCGCCTGCAAGCCAGTATGAAGGAGGGGCCTGGACAAAACAGAGCGAGTGATAGAGACTCAGCAAGCCCTTCCTTTTAACAGCCATTTTCTCTGCACAGTAGAGCAGAGGGAATACTCGTTGCCATGGTGACGGACTTGCAGGCAGAGCCGTTGTGGGTCTCAGTCTGTGCTCATTTGATGAAGCAACCACGGTTGTACTCCATGAAACACAGGGCTCAAAGGGCCTGCTTGGGGCGGGCAAGGGGGAGCGTGGGGCAACATATCTACCAGGGGCACAGCCTTCCTTGCCATCCTGTGGACAAAGCAGCCCACGGAAAAACCCAGCAGAGGCTGCAGGGAAAGGGATGGTTTGGTGGGACAGGAACAGAATAGGGAGGGGTGAGAAATCAGGAACTGGCTGGGTGAGGATGCTGAGCGCGCCACTCTGAGAATATGAAGCAGGAATCCAGAGGCTTCCAAATGCCAGCTCAGAAGAAATATGATAGGAATGGAGGGGCCGCCTGTCTCTCAGCAGTCGGTTTGCTTCCGATTACTCATGTGAGACCCAGGACAGAATTCTTCCTGAGGGCAATGAAAGGTCTTCCCCCTACCTTTCCTGAATTTCGCCCGTAGTGTGCAGTGCTACAGTGGATTATTTTTTTTAATTTTTAAAAATTAATTAATGTATTTTAATTGGAGGCTAATGATTTTACAATATTGTGGGTTTTGCCATACATCGACATGAATCAGCCATAGGTGTACATGTGTTCCCCATCCTGAACCCCCCTCCCCATCCCATCCCTCAGGGTCATCCCAGTGCACCAGCCCTGAGCACCCTGTCTCATGCATCGAACCTGGACTGGTGATCTGTTTCACGCGACGGTGGATTATAATGTGGAGGCCACAGCACCAGGGTCGGGGGGCAGGTGTGCCTGGTTGTGGCTGCTTTCTTCCATCACTCTCCTCTGGATGGATTCTGAATGGACCTGAGCAGGAGGGGTCCCAACCATCACCAGTCCCACCTCCTCATTTTCTGGTCAGATAAGAGTGGTAGGGACTTCCCTGGTGGTCCAGTGGTTAAGAATCTGTGTCGCAATGCAAGGGATATGGGTTTGATCCCTGGCTGGGGAACTAAGATCCGACATGTGTTGGACCAACTAAGCCCTCAGGCCACAGCTAGAGACCCTGAGTGCCACAATGAAAGATTGTGCGTGCTGCAACTAAGACTCAACGTAGCCAAACAAATAAATATTTAAAAAAAAAAACTAATTTTTTTAAATTAAAAAAAGAAAAGAGAGGTAAAGTGACTTCCCTAAGGTCACCTCTAGTGAGGGCCAGCGTGGCCCCAGAGTGCAGGCCACCTGGCTCCCAGGCAAGTGTTCTTTCCATTACATAATGCTGTCTCTGCCAGTAGAAGATAAAGAATCGGATACACATCCCTTAACAGAAGAGACCAAGTCCGCGGTTTATTGGGGGAGCA
Source organism: Capricornis sumatraensis (assembly GCF_032405125.1). Taxonomy (NCBI): domain Eukaryota; kingdom Metazoa; phylum Chordata; class Mammalia; order Artiodactyla; family Bovidae; genus Capricornis; species Capricornis sumatraensis. Next base: position 25,634,054 of record NC_091084.1, on the reverse strand, counting down.
CAGGGCCCTATAGGAGAGGGCTATACGCCAGTGCCACCCATCTCAAGGCTACCTGGACCTGTTTAATCCCTATCTGTGGCTCATACTCTACAGAACAACAGGCCTATGAAGCCCAGAAGCTGAGCCTCAGCCACCCGTTGCTGAAGTTATGGTCCTTTCTGGAGTTTACTGGGGCATTCTTTGGAGAATTAGAGGCATATTTCTAGCTTGGAAAGTGCACTGGCCCATATGCTATGTATTAGCAGCCAGCTTCAACATATGGATCCTGTTACTCTCACAGAGCCCTTATTGCTTTGAGAAGGATTTTCTTATCCCAAGTGAAAGAGCAGCCTTCATTTTTTTCAGCTCTTTTCAAACAGAACATGACTCTCAAGGGGCAGGAGAACACGGCAAGGCTGAAGAGTTTCCATCCTCGAATATGGCCGGTATCTATCTCTGGGCCATGGACAGAAATGAGAAACGAGCATTACCAAGGAATTCCCAGTTCCCCCAGATCCCAGCCACACATTTATCATCACAGACATTTTTTAAAGAAGAGATATCCATTCAGACGCCTGCCCTTTTGCACACATGGAGAAGACAGTGATTTCTCCTTCTAGACACCAGTCAAAGCCAGGCCAGAGGAAGCCCAGACTCTCTGGAAACTCAACGCTTGGATGTTTTCCACTGGAGTACAATGGCTGATTATTCTCCCCCAAATGCAAAACCATGAATTATTAGGTTTAATAACAGTGAGTGGAAATCCTGCTCCAAGTCCCAAACTCCTTCCCTCCACTTCTTGTGGCCTTTTCCTTTTTTACGGTATTCGTCTTCTCACTGTTTCAAATAAAAATTCCTGTCTTGACTTTCACCTTTCTCCAGTTGCAAATATAACTGTAATTTCCTCACCAAGCCTCACTCAGACCCTTTAGAGGAACTCTGAAAATATTTCTCCCAGAAAAAGAATCTCATTTTTTGCTTTGCAGAAACATTCTCTGCAGAAACATGGTGCGTTATCTAGTCATCTTAGATGCATCCAAAGATACATGCTTATAAACACAGGTGGCTGGGCTGGCTGGGACCCTGGGGTAGGTTGTCAATGTCCTCCCATTATGGAAGACGGTATGGAGATTCCTCAAAAAATTAGGAATAAAACTACCATATAACCCAACAACCCCACTGCTGCTGCTGCTAAGTCGCTTCAATCATGTCCGACTCTGTGCAACTCCATAGACAGCAGCCCACCAGGTTCCCCCATCCCTGGGATTCTCCAGGCAAGAACACTGGGGTGTGTTGCCATTTCCTCCTCCAATGCATGAAAGTGAAGTCGCTCAGTCGTGTCCAACTCTTAGCGACCCCATAGACTGCAGCCCACCAGGCTCCTCCGTCCCTGGGATTTTCCAGGCAAGAGTACTGGAGTGGGGTGCCATTGCTTTCTCCACAACCCCACTATTAGGCATATACCCCAAGGAAACCATAATTGAAAAAGACACATGTACCCATCACAGCATATCTACACTAGCTAGGACATGGGAACTACCTAGATGTTCATCGACAGATGAATGGACAAAGAAGCTGTGGTACATATATACAATGGAATATTACTCAGCTATAAAAAGGAACACATTTGAGTCAGTTCTAATGAAGTAGATGGACCCAGAGCCTATTGCACAGGGTGAAATGAGTCACAGAGAGAAAACAACTATTAACACACACACACATGGGATTTAGAAGGATGGTATGATGAACCTATCTGCAGGGTGGCACTGGAGATGCAACCAGAGACCAGGCCTCTGGACATGGCAGTGGGGGAGGGAGAGGGTGGGCGAATGGGGAGAGCAGCCTGCAAACACGCACACGAGTGCACGTGGAACAGCCAGCCAGCGAGGATTTGCTGTAAGACTCCACGACTCCGGGAACTCAACCCGGGGATTTGTGACAACTTGGAGGGGTGGGGTGGGGTGGGAGGGAGTTCCAAGAGGGAGGGGACATAGGCATACCTATGGCGAATTCATGTTGACAGAAACCAATACACTATTGTAAAGCAATTATCTTTCAATAAAACAAATATACTGAAAGAAAAAAAAAAAAGAACCCATCCCCGCTCCCCACCCCCGCCCCTCCCAAGGCCTCAGGAAGCTGGTTCAAACTTTCTGGTTTACAAAACACACTTTGTTATTTCCCCTGAGACTCCTGACAGTTCTGAGATATAAAAAGGCCCATAGGATTATTCTGAAAGAGATGGGAATACCAGACGACCTGACCTGCCTCTTGAGAAATCTGTATGCAGGTCAGGAAGCAACAGTTAGAACTGGACATGGAACAACAGACTGGTTCCAAATAGGAAAAGGAGTACGTCAAGGCTGTATATTGTCACCCTGCTTATTTAACTTCTATGCAGAGTACATCATGAGAAATGCTGGGCTGGAAGAAGCACAAGCTGGAATCAAGATTGCCGGGAGAAATAGCAATCACCTCAGATATGCAGATGACACCACCCTTATGGCAGAAAGTGAAGAGGAGCTAAAAAGCCTCTTGATGAAAGTGAAAGAGGAGAGTGAAAAAGTTGGCTTAAACCTCAGCATTCAGAAAACGAAGATCATGGCATCCGGTCCCATCACTTCATGGGAAATAGATGGGGAAACAGTGGAAACAGTGTTAGACTTTATTTTTTGGGGCTCCAAAATCACTGCAGATGGTGACTGCAGCCATGAAATTAAAAGGTGCTTACTCCTTGGAAGAAAAGTTGTGACCAACCTAGACAGCATATTCAAAAGCAGAGACATTACTGTGTCAACAAAGGTCTATCTAGTCAAGGCTATGGTTTTTCCTGTGGTCATGTATGGATGTGAGAGTTTGACTGTGAAGAAGGCTGAGCGCCGAAGAATTGATGCTTTTGAACTGTGGTGTTGGAGAAGACTCTTGAGAGTCCCTTGGACTGCAAGGAGATCCAACCAGTCCATTCTGAAGGAGATCAGCCCTGGGATTTCTTTGGAAGGAATGATGCTAAAGCTGAAGCTCCAGTACTTTGGCCACCTCATGCGAAGAGTTGACTCATTGGCAAAGACTCTGATGCTGGGAGGGATTGGGGGCAGGAGGAGAAGGGGACGACCGAGGATGAGATGGCTGGATGGCATCACAGACTCGATGGATGTGAGTCTGAGTGAACTCCGCGAGATGGTGATGGACAGGGAGGCCTGGCGTGCTGCGATTCATGGGGTCGCAGAGTCGGACACGACTGAGCGACTGAACTGAACTGAACTGAGGATTGTCCTCACGCTACAAAAGAGAGAATCAAAGCTGAGAGAAATGAAATAACCTGCCCAGGGCAACTCAGCTAGTAAGTAGTAAAGTCAAGATTAAAAGTTATCTAATTTCAAGACTCCAGCCTTGCTCCCTACACTTCACAGCTATCATCAATCTTTTGTTGGCTTCCTAATGGCCTCATTATTATTATTACCTGTTCAGTTACTGCTCTTTCTAAATTATGGGCTAGAAAACATCATCAAGTTGTTGTCATCATGTCTACCCCAGTTAATTATAACTGGCCTCTCTGTTCAGAGAGAACCACAGCACTGTGTGTGCAGGCTCAGTTGCTAAGTTGTGATCAACCCCTTACTGCCCCATGGACTGCAGCCCGCCAGGTTTCTCTGTCCATGGGATTCTCCAGGCAAGAATACTGGAGAGCGTTGCTATTTCCTACTCCAGGGGAATCTTCCCAACCCAGGGATCAAACCTATGCCTCTTGTGTTTCCTGATTCTTTACCACTGCGCCACCTGGGAAACCCAACTATAGCATTAAAATTCCTATTTTTACAGATGGGGAAGTGGAGGCTCAGAGCCCTGCTGCTGCTAAGTCGCTTCAGTCGTGTCCGACTCTGTGCGACCCCAGAGATGGCAGCCCACCAGGCTCCCCCGTCCCTGGGATTCTCCAGGCAAGAACCCTGGAGTGGGTTGCCATTTCCTTCTCCAATGCATGAAAAGTGAAAAGTGAAAGTGAAGTCGCTCAGTCGTGTCCGACTCTTCGCGACCCCATGGACTGCAGCCCACCAGGCTCCTCCATCCATGGGATTTTCCAGGCAAGAGTACTGGAGTAGGGTGCCATTGCCTTCTCTACTCAGAGCCCTATGTAATGGTAATGATGGATCAAGATTCAAACCCAGGCCAAATGACTTCCAAAGCCCCAGCCATTTCTCTCACCCTGTTCTATCCCTTGCGAACAGACAGAAAAAGCCTCTCTTGAGAATGGAATGAGTTCCTTCTCCACATCTCATTTAGAAAATAAAATAACCCTGTGAGAGATGCATATGTTTTAAAATGTGTTTTCTACCTAAATGTCTATAAAAAATGGATGTCTTGTTCTGAAAGATATGACAACTTGTTTAGCAAACAGCCTCAGGTGGAAAGAGGAGTTCTGTGATTTTCAAACTCCCTCGCAGGAGCAAGCTATGAGGTCTTAGTTGCTAAAGAAAAGGGAACTGAAATTTCAGTTCTAAAATGTGCTCAGGCACTTATCAGAAGAGATGGGATCTTCTAAGCGAAACAACAGGAAGAATAAATTCTGATTTCAAAATGGAGTCCGTAGATTTCACCTGAGTTATTAGCAACTTCTTGCACCAGTTTAATTTCATTGTTCTTTTCAGAATCTTCCTGGAGGAGGAAATGGCAATCCACTCCAGTACTATTGCCTGGAAAATCCCATGGACAGAGGAGCCTGGTAGGCTACAGTCCATGGGGTCGCAAAGAGTCGGACACGACTGAGCGACTTCACTTCCCTTTCAGAACCTTACATGCTTGAGGAAGTAGGAGTTGAAAGCCGCAAGTGAGACCAGGTCTCTTCCATGACTGGCCAACAGTACTTTCTTGTTAAGTGATTATAAGACACTGGCTCCTGAGAAAGACTAACTGCAGAGTTGCGGCAGGCCCAGGGCCAAGGTAGGCACACCTGAGGAGCGTGCCCTGATCATCAATCAAGAGCTGGGTGAATGACAGAGGATGAATCTGATTAGTGGCTGTGTATCAGACAAAGAGACCTTCAGAACCTGTTTAATAAAGGCTAAGGATTTTTTTTAAAAAAGGCATCAAAGTCTAGTTTTACATTTATTTTGTCAGCTATTGTTCTAGAAATGAGTCTTAAATAGCACTGTACTTAACCAGTAAAGGAGACTTATTTTTTTACTTTTCAAACTATGCTAAAGTGTCTTTCATTTGATGGACCTGTGGGAAATTCAGATGTCAGAATAGGAGCGTAATAACTAAGGTATCCCCCATGTGCCCAGACAGTCTGCCTCATGGTCAGCAAAGTATCTGAGCGGAGATCAGAGGGTGACTTCATGGATAAATCAAAGAAACTCAACGAACACAAAACCAAGACTAACACAGCGACCCTGCAGAGCGGGGAATGCCGTGGACTCTGGGCCAGCTCCCAGCGCTTAGCAGTGTAAGCCTGGCCAAGTTATTTACCTCTTGGAGCCTGTTTCCTTATCCGTTAAATGAGGACTAACAGAACCCTTATCAGAGGGCTGTTGGAAAGATAAAATGAATTAATACATGTAGAATAGTCTCTGGCACCTAATACACATTTCATATTTGTTGTGTATTATTAATAAGCCTCTATCAATAACACTTTCCAAGGACATTATTTTGATTACTATTCTTGCAAAAAGTTATGTTTACCTTTATGGTTTTAGATAAAGTAACCTTCCGAATGAGCCATGTGGTGGTCAGGTGGACTGATTCCATGCTCTACATTACTTTAAGATATTTATTTTGCCTGTCAGAACTTCACTGGTATAAAAGATGACTGAACCCAATCAAAGCCAGAAAACCAATAATGTAGGCACAATAGCCAAGTCGCTTCACCTGTTTTCTCATCTGTAAAATAGGGATGATGATAAAATTGAATTTGTGTTGTCGGACTGTCATGAGAATTAAACAGTCGGGAAAGAGTCGTGGTTAGGAAGTCAGGATATGGAGTCAGAGAGGCTGGGGTCCAAATTCCAACTCTAATCCTGAATTCTCAGGAGAATCTCAGAACCTGTTCTCTGTATTTGTGATTGGCCATAACAACTTGGTTGATCTCATGGGGATGTTGAGATGGTTTAGAAAGGTATGTAAAGTTCCAAACACAAGGTCAGACTGTGTTGGTTGTGTTTTAAATGATAGTACATGTATGACAGTACTTTGACATCACACACACACACCCACATATACATTCACACACACCCCATACACAAAATACCCTATAATGGTGGTAATGAGAATGGGATAGCAGGAGCCTCTTGTAGACTCCTGCATTCAACTGTCCAAAGTCTATTAAGGGAAGTGTGTGTGTCTGTGTGTGTGAGATTTATCCAGTTGCAGCCAGTGAGGGCTATTCTTCATTGTCACGGGGGGGGGGGGCTTCTCATTTCAGTGGCCTCTCTCACTGGGCAGCCTGTGCTGCCAGTGGCAGCTTATGGGCTCTGCAGTGCTGGCGCAGTAGTTGTGGCGCAAGGGCTTAGCTGCTTCGCAGTACGTGGGATTTTCTCGGACCAGGAATCGAACCGGTGTCCCTAGCACTGCAAGGCAGATTCTTAACCACTGGACCACCGGAAGCTCCTATATTTTTATCTGTGTGTATGTATGATACATACAAGATCCACTAGATAAGCCAGTGTGTGTGTGTATGAAGAGAATAATTCAACTTGTCAGATTGCTGTTGCTGGAAGAAGCAGCTGGACACAGGTAAATTTATCTCATTTTGGGAAAGAAAAACAAATAAAACAATTTAAGGATGACAAAGGACTTGCATGTCACATCCTTGACACGTGAGTCTCACAATTCTGGCTTGAGCTCCTGTTGACAGCAGCTGAGTAGAAGGAAACGAAGTAGACTGTTTTACTTTCAAACATCAACACAAGAGTTATATGTCAGTTTAAAGGAACTATAAAACACACACTCTTATACATTTTGGCTTCTGGTTCTGTATACTGGGCTTCCCTGGTGGCTCAGAGGGTAAAGCGTCTGCCTACACTGCAGGAGATCAGAGTTCGATCCCTGGATCGGGAAGATCCCCTGGAGAAGGCAATGGCAACCCACTCCAGTACTCTTGCCTGGAGAACCCCATGGATGGAGAAGCCTGGTAGGCTACAGTCCATGGGGTCACAAAGAGTCAGACACGACTCAGCGACTTCACTTTCACTTTCTGTATACTGGCATCATAACGGCAGGCCATATTCTGATGGCACTGGAAGCATCCTCGCTGTCTAAAGTGGGTTCACAGCAGCAACCAAAATCATCCAGGACTCGTACTCAGGGCTGCCAGTTCTAGTTAGGGTCCCATCCATGTAAATGCTGAGAATTCTATGTAATTTCCATTTACATCAAAACACCCAGAAATTATCTACCTGGGGTTTCTAAGCCAACTGAGATAAGTTTATAACCAAACCCTTGGGAAACGCTCTGTGTGCAGTCCCCACAGGACCCTGGGTTCCTGGCTTCCCCCAGTATGTCAGCCAGCCTAGAGAGTGAAGGAAGCCCTCAAGAAAGCTGTGGTCTTCCCTGGCTGACAATACCAGCACTCAGCAGACTTGCGAGAACAGAACTCAAGACTGGAGGAGGAAGAGAAGGCGGCTCTTGGTGGTGATGGTGGTGGCGGCGGCTCTATGGTTTAATGCCTTAATGCCTTTTGAATGGAGAAACCAGAACTTCTGTATGCAGACAAACCATATAGACAAGTTGCAAGTAAGATACAGATTTTTCTAAACCAAACTCAACTTTGCTCATATACCAAGTGGGTTTCCCATGCCAGTCACTTTAATAAAGCCACCAAAACTGGAGAATGTTTCATTACAAAAGTGATGCGATGAGAATTCCTGATGAAAATTCTCTTTAATCTCCTCAAACCTCAGGACTCTTCCAGAGTGATTGGGGGAGGTGTGAGAAAGCGGAATATAACTTCAGAATTCTTAAGCTTTCTATGTAGTATGGTAATACAGTTGATGTGTGTGTGCAGGCTCAGTTGCTACGTCATGACCGACTCTCTGCAACCCCATGGACTTAGCCCTCCAGGATCCTCTGCCTATGGCATTTTCCAGGCAAGAATGCTGGAGTGGGTTGCCATTTTCTTCTTCAAGTGATCTTCCAGACCCAGGGACTGAACCTGCATCTCCTTCAATGGCAGGCGGGTTCTTTACCACTGGGCCACCGGGAAGCCCAATAGAGTTGATATTATAAAATTATACTAAGGAAGAGAAAGTGTTACACATCACTATACAACTGAGGTTTAGATGATTAATCTGATATCCTGTTACCCCAAATCATCTATCCTATGAAATTCTAGTAGCCAAACAACAGAAACCAACTCTATTTCTTAGCAAAATAAATGATGAGAGTTGCTGGGAACCAGGAATAACTGGGTCCTGGCTCTGTTCCACGGGGCTGGCTTCAACTCAGAACACAGAGGCAAGGCAGATAAGGGCTTCAGCTTTCTTGCCTTCCAAAGTTCCCTGGGTCAAAGTAGCATTCCACTGGGTCTGATTGGATGGTTTCGTTTTATAGAACTAAGTCAGTGGTTTCAAACCATGGTGGTTACCCCTATGAACTACCTAGAAACTAGAAAACTTGATTCATATCACATCACATGGTGTCCTCGTGCTCTGGTTAAAGGGCAAGAAGATCTATGCATTAGTTTAATCTGCTCAGAAGTGATAGATTCCTGCTACTCCCCAGGCTGTCACTCCATAGCCAACCTCTATCTCCAAGAAAGTACACAGTTCCTACTGGGAGCATTCTGGAGAGTCAGAAGAAATGACTCAAAGGGATATTAATCAGGAGCACAACCCAAAGAAATTCCACACCATACCTGCGATCAGACACAAGAAAGAAGCCAGCCAAACCCTGATGAAAGGAGTTTTGTTGGTTTGCTTGTTTTAACAGGGGATCATAAAGGAAGGAGATACACTGAAAAAGTTACTTTTTTCCCAAAGTAGCAAAAAGTCAGAAGCAGTCCCAGAGAGCCTCAAAAGGGCTAGATTCCAGGCCAGGAGTGAAATATTTGCCAGGTGGGCATTAATACTGTCTCCTATAGTCCACAAGAGGGGAGGCACATATGTTTCACAGCCCCCACCCTGGGAAGCACCTGCCACACGAGGGCAGGAGTGTGTGCCAAGAGGTGGAAAAGTGGACAAGCTATACCTGACTTCTGTCTTCTATTCCACTGAATTAATTCATGGCCAGGGTTGTAGAACCATTTAGTAACAGAGGGGGTTCGAGCTGGGGGGACCTGACATATACTCTCCAACCCCTTCATTTTATAGATGGAAAACAGGGGCAGAAGTCTAGGGTCCCTAGAGCAAAGCTCAGGAGCCACGGGGTTGTGCCCACATACTGACTGCTGACCTGACGCCTCTTCTTATCTCTGTGTCTCATTTGCTCTGTGTCCTCAGCAGCTCTTTCACCAACTGTTTTCCCTTGCTTGGTTTGCCCTGGTCTCACCCTTGTCCCTAAAGAGTGAGAGTCATCACTTAGGACTTCCCCGGTGGTCCAGTGGTTAAGAATCCGCCTGCAGGGGACACAGGTTCCGTCCCCGGTCTGGGAAGATCCCACATGCCTCAGGGCACCTGAGCCCGCGGGTCATTACTAGTCAGCCCATGCAGTCCAGAGCCCATGCTCTGAAACGAGAGAAGCCACTGCAATGAGAAGCCCTCAAACCACAGCTAGAGAGTGGCCCCTGTTGCTTGCAGCTAGAGAAAGCCCACAAGCAGTAACGGAGACCCACAGCAGCGAAAAATAAAAATAAGTTTTAAAACAGAGTCTATCCCTTGGAGTTGTGTGCTTGTGTGTGCTTGTGCTCAATTGTGTCTGACTCTGCAGTCTCATGGATTGTAGGCTGCCAGACTTCTCTGTCCATGAAATTTTCCAGGCAAGAATACTGGAGTGGGTTACCATTTTCTACTCCAGGGAAGCTTCTTGACACAGGGACTGAACCCATGATTCCTGCATCCCCTGAACTGGCAGGCAGATTCTCCACCACTGTGCCACCTGGGGAGCCCCAGAGACTGGCCTTATTAAGTGCAGCTAGGAAAGCTGGGCAAACAGCTGGTGGCCTACCTGTCCTGCCCGAAGCTCATTAACGTATCTAGTGTTGCCAACACCAGCCCACTTTCTAACTGAAGCTCCAGTTCTCTGCTTCCTTTCCAGACAATCTTTCCTGCTGTTTCCCTTTTTTGGTCAGGCTGACTTCAGGCTAGCATCTTGCCTGAAGTTGAACTACTCACTCCTTGCCCTGAAAAGCTTCTCTAGATAAACAACATAAAATCTATAACATAACAACATAAAAAGGCCGATGACCCAGGCCTTCTTGGTAAATTGCTGCACGTGACCTGATAGCTTCCAGGATGCCCCTGACAATGCTTCCTTAGTTTTGCTCTTTCAAAACCTTGCCTTGATAAAATGACTCATCCAACTTCTCTTCTTCCGGCTATAAAAAGGTAATGATACAAGGCGGATGGTCTCTCTCTCTCTCCCCCGACAGCTTTTGCCAACATGGCAAGAAGTTGCAATTATATCTTCCACTATTTGTCCAGCTGTTGTTTGCAGATGTGATATTCTTTACACTGAGAATGCTAGCCTGCAATTTCATCCTGAAAATTTCAAATCCTGTCCATGTCTTTCAAAAATGTCCTTATGTGATCATAGCTTTAAGCACATCTGGGCTATTGAAGATACAAAGGCTTACGATCTCCCGAACAACCAGTGCAAAAAACTGTTAAATTTAGTTTCTGTCAAGTGAAAATTTCATTCTCAAACCAAGATATATAGTTTATATAGACAGTGATTATTTTGAGCCAGTCCCTGTTCAGAGCACTTCAATGAGTTCATGTAATCCTCATAACAGCCCCATGAGATAGGTACTTGGTGTTATTATCCTACTGGACAGATGAAGTAGGTTATTATCCTTCTTGACAGATGAAGAAACTTAAGAACTGAAAGATTAACTAATAGCCCAACGTCACAAAGCTAGTAAGAGGTAGAGCTGGGAGGTGAAGCCCAGGCAGATTAAGCTCCATGGCCCTTGGTCTTAAGGACGTGTTACATAAAGTCGGCTTTAATGAAAGTCAGCTTTCGTGAGAAAGGGGTTGCTCTTGTGCTGGATGAACTGGGAGACGATGTGCAAGTTGAAAAACACTATTTCCTTGGGGAAATACTGATTCTGAACATGGGCTCAGAGGATGCTTGAATTCGGAGCCCACCGGGCCACGGTCCTCTCCCTGCTGCAGCCCTGCCTTCCTTACACTGAAGCCTTCTAGCCCCCTCCTGACCAGCAATGGTCCTGGCATCCATGCCATCAGGCAGCCACCAGAGCTCGGCCGCCAACAGGGATCAGGAAGAGGCTGTGAGTTGGACATTCCATCTATGGGTCACTTCTGATTCCTCCAATTTGGATTCAGTGTAAGCCATATCATCCCTTATTAAAATATGAGTATTAAAATTATTCTTTGCTGATATTTAAATTGCGACTGGCTCTTTGCTCCTTGGTAGGGTGTGCGTCTGAGTTGGATTATTCATGTAACTACTCAGCCAGTATTCTCTCAAAGCACTCACTCTCCTTAAGAGGTCATCTGTAGAGTATGATGGTAAAGAGATTCTTAGTAGAGGTAATACTCTTTTCAAGGGGTCGAGAGTCCATTCCCCACTCTCCAGAGTCACCCCTCACCAGACAGTGCCTGACCTGTTGATTAACATGATTAACATGTTGATTAACATGTCCACATTACACAGAAGAAAACTCAACTATTAAAATAATAATAATTTAACAAATAGTATATCCACTATTCTGGGATAGCTTTTAAATTAGGTAACAAATAAGAAAGCTATCATTTGGCTCTACTACCAATTAGGGTAGGAGTTGAAATGCTATATCCACTATCGTGGCTTATTAAGAATTCAGACGTGAGCACAGCCGCAGCCCAGGTGGGGTGGCAGAGGAAAGGGACCATGGTGGTTCAGAGGGTAAAGTGTCAGCCTGCAATACGAGAGGCCTGGGTTCCATCCCTGAGTGAGGAAGATCCCCTGGAGAAGGAAATGGCAACCCAACCCAGTACTCTTGCCTGGAAAACCCCATGGATGGAGAAGCCTGGTGGGCTATAGTCTATGGGGCTGCAAAGAGTCGGACACGACTGAGTGACTTCACTTTCAAGAACTCAGACGTGAGCATAGCCCCAGCCCAGGTAGGGTGGCAGAGAGAAGGGATGGTGGCAGAAGGTGGCTGTGCGGTGGTCCTAAAGCATCTGAGGTACCTCCTGCCTCTGAGTGCGTGGTACTGCTTCTGCCAACCTTACGATCCATCCATCCATACAATTATCCAGAACATGACTTTCCAACTCTCAGTTAAAAGTCCTTTGGCTATATCTGTGGCCTCCTTCTGTCTTCACACAGTGTGATTTCAGGGACCCAAAGGAGCCCCTTGGGGCTCCCCAGTCCCATGCTGGGGACTGATACGCCATTTTCATTCTGGTACTTCTATCTTATGATGTGTGTGCCTAGTAATAGCAAGCAACTCCATGATGCTATCAGTTTTTTCAACTTAAAATGAATGAAAGATGTAGACAGAGTTCATTTGGGAGGGCTGGGAAAACATGGTCTGTCAAGCAGGAGTTGGGAGGTTGTAAGGGAAATGTTCAGTCTTGTTCAGGCTTCAGAAGTAGGGGAGAACATACTTGCCTGCAAGCACACCAGCAAGTCAGGTGGCGCTTCAGATAAGAAAGGGAGCGGGTCTTGGAATCTCTTAAGCCCCTGAGGGCCTGGCCAGCCCTGCCTCCCCCTCCCCACCAGGGTCCAAGAAGTCTTATGACTCACAAGGTGAAACAAACAGCTTGTAAAAGTTAAAGGAAAACCAGAGCTGCATTTTTGCGTGCAAACTAATGACATCAATTGTGGTCTGGGATTATAAGCGGGAGCCCCCAAATTGCAATTTGAAGTCCTACCCAGGGGAAAAACGTACCGCCCAGGACCCGTCTCTCAGCTGAGACTCCAGATTGCTGTTAATGTGGGATTTCTCAGGGCTATTCTGGAGAAGGAAATGGCAACCCACTCCAGTACCCTTGCCTGGAGAATCCCACGGACAGAGGAGCCTGGCGGGCTACAGTCCATGAGGTCGCAAAGAGTCGGACAGGACTTCACTTTCACTTTCAGGGCTATTCACGTGTGGATGTAGGTGTCGGCTCAATCTGGTGATATACACTGATATATACGCTGTTACTTCTCTCTATTGTTTCTATTTCTTTTCTTTTAATGACTGTATATTGAAATTAAGAAAATGATTTTCTATAAAAAACTGAAACTGTTTACTTGTGTGTAACAAGTGGTTTCTTTTGTTAACGGATCCCTTGAATCTAAAATGAAAATAAAACACTCGGCAAAATATAAATTGTGGAGAAAAAACAACCAAATGCACAAGGCTCCCACTCATCTTGGTAGCTGAGACCATCCACGTGTATTAATTATGTTCCTTCTTTGCCCAAAATAATGCTACAACTCTGAAGAACTGCCAATCAGTCATAAACATTAAATATGGAATGAAATCCTTATGATACCCTTTGCAGACTTTTGTTTGGGTTTTGTTTTTGTAGTACGGTTTTATTTAAGCAAGCATCACTAAGGTCTTTCATTATTCACTTAGACTCCTTCTCTCCCCTAATCCAAACCCAAATGTCCTTGACAAACTCGCTTTGCTTTATCTGCTAGGCAGAAGAGTCTTTGAATCTGTGTCTGTGAAATCAAAGACAGAAAGATTAAAGAGAATCCCCCCATGGCACCATGTCGTAATGGCCTTTGATGCTCAAGGACTAAAATAAGTGGGATCCCAAGGAGACAATTCAAAGGTCAGAGGCAGATATGACGCTCATCCATGAGAAACAAACAGAAGCCAAACTCGTCTGATGGGGGCAGAATCTTTTTGGAAGGATTTCACAAAGGCAACGCTTCTTAACTTCCCCTTCAAGGTGACAAACTCTAGTTCTATGAGCAACTTTAAAATCAAATAACTAAACCCTTCTTCTTGGATCCTTAGCTCAAAAGAAGGAAAAACTTGTCAGGAGACAAATTCTCTTTAGGGAAGGTTCATGGAAAAATTCCTCTTAACTTCAGGAGACCAAACCCCTTTCCTGGCAATAGGAGTTTAGTGTCCACTGTGATCCTGCCTGGTGGCTCCAGTGCCAAGTCTAACACGGGACTTGGGCAGGACATAGGGTAGCACATACACACACACACATGCTCACTCACTTACTTGCTCCTTCCTCACCTTTTCTTCTTGGACAGCAAATTCCTCTTGGAACTAACTTCTGAACTTTGAAAATGATGTCAAGTCAGTGACCAGGCAAAACTGGATGCCTTAAAAAGAACTCAGGGCACTAACCACTGAATTTTCCTTCTTTAAAAACAGAGTCTGCTTCATCAGAGGCTAAACTTGGGAGTGCATTTCCGTTCCAAAAGGGACTGACAGTGTCACCACTGAGAAGCCCCGGACCAGTGGCGATCTGAACATACTTAAGTGAGTGGAGCTCACACGCGATGACGCTGTTTCATGTTTCATGTAACTTTCGGTTTCCCCACCAGAAACTCCCCAAACAAACCCCACCCTGAGAGCTGCAACAGTGCACACAGTCAAGGCTGCGACTGCGGCTGCCTTAGAAGCGGCAGCGCATCTGTCTGCGGCCAGGATGACTATGTCATCCTGGGGGTAACTCAGCCACCTCTGCATCGAGGATTGTGACAGAATGGGCCGCTCACTGCATGCGGGCTGAGATCTCCCCAACAGGCCTGTCTTTGGTCAAGTGGAATCCCTGCCTTTTTTCCCCTTCAGTCACCTCTCTCCCATCCCAGCCCACCCCAGTTCTCAAGGCTGGCCTTCTGCATACTTCCGTAAGACAGACAGACACAAGTCCAACACACCCAGCAACAAACTAGGCCAAAAAGCAAAAGCACTGATACATATGGGTATCCAGTCCCATGCTTGCATTATACCTTACTTTGCAACAAGGCAGCTGCCTTTATTTCTGTAAGCAAGTCATAGCTGTCAGCATCACTATTTGGCCTTTAAGATGCCAGTATCTTATAGAAAGCCATTAACTGGGAACAACCTGACAACCAAGTCTCCTAAAGGGTCACAACTGCCAGAATAAATGGCTAGTGAAAAAAGCTCACAGTTCCATCAGCAGCCCCTAAACTCCCTTGGGGGCAAGGAATCCGTTTCTGAATTTCATCCTGCTCTCTGGAGGATAAGCGATTACTCCCTCTCTTTTCTGTTACGGAGTCTACACATAGATTTACATTTTATGAAGCATTTCTCACTGAGTCTGTTCAGACAAGATGACACATTTTGAATAACCTTTAAGATATGACCAACACACACACACACCCCCTCCCCAAGATCCCGAGTCTGCACAATGTCAGTCTCAAAAGCCACTGAACTGAGTTATGTGCCTGCTTCCTGGGTAAGAAGAGGTGATGAAAACACCAAGGCTTTCCCCCAAACCTCTAGGTGGCTTCTGAAGCTGAAAACAAAGACTTCGCATTGAAGACTTCCTTCCCTTTCTGTACTCTCTCTGTACCATGTTCCTTTTTGCCAAACCCTTGCAGCAAGGCTACTGAGTGACCAAAATGGGCTCAAAGCCTTGAGTTGGCCTTTGTCTTGGACCAAGACTCTTGTAACATCACAGGGGAGAATGACCCAGAGACCAAGAACTGAAATCAAGGAGACTGGATGCAGCTTCCCCACAACCAAATCTGCTGGAGTCTGACTTATTCCTGCCTCTTAGCAATAGGCCTTGCTGTACAGTGCAGAGATGGAAAACTCCATTAGAGACCAGGCACCAGAGCCACAAAGCTGAGAACAGGCCAAGGAAGAGAGCTGAGAGCTGAGGTCGTGAAGGAAAGCACCTTCAGGAAGAGAAGAGGGGGAACCGCCTGGGTGACATGCGAGTATTGCGTGACTAGGGCCTCGAAAGCACCTTGGGAAGCAGCACCTGGCAGGCCGATTCTGCTGTCTTCCCATGGCCTCCCAGAAGCCACCAGCTGTGACGTCAGCTTCACGGCCATGCTAAGGGTGAGCAGCCTCCTCCCTCCTGCTGCACACACTGGATTTGGAGGCCACACTTAGATCTCTCAGGAGACCCTGTCTACGGGCACAGAGGGCTGGCACAGACCAGACTGCACGGAGCATGTGATGTCTCCTTATACTTTTCAGAAAGGGACCCTGCTGCATTCTGTTCTTCCAAGGGAAAGTCAACCAGGATGACGGGAGGGCTGAGCCAGCACTCCCCTGGTCTTTATTGTCAAAATCTTGCCCCTTCAGAATGGGAGAAAATAATAGCAAAAGAAGCAACTGACAAACAACTAATCTCAAAAATATACAAGCTACTCCTGCAGCTCAATCCCAGAAAAATAAATGACCCAATCAAAAAATGAGCCCAAGAACTAAACAGACATTTCTCCAAAGAAGACATACAGATGGCTAATAAACACATGAAAAGATGCTCAACATCACTCATTATCAGAGAAGTGCAAATCAAAACCACAATGAGGTACCATTTCATGCCAGTCAGAATGGCTGTGATCTAAAAGTCTACAAGCAATAAATGCTGGAGAGGGTGTGGAGAAAAGGGAACCCTCTCACACTGTTGGTGGGAATGCAAACTAGTACAGCCACTATGGAGAACAGTGTGGAGATTCCTTAAAAAACTGGAAACAGAACTGCCTTATGACCCAGCAATCCCATTACTGGGCATACACACCGAGGAAACCAGAATTGAAAGAGACACGTGTACCCCAATGTTCATCGCAACACTGTTTATAATAGCCAGGACATGGAAGCAACCTAGATGCCCATCAGCAGACGAATAGATAAGAAAGCTGTGGTACATATACACAATGGAGTATTACTCATCCATTAAAAAGAATGCATTTGAATCAGTTCTAATGAGGTGGATGAAACTGGAGCCAATTATACAGAGTGAAGTAAGCCAGAAAGAAAAACACCAATACAGTATACTAACACATTTATATGGAATTTAGAAAGATGAAAGGGCTTCCCTGGTGGCTCAGAGGTTAAAGCGTCTGCCTGGAATGCAGGAGACCCAGGTTCGATCCCTGGGTCGGGAAGATCCCCTGGAGAAGGCAATGGCAACCCACTCCAGTACTCTTGCCTGGAGAATCCCATGGAGGGAGGAGCCTGGTAGGCTACAGTCCACACGACTGAGCGACTTCACTACTTTACTAGAAAGATGATAACAATGACCTTGTATGCGAGACAGCAAAAGAGACAAAGATGTATAGAACAGTCTTTTGGACTCTGTGGGAAAGGGAGGGGGTGGGATGATTTGGGAGAATGGCATTGAAACATGTATAATATCATACAAGGAATGAATCGCCAGTCCAGGTTTGATGCATGATACTGGATACTTGGGGCTGGTGCACTGGGATGACCCAGAGGGATGGTATGGGGAGGGAGGAGGGAGGGGGGTTCAGGATGGGGAACATGTGTATACCTGTGGCGGATTCATGTTGATGTATGGCAAAACCAGTGCAATATTGCAAAGTAATTAACCTCCGGTTAAAATAAATAAATTTATATTTAAAAAAAAAAAAAAGGAAAAAAAAAATCTTGCCCCAGGATCCTCTGAGGTCAGGGAAGCCATAACAGAATTGGATCTGGAAGTAAAGGGGTGTGGTCGTGAGTCCCTCCTCCCTGTTTCCACGGCGATGAACTTGACCCCCATCATAACATGACTGTCTTATAAGGCAATGCAGTAGCGTCTGTTTCAATGACCGAACTCCATTAAGGACTGAGCCTCCGCATCCTCAGTGCTCAGCGCACTGTACACCTTAAAAGATGTGCTGAATTAACTGAAGACCCTTTCTGATTATTCTTTTCTGAGGTTCACAGGAATGTAACGGTTCTGAAATGCGTGGGATGCAGGTGTCCAGGCCCCAGAACAGTATCAGGTCACATGCTTAAGAATGACCTGGATGGCTTGTGAAAGTCAGAGTTCCTTGCTGATTCAGCCCCTCTGCAGCGGAGCCCTGTGATTCCAATGTGCAAATACTCCTCAGATGACTTTGATACGCAGCCAAGTGAAGATTCTCTGGCCTACTCACTCATCGACCTGGCGTAACTGATGAATTGCAAACAGCATCAAACCCATCCAAACCCTTCAAGGCCCTGCCCAAAGCTTATTATTATTTTGTTATGCGTGCTTCTCACTGTGGTGGCTTCTCTTGTTGCGGAGCACGGGCTTGTGGGCTTCAGTAATGGCTGCATGTGGCTCACTACTTGGGGCTCGCAGGCTCTGGAGCTCAGGCTCGTTAGTTGCAGTGCACGTGCTCAGCTGCTCCATGGCAGGCGGAATCTTTCCAGACCAGGGATCGAACCCATGTCTGCATTGGCAGGTGGGCTCTGTTCCATGGAGCCACCAGGGAAGCCCACTGCCCAAAGTTTTGGTGTTCACAGCCACTGTGTTGCCTTAATACATGTTTATTTATCACATTAAGCAATGCGACACAGTTCTGTAGAAACTCCTATTTCATGCGCTTCTTCTCAAATTTGTCACATTAGCTCTTTAGAAAGTATAACCCTGAACTCAAAACCAATATAATAAACATCACATTTTTCTAAAAGTAGATATGCCCTCCGATCAAAATGGATATAACAATAAAGGACAGCAAGTTACAACTGGGTATCACTGCCCTTGACACAGAGTGTGACGCTCTCGGGTTCACCTAGCCCAGGACAACCTGCCGTTACAAATGGAAGGTCGCAGTCACTGTCAGTGGTCAGTTGAGCAGTCTTGCTCTTGCTTTGCTAAGCTGGTCAGCCTGAATTGTTCCCTGCATAAGCCACATGAATGTGCTGGTCACTAAGTGGCTGTAGGTGAGACATCTATTCATGAATCTCAGGGCAGATTCCTGTTAACTGTAAGAGGAAAGAGAGATAAGGGGAGGCATGAGACATCAGACACCATCTTCCTAAAATGAGACTTCTGGGCTCCGAAATAAAAACAGACTTTGGAAATCCCAAAATTAGCTCTAAATCATAAAAGATGAATTCCTCCTATAATATCCTCAAAAGGTCAGTTAAAAAGGAGACTCAGCCCTACTCAGCAATCTTTCAGCCTAGAAAACACTCCCGTCCAAGGTATTAGGAACTACCTGCCTCTTACATTTATTCTGTGATATTGATGGATTTCAAACCTCTACAGGAACATTTACACAGGCCTCTCAATCCCCTGTGGAACCTGACAGAAGAAAACTTCCAACTGTTTCAAACAATTCCTAGCTGAATTCGTCTTGCTTTCAAAAGTTGCAGAGTCCCGAGGACAAATCCACCTCTTAGATGTAAAAGATGATGATTTATTCTTAATGTCCCTATGCTTGCTCATTGATTGTTTTCCCCCTCCATACAACACAGGTGTCGGCTGAAAAGAAAAAGATACTTGGTGCTCCACGAACTCTTCCCCAAACGTGGAAAATCGTAACCACTGCCCAAATGCAGATGCCTCTCCACCCAACTTATAGATATTTCTGCCCATTAGATGCAGATCTCTACGGCTTACACATTCCCTACAAACATATTCCCACTTGCAGGAAATACAGAAGAAAATGTTCCCTGTAAACCTTTTGTTTCTGCTATTTTAAGCTATCAGGAGAAATTCAATCTACCCAAAGAGA
This sequence comes from Capricornis sumatraensis, assembly GCF_032405125.1. Classification (NCBI taxonomy): domain Eukaryota; kingdom Metazoa; phylum Chordata; class Mammalia; order Artiodactyla; family Bovidae; genus Capricornis; species Capricornis sumatraensis. The sequence continues at coordinate 25,614,368 of NC_091084.1, read as the reverse complement.
TTGTCACCCCTGTTCACTCTCCTGAGGACCCTGAGAGACCCAGAGGGAGACCCCTGGTGCCACATGGGGACTCATTTACCTTCCAAGTGGCCACTGAACATGAGCAGAGGCAAGCCCCCAGTGCTCAGCCTCTGGCTGGTTAAATAATCCGTAGCTGAAAGCTTCCTGGCCTTAAAATCAGAAACTGATAATAATATTTAAGAGATGACTCAAAGTGGAAGAAAAAAGGGGAATGAAAGAATCACACCAGACAGCCAGACGGTAAGCTACCTAGAGTGAGGTCGGGGCTTTTCTGCAATTTCAAAGTGTCTTGTACTTAGTTTTATACCCAGCAGGTTCCAGTAAATGCTCTCCACCACCTAACAGCAACCTTCCTTTCATTTACGTTTTATCTCCCAAGGTGAAGATTGTTTCTTAAATGACTTGGTTAAAAAAAAATGTATTTTAAAAACGCTTTCAGGGTAAATGCCTGGGTCAGTCCCTAAGAGTGAGGCCATGAGGTCTGGCAGAAGGAGAATCCCTGTGCCCCTTACTGCCAACCCCAGAAGGAGAGCTGGACTCTGATTCTAATTGCCTCATTTGTGCAATGGCACGGGGGCCCCTGCTGTAAGGTTAGGATAAACCACAGAGGGTGGCAATGTGGGGAAGCAGGTGAAAAAGAAGCAGGAAAGCAGGGTTTGTGTCTAACCCTGGCCCTAAAACACCCCCAGAATTTGAGGCAAGTCATTTTATTTTGCCAGGTCTTGGTTTACTCATTTGGAAAAAGAAGGGGTCGGACTAACGATTTTTAAGTTTCTTTCTATCCTATGGTTGTACGACTGAGGCCAAGGTGGCAGTTCACCAGGGGCATCCCCATCTTCCTGCCAAGGCTGGCTTGTCCCAGTCCTGCCAGGTGGAGTGGGGGGCTTGAACCTGTAGGCACAGGCCCACCTGTCACCTGAGCCAACCCTCACTGATCCTGGCGGTTCATTAGAAGCCCCAGCCCCTGCAGGGCGGCCAGCACTGCCTCCTGAAGCCCGGGGTCCTGGAGTACAGAGGAAGTGCTGCCCTGAACTCAGGTCCAAGTCAATCAGACCATGGGGAATGCTGCCACCCACTGAGCCTGGAACGTCTTTCTCCTCTCACTACACGCCTGCTACCTCTATCCCCGTCCCAGTCATGCCTGGCTCCTCTATTTGGTGAGGCAGAGATGGAGGTCTTCTCTGCACCATGCAGTGGAGGGGCACACAAGCAAAACGATCCACGAAGTGCCTGGCACATGGAGTCAACCCCCGACCAGGGGTGGCTGTCATCCTTCCTGATAACCATGCGTGTGCTGGCTACTCAGTCGTGTCTGACTTTGTGACCCCATGGAATATAGCCCACCAGGCTCCTCTGTCCGTGGAATTCTCCAGCCAAGAATACTGGAGTGGGGAGCCATTCCCTTCTCCAGGGGATCTTCCTGATCCAGGGATTGAACCCAGGTCTCCCGCATTGCAGGCAGAATCTTTACCATCTGAGCCACCAATGCAAGGCAGAGAAAGCAAGTGTCTGGTAGCTATTAATTACACCATGAGAGCCCAGAAAAGCAGCCTCGGGGCAGCCTGGTGGATGAGCAAGCCCACTTCCCGCCCCCTTGCAGGACGACGCTGACAAGAGGGAGCTTGACAAGTGGAGCCTGGCCCGTCTCCAGTGCATTCCCAGTCATCCTTGGACGCGTCACCATCTGGTAGGAGAGTGCTTTGGAGACAGAAAACAAGGCGGACCACTCTTTTATCAAGACATTTACTCCCCATGGGGTACAGTAAAAAAGCTTAATGTTTCTTTAAGTGATAAGCTATCCCTGTGGACTTAAGGGAAGAGATATGCATAACTCTGAGGACAGTATGCTGTATTTTGCCAACTAACATCATGACCACAAAGGCTCTAAGAAAACCAAGGACCTAGAAAGAAATCGCTGTTTCCATCTGTCTTTTTTCCCCCTTCTTCTCAGGTTTATGCAGTAGCAAGCTACTTAGACATGAGGATGTACCCCCAGGGCCTATCTCACGAAATACCTTCTGAAGGTAAAGTGGCCAAGCAATTTCCTTCCAAGAATGTTTAAACTCTGGAGGCTCGTATGTCAAATGGAGTGGAGTCCCTTGGTCTAAACCCTGGTGGCTATCCATCAATGCAGTGAAATCAGAGGAGAATCAGAGAGGCTGGACCAGTCAAGCATCACCAGGAATCTGTTTGCTTCTCAGGTCCAGTCCTGCTTCTGGCGAGGAGAGGGAAGTCCACTTGGCCCAGAACCACATGAAACACACTTCCTTAAGGAAAATCTGGCCATATCATTGTAGGCTTGTGTGTATGTGCTCAGTTATGTCCGGCTCTTTGCGACTCTTTGCATTGTAGCCTGCCAGGCTCCTATGTCCATGGAATTTTTCAAGCAAGGACACTGGAGTGGATTGCCATTTCCTCCCCACCCAGGTGGTCAAACTCATGTCTCTTGAGTCTCCTGCAGTACAGGCAGATTCTTTACCACTGAGCCACTGGGAAGCCCCACTGCAAGTTTATTCACACTCAAAGCAGATACTTGGGTGTCAGAACCTGCACCTCCCAAAGCCAGACCATGTAAGGCCCATCAAGCAGAGCTCAGGGCACCCTGCTGACTTGGGCAGCAGGAGAGTGGGCAGCTTGGAAGCACAAGGCTGACAGTGTCCGAGAGGCAGCACGGGGATCTGCCCACAACACACATGCTCACACCAGATCTCACAAATGCCTCCAAGAAGATTCTCCGGGCCTAGGAGGAACTCATTCTAGTAAGAACTTGTCTTTAGAGTATTAGTGAAACGGAGAAAATGACAGAGGCCCCAGCAGAAGAATCGGGATACTCTAGATCAGGGATCTTCTATCAAGTAATAAAGAGAAAGAGCTCTATGAATGAGGCCCCCTGTCTGGGCACAGCACTCCCTTCAGCAACAAAGTGTTTCATCAGCCCAACCATGATGTCTGGGCCAGACATCATCTCTGGCCAGATGATGAAGCTCTGTCCTTGCACACTCACTGATGGAGTGACTGAAACTTACATCCATTCTTACTCACTTTACAGATGTGGAGACTGAGGCCTCAGGAGGTTAAGTGGATTTCCCAACATTACGCAGCTAATATTAATAGATTATTAAGTTGGGGGTGGAGAGCTTGGATTTGAAAACTCAGGATTGTTCTGCTCCCAAGTCCACTTCTTTTGCCTTATACCATGACGCCTACAACGATGTGGTAGGGTTTCCAACGGGAGACCATTTTCTTCTCCTTTTCCTAAGTACAGGTCGGTGCTGTTTCTTCTTGGGGTAGAGAGAAGTGAATGACAATGCTACAGGAAAGTCCATCTCGGCCAGCACATTCGCACATCACACCCACGCTTTCCTTAAGGGTGCCCTGCCCAGGGCTAGGTGCCTAGACATTAAACTTTTTGAAAGGTCATTATTGCAGAAAATAGCCTGCAAGTCTTTTAGTACTAAATCTCATGCTAAGGAAAAACTCCACCCTGTAGCCTTTATCTTTAGAGGTTTATTTTCTTCCTTTAGATAATACTTCTCAAAGGAGGAGTCCTGGGGATGACCAAGTGTCTCCATCAGATACGCTTTCTCCTGCCTTTCAATTCCAAAGTTCTTTTTTATTTAAAAAATAGAATTAAAAAAAAAGTTTATTTATTTATTTGTGGCTGTGCGGGTTTTTTCTGTGCTTGCAGAGAGCAGAGGCCATTCTCCAGCTGGCGGTGCGCAGGCTTCTCCCTGCATTGGTTCCCTTGCTGTGGGGCATGATCCCTGGGCACGAGGGCTTCAGCGATCGCGGTTCCCGGGCTCTAGAGCACAGGCTCAATATCTGGGGTGCAATGGGCTCAATCGCCCTGCAGCATGTGGGACCCTCTTGGACCAGGGATCGAACCATGTCTCCTGTGTTGGCAGGTAGATTCTTTACCACTGAGCCACCAGGGCGTGTGTGCGTGCTAAGTTGCTTCAGTTGTGTCTGACTCTTTGCGACACTATAAAGGTAGCCCACCAGGCTCCTCTGTCCATTGGATTCTCCAGGCAAGAATACTGGACTGGGCTGCCTTGTTCCTCCTGCAGGGCAACTTCCCCACCCGGGGATCAAACCGACGTCTCCTGCGGCTCCTGGGTTGCAGGCAGATCCTTTACCACTGAGCCACCGGGGAAGCCCTCAAAACCCAAAGCCCTCAACACGCTCATTTTACCGCATCACCATATTTCTTATCTGCAGGATGAGCCTGGAAGCCTCTTCAGGACAAGGGTAGGGTCTCCTTGTCCTCGTCATCCTCCAGGTGCTGTCGCACCTGTCCCAGCAGATGTTCAGCACCAGCAGGTGACCTGAGAAGCATGGAGAGTATCTGGCACAGCGCCTGCCACAGCTGGTGTTCCACACACACGGGAGTGAGAGCTGGCGTTCCACACACGCGGGAGAGAGAGCTGGCGTTCCACACACGCGGGAGAGAGAGCTGGCGTTCCACACACGCGGGAGCGAGAGCTGGCGTTCCACACACGCGGGAGCGAGAGCTGGCGTTCCACACACGCCGGAGTGAGAGCTGGCGTTCCACACCCGCGGGAGAGAGAGCTGGCGTTCCACACCCGCGGGAGCGAGAGCTGGCGTTCCACACACGCCGGAGCGAGAGCTGGCGTTCCACACACGCGGGAGCGAGAGCTGGCGTTCCACACACGCCGGAGCGAGAGCTGGCGTTCCACACCCGCGGGAGGGAGAGCTGGCGTTCCACACCCGCGGGAGAGAGAGCTGGCGTTCCACACCCGCGGGAGCGAGAGCTGGCGTTCCACACACGCGGGAGCGAGAGCTGGCGTTCCACACACGCCGGAGCGAGAGCTGGCGTTCCACACACGCGGGAGCGAGAGCTGGCGTTCCACACTCGCCGGAGCGAGAGCTGGCGTTCCACACTCGCCGGAGCGAGAGCTGGCGTTCCACACACGCGGGAGCGAGAGCTGGCGTTCCACACACGCGGGAGCGAGAGCTGGCGTTCCACACACGCGGGAGCGAGAGCTGGCGTTCCACACACGCGGGAGCGAGAGCTGGCGTTCCACACACGCCGGAGCGAGAGCTGGCGTTCCACACTCGCCGGAGCGAGAGCTGGCGTTCCACACTCGCCGGAGTGAGAGCTGGCGTTCCACACTCGCCGGAGTGAGAGCTGGCGTTCCACAGTCGCCGGAGTGAGAGCTGGCGTTCCACACACGCCGGAGCGAGAGCTGGCGTTCCACACACGCGGGAGTGAGAGCTGGCGTTCCACACTCGCCGGAGTGAGAGCTGGCGTTCCACACACGCCGGAGTGAGAGCTGGCGTTCCACACCTGCGGGAGCGAGAGCTGGCGTTCCACACACGCGGGAGTGAGAGCTGGCGTTCCACACACGCGGGAGCGAGAGCTGGCGTGGCGTTCCACACCCGCGGGAGCGAGAGCTGGCGTTCCACACACGCGGGAGCGAGAGCTGGCGTTCCACACTCGCCGGAGTGAGAGCTGGCGTTCCACACACGCGGGAGCGAGAGCTGGCGTTCCACACACGCCGGAGTGAGAGCTGGCGTTCCACACACGCGGGAGCGAGAGCTGGCGTTCCACACTCGCCGGAGTGAGAGCTGGCGTTCCACACCCGCGGGAGCGAGAGCTGGCGTTCCACACTCGCCGGAGTGAGAGCTGGCGTTCCACACACGCGGGAGCGAGAGCTGGCGTTCCACACCCGCGGGAGAGAGAGCTGGCGTTCCACACTCGCCAGAGTGAGAGCTGGCGTTCCACACTCGCCGGAGTGACAGCTGGCGTTCCACACACCCGGGAGTGAGAGCTGGCGTTCCACACCCGCGGGAGTGAGAGCTGAGGCAGGTGCTGCTGCGGCTCCGTGCTGACCGGGTCTCTGGGATCCTGTTCTGCATGCTGATCCCGGACAAGTCACAGACTCGTTTCTGGGTTTCTCCTTTTAAAGATCTTCTTTCAAAAGATCACAGGGATTAAGTATGAACATTCTTTGAATTGAGAATATTAATGAGTTGGATTCTTCCCGAACTCCTTTCTCCTATTTCCCAAGATACTACTTGAAGACCCACTGTCACAAAAACCATGAGTCTCCATATTTAAAGAGACACAACTTAAAATCAAAGGAAGTCTCAGCATTTCATGCTAAGGAGGTTTGGTTTCAGACACCCTCATATGTCTTGAAATTTCCATGTGGTTGGTTGGAAGCTCCTTCTAAAATCTAATTGGTGACTGTTTGCACTCTATACCACATGCCCCCAAGGGACAGGAGAGAAGAAATGACCTCAGAGTTGATAGAAAAGCCACAGAAAGACTGTCTGGCAGTGTTCTTATTATAGCAAGAAAGAGCAAGATGCCTAAATCATATACCTGCTCTCTTGCCGCTGCACCACTGAGTCCCACACAATAGACCTTTGGAAGCAGTCAGCTTTTCAGCATCATGCCTTGCACGGTGGATGAGCTGAGGCAAAGATAATTTTCCAGGCTATTTGGCTATCAACAGACACCACATTGCTTAGCTGAGCAGACCTGATTTCCTTCAACTTGCTGCAAAATTCTTAAACAAACTTTGAAAATGGAAATGTGTTCTCATTTTACTTCACAGCTAAATGGTGGTGAATGGTTTACATGGGAATCAAGTTGGGGGGTACCCACATAAACATACTCTCACAGAACATAAGATGAGGCTCTAAAACCATTAAAAATGGGTGAAAGTCAAAGTGTTATTTGCTCGGTTTTATCCGACTCTGAGACCCCGTGGACTGTAGCCCACCAGGCTCCTCTGTCCATGGAATTTTCCAGGCGAAAATACTGGAGTGGGTTGCCATTCCCTTCTTCAGGGGATCTTCGCAACCCAGGAATGGAACCTGGGTCTCCTGTATTGCAGGACTCTTTACTGTCTGAGTCACCAGAGAAGGCTGCCCCCCTCCCTCAAACCGCTCTCCAAAAATGCATAATTATGCATAATTTTAAACTATATGGTAGGCTTTCATCACACTTGTCTCTTGCCCAGTGGCATGTTGGTATCTCGCTCTTAGTGGTGTGGATGCCTGCTCAGTCACTTCAGTCGTGTCCGACTCTGCCACCCCGTGGATTGTAACCCTCCAGGCTCCTCAGTCCATGGGATTCTCCAGGCAAGAATGCTGGAGTGGGTTGCCATGCCCTCCTCCTCCTCCAGAGGATCTTCCGGACCCAGGGATCAAACTTGTGTCTCTTAAGTCTCCTGCATTAGCAGGTGGAGCCTGGCAGGCTACAGTCCATGGGGTCGCAGAGTTGGGCAGGACTCAAGCGACTTCACTTACTTACTTCTTTACCACTAACACCACCTGGGAAGCCCTCCTGGTGGTAGGGGAGTCCTCTAATTTGTAGCACTTGCTAATTTCTGTGGTGTAAATACTCCAACCAAGAAATTTCCCACTACCAGAGTGATGTTTCTGAATATAACTCTGGAAAAGATACTCAAAATCAGCTCTTGCAATCTGGTGGAACAGCTCCAGCATACAGTACTGTCCTGCCTAATGTTCAAGCCCTAATTCTAGGCTACAAGAGGGGGTCGCCAAGAGCCTGCTTTTTCTGGCCAGGCATGAGCAGCAGGAGAGGGGGTTGATGAAAACTGGACGAATGCACGTCAGCTCTTCAAAGGTCAGCCATCCTGGAACAGTACGATCCACCATCATCTCCCATGCCGTCATCACTCTCTGGACTTTAATCCCAGCTCTCACTCTTCAGAAAGCCAGCAAACATTTTCTGTCCTGGGATCACCCTGAGGGCTCAGGAAGAAATTAGCCTTCTTTCTTTTTTTACTAAGCTCTCTCTCCTGATCCCAGCAGGCAGGCTGGCTTTGGTTACCATGTTTCTGCTCAAGCCCAGGCCTGTCAGGAACTTGCAGAAAACCAGTGTTAACAAGTTTGCTAATTGGCCTCCAGGATGAAGAGCCCGGTGGAGATAAGGCAGTGCTAGCCTGGATGCAGTTACATTTCTAGATAGTCCGATTATTCCCCCAGATTTCATCATCCTGCTGATGAAACACACATTGAAACTCCAAATCCTTTCTAAGGACAAGAGGCTGAGTCTGGGACTGGGAGATGAGCCCTGAAGCCCGGTTTCATTCTGAATTTGCTGGCATGCCAGTGGAGCCTGATGGGTCACAGTCCATAGGGTCACACAGTTGGACACGGCTGAAGTGACTTAGCACGCACAGCACGCACGCCCTTGGAGCATGAATGCTGTCCCATCCTAAGGTGTTTTATTATTCCTTCTATGTGCCTCCTCTCCGGGGCTTCCCTGATAGCTCAGCAGTAAAGCATCTGCAATGCAGGAGATGCGATTTGATGCCTGGTTTGGGAAGATACCCTGGAGAAGGAAATGGCAACCCACTCCAGTATGCTTGACTGGGAAATCTCATGGGCGGAAAAGCCTGGTGGGCCCTGGTTCGTGGGGTTGCAAAGAATCGGACACGACTTAGCGACTAAACGAAAACAACATGCCTTCTCTCCACTGGGCTCCTCTTTCTGTCTCCCTGACTCTCCCCTGCTCTCAGGCTCTCCTTCGGTGACTTCTTCATTTTTTTCCTTCTAAGATGGAGGCATAGAAAAGGTGGGATGAAGAAGAAAGGGCATTTGTGGCGTGAGCATGGTGTGTGCACATATTTCATCTGCACGGTCTATCTCATGTTTGTTTCTGGGACTTTAAATCCCACACAGTCTTTAAGAATCTGCTTTTGAGAGATTCACTCTCCATTTATAGTCTCTTTTCTAAAATAGCATTCCTCCCACTCACTCCCCTCTAGCGCATTTTTCTTTCACTTTTGTTGCAGGCATCCCTTTAGACGGAGGGGAGGGTCCAAGGGAGGCAGAATCTGAAGGTGACAAGCCAGAGAGACAGGGATCAAAGAGAGAAAGCGGGAAATGGAGACACAGTTGTGGCAGGCTCAAGTTGGCCACCCTGCCCTTGGGCTGCAGTCAGTTCTGAGCCTGCCCCAGGGAATCAGCCTAACCCACCTCCCCCTACCCAGGACACCTTCCCTTCTTTGCCCACCATGGTGTCTGATCTTCATTCCACCTGCGGCCTTCAGGGTTGTGTTCCCTTACAAACTGTAAGAAAAACGTGAGGCTCCTTCTCCCAGATGATTTTAAGCAGTGGCAATCCTAGGATAAGGTATTCTGTGTTCTTTCCTAGTGAAATTTCAGACCATGTAAGGTGGAGTTGAGAAAGAGAGAGGCCTCAAGAGCTGATGCCCTTGAAGCCACCCAACGTGGGCAGCAGCTTACACCAGGTCTACTCAGCCCGTGAGAGTGAAAAACACCAGCAGTGCAAACATCCTGACCCAAGATGTTTAAACACGCAATCTGTGTGGTCAGGACAACATATCCCAGGATATGCTGAAGATAACATAACCTGTGATCCTGCAGTGATCTCGACCACACTGTCAGACAAGAATGTGTATTCAGAAGTTTGGAAAAGACACAGCGAGACTCTATGTTCCAATCTCTCAAAGCCAAGTTTATCATTCCTGGTGAACTGACGTGGGATATCACTTTCACACCCTTCCACACACTAAATTTTCACTGGGGATGCAACCCTCATAAGAGGCTGATGGACAAGCTTTCCTCAACAGGCTGGGAAGTAAATGGTTTTTTCTTTCTTTTTTTTTTAATGGAACAATGGAAACATTTGGAAAGCATTTAGTATATCTGCCTTTAGGAATTTGTTAAGCTAAAGTTGGCCCCATCTCAGTGACCACAGAGAAAAACCACATAAGTTAAACATACAAGAAACAAACAATGGGGTGATTTCATTCAGATGTCTCATATCTCAAGCTGAGGCTCAGGAAAAAAATTAATCTTAGGAAAAATTCATAACACGCCCCCCCATCCCCCACCGCCCTTGAAAATCAAGGAGTTTTGTGCTCCTCTTTCCTAGACCAGGGGGTATTCTCAGGGGTGGGATGGGGATGTGACCTCTGGATAGACCTGATGGTTTTTCAAGATGTCAGAGAATTGGATGGTGGCTGAACAGGACTTCACCAACTCTCCTGTAAAATACAACAGTCAGCTGTGGAAGAAACAGCTCTGATGAGCTTCAGAAAACAGCATCCTTGCTGACCCTGGGCTACTTCCTTGTACTTGCTCTTCAAAGCAGAATCTAAAAATCAAAGCAGAATCTAATTTTGAGTAGCATGAGGAATATTCACCACACACCTTTGCTTCTAAAAGGCTATTCGGCACCCTTCCTAAACCTATAAGCCTCTCAAATACCAGCGCTGTATTCGATCTCTGCACCCTTGGGACCAGTTCTCCTCTTGGCATGTAGCTGGGCTACACACAGTTGATGCAGGGACTTGAATGAACCCACTGTGATCTCTGGATTCCCACTCTGTGTTCTGACCATTAGAGTCTGATGATTAAATCCTGTTCTATTAAGACATGTTGTTATGTTTTATCAGAAACATCAGCATCTGGTGGCTGTTAACCATCCACCCCATTCTTATCACCCTCTTCTTTTAACTCACTCATGTCCTCTTCTACCTGCTCACCAACTTCTGCACTGCCTCCAGTTTACTTAAATAGCATGTCTCATTTTCATTCTTCTTGTTTCTTCTTCTTTCCTGTATTTTTATATAAGCATATTGCATATAGGCACAGTGGCAACCCACTCCAGTGTTCTTGCCTGGGGAATCCCATGGACAGAGCAGCCTGGGAGGCTACAGTCATGGGGTTGCAAAGAGTTGGACATGAGTGAGCAGCTAACACTACACTTCTTCACAAATGTGTTGGGTTTTAAATATAGGGACATAAATATGTGTACAGATATATAAGGAGAATGACTGATTTTTTTCAATGGTAAATAACATGAAAAACATAAAAATAAAGGTATTCTATTACTTCTCCATACAATGACAAAGATTCAGCCTTTTCAGCGCCACAACTGCCTTACCAGCAAGACTCTAGTCCTATACCCTGGGGGTATGTAAATAGGTTAATTCTCTAGAAGGTTAGGCCTGGCCTCAGTCTAAAACCACGTGTTGCATTTTGAAATATATCACCCCTCTTACTGAGGAGTGGGGCCAATGTGCAAAACTCCTAAATCAAAAGGGCTTTCTACAAGGTGAACAAAATGGTGAATAAATCAATGACATACACATGGAGCAGTGGGGCAAAGTTTCCCAACTGTGGGTGATGTACACAATTCAAGCGCTTTCCAAATTGTTACAAAATGCATGACTTGCGTTCTGTGCCTTGCCACCTTCATTCAAACAGTACACACAGCCTCCATCTTCTGGGCCAAGGGTTATTGTGGGGCTGTCATTCACGAATCAGCACAACTGGTAAACTCTATTAAGCTTCCATCAACTCCTCGTGTTGCATTAGGGACCTCAGTCAACCTTTTGACAACAACTGTAAAATGTCTCCAGATGGTTAACATAGCCCATCAAAGTTAGTATTCAAAGGCTTCAGTCAATCTAAGGAACACAGATCTCCCACAAAGGCATGGCATCACACAGCAGCCTCAGTTGCCAAGACACTGATGGAGACTTTTATTTTGTAGAAGTCCTAAGAAGGAAGACTTTGGGACCTGACCGATTGTGCAAACACCACACACACAGTCTCCTTCGGTAGATGCAAGAACTTTACTCCCTGAGAATGGAGTCAGAGTTGTTGGTGGGCTTGGAGGGAGGGCAACTGTGAACGTTACATTTGTATTCCACTTGTACACTTTAATGGAATCCACGCAGAGGATTTCCTGCCAGGATTCCCTTATTCTAATCTACCTTCCACGATGCATCCTTGTCTCCACCACCATTTCTTTACCTTATTTCTATGTCTTTACCTTAGTGAAAATATGAAGGGCACCTGGCATCTCTATGCTACATGCAAGTGGAAAAAAAAAATACTAAGCCGACTGTGAACATTTTCACATTTCCAAATGTGTAGTATCTTTAAAAACTGTGTTGCCCAAGGGTGCTTAGAAGAGCCAGGTAGGGACTGCTCCATGCCTCTGGGAGGAGGACCAGACGGGACGCAGCATGAGCCGGGGGGACCAAGTGGCAGGATGTCTGGTTCCTGGCCACCAGAGCCCCCTATTCCAGGAGTCACAGCCCTACCTGTTGACTACATTTACTGAAACAAATCACTACCGCAGATGTTTCCTTCTTTTTTATTTTTACTAAACCCTCACAAATTTATTTTCAGATGCAAAGAAGCTTCCTGTACAACCTTTGCATAAATATTACTAAATGCAATTGAGGTTGCTTAGAAATACCTAGTATTTGATGGGGAAATGGAATCTTAGCTCTGAAAGAGAATTCTCAGTAAGATCTCAGTGTGTGCAAGACAGCAAGCAGTGGAGAAGCATGGAGCGGGCTATGAGTCTGCAGAACCACTGGAGGGAACTCAGCGCACCCTGTTAGGGTCTTCTCCATTGCTCTGGTTATGTTAAAAGGATAGGACTGCCAGGAAATCCTTCAAAGGGGATATATATATATATATATCCCCTTTCTAGTCTCCTAGATCAAAGTGGACCACAATACGAACTCCATTGTCTAGTTAAAGGCATTATTCTGCACGGGACACAGCGTTTAGACTAACACACTGACAAAGGTAACATACCACAGAGTTTTTTTTTTTTAATATTAAGTACACTCACTGGGGGTAAAGGATGATCTGGGGAAAGTGGCCTCTGACACTGAGCTGGCCAGAGGCAACAACAACCTAAGTCCAGAGACTGATCTTCTGCACCCACCTCACCATTTCTACTCGTAACCCCCAGTAACCCAGCATCCAAGACCAATGCCTTGGTGCTGACAGCCAGGTCTGGTGGGTTCCGCTCAGGGGCATCTCACATCTTATTTTCTCCAAGTCCAGAGATGAAAGGCACTAGGGCTCTGAAAGTGGAATCCAAGAACACAGCTTTGAGCTAGGAAAAAATGAACATGGGTGAAGACTTTGTGTTCTGTCCTCAGGCCCCGAGCCCCACGTGGGGCTTCCCTGGTGGCTCAGATAACAAAGAATCTGCCTGTAATGCAGGAGACCTGGTTTCGATCCTTGGGTCGGGAAGATCCCCTTAAGAAGGGAATGGCTGGCTATCCACTCCAGTGTTCTTGCCTGGAGAATCCCAAGGAAAGAGGAGCCTGACAGGCTACAGTCCATGGGGTTGCAGAGAGTCAGACACGACTGAAAGATGAACATTTTCACTCCCTGTTGCTCCTATAGCTTTTCCAGCTTATCATGCTGCCCCTAAAATGTGTATGTTTCAAGTAATGAGCTAACATTGGTCATGAATATCCCATCTGCATAAGGAAGGGCTGGCTCACAAGCCTGAAAAACGTATCTGGACAAAGTGCTGCCATTGAAACAGTGGAGACCCCGCCCACAGCAGCTTCCCATCCACATCCTTGGTCCAGCCCACCACAGTAGGGGGCGGAGGGTGTGCGGTGGAGGCGGGAGGAGCGATTTGCACCAAGAGGTCCCTTCTTATTGTACTACCAGGGCTGAGGTCCAGGGAAGCAATTCAAATGAGACCCCACGTTTATGGAGATTCTTAACATATCTATAAATATTCAAATCAGGGCTAGATCTTGGCAGAATTTTTCTAATTAAAATTTCATTCAAATTAAATCAGCCACATTTTGACAGACACGGGAGACAAAAAGCTTTGTGGTTTCGTGAGGGATTCTTTTTTCCCAACTAATCAAAAACATGGCTAATGTAATAAGAACAAGGAAGGGACTCTGTCTGTGTGATGGTGGTTATGCATGAGGAACCAAAGGGATCTTGCAACTAGAAGCCACTGCTCTTGTAAGGGCAGATCATTTAAAAATGGTCTACTACCTAAGAATCCGAAACTGAAGGCAAGAGTTGCCACAAGCAGTATTTTTAAAAAGCAAAACTTGACAACATCATGGAAAACTATTAGACATCATTTGCATCTCAGTTCGATCCCAGATTAAGCCTTCAAAACACAGCTGCCAGGCTGAAATTTGCAAATACAGATACAAATTTCCTTTTTATAACAGTGAGACTTGTAAAAGGCAAACATAATAGACGATGCAGCACTTAGAACACTTCCAGCTAAGAAGGAAAAAAAAAATCCATTCTGAGATCCAGGCAAAATACCTACTTTTCTTGGTAAAACAGCTTTATTCATTTCCACTTCCTTCACCGAACACCATTTAAACTCCACATAATTTTTGCTATCAATCCCTCTCCCACAGACTGTAACAGCTAAAATGCCAGTCTGTCTCCAACATAATTAAACAAAATGTGCAATCTTCTAAAATCTGTGAATAAACAATATAAGGCAAAATAAAAGACCAAGACAAAAGAACATACCGAGATCAATCCTCAAGCTGTAATATCCTGACATCCTGCCAAGCGGTACTTACAGGATCCAGTGTGGCATGGAAAATAATAATTCCAGAACACAGTGAGGACAAGGTTGTTTTTGTCGGGGGTGCTGTTGGGAGTACAGGTGAGCACACTGATGTGGGATGAAGAGGAGATGAGCTGTATGCAGTCTGTGAGACAAAACAGCTTCAATGGCAACTTCTGGAAGCTGCCAGAAGTCTGTGAAGACAGCTGCAGAGAAGTTCCAGCCGCCCAGCCTGGACTGAAGGGGTCGACTAGACCAGGGACCTACCAAGAGAGGTGGGATGTATTTGTGTGCCAGCTCTGCCAAAACGAAGTACCAAACACTGGCTTAAACAACAGAAATCCTGAAGTTCTGAAGACGGGAAGTGCAAGACTGAGGTGTCGGCAGGGTCCTGCTCCCCCGATGAGCGAGGGGAGGGTCTGTTACAGGCAGGGAGGGTTGATTCTGGCAGTTCCTCGGTTGAGGCAGCTTCACTGTAGTCTTTACAAGCGTGCACTCTCCCTGTGTGTGTCTGCCTCCAAATTTCCCCTTTTTGTAGGGACATCAGTCACATTGTACTCGGGGTCCATCGTATTCCAGTACCACCTCATTTCTTACTGAACTAATTGCATCTGTTTCTGAATAAGGTCAGGAGGTACTGGGGATTAGGGCTCCAACTTATGAATTTCGGGAGGATATAGTTCAATTCATAATGTGTACGGAGGAGATGGATTACCTAATCGGACAGTGAGTGATCAGTAACTCCAATTCACTGTGATCCCTGGGAGGGCAATCAGGTATCCTTTTCCGTGATGCATCTGAAGCCACGAGCCTTCCCAAGTTCCCCTTTGGGAAACCGTGTTTCCCAGAGAGCACGGCCTCTGCAGCTAGAGTGACTTGGATTCAAATTCTGGCTCTGTCACTTCAGAGCGGGGTGCTTTGCGACAAACTGTTTAACCACTCTCTTTCCTCTTCCATAAAACGGAGATAACGTCTACCTAACAGGTTTGTAGTAGGGGTTGCAGGAAAAAACACAAATAAGGCAAGCGTCCCATCTCCTGACACAGGAGGGCAACCATCATTCATTAATTTACCTCCCCCATCCCTGCCCTGCTTCTCTCTGAAACCCTGCATCTGACAATCAAGTCCCTCTATTCTACTTTTAATTACACTACTGAAAAATTTTTAAACACAAATACGATGTAACACTGACATCAGCTCAGATAACCTGGCCCTTATTTACAGCATAAATAATTATTTTTAACGCAATTAGCTTTTAGCAGTGTGAGAAGACAAGCATAATGATTTTTTTCACCCATGGGAACCCTGATTCATGACTTCCACTGTCTAGTCAATGTAATATGAATAAAAAGTGCCGCCTTTTTGCCCTTCGTTTTCTTAGTCCACCTCTTTTATAAGCAAATAGGCCAGGGAGACATGAAAAGAAAACGCAAAGAAGCAACCTAGAGATGAAAAGGTAGAATGGAGCAAAGCAAAACAAACAACAAGGACAAAAATCACCCTGTCCTCCCCCTACTGCCTTCCCCTCCCTACCCCCCAACTAATTCCTCAAAATGATTCTTAACATTATTTTGATCCTCTAACATCTGGCCAGTGCATTTCTTAAATTCTAACCCTTTAAGGTTTAATAAGTATTAGACATTGAGTATAAGACATCACTTGCAAAAACATCTCCATGGAACAGACATGTATTACATCTGGAAAATAAACAGATAGCTCAGTAACAAAAACCAAACAACCTTATCAAAAAACGGGCAGAAGGTCTATGAAGACATTTCTCCAGCGAAGACATACAGATGGCCAAAGGGCACGTGAAAACATGCTCAACACCGCTGATTGTCGGAGAAGTGCAAACCATCAGTACACTGAGGTACCACCCCACACCGGTCGGAAGGACCACCATCAGATCGTCTACAAATAATAAATGCTGGAGAGGGTGTGGAGAAAAAGGAATCCTTCTACACAGTTGGTGGGAATGTAAAGTGGTACAGCCACAGTGGAGAACAGTATGAAGATTTCTCATAAAACTGAAAACAGAACTACCATATGATCCTGCAATCCCTCTCCTGGGCATGTATCTAGAGAGAACTGTAATTTGAAAAGATACATGCATCTCAATGTTCACAATAGCACTACTCACAACAGCCAAGACATGGAGTGGATGAAACAATGCCATTTTCAGCCACGTGGATGGACCTAGAGATGAGCATACTAACGAAGTAGGTCAGACAAAGACTATACATGATATCATTTATATGTAGAATCTAAAAATATGACACAAATGAACATTTTTACAAAACAGAAACAGCCTCACAAGCATAGAGAACAAATTTATGATTACCAAGGGGAGAGGGGAAGAGGGGTACATTAGGAGTTTGGGATTAAAACACACACAACACTCCTACATATAAGATAGATAACCAACAAGGATCGATTGTATAACACAGGAAACTATACTTAATATCCTGTAATAACCTCTAGTAGAAGAGAATGCTTAAAAAGGAATACGTATAATCAATTATACATATATATATGTGTATATATATATATATATAATTGAATCACTTTGCTGTACACCTGAAACTAATACAAGATTGTAAATTGACTATATTTCAATAAAATTTTTTTAAAAAACATTCATTACAATTCAGGGGCTTAAGAGAGTCCTAGATGGCTAGTAAGAAGGACATAATCTGTCCTGTCTCCCTTTCAATTTTCTGAGTTTTGCTCACTCGCTGACCCACATGCAGTGCATATTCTGCCACAGAAAACCAGGGAGGATGAGTGTGGCCAAAGGACAGTAATCTTATTTTAAGAGTGGATAGAATTTTAATCAGGCTTCCCAGGTGGTGCGAGTGGCAAAGAATTCGCCTGCCAATGCAGGCAACAAGAGACCCAGGTTCAATCCCTGAGTGAGGAATATCTCTAGGAGTATGACATAGTATTCTTGCCTGGGAAATCCCACACACGGAGGAGCCAGGCGGGCTACAATCCATGGGGCTGCAAAAGAGCCAGACACAACTGAGCGTCTGAGCAGAATTTTAATAGTGGGGAGAAAGAGAGGTGAAGGAATACACACACACATGAAGACATGTTAGTCCATTCTTCTTGGAAAAAAGAGTCAATCAGCAAAACAATCAAAGCAAGCCGGGTTGGGAAAATATTTGCCATCCTCCTCTGAAACAGCAACGTGAAATGATTGGGAACGATGTCTTCATGGGAATGACAGTCACCTTACTTACACCCAAGAGCCTATGGAAAAATCAGGAAACTTATGACAAATGAAAGTACATATCATCTGTTCTCCTGTGTGATATAAAACTCAGTACGTTTGTGAGGAGCTGCCATGGGGACAGAAGAAGGCAAATTCTAGGTTTTCCTAAGGTGTAGTCAATCTGTACTACTGATTTCACACAAGTGGAAGTCCAACCCTAATTGTTCTGCCAATAAAGGCAAGCTGAAATGATCTGCTAGCGTCCTAACACGGGTAAACCTAGCGTGCTAACCTACGTCTGTCTAACTGCCCATTAAATCATGCAAACAATTGTCCTCAGTTTCTGTTTTTGACATATGATTAGTATCAACTAGGTCGGTCTCATCCTAAGTTTCCCAAGCTGGTTGTTATCTCTGGAAATCAATCTGGAAATGGGCAAAAGACAAAAAGAGAGAGAGGGGGTAATCTTTGCTTCCCTCTTTAATAGGCACACAAGAACATTTACATTCTGCCTCCAAGTTCATGCAATAAAGGTCTCTTTAGTAGCCCATAATAACTCTATTAAAAAGCTTATGCTTAATCACACAGTTAACATTTTCATATGGAATTGGTTTCCTGGTTCCCCCATCACACCCCCACCCATCTGGATCCCCAGCTCTCACCTCACACAAGCTAAACATTTCCCATTGATTAAAATTGCTGTTAGTGCAACTTTACTATCATCCGTGGTTAAACAGAATTAGCTCAGCATTTCAACAAAAGAAACTGGATCAAATTGCTCTGCAATTTTGGGTAAGAAACAGGATTTCTTCCCACTGTGTACAGACTAAACCAGGAGCAGCAGGATGGATCTGAGAAGTTAATAACACATCTCAAACAGAAGTGGGGGGAGAAGTACATTAATTACTAGGTAATGGATATCAACAGCGCAACTAACTACAATTATACATGCTTAAGTGACGCAGGGTGTAAACCAAACTCGGAGAATGCTCGCTGTCCATCTCTTTCCCCAAGGCGTGTTGTGTTGGGGATGCACTGAATGGGCAGAGATGGGCTAGTTATGATCCCACTAGCAGGGACCCTGCCACAATTAGGGAGTCAGGGTTCGGGTGTCTCTCTGAAAAACAGATGTGAGCTGGAATTCCAAACCTGTGTTCAGAAAAGCAGTAAAAGGGAACAAGAGACCAAATACAAATAGAACCCTGACCGCAAGACTTTGGTTCTCAGAATTCACATGGATGCCTTGTGTATGTAGCACCTCTGCAGAAGATACCAGTTTCCAAAGAAAGTCCTGCAGATGATTTGAATTAACTTGATTATCTAGCTTAACCTACAAGAAACCTTACTTGTCCGATTCAATTTTAAACACGATTCTGGATTCAATTCCATTTCCTCTTAGATATGGAAAAACCTGTACTGTGAAATTCTGGCTTCATGGTCCAGTCACAATCTAAATTATCTATATAGTTTCAAAGAAGTTATATAAGAGGTGCCAAAGGATCGGATCCAACTTTTCAAAGGTGGAGGAAAAAAAGTACAACAACAACAGTACACACACACACACACACACACACACACACACCCTAGCTAGTACGCTGTATTATGAAATCATAGCAAACTGGTCACAATAGATCAGTTCTAGAAAAGTCTGCTGATAAACTTGACACAATGCCAAGAATTAAGACCCACTCATTTTGGGCTCGAGTAGTGTGAATCCTGGGGCTTTCCAGGTGGCTGAATGGTAAAGAATCTTCCTGCCAATGAGGAGATGCAAGTTTGATCCCTGGGTAGAGAAGATCCCCTGGAGAAGGGCATGGCTGCCCACTCCAGTATTCTTGCCTGGGAAGTTCCAGGGACAGAGGAGCCTGGTGGGCTACAGTCCATGGTGTTGGCAGAGTCGGACACAACTTAGCAACTAAACAACAAGTGTGAACCCTGGGAAGAAACTGCCTCCCACATGGGGAGAGGATGCAGGCACCGGCCCTCCAGGCTGGAGGTGGACTCAGCTGCCTTCTCACTGCTCCCGCTTATACTCCACTAGCTCCGCCCACCTCCCAGGGGCCTGGCTCCAGCTTCCAAGTTCAGAACTGAGGCTTTTGAGTAACCACTGAATGCAGAGTAAGGGTTTGATGAAAACATTTTCTTTTTTTTTCAACAAAGATAAAAAATAATTTTGTCTCTTCGAAATAATGGGATGCAGCTACCGTGTCAGGTGGCAGCTGCCCTCACAAGTGTGTGGAAAGCAGTGTGCGCCTCTGTGTGGGACCAAAGTGGACCTGTGTCAGGGGGGTTGGGGGGCAGACCTGGAGGGTGGCTCCTCTCATTGCACCCCAGACCATGGGGGGGCTCTATAACATTGCTCATAAACCATTCAGAAACATGGTGCTTTTTTTCTTTCCAGGAATGTAAGTGAGGAAGCTCAGAAAGACACACACAAAGGACAATTCAGCTTCTCTACAAGCAAGGCAAACCTAAGGCCAGTGATCAACAGAGAAAGCGCAGGGTTCTGGCTTCCTTACATGGACAGGTCTGCGTTCCTGACAGCCACTTGCGTGACAGAGGGATCAGGACTGTGTACTTAGCATGTCCTGTGTATTCAACAAAGTCATTAACACTGCAGCCCTCTTTACATGCAAGTCAAAATCCATTACATCTCATTCTAAAGAGCCAGAAATCAAATTTGTGTTGACTGAACAAAGGAGGGAATGAGTGGGTGAATACTCTAAGATGCCATTTTTAAAATTTCAAATCCAATCGAATCCAGTTGATCTTGTGTAATACTAAAAAGTACTTAAAATGATTATATTTGCATTTCCTCTTTTGCTCTTGTTTTTTCTTTTTTTTTTTGCCTGGATGGAGACAATATGTTGCAAAGTTCATATACAGTAAATAGAACACAGACGACTGTATTTGCTGGAGGCGGAAATCCAGATTTTCTTCGACAACACATTATGTCTTATGAATCTGAGGATTTGAAAGGCTCCTTCATTACCTAACAAGTCATTATTTGTTATCATCATTGAGCAAAGTACAGGCATAATAACAACTTCTCCCAATGATTTATAGTGGTCTGTTTTGTCATAACCTATTATATACCTCCAGAGGAGCCTGGCAGGCTATGTTCCATGAGGTTGCAAAGAGTTGGACACGACTGAGCAACTGACCACACCTATCACATACCTCCTATCACACCACCCTGAAAACAAGTCCATGGACTGTAGCCCGCCAGGCTCCTCTGTCCATGAATTCTCCAGGCAAGAATACTGGAGTGGGTAGCCATTCCCTTTTCCAGTGGGTCTTCCTGACCCAGGGATCGAACCTAGGTCTCCTGCATTGCAGGCAGATTCTTTACCATCTGAGCCACCCGGGAAGTTCCAAACAACTTTTACTGTAGGTAAAATGTACCTGTTTTATAGGTGAGAAATAGAGATTCATAAAGGTTCAAATGACCCATCCAAGGTTGTACAAATTCCACTGGATTGGTACTGCACGCGGGCTGACTGGTGGGCTGACAGAACATACTGTGTTCCGTATGGCTTTTCAGGGTCCTTCTGCAAATTCCTTTCACACATTCTGTATCTAGTAACCAAGCTGCAAGGCCCCAGAGGAGGCCAGGACCATGGCAGGATCCCAGGCTCCTCCTTCTTCCTCCTGCTGCTGTCCTTTTGCTATTTTTCTGATCATTATCACCTCTCCCAGGGAGACGGTAGGGAATAGGAAAAGGCGTGGAACTGAATCAGTCAATTTTGCTACTTTAGGAACAACAGAAGCAGGCAAAAAGCCAGTGAAGCTAATGGTGGTCTTCTCTAGACTGGAACTGAGCTACCAGGAGGAATCCAGATGGCTGTGGAGTCCCCCAAGTGGGGCCAGACTGGAGGCTGCCTTACTCATTCATTGTGGATGACAGGCTCGTAAGGATGTGGAAGAATATTTCAGATAGGTAAGTCAGGAGGTAGCAGTGGAAGGTACACAGATCCCAGCTCTGACCAGCTGTCTCAAAGGTTTAAACTTCATGCTCCGAAAAGTGGTTTTTAAAATTAACTACAGTTCTGAAAAGTGGTGGTTCTTAGTACTGACGCTTCCCAGGCTCCACTGCATGTAAGAAAGCCAGTGACTAAATCAAAACGAGGTAACAGAGTCCACTATGAGCCCAGAGACCACCTCTCAGATTCTGAATCTTAGTTCCAAGAGGGACCTTTGAAGTCGTCTTTTTGAGCAAGTGTTTCTGGAAGCTACTCTCTGTGTGCGTGTGTTAATCGCTCAGTTGTGTCCATCTCTATGTGACTCCATGGACTCCACAGCCCACCAGGCTCCTCCGTCCATGGGATTCTCCAGGCAAGAATACCGGAGTGGGTTGCCATGCCCTCCTGCAGGGTATCATCCCGACCCAGGGATTGAACCCGGGTCTCCTGCACTGCAAGAGGACTCTTTACCGTCTGAGCCACAAAGAAAGCGACTGGCCTTATGCATATCCACCCTAGGGGACAGAGGCAGTTTTTCTTGACTTTTCTTTCTTTTTTTAAAACAAGGTGGTAGGATAAATGCTGCTTACCATTCTAATTTTTATATCTAATTTTGTTTGTTTTCTTCAGACTCAGGATTTCTCTTTTATTCCTTCTCTGTTTTTCTTCTCCTTTCCCTGCACCATGATGGTTAAATTTAAAAGCAGCTTTTCTGTCTATGTTTAAAGGAAATACATAATCAAGTTATTGGTAGTTATTTTGTGAAAAAACATATGTGTCAATTTTAGGAAGTAGAAAAGCAACAGTAAGACTAGTATTTCATCCCCACTTACTGGCTGACCAAAGATAAATCACAGACTACTCTAAGTTGTAAGGGGCACAAATGTCCTTTGTCTGGCTCCTAATAATCTTGAAAAGTGAAAGTGACTCAGTCGTGTCCAACTCCTTGCAACCCCGTGGACTATACAGTCCATGGAATTCTCCAGGTCAGAGTACTGGAGTGGGTAGCCTATCCCTTCTCCAGGGGATCTTCCCAACCCAGGGATCGAACCCAGGTCTCCCACATTGCAGGCAGATTCTTTATCAGCTGAGCCACAAGGGAAGCCCAAAAATACTGGAGTGGGTAGCCTATCCCTTCTCCAGGGGATCTTCCCAACCAAGGAATCGAACCAGGGTCTCCTGCATTGCAGGTGGATTCTTTACCAACTGAGCTATGAGGGAAGCCCTAATAATCTAATAACCTAATAATCTCCAGTTCAGTTCAGTCGCTCAGTCATGTCCGACTCTTTGCAACCCCATGAATCACAGCACGCCAGGCCTCCCTGTCCATCACCAACTCCCGGAGTTCACTCAGACTCACGTCCATCAAGTCCGTGATGCCATCCAGCCATCTCATCCTCAGTCGTCCCCTTCTTCTCCTGCCCCCAATCCCTCCCAGCATCAGAGTCTTTTCTGATGAGTCAACTCTTCGCATGAGGTGGCCAAAGTACTGGAGTTTCAGCTTCAGCATCATTCCCTCCAAAGAAATCCCAGGGCTGATCTCCTTCAGAATGGACTGGTTGGATCTCCTTGCAGTCCAAGGGACTCTCAAGAGTCTTCTCCAACACCACAGTTCAAAAGCATCAATTCTTCGGCGCTCAGCCTTCTTCACAGTCCGACTCTCGCATCCGTGCATGACCACTGGAAAAACCACAGCCTTGACTAGACGGTTGTGGACAATTATCAGCGCCGTTTGCCGTTTTGTTTCTGGTTTCTTCTCGCTCCACCTGCGCTACTTCCGCGGCATTTATCCTCATGAGAAAACCATTTTGGTCTTTGGCCCAACAAGTATCTGTTATCATCCACTGCCTTCAGAAAATAAATAAGTAGGGACTTCCTGGTGGTCCAGTGGCTAAGGCTCCATACTCCCTGCGCAAGGGGCCCGAGTCTGATCACTGATGAGGGAACTAGATCCTGCGTGCCGCAACTAAGACCCGACACAGCCAAATAAATAAATTAAATAAATATTGAAAAGAAAATAAATGAGTAAATAAGCAAATAAATCAATAAATCAAAGTGAAACAAAACCATAAATGCCCCCTACATTCCCAGACCTCCTCCAATCGGGCTGGATTTCACTTTTTAGACCTGATTTTCCTATCTAGATACGCCTTGCCAACTAGTTTGCCAAACTCATTGTCACATGTAAATGTCATCTGCTTCTCCAGTAGTGAGCTTGTGTTTATCCACTTATTTCCACATACCTCTCTGTCATTCTGATCTTCTTATTTCTAAGTCACTCTGCTTTCTTGAAGGAAGGCTTCCAGTGATGCTCACGGGGGGCTGATAACAGTAGGGTTATTTCAGAGCTGTAACACTCTAGCATCTGTCTTCCCCTCAGAGAAACTTCCATGGGCATGCTTGGCCCTTGTCAGTGAGGAAGCAGTGGGTGCCCTCCTCCAGCACTAATCACAGCAGAGGTGCCAAGTGCAGACTGCAGTCCTCTGCAGTGCCCATGCCTCCCATGTCAGCCAGGTCTGGGATGATCCTGGGTGCACTGGGGGCGCCCCAGGGCCCCGTCCAGTGACCACATGGACTGCCCTCCAGGTGTCTCCTCCCATAGCACTTCCCTTTGGAAACACCTCTCCAGCTTTTGCTCACTTACTCTTTGTCTTCACCTGTCCTTGCACTCAGGGATGCCAAGGTCGGCGAACTCCCACACAGCTTTGTACGCCCAGCACTGGGCATGGTGCCTGGCACGTATCAGAGCCTATGACTTTCGGGCAACTAAACCCTGCCATTTTCTTTCTTAGATCTTAGCCAGGTCAGAGCAAAACTTGCCCTTAACTCTATTTTGGCTTTTCACTTCTTATCTAGCCTCTGGCCTACCACAAGAGGGATGCTCAGACTACGGCTTTCCCTCCTGGAGATCAAGGGTCACTGCCCACCCATCTCTCTGGGTCAGGACTGGATGCACCCTTCCTCTGAGAACACCACCTCCCATAGGAGAAATGCCCTGTCTCTGACAAGTTACTTTCCATGGCGCTTTCAACAGCTTCCAAAAGCAGACCTCAGCTCCAACCCTGAACTTCCTGGCTTTAAGGACTAGTTCACAAGACAAATCTACAGAAGTCAAAAGTGCAACATCCTGTCCTCATGGGGGAAGAGAAAGGTCCCTACTAGAAACAAAAGCAGTAAGTCCGTGTGGCTGACCAAGCTGCTGAGCCGACACTTAGGCAGAACAGCATCAGTGTTCTTTATTTTCCTTCTCACTTCTCCAGCATTTTGCAGTATTTATTTTACAGTAAGGTAAAGATTCATCACAGACTAAGAAAATTACATCCCTGACTCCAATTGACAGGGATCTCTTCCACTTCTCTTCCGGGAGGCAGTAAGACTCTCCTCCAGCAGAAGACTGCTGGGCAGGGTGTGAGTTTACAAGGGGAGGGGGCACAGAAGTTCTCCCAAAGCAGTGGCTCTCTACCCTGGCTGCACGTTAGAACCACACGGAGCTTGGAAAACACTGATGCCCACGCCCTACCTCACGCCACCGGAGTCCCAGCATGCAGGGATGGCGAACGCATTGCAACCACTCACGTTCCCAGGGGACATTCACAGGCAGCCCTGCATAAAGGTGTCCTTCCCAGAGAGCAAGGCAACGAACTGAATGTCCATCTCGAATCTACACGTGGACTGGGGCTCAAGTGGCCACTAGGGTGGCGTGTTGAATCATTAATGAGAGCACATCTCCGTTGCCCCGGCCTCCTGTACTGCCTGCCAGAGAACACGTCCTGTGATTGCAACCACCAAGGAAGAACAAACAGGGCAGAATCCAAGCACATTTCTGGTGGAGACAAACATTTGGACGGTCCTGCGTTCATTTTCTCTTTCCCCATCACATTATGGTCATTGCTACATAACGACTCATCTTTATTTTGAAAAGCTATTAAAACAATTTTTTTCCCCAGTATTATCTGTTCAAGGAGAGTGATGTCACGGGCTCGCTTTCTTTGTAATTTGGGGAAAAAATGGATTCTTCCATTTTCAGTCTCAGTTATTTATTCAGGATGGGCGCCAAGGAAGCGATCCTTGCAGATAACGGCAAGCCCCGGTCTCCTCTGCTGCAGCCCAGGCTCGAATTGAGCCTGATGGGGTTTTTATTTTTTAACAAATAAATGACGAGACAAGGAATAGACTTCAAGTGATGGGAAACCAAGTAGACAAAGGGTCTGCTATACCATCGTGCTTTGATATTTTTAGCTCTGTTTGCAAAGGCTAAATTACAGTAGGAATCTGGACCCGTTCCTTGGTAATTGCCTTGTAACACACCATAACCATCTTGGGCGGCTCCTCCTCCCCGAGGAACCGCAACTTAAAATTACAGATTATACGGAAATAAACCCCTAACTGCTTGTTTGTTTGTTTGACTTAAGTAACCCTGACTTCCTAGCATAACACCCTTGGACTCTGAAAATATCTTCAATAGCAGTTCACCTGGCACACATGCAGATTTCACATTGTTGGTAGGAAGCAATCCAAGCCAAGGTTTCAGGGAAAGATCAGTTCAGAAGATGGACACATGTGACCAGCTGCTCCCTGGCACAGAAGCCTGGAAACACAGCCTACTGAATGGAGCTCAAACACAGCCCGGTGTCTCCACTTTCTCCTTCGTTCTGTCACATGTGTGTGCTAAGTTGCTTCTGACTCTGAGTGACCCTATGGACTGCAGCCCACCAGGCTGCTCTGTCCATGGGACTCTCCAGGCAAGAATACTGGAGGGTTGCCATGCCCTCCTCCAGGGGCTCTTCCTGGCCCAGGGATCAAACCTGCATCTCTTACGTCTCAACATTGGCCACCAGCCCCACCTTTACCACTAGCACCACCTCGGAAGCCCAGGTCACCTAAAATCAAGACTCTAGTTCCTGTCAAATTATGGCCAAGAGAGTAGGGGGGTATATCCCTATTTACTACATGAGTACTATATCCTCGTGCTTAACAGGGGCCACGAGAACCTTCTCTAATAGCCTAGCATATGGACCACACTCAACTGTCAGATGAATTTTATGTATATTTCTCTTATGATAAATGTGCTGTCTGTTGCTTTTTTTTTTTAAAGAACTTTACCCTGATTATAGGATTTATTTTTAGACACAATAGTATGAATATTTTAATTAGCATGGTTAATATGCCTTTTTTTTTTTTACTTTACAATATTGTATTGGTTTTGCCATACATCAACACAAATCTGCCACGGGTGTACACGTGTTCCCCATCCTGAACCCCCCTCCCACCTCCCTCCCTGTACCATCCCTCTGGGTCATCCCAGTGCACCAGCCCCAAGCATCCTGTATCCTGCATCGAACCTGGGCTGGTGATTCGTTTCTTATATGATATTATACATGTTTCAATGCCATTCTCCCAAATCATCCCACCCTCTCCCTCTCCCACAGAGTCCAAAAGACTGTTCTATACATCTGTGTCTCTTTTGCTGTCTCGCATATAGGGTCATCGTTACCATCTTTCTAAATTCCATATATATGCATTAGAATGCTATATTGGTGTTTTTCTTTCTGGCTTGCTTCACTCTGTATAATCGGCTCCAGTTTCATCCACCCCATTAGAACTGATTCAAATGCATTCTTTTTAATGGCTGAGTAATACTCCATTGTGTATATGTACCACAGCTTGCTTATCCATTCATCTGCTGATGGGCATCTAGGTTGCTTCCATGTCCTGGCTATTATAAGCAGTGCTGTGATGAACATTGGGGTACACGTGTCTCTTTCAATTCTGGTTTCCTCGGTGTGTATGCCCAGTAGTAGAATTGCTGGGTCATAAGGCAGTTCTATTTCCAGTTTTTTAAGGAATCTCCACACTGTTCTCCATAGTGGCTGTACTAGTTTGCATTCCCACCAACAGTGTAAGGGGGTTCCCTTTTCTCCACACCCTCTCCAGCATTTATTGCTTGTAGACTTTTGGATTGCAGCCATTCTGACTGGCGTGAAATGGTACCTCATGGTGGTTTTGATTTGCATTTCTCTGATAATGAGTGATGTTGAGCATCTTTTCATGTGTTTGTTAGCCATCTGTATGTCTTCTTTGGAGAAATGTCTATTTAGTTCTTCAGCCCATTTTTTGATTGGGTCGTTTATTATTCTGGAATTGAGCTGCAGGAGTTGCTTGTATATTTTTGAGATTAGTTGTTTGTCAGTTGCTTCATTTGCTATTATTTTCCCCCATTCCAAAGGCTGTCTTAGATATTATAGGATTGATCAGTCTCAGGAATGAACTGTCCAGGGTTGATAATGGAAGCATGATCAGGAAGCACAAATATTTTTGATAGCTCAGAAACCACATATTTGGCTGTAGGAACACATTCTAAACCTCTTTCATGATACCTGGGGTCTCTTCTGGTGGCATAAGGTTCAGTGATTACAGTATGAAAAAAAGGGGAATTCTGGCTCCAAGGTGTGATGTCCATCAACTCAAAAATGCCATGTAGGGTTATGGGGAAAGAAAGAAACATTTTTACTTAAGGAATTAAACAATCTGAATTAAGATTTTAAAAACTGACAAAGAAATACCCTGTAGTACATAATTTTCATTTTGTACAAAAGCCATTGTCTACTGGGAGGCTATTTTGATTCCCTGCCCTTTATTTCTCATCTGTAGCATAGATTCTAATTTTCTAACACGGACTGTCTGTTTTGACCACCAACAAGTGTAATTCAACATTCTCGTTGCCAGCTGTCTTCTCTGAGAGAAGAAAGCGAGGGCAGAGCACGCCTGGCAGATTCCCCTATATATTCCAGCCACGGAGCCCACACAAACGCATGCATAGGGCACGGGAGTTTTGTATCTCAATGGATAAGAACATACAGTTTAATCCAAAAGCCCTTTAAAGAGGGACTATCAGGAAAGCAGACAAGGCCCAGACAGAATTTACGGTTGATTTAACCTTGTAAAAATTCCCTAGGTCAGCACAGTCCAGTATGCTTCATCGTACAAGCTGCAGCGAATTCCTTCCAGAAACCGCACTACATAAGCAGAACCCTCCATGACCTTCTTTGTTTGGAGCTGGTACAGCCATCTGCAACTGCAAAAGCAATCATTTTAAGTGCTCAAGATGAACACCTAGGGCAACCACTAGCCCCATCACACAAGCAGCTTCCAACAAAAAATAATGCCGTGTGCCAAGTGGGGTTGAGGGTTTGCAATAGCTGCTGTTGGCAGAAAATAAAACCAGTTCAGGGGAAGAAAGGCCCTGGAGTTTCTCTTCATTGAAGATCAGTAACACCAGTTGTGTCTGATTCTTTCATAACTCTTGCAAAACTACAGTTCCAAGTTCACTCCCCTCCTGCAAGATTTGGGATATTGTCCGGGTGCCAGGAAAATTAGACTACATAAAAGGAGCCCTGGGACTTCATGTCTCACAGTTGGAACAGTTCCATGGAAACTGGGGCAGTTGGTAGCCTGGAGTGAGGCAGAGCTAACGGGGAGGGACAATCTCCTCCTTGGAACACCACATAGCTCCACGACCACCTTCATAATGTCAACTCCAATGTGGGAAGAGATTGTCCAAAGGCCATCACCCAAAGCTAGGTGTTCAAAGGCTTCTCTGCAGCCGGCTCTGTCACCCCTTCCCATGTGTGGCCTCAAGGGGTGACAGAAATAAAATCAGCTGCACACCAATGCCTTCCTGCTGGCCACACCCTCTCCAGGGACCAGGCACTCACGGCTGTGTCTACATGGTATGAGCAGGTACAGGTGGGCATGTTTCAGGCACAGTGGCGAGAGGGGGCTACATGCAGTAGTGACTAAGAGAACTCGTTACTGTCAGGGGACATTCAAAAATATTTATAAAATCAGATTTAAAAAAGATTCAACTGGATTTTCTGTTTTAAAAAGCACTCACCAGAAATAACTCTCTCTCTAGAAAATATATGTTTTAAAGTGTTAGTCACTCAGTTGGGTCCGACTCTCTGCAGCCTCATGGACTGTAGCCTGCCAGGCTCCTCTATCCATGGAATTCTCCAGAGAAGAATACAGGAGTGAGTAGCCTTTCCCTCTCCAGGGGATCTTCCTGACCAGGGATTGAACCTGGGTCTCCTGCATTGCAGGCAGATTTTTTTACTGTCCGAGCCACCAGGGAAGCCCTATAAATGTTTATATAGACAGAAAAAATCTGAAAGAACAGTTAAATTCTTAACTGTAGGGGTGGGAGGTACAAACTACTAGCTGTAAAAAGGGCTCAAGGATATACTATATGGTGTGGGGAAGGCTGTCAATATCTTGTAATAACTACACATGGAAAGTAACCTTTAAATTGCATGCAATGAACAATTTTAAAACGTCTTCATTGTAAAGGCTACACCACACGTCTCTATTCTCTTCGCATCTAGTACATTTCACCCAGATGTCTGACAGATGCTCAAGGAAATGGTACAGGATAGGTGACTTGAAAACGGACAGTATTGTAAACATTTCTGCCACTGGATATTTGCTCAGTCGTGTCTGACTCTTTGCGACCCCATGGACTGTAGCCTATCAGGCTCCTCCATCCATGGGATTTTCCAGGAAAGAGTGCTGGAGTGGATTGCCATTTCCTTCTCCAGGGGATCTTCCCGACCCAGGAATCGAGCCTGGGTCTCCCGCGTTGCAGGCAGACGCTTTACCGTCTGAGCCACCAGGAAGATTTTCCAATTATCTAGTATTGTTTTATTTGTAATTGATGCCTACACACAAAAGAAGCAAACTATTAAATTCTATGAACATTTACTTTAAGACATACATCAAATTTAAATACGTTAAGCATAAATTTTAATTTATAATTCTAAAATGCAAGATTCATGACCATTAAATTTGAGAAAACATACTGTCAATTTTTGAAAGTTACCTTGTTCAGTTGCTAAGTTGTGTCTGAACCTTTGCGACCCCGAGGACTACAGCATGCTAGGCTCCTCCGTCTTCTACTATCTCTTGAAGTTTGCTCAGATTTATGCCCATCGAGTCAGTGATGCTATCTAACCATCTCAACCTCTGCTGCCCTCTTCTCCTTCTGTTACATTTTATAAATAAGCTATAACTAGCCATTGATTACATCAGAACCTTAATCTTATGAAGTTCCCATGGACATCTATATATAATTTAGAAAGATGAAATAAATCACTCTATTCAATAAAGGCTTGTGCTCTAACTGAAAAAAAAAAATCCCATCTAGCATTAAAAGAGATGCTGAATTTCAGTTTTCCAAGGGTAGCGCTGGTCTCTAGAGATAACTGCTGTTAGAAATTGCATATTATTATTTATTATAGAAAAAAAAAACATAGTCCAAATACAAGCTTGTTTAAATAAAGACATTAAGGTATTTACTGTTTTGGGCGATACTGCTTGTCCTAATAATTCAACTTGGTGAAAATGTGCCCCAAATAACCACAGTTAACCTAATCACTCACCCAGTGTTCACTGGACGACTAGGTGCTGAATACTGACCACCCACCTGGCACAATGCACTGGACCCTGAGAAGGCATGAGGAGTCTGCCATGTGGCTCTCGGAGGGCTTCATAACTTGGCAAGTAAACCCATAACTTAGAGAGATCATTTTAAAAAGCAACCAAGACGAGGTAGTATGCGCATCGACTGCCTTATTACAGCAGGGATAAAGTGAGACAAGAGGAAGACAAGAATGGAGGGACATGAGCATCTTCCGAACATTCTGGGGGACAAAACAGGCAGGGGGTGGGCACCTCCATTGTGGGCAGAGGTACGGCAGCTGCTTGAGAACAGACATTTGTGCCGCTGAGTCGTGAGCCCAACCAGACCCCTGCTCACACATCACCATTTTCATTTGAAACAACTACTGACACACAAACCAAGGTTACTCAGACTTGAGTACTGGAAGACATTTTCTCAAAAATGAATGAAGCAAACGCAATTTCACGGAAATTGTGGCCAATGATGAAATCCAAGATTTCAAGAGAAAATTAGCGTTTCAGAAACATGCATCCACCAACGTGAGTATAACCGCTTTCAGTACTTAAAGACTCTTCTGATGAAATCCTGGAGATAGCCACACACACAGTTTTAAATATTATGTAAAAAATGTGTTGGTATGTGGAAGGTTCTACATAACTGAATGGACCAATATTTTCCAAATGACCAACAGATGTAAAAAATCATGCATGAGTAAATGATTCATCAAAGTGCAAGACAAACCAAGAATTGTAATATAACCAAGTGCAAAAAGCTGATTAGTATGCTTTCAGAATTCATATTCAAAACTAACTTTAAAAAGAAAGCTGCTACTTGTCAAGTTTTGGTATAATGTTAAAAACATCCACAACTGTTTTAGAAGTCTACTAAAATACCCCTCCCCACACATCTGGGTGAGGTTGGATTTTCTTTATATACTTCAATGTATTACACTTACAATGTATTACAATGTAATACACTTCAGTGTATTACAATAGATCAAATGCAGAACAGATATGAGAATCCAACTGTCTTTTATTAAGGCAGACATTAAACAGATTTGCAAAAAAGTATAAAAAATACTGCTCCTCTCAATTTTGTCTTGTTTTTTATTACCATAAGTATTGACTAATACAGTAATATAAGTAAAAGAGCTTTGAGGAAGGTAACAATTTTTATGAGTGTCAAGGGGCCTGAGACCAAAAAGATTAAATTTCTTGCTGATCTAGAAGCAGACTTCCAAACCACAAAGTGTCTGATTAGTAAGAGTGCAACCTACCAAAATAGATAAACAAGAAGGACCTGCTATATAGCACAGGCAACTATATTTACTATAGTGTAATAACCTATCATGGAAAAGAATCTGAAAAAAATATACATATATATATAATATATATATAACTGAATCACTTTGCTATACATCTGAAATTGATACACTGTAAATCAACTATACTTCAATAATAATAATAATAATAAAGAATGCATTGGTAACTCCAAATATAACCAACATGGATACAAAACTATCATTTATTTGGTTTGATATGAAACTAAAACTTGGAACATTTTCAGTCTGGGTGTGGGCATCTGCTCAGCAACTGAGTATGAATTAACTAAATTTCAAATGTTTTAGGTGCTCTAGACTTTGGAGCCCAGCATTGCTCTAAACAGAACCCAATGGTATGAATTAAATTGTGGCACACTTGAGGTTTTTAAGCAGAATATGCAAGTGGGATCTTATTTTGTTTTCCAAATGAGAGAATTTTCTTTTTCCTTTTAGTCTTTATTACTACTCTCTTGGCTAACCTTGCTAATCTTGCAATGTCTCTTCCAAACTGAACCAATTTAAAGTGAAAAGGGACACAATGAAAATATTAATAATTATGCCAGAATACCAGGGACAAATTTTGAGTGTCCTTAACAAACAAGGACATACGGTCACCTGACTTCACCTCCCTCAAGTCTGACCGATGTACTTTCCTGCCATCCAGAGCAGCCATCCCAAGCCGTTGACATGCTTCTCTCTTACCAGAAACGTGGAGGACCACCAGACTCCACGCTTCTCCACCTCAGTGCTGCCCCCTCTGCCCACGCACTCCTCTGTCTCTTCCATTTCCCCTTGTTCTCAGAGGACGCAAGGAGAACAAGACAACAAATCAGGATGCAAGGCTCTGCTCTTCTGATCCCTGCTTAATCCAACAAGCAGTTCTTTGCTGGCATTCTCCCTCTCTCCTGTATTTTCCCCTTCCAATGAGCCACAAACATTGTAGTCTTTCCTTTACAAAAAGTCTCTCCCTAGACCTCAGGGCACTTTTTTTTCTCTTTTCCTTCCAATGTCTTCGTATTCTCCTGCTAATTTCATGACAAACCTCTCTTTCCAGGCACCTTTTCCCCAATGTCACCAGGCTAGCACAGCTTAAGAGCCAGGACGCAAACCCAGATCCAATGATGATATATACCAGTGCTTGTCCAGCCCCCTTCATTACCCCCACTTGTGCCTGTTCACGAGACACACGCCCAGAATTACACACCCAGCCCTGGCCTTTTGCTTAGCCCTAGAGTCAGACAAACAACTGTCTGCTTTAAATTTCTAACTCAAAGTCCACCTCTAACAAACTCAACTCATTATCTTCTCAAGCCTGCTCTTTAACTCTGATACTTAAAGATGCTGTCCCAGATGACCAAGGCAGAATCCTGGGAAATATCATCTCCATCACACCTGCTATGAACACACACACACATACACACTCTCTCCCTCTCTCTCTCCCCTATAGCAATTACATACTGTCACCTCTCCCTAAATACCTCTTCCATCCATCCTTTCCTTAAATCACTGTACCATGGAAGTTAAGCACTTAGAATTTCACCTAGATACTGCAATTGAGTTGACTTGGTTTCCTTGCATCTGGCTTGACCCCTACAACCCATTCCTCTCTTATATCATCATCTTTATACAGCACATATATCATGATGCCACTTCCTTCCTTAACACTGGGTAACACTTTGATGGCTTGCTGTCCCAGCTAACGAGATAATCAAGCAAAAGCTCCTGAAGCGGGATATAAAGACATCGAAGGGTTCGTTCTACCCGTGTCCCTGTCCCTCCTCACCCATGTTCCCACCCGAGGCTTGCAGAGGGGCCAGTCCCCTCCCGCCCGCTATACTGCTTCACTCACTGCGGCCCCTGCCCACGCTTCCTCTTCTGGAAGAAGCACCTGTCTTTACTGCTGTCTTCTTCATGAACTCCTACATGTACTGCTAACTCCAGGTCCCTCAACGGAGTCCTCCCAGACCCTTAAAACCTTCTTCCAAGCTACCAGTGAACATTATGGCTTCTATACAGAACAGTCACAAGATGCAGCAATCATTTCTCTACTTGCTTGTTCCCTTGCTATGCTGTAAGTTCTTCAAGGGAGGGACCAAATTTTACAAAAATTTTATGCTCAATGCCTGGAAGCAATAGGTGTCCAATAGAGTGTTCCGATAAGTGAACTCCAACCTCACAGAGGATAGAAGCAAAAGCAAGATGAATTTGGTTAGGATGGTCCTGATCCTTTAAGAGCAAAACCACGTAAAGGGGTTGTTTGCCTGCCAGGATCAAGTATTCTAAAAGAAAACATGTTAGAATACTCATTTTTTAGCATTACACAAATATTTTTAGAACATATTACGTTGACTTGTTTCATACAGAAGATGGGGAAGAGAAGATGCCAAAGGGATGTGGAGCAGCTGTAGTTTCCATTTGCTCAAAAAAAAAAAAAAAAAAAAGTAAACCATGATGCCAGAAGCAGAAACGCACAAATGCAGCATGGCAGAAATGCAGCCAGGCCATGCTGAGATTTCCGCAGCCCTTAAACTTGGATTATGTTTTCAAAGGCAAGGGCTGCCACCCCACACACAGGCTATGTCAAGGAGTGAGGCCTAAACTCTGACCCTGAAGCTCAGAGAGCAATTATGCTGTCTCTAGAGACACTGTGGGATGTCTTCCCAGAGCTCATTAAAGAAGATTCTTAAACTTTTGGCTGCTTCCAACCATGTCCTATCTTTCTCTTGCACGTGTGCTAAGTTGCTTCAGTGGTGTCCCGCTCTGCAGCCCTCTGAACTGTAGCCCACCAGGCTCCTCTGTCCATGGGGATTCTCCAGGCAAGAATACTGGAGTGGGTTGCCGTGCCCTCCTCCAGGGGATCTTTCTGACCAAGGGATGGAAGGTGCATCTCTCATGTCTCCTGCATTGGCAGGTGGGATCTTTACCACAAGCACCACCTGGGAAGCCCGACTTTCTCTTGAACCCAATTCCAGTCTTCACTCACATGATTCTGTTCTCATGCATGCTCTCTACTGGAACAGAAGGCAGAATGTAGCAGGCGTGTTCTGCCCAAAGTTAGAGGTGATCGAGGACTTTCCAGGTTGTTCAGCGGTGAAGAATCCGCCTGCCAAGCAGGAGACTCAAGTTCGATCTTTGAGTCAGGAAGATTCCCTGGAGAAGGAAATGGCAACCCACTCTAATATTCTTTCCTGGGATTTCCCATGGAAGAGGAGCCTGGTGGGTTACAGTCCACGGGGTTGCAAAGAGTCAGATACAATTTAGCAACAAAGCAACAAGAGGTGATCCAATACTCACTGTGTCTCCTCCATCCCTCTCACCTCCCACTCCCTACGTCTGCAGCCCTGATGAAGACTCTTAGGAGCCGCAGTGGCCTCTCAGCATGCGTTTTCCATCCTTCCCAAGTCAGCTGCTGAGCCGTGTCAGGCTCTGAGCTGGTGGGCTCATAGGATAGAGCTGCATGCTCACTGGATCAGAACACACCGCAGGGGCTGATGAGAGTGACTGCTGAGTGAAACTGAAGGCAGAGAGCTGCTAACACGGGCCTGGGGCTTCCAGCAGAACCCTGAACCTTCATGAAGATCCTTCTACGGAAGTTGACGACCAAGGGGAGGACAAGGATGACAGAAACATACAGATGCCCTTGACCCAACTGGGCTGAGTGTGGGGTCTTTGAAAATGTGTCTCAGTCAGGTAATGCTGTGGCTTTTCCTACCCAGTGCCAAGCTGACTTGTAAGTGAACAATTCATAGA
Source organism: Capricornis sumatraensis (assembly GCF_032405125.1). Taxonomy (NCBI): domain Eukaryota; kingdom Metazoa; phylum Chordata; class Mammalia; order Artiodactyla; family Bovidae; genus Capricornis; species Capricornis sumatraensis. The sequence goes on along the minus strand of NC_091084.1, from coordinate 25,578,296 downwards.
ATTTGTCAGGTGATGGAATGTCTCCTGACCACATACAACTGACTAGTCACTTTCAGCATTCCCAGCAGAGAGTACATCTTCACTTACAAGGAATGATTTCAGGATCATGAAGATGGTTGGTTCGACTTGGCTGTAATTTCTCTCTTGAGCTCCCAGGAGAATTGCCTGACTGACCCACAGTTTTCGCAAATTGACAAGGGGCCCTCAGTTTCAGTCTCTCTTTTGCAAGAATTTTTCTGGTAGGCCTCTATAGTTCTCTTAATCTGATTTCAGCTGGCGTTTTCAGGCTCAGGCCATTCCCCTTGTATTAATACATTCAGGGCTTGGGTCCTTGATTCAAGAGCCAGCCGGAGGCTTTACAAAGGTCATTATTCCCAAGCTTGTCATCTCAGAGCACCCAAGTGGCTCATGATGTCCCAGGGAGGAGGACCAGCACCCCACCTGGCTTTGCTCCTACTTCTAGAATTTTGTGCTCAATATCCTGTTGTCTTGTTGGTCATGTCCTGCTCCTATTATGTATCAGATCAAGATGTGATCCCTAAACCAGGCATCCAAGGCCTTCAAAACCTACTCACATCTCAACTGTTTAGACTGTTCTCCCCCGAAATGGGCATGCTCCATCTGCCAGCCTCATTCAACCTCAGGCCTAAGTCTTCCATCATTCTTTCCTCCCCACACAGGAGGTCTTTTCCTAGATTCCTGAATTCATTCTGCCCTGAGTCCATTCAAATTTATCCCACATCCTTCTTCTTTCACACAGTCTCCCTAGGATCCTTTAGTTCAGAGATCTCTCTCTTTCTTGATGAGTAAAAAATTGTCCAAAAAAAAAACCAAAAAAAAAACGGTAAAAACTGCCTGAAAATATGGGAACAGAACATACTCCATCTTTAAGTTCTCTGATTGTCTTTTGTGTGTTAGTTATGCCTCCTCAAAATGAATGATAAATCCCTTAATGGCAGAGAAAGAGTGGCATGATTTTTACCTATTCCCAATGTGGCTCAGAGGTTAAAGTGTCTGCCTGCAATTGTGGGAGACCTGGGTTCAATCCCTGGGTCAGGAAGATCCCCTGGAGAAGGAAATGGCAAGCCACTCCAGTATTCATGCCTGGAGAATCCCATGGACGGAGGAGCCTGGTGGGCTACAGTCCATGGGGTCGCAAAGAGTCGGACACGACTTCACTTTCACTTTCAATGCCTAGATTGGTGCTGGCATATGAAAGATGCTTAATAAAGACCTGCTCCGTTGAATCTAACATAGCAACTTCGATCATAAGTGATCTTCTCAACAGGAAATACCAAGTGAGCAGACTGGTGTCATAGCTCACCAGCTCCCAAGCGCCTCATTCATTTTCCATATAGACAAGACCACACATGTAAACCATTCATTTGTTACACCCAAATGGACCGATTTTAAATCAATTTAAACTACTATGTGTAACTCATTCCATTTTCTCAAAAAGTACATTACATTTTTTGGTATCTTAATTCATAGTTTCATAACTCAAGATATATTCATTTAAACTGGACCTGTCTAAAGTAACAATTTATTTTTTAAAATTATTCATTCTCATTATGTTTGGCCGCGCTGGGTTCTCACTGCTGCGCGAGGCGTTCTCTAGTCGTGGCAAGTGGGCACTGCTCTCTAGCCGCGGTGCCCAGGCTTTCCACTGCAGTGCCTTCTCCTGTTGCAGAGCACGGTTCTAGGGTGCGCAGGCTCAGCAGTTGTGGTGCATGGGCTTAGCTGCCCCACGGAACGTGGGCTCTTCCCCGACCAGGGATTGAACCTCTATCCCCTGCATCGGTAGGCGGACTCTTAACCAACTGGACCACCAGTGACGTCCTTTACTTCCATATTTTTAAAAATTATTTTTTACCATAGCAAAGTTGACCCAGGCTTTACATAGTTTATTTTAAACGAAGCAGACCTTATACTGTTTTTCCTTGCAGTGCTAGACTGGCTGAACCAAAGGTGTTCACTGCGCCTCACGTTTCTCACTGCCCACTTTTAATCATCCCCAGCCTTTAAAATTCTGACTTTTATGCAAATACTCCCAAATATATGCCTCCCAACTTCACCTTTCTTCTGACAGTCAATTCCAGATCTTCTACCAGAATATCTTTTTCAACTGAAACACAATAAAAGAAGTCAGCAACTCTGTAATCCAAAATTCTATTTTCAAGGCTGTTTGAAATTTATAATTCATTTTCCATAGAAACGGCATTATAAATAGTAATTCAGTTAGTTCTCTGGCTGAGAAACAAAGCTTAGTGAATCCATCTGCAAGGAAAAGTAACAGAAAGCAATATGGTAACAATCTGAGTAATTAAATGAAGCACTAAAAGGTGAATGTAAAAAAAAATAAGCTAATCTTGGTTGTTAATATTTAAAGAAAGTAGTTTCACTTGGAGGACAGGGAGACTGAGATAGTGGAGAGTTAGAAGCTTCCCTGGTGGTTCAGATGGCAAAGAATTTGCCTACAATGTGGGAGACCCAGGTTTGATTCCTGGGTCGGGAAGGTCGCCTGGAGAAGGGAATGGCAGCCCACTCCAGTGTTTTTTCCTGCAGAAATCCATGGACAGAGAAGCCTGGTGGGCTACAGTCCATGGGATCGCAAAGAGTTGGACACGACTGAGTTACTAACATACACACAGAGGCCTGTTAGTTACAGCCACACAATACCGAAACTTGCCAGGTTTCAAACCTACCTCCTCAATGCAGTCATCAGTCCTGCTGATTCTTCAGCTTACCTCTTCTATCTGTCTGTTCCCTTCCGTTCCTTCTGCCCCTGTCCTCAACCAGACATCCTCCTCCCTGACCTGGATTATTACAGTGGTTTCCCAGTTGGTTTCTCTGAGTCCAATTTCCTTTTTAAATTCATTTTGCACATGACACTCAGATTAATCCTTTTCGAACTCTCTTTCACGTGTCATTGCTCTGCTCAAAGGTATACCATCTCCCCCTAGTGGGTCAGACTAGCACAGGCCTGGCCACACTTTCTGGGGTGATGGGTACCCTGGTACTGGAGGAGAGCCCCATACTAGCGGGACCCATGCAGGGTCCACTGGAGAATCTACTGCCGTGCAAACTACTGCAGCCACCCAGTGGCTTTCAGCATTCTTGATCAGCAGAGAGCACAGACTCCTCCCTTCAGAAGTGCCTGAATAGTCAATCTACTCTAGTCAATTGGGACCAGAAAGTGTCCCAATCTGGTTACTACATCATTCTTTTAGAGGAGCTAGAATGCTGATGCTCTCAGCCAAAACTGGAAGGATGAGGAGGTGAAATGGTCACCCATCAGCTTCTTTAAAATTTTTGGTCTCAGTTACCTGTGATCCCTCTGAGCAGACCCACTGGTACAACCTGATGGAGAACCACCATGGTAGTGAAAGAGCTTGGCACTGCTGCAAAACCCCTTCCCTGAGATTCTGCTGTGTCTTCATTTGTACAAAGGAGACAGTGATGCCCTCCACCTGTAGCTGCTGTAAGGGCTGAGGGAGGTGCCTGAAAGGACCTGTCCCCATATCCGATACTTACATACATACAAGTATGCCTGAACTAAATAGGAGATAAGGAGATGTACAAAAGCTTGGGTCAGAGCCTCCGACTCTTGACCAGCTCTGGCAAATGCTTTCACTTGGACAAGTGCCTACTTCTTCAATTTGGGGCTGGAATTCAAGCAGAATCTTGTCTGCTGTTTTACACACTCCATCCTGACTTGCTAAGAAAAACTATCTGGGGAAAGAATTACTGGCTTACAATTCAGATCCAAGAAAATACTCAGGAATTAACACAATAGCCAATCCGAGTGAGACACAGAGTCTGCTCCGGTTAATTAAAACAAAACAAAACAACCTCAAAACAAAAGCCCAACAAACCAACAGAAAACAACCAGGTCACCAAACTCTAGATCCGGTCAGCCAGGAGCACAGCTCTGCGTGTTGTCATGGCGACGCAGGCACTGCAATCCAGAGCCTCTGAGAGCAAAGACTGGCTGCAGGGAGCCACACCCAGGGTACCGTGGTCCCCAGCACAGGCTTCCTCTCTCAGATGCTGGCAAGGAAAGTGAAAGAGGGCTGGAAAGATGTTTATTCGGTTCCATTCTCTGTGTGGTACTCACAGAAAAATGTATTTTAGGACTAAGCATTCTGAGGCATTACAGTTGTATAAGATTTATCCATTTTCATAGCATTTTCATGCAGTAAATTCCAGCAGCAGCCCGGGTAGGTATTATATTATTTCCATTTTGAGGATGGAGCCTTAAAGTGGTGGCCAAGGGACAGGTCATTTACACCCTCTGAACTGTGGGTTTTTCCTTGGCATAGTGTGGGTAATGTGACTTATCCTGACAACATAGAATTGTAAAGGACAGAACTCTAAATAAACGTTAGAGAAATGTCACTCCTGGCCAGTGTCATTTCAATCCTCAACACACGTCAATCTAATCTTAAGAAAAGATGACACCACACAGCATTTGGTGTTACTCAATAAAGAATGTGTCCTACGTGTGTGGATACCTATCTGTAGAGAAGTTGTCCTGTTTCTAGCTCTTGGGGCTATTTGGAAACAAAGACTGCCACTGCAATCTGCGTTTTTGAATCTTCCATTAGCAGAGCTATGCCACCTACTGTACTGAGAGGTGACCTCATTAGAGGAGGGGAACTATCAGTGCAAACTCAAAGCCTCCTAAACCCGCTGGCAGTTGGGCCTGTGCTTGGGAAAGGCGTCCAGCAGCTGCCACCGACAATGGGCTTCTGTACCCAACCCTTGCAAAAGCTTTCTTTCTTTTTTTTTTTTTTTTCCTTTCGGAGGCCTTTGCTTCTCCCAAGAGCTAGCCAGTTTACTTTTGTTTTTATCCTCAAGCAAGATGGCTGCTGATTGCAGTGAGCTCAGAATAGCAGAAAGTAATTAAAAATTCATTTTAAAATCTATCGCACAGTTTAACATCTACATTAAGAACCCTGCTGGGGTAAATAAGCTGGCATCATCTTCAGTAGGGCGAGACAAAAGAAGAATTCGGGCAGTCTGTGCACACGGTGTAGGGATACTAGATGCAATAAGCTGTATTTCAGCTGGCTTTTGTACCAGTTTTGTAGGTCTTTTCCTGAAAACACAAGTGGGTCATGTCAGAAGCAAGCATTTTCCAAGAGAATCTGGTAGCCATCTGATAGCCCAACCAGGGAGCCTGTTGACTGAGATAATTCTTTAGGAAAATATAGCTCCTGTTTTCAATGAGCAGTTCTCTTTAGAGACAGACCTGTGACCACTAGTGTTGGGGAGTTGACATCTTAATAAGCACTTATTTCTCTAATGATTCGGGTCCATGGTATATACTGCACTGTGTTAGGAACATTTATGTGTTGATTATCTAGAATTTAAACCACCTTCGATGTGCAGGCTGAGCTGCCAAAGTAGAACAGAGGTGTGCCTGGATCCCAAGCTTTCCTCCACCTGCCAAGCCCTCACCACGCCGTCTGCAGTCCCAGACCTGCCTGTGATCAGCAAGTACTGCCGTCAACTTCATCCCTGTCCTGGCCCCCAATCTCAGTACCATTTACAACTAGAAGCAAATTCCACTGGAAAACAAGACAGATATTCTCTGCAAGATAGTCCACATTCAAGACATTTTTCTGAAAGTTTTCTTTAAACTCTAGCAGAGAAAGCACCTCTGAGAACACAGTATTGGAAAGACATTAACTTGCACTTATTTTATCTGTATTTTCACCCATGAGCTATGTTTTCTGGGTCCAAACATCACTTTATATCAATTTTGAAGGGTGGCAATAGGAATCTGATGATGAATATAATAAAACAGGTTCATTTAGCAATCGAATTATATTATTAACATTACCACAGTACCCATTTTATTTGAGAATTTATGTTCATTTTCAGAACTAACAACCTTTCTGCTCATTGCATCCAAAGACAGTGAACATATTTTATGTTTAAGTAACTTGTCCTCCAACCTAGGAAATAAATACCAAATCAATTTACTCTCCTTCTATTTCCCCCAACACTGAAAGCAAATGTCAAGTGTTATAAAGCTCCCCAATGATGTCAATAATTTTATTAAAACTTGGAGATTTAATATCTCTTCTCATATTCTTGATAGAGGCATTGAAGTAGGTAGGGCTATAAAACTAATAACCTAATTTTCACTGCAAATATTTTCATTCACCTGGGGCAGAGTAAACCAAGGCCTTTATGGCATTGTTAAGCCAGATTATGAGCAATTTTGATTAAAACCAAAGATACTGACATTTTCCAAAAGGAAAAGGAGAGTTAGCAGAATCAAGGTCTTGGCCACTGCCTGGGTCCAGACGAATCCAGAAGCTGGGGTTGGAGAAACTGCCTCCAGAGGGTTGTGGCCTAAATGATCAGGGGTTCTTGCCTCTTCCTGCCTGATTGTAAGGGGGTGCAGGTGGGAGGCTGGGGAGGGGCAGGGAGGAAATCTGTGCTCTTAGTCACACAAGGGTAACACCATTCTGACCTCAGTTAACTACATATGAAGCAAAAAGAGAGACACTTCTTTAAACAGGCGTGGAAAATATCAAAAGGTAACCTTTTTCCAATTGTAAAGCAATGAAGAAGACCATGGCTAGACAGGTCATTAAAAAGGGGGAAAGAGCTAACAAGATGGAATAATGAGGTTCGCCTTTCTTACTATTATCAGCGTTGAAGTTGTCTTTATTAAGAGAGCTAAGAATATTTTCAGGTTTTCAAGATAAAAAATTGAGTGGAAAATTTGGATTATTTTTCTTGTAATCATTTCAGAAACAGAAGCTAAATCTCTTATCATCTGTTGTAAAATTATAAGCGATGTACTGAATGCTAGCATGGGCATGATTCCAGAATTTTATCAGGTTTTCCCCATTTGCAGTTTCTGTACATATGATCCAGCCCCGGTTCAAATATAAAGAATAATCACCATGTTTTATAACAAGGGGCTGTTTTGTGGATTCTTTGTTTCTGTTATTACATGTTTACATTTAAAGATAAGGCAGCTGCTCTTGATATTCCTGGGGACAGTAAAATTGAAAGCGGTAATGAAAGGGTGTCAATCTTTTCCAGTAGAATATTCGTGTGGCTTGAATTATTTATATTTTTGATAATTAACTAAGAGGAGGTATCTGCCTTTTGTAGATTATGAGTTAGATGAGGAGGTGCCGATACAGTTAAGATGATGGACACCATGTAGTAAATCTTGTTTTCCTTAATCATGTACATTGGCTGGAGGATCTTCTACCCAGAAGGAAATTGCCCACGATCCTGTGAGACTACAATGTCTATGATCATTAACATTTCTCAGCACCTGTTATGCAGCAGACACTTTACAAATGTGATTTCTTTTCATCCTTACTACTCTGTGACAGAAAAACTATTCCTGTTTTATGAAAAAGAATATGTAGCTTAAAAATTCTAAGAAACACATTAAAGACTGTTATACAGGACACATTCTGCCAACCTAGAAAATACAAATACTGAATCTTTATAATTAAAATTCAACACAACATTGCTTTGAGTAATGACTGGGGTCAGCTCTTTTTCTGTTAGGCTGCCAAATTACTATGAATTAAGAGCTTTTAAGCAGTAACTGTATTAGTGGTTCTACCACTTTTTAAATATTTAAATCTTTTCCCAATTACAATAAAATTTATCTTATTGTACATGGACCCAGAATGAACTATTCTGATTAATAAAACACTCTGGCTAATAAACTGTTAGGGGAAGACTACTAATCTTTAAGAAGTAGCAAAACAATATGCATTTAGGATTTTTTTTTTTTTTTTTTTTTGCCACACTGTGAGGCATGTGGAATCTTAGTTCTCTGATTAGGGATCGAACTCCTGCAATGGGAGCATGGAGTCTTAACCACTGGAAGGAAGTCCCAATCACATGCATTTAGTATAAACTAAGCAGATACTTTGTTGATTCAGGAAGCATGTAGACGATGGTAATCCTGGAGGGTCATCATAACAAAGATCAGTTATAATTTCATAAGGAAAGCAGAACAAAAGAGATTTCTAGTTGTCAGCATCTTAGATTTAAAGAACGAGAAGGCACCTCAGAGATCCTCCATCTCAGCCTTGTATTTACAGGTGAGGACTCGGAGACACAGCTGGCAGCCGAAGCGACAGACCAAGGTCATTCAGGAGCCCAGGGGCAGCCACAGAGTGCCCAGAACACACGGCGACTAGTCTGGCCTTGCTAGGCCGATTCACTGAAGTCAGAGTGACCCTACGTACCTCATCATCATTTAGAATAAAACAAAAAAAGGGAAGATGCTGTCACTTGCCTTCTGAATCTGTTAATTTCCAAGCAACCACAGATCTCTTTTTTGCTGTGTCCTCTGTGTCTGCTATTTCCTTAACTTCCCCAGCACGATTAAGATTCCTGAAGTCACGCTGTAAACAGACACAGCAAGGAACATGCCCCTCCTCTGAATGGCTTCTGATGTTTCTCTCCTTTTTAATACGATTTTTATCGGGGTCGAAATGTAGAGAGGAGTTCGACGAAGCATTCAATTCCTGCCTTGCAATTTAACGTGCCAGGTTTAACTGGGGGGTGATGAATCAATTATTTACTTAGCTGGCACCATTTTCCTGTCCCTTAAATCATATTTAATTTCAATCTATTATAATCCATTCTCGGTGCTGAACCAAAACCCTTGATACGCTCTCTGCTTACAAGATGGTTTCTCACATAGAGCATCAGAGTCCTAAGGGTCTTGTGCGCATTTACAGATGACAGACTGCATCCGCCAGGATGTGGTGCACACTTTGGAGATCTCCATCTTTCACAACTTTAACATATCCGGCGCTATTTACTACCCAGTAAAAAAACCACCGGAATGATCTAGATCAATAGTCTATTTAATCTGAAAAGTCATCATTCATGTAAAATGAGACTTCAATATTATCTTGAAAATCATCCAGATCTTTTATTCCAACTTCCTTCACAAAAGAAAGTCAAATCTCTAAAACTACTTGAGATATAAAAGCCAAATGCAACGTATGAAAGAATTAAATCCTAGTTTGGGGAAAAATATATCTGGTACATTTCGGAGGGATAATTGCACTGGGTGTTACATGATACTAGAGAGTTCGTGTTCATTTTATGTGTGAAAACGGCATAGCAGTTATGGCAGAGCATAACCTTATTTTAGGGATAACATCCTTATTTTTAGGAGATGCAATAATGAAGTATTTTTGAGCAAAGTGTCACGATGCCTCCAACTCTTTAGATTGTATAAAAACACAGAGATGAAACATATGTGGTAAAATAGTAATCTGAATTTAAGTAGTTGATATATAGGTATCTGTCGAACTATTTTTCCCATTTTCTTGAAAATTTATAATTAAATCTGAAATAATTAAAATACCACTTTAGAGAAATAATTGAGAATTGCTTAGTTATATACACCCTACACGCCCCACCACCCCCCTGACTCCCAACCCGACCACCACCAGGGGAACAGGGAACCACAGTCTGGGCAGGGGATGGGAAGGTAACAGAGGACAGAGAAAACAGCTATTTCATAAAATGAGTCTCCAAACAGCAAAGATAAATACTGTGACGAGAAGAAGAGGTCAAAGGTAGGTGAGGTTGCACTAAGAGGGCACTCACTGACTTTACACATCTCTTTCCAGGCCCTGGCAGCTTCTACTTGGGTTGTTCAAGGGGGATGTGTGTGCAACACCTGTATATAGCTTTTAGGCTTTGTGGCAAAGGGGAGAGGAAGGTGCTAGGTGCTAAGGCACTTCAGTTGTGTCCGACGATTTGCGACCCTATGGACTGTAGCCCGCCTGGCTTCTCTGTCCAAGGGATTCTCCAGGCAAGAATACTGGAGTGGGTGGACATGCCCTCCTCACGGGATCTTCCCGCCCCAGGGATCGAACCCATGTCTCTTATGTCTCCTGCACTGCAGGCAGATTCTTTACCACTAGTGCCACCTGGGAAGCCCTGAAGACATGCAAATGTCCCAATTTTCAAAAGGGAGTAAAGTGTTTGGCACTTAAGAGCAAACAGTGGTTTAAAACCATGCTTCATTTCTACATATATTGCATTTTTATGTTGTCTACCTGAAACCAGTATGCTATAGGTCCATTACATATCAATTAACAACAAACCAACCCCAAATCGAATGCTTCTGTACCCTTTGAAGCCAGGCACCAAAAAGTGGTACTTATCATTACCACGTGTGTTTCTAGAATCAAAGCACTCAACTCTTGGGCCTTATGAAAATCTTTCGGCCCAGATGGAAAAATTAGGGGCAGGCTGTCAATATAAATAGGCTTATTCATATCTAGTTAAAACATTTCTCAAGAGGGCTGATGAACAGGTCAGTGTCAACCTACAGAGAGGTTTTAAGTATTCCAGTAATTCACCTTTATCTTTCTTTTACTTCTACTTTTATATAAGACTGAAATGAATACCTACGATAGGCAGCCTACCAAAAATATTGATGAAAAAACATTATGGAGACAACTGACAGCCCAGAGAGAGCACTAAAGTACAGTGAGAACACCCGTAGGCCTGTGAAACGATTCATTAGGGAAGAAGAGGAGAAGGCGATGGCACCCCACTCCAGTACTCTTGCCTGGAAAATCCCATGGACGGAGGAGCGTGGAAGGCTGCAATCCATGGGGTCGCTGAGGGTCGGGCACGACTGAGCGACTTCACTTTCACTTTTCACTTTCATGCATTGGAGAAGGAAATGGCAACCCACTCCAGTGTTCTTGCCTGGAGACTCCCAGGGACGGGGGAGCCTGGTGGGCTGCTGTCTATGGGGTCGCACAGAGTCGGACACGACTGAAGTGACTTAGCAGTAGCAGTAGCAGGGAATAAGAAGGCAGTATGAGGGCAATTTCCGTCTATCCTTAAACTTTAAAAAACTTATGCTTTGCTAATATTTTAAATGCACTCAGTGACAGTGATATTGCCACCTGGTCTACAATGGACAGGGTGGCTTGTCAGGTAAGGTATGCGAGGAGTCTGAGGGTTTCTACAACAGATGACTGAAAACAGTCTCCTCTGCTCTCTTTCAGTGTATAGTGCCACACAGCTGTTTAGTTGAGCTTCATTAAGTGGATTTATGGAGTATATTACCTAGTTTTAACTACACCAATCTACCCAAAATGGATACCTGGCTTAAAAAAAAAACAAAAAAAACAAAAAACGATTTCCACAAAGAAATTGGGGACTGAATATAACCTTAACAAAGAAAGCACAAGTGAACAACAAGAAAATGGCAGTGTTCATGCAGCGCTAATTACAACAGCCAGGACATGGATGCAACCTAGAGTAGATGCCCACTGATGGAGGAAGGGATAAAGATGCGGGATGTGTATCAGCGGAGCACTGTTGTTGTTTGGTCACTACGTCATGTCTGATTCTCTTATGAACAGCCTGCCAGACTCCTCTGTCCTTGGGATTTCCCAGGCAAGAATACTGGAGTGGGTTGCCATTTCCTTCTCCAGGGGATCCTCCTGACCTGAGGATCGAACCCATGTCTCCTGCACTGGCAGGTGGATTCTTTATCACTGAGCCATCAGGGAAGCCCCACAATGGAATATTACTTAGCCATAAAATGGAACGAAATTGGATCATTTGTAGACATGTGGATGGACCTAGCGTGAAGTAAGTAAGAAAGAGAAAAATGAATATTGTATATTAACTCATGTATATTTAATCCAGAAAAATGTTACATATGAACCTATTTGCAGGGCAGGAACAGAGATGCAGCTGTAGGGAATGGACGTGTGTGTGGACACGGCAGGATGGGCCGAGGGGAACTGGGAGATTGGGATTGATACCCGTGCACTGCCTAGTGTAAGATGGCTAGCGGGAAGCTGCTGTGTAAGGCAGGGTGCTTAGCTAGTTGATTTGTGGGGACCTAGAGGGATGGGTTTGGAGGTGGGTGGGAGGTCCAAGAGGGAGAGGATTTATGTATACATATAGCTGATTCATTTCCTTATACAGCAGAAACTAACATAAAACTGTAAGGCAACAATACCCTAATAATAATGATAAAAAAGCAGAGTGTCTGTACTATGCCAGATATAAGAGATAAAATAAGAATGATCTTACGAGAGCTGATCAGAAATCAATAAAATGATTGAAATCATCACGAAAATTTGAGATACAAATTTGATTCATTTTTTTGGCTTGCCTTAAGTATATATTAATATTACAGCTTGAGATATTAGATAGTGATGTAACTCTTGCCAGGTGGCTTAGTGGTAAAGACCCCACCTGCCGATGCAGGAGACACAGGAGTCGTGGGTTCGATCCCTGTATAGGGAAGACCCCCTGGAGAAGGAAATGGCAACCCACTCCAGTAGTCTTGCCTGGAAAAGTCCACAGATGAGGAGCCTGGTGGGCTACAATCCATAGGGTTGCAAAGAGTCAGACACTGAGTGACTGAGCATGCGTGCATTAGCTAATGACAAAGGTATATAAATTATAAACTCACAGATACACATATATCGAGAGTGACTACTCAAAAATTGTTTACAGGTGAAGGAGTCAGTAAAAAATGTTTAGAGAAAATAATCTGAACACAAATTTCAAAATAAGCTGGAAGACAGGCCAATTTTAACAAATGAAATATAAATGAGATGAATGCAAAAAAGTCCTACATTTCAGGTGAAAACACCCAATATACAAGTAAGAATGCAGGAGACCTGCTACGAAGCAGGTCACGCTAAACCAGACTTGGCCTTGCAGCTGACTGTCAGCCTTGTGCCAGGTAACAGTGAGCGTGGCTGGAAAAAGCCTGAGCCAGTTCTCACGCTGCCTTCCTCTGGGGAACTCGAAGGGTTTTGAAACAGGGAGCCAAGCCTCGCTGTATTCTGTTGGCCCACAGATGGAACACTGTTCAGTTTTATAAGAAACATACAAGCTTCCAACAGGCCTTGCTAGGAGGCTGGACTAAAAACCCTCTGAAGTAATTCTAGCTCTGAATTCTGAGTCTGTGAAGACATGGGTGCAGAATCTGGACAAGAAGCAAACAAAATTTAAATAGCTTAGTTTGTTTAATCTAACAGTCCAATGGATGTGGTCGGCAGCCCACTCAAATATAACTCCATGACAGCAGGACCTGTTTCTTCGTCTTCATCTTGCTCAATTTTGCAACCCATCAACCGAGACAGTGCCTGCTGTCCAATCCGTGTTCAACAAAAGCCTGTTATCACGGTAGGGAATGCCTCATCACTGGAGGTGTGCATGATAAGGCTGCAGGGGTTTCATCTCTAAGGAATTTCCGACTCTAAGATGCTACACGCTGTATCTGCATACAATCTTTTCCTCAGCAAAGTAAAATATCACTAGCATAGACCTCTGAGCCTGTTACAAGTTTTTAATTCAACACTCCAGATATCTATGCATGAGATTCTCTAGTCACATCAATTCTGATTTTTTTTTCCAAATAATCTAGGATTTTCTTTCAAATTTTTTTTTTAATTTTCCGACAATCTTTTTTTTTTAATAAAAATATACAGAAAGATTCTTGAAGTCAATTCTGCCGGGGATTTGTAAACAATAATACTTTATCTCTCTCTACCCGAGAGACTGTAAATAAATATAAAAATGAATGTGGTATAACAAGCCTCGGATTATTTTAGCTAAGGTTTAAGGAAGAAAAAAGAAATAATAAGGGGCCATGAAAATACATGTGTGGGAAGAAAAAGTAGATCCAGCCACATATCAAGGTGATGATAGCACAGAGTCGCTATTTGATATGTTCTGCAACTTGACAGGACAATAGAGAATAACTCCTTAAACCATCCCAGTTTATTATAAGTCAGATTCTTTAAAAAAAAAAAAAAAAACTTCAAGTGGGAATGAATGGAGGAAATCATTGCCCAAATTATGAATATAAAAAATATACAGTATACCCTGAAGCGGCACCGAACATTATCTTTTATGATGTTCAGTTCAGTTCAGTTCAGTCGTGTCTCACTCACTCTTTGCGACCCCATGGGCTGCAGCATGTCAGGCTTCCCTGTCCATCACCAACACCAAGAGCTTACTCAAACTCATGTCCCTCGAGTCGGTGATGCCATCTAACCATCTCATCCTTTGTCGTCCCCTTCTCCTCCTGCCTTCAATCTTTCCCAGCATCAGGGTCTTTTCCAATAAGTCAATTCTTTGCATCAGGTGGCCAAAGTATTGGATTTTAGCTTCAGCATCAGTCCTTCCAATGAATATTCAGGACTGATTTCCTTTAGGATGGACTGGTTGGATCTCCTTGCAGTCCAAGGGACTCTCAAGAGTCTCCTCCAACACCACAGTTTAAAAGCACCAGTTCTTCAGTGCTCAGCTTTCTTTATAGTCCAACTCTCACGTCAATACATGAGTACTGGAAAAACCAGAGCTTTGACTAGGCGGACCTTTGCTGGCAAAGTAGTCTCTGCTTTTTAGTATGCTGTCTAGGTTGGTCTTAAAACATGTTTGCTCATCTCTTTTAAAATAAATATCAAATATCTGTTTTCCTGTCTGTAGCAATCATCAGTTAGCATGTTCTGCAGACCATTTAAAAAAGACACTTAGTAACTGACACTTTATTTGGATAATAAGAACTGTCCTAGCAAGTCCCTATCTTCCCTGGTGGCTCAGAGGTTAAAGCATCTGCCTCCAATGTGGGAGACCTGGGTTCGATCCCTGGGTTGGGAAGATCCCCTGGAGAAAGAAATGGTAACCCACTCCAGTATTCTTGCCCGGAGAATCCCATGGACGGAGAAGCCTGGTAGGCTACAGTCCACGGCGTCATAAAGAGTCAGACACGACTAAGTGACTGGCTGGTCTTTGCAGAAAGCCTTGGAGAAGCACTAACCCTCACTATTATCCGAGAAAGACAGGATAAGCAGTCTCGGGACAATGCCCCACATGGGGAAGTGTTGTCGCTTTTCCCGGATATCGCGGTGAGTCTCGTCAACCTCATAAGAAGCTGTGTGGCTATCTGTGTGTGTGCTCAGTTGCTTCCGACTCTCTGCAGCCTGGGGACTGTAGCCCACCAGGCTCCTCTGTCCATGGCATTTCCCAGGCAAGACTGGGGTGGGTTGCCACTTCTTACTCTGGGGGATCTTCCCGACCCAGGGATCGAACCCACGTCTCTTGCGTCTCCTGCGCTGGCAGGTGGATTCTTCACCATGTGTGCCACCTGGGAAACCTGTGATAAGTGTGGCAGAGGAAGGATCCCTCCGTTGGAAGAGTTGAAATGACCTCTAATGGCTAAAACAAACTGCAAAATCCTACGATGTTAGGAGATGCTAAAAATGGGGGCCTCCTGGATGATTAAATTCCGCAGTGATTTCCGGAGTGTGTGAAAAACACATTGTTCCTTCAAGCATAATCTAAAGGGCAAAAAAAAGCAGGTCATTGTTAAATCACTGCATCCCATCACCAAGATTAAAATACAAAGAAAAGCGCATTCACATCTGAGTTTCTTCATTTGTGCAATGATCAAGCGGAGGTATTGTGAAAGAGCCCGTATAACACAGTATCCAAATTCAAGGTGGAGTGGAAGGCGCAGTCTCTACCAAGAGAAATATCAAAATGCAAGACTGAAAATACCCAGCTCAGGCCTCTGTCAGTTCGTGCTCACAGAGACGGGGATGCCATCTTGCTGTTTGCCATCCCAAGATGGGGAGCTGTCAGGAGAGAAACAGGCGACACTCTGGCCCCCCAGGCCTGAGATGACAGAAGTCCCGGAGTCCTGGGCCACGGCAGATGCTGGACCGAGATAACCAAACAGAACAGGCAACGGACAGAACAGCAGCTGGGCCAGACACATTCAGCTTCCCACCTGCTGTTGATTTACACATTCATCTCTTGCACTCGCTCCCAGCCCATGTAAAAATGTGCCAGCACGTCGAGAAATTAATCAATTTGGGGAAAGGCAGAGAGTTATCCATGGTCGATTTTATATTCTTTCTGTAAACACATTTGTGTAGCACAGAGGCAGCTGAGCCCAACAGCAATGGCTTTTTCTGCTTTCTGCTGTAATCACCCATACACCTGGGACTCACACGGCTCTCGCTGCTGTTTTCTTAGATGAGAAATTTCTTTCTTTCTTTTTTTTTTTTTTTTTCTTCCCAGGGTAAAGCTGGCTTTGGAAACTAATTAGATACGTCTGTGTTTTTCTGTTTGGCTTCTGAGGACACTCTGGCCATCTAATTTGCATTTCTGTCTTGTCCCTCCCTTGTTGCCTTTGTTGTTTCCCCTTTTGTCTGAATGGAGAACAAGAATGATTTCCAAGCACGGCTGGTCAAACATGCTACTCTTCAGAGTGTGTATCTATATACGAATGTAAAATTCAAGTGTCTCATTTGCTGCAAAACAACCTTTCTTCTGAAGAACATTTCAGCTTAAGGAAAATGCTCTTTAAAATGTCTAATTCCCCACTGTGATTTCCTTTAAAGTTCTAATTAGTAGAGCCCAGTAATGAATTCTGTAAATTGCAGTGTTTCATTTAAAGCATTTAAGGTACAGAAGGCTCTAATAATGAGTTTTGCCACCATCGGTCTTTGAAGAAAGTAATTTTGAAATGTGGGTTTCATATTTTGGGAGATGTCATACATTTTAGAAACAATCACAGTGTTGAGCCTCAAATTAATATTTGTTGCTTAATGCCATCAAAATGTCAAATTAATGAGTAATTAACAACGTTTGTACATAATGTTATTTCCTTCTTTCTGCAAAGGCCAACAGCGTAAATGGAGAATTCATGCCGTGAAACAGATATATTTTCAGAGTTTCCATTTTAAATAACTTACTACCAGGTCTATAAGTGTCTTTTTTAACGGTCAGCAAACAGCTGGGTTTTGAGATAACACAGAGAACATAAAATATTCATGTTATTTGAGCTATTTCTACATTTTACTAATATTCTTTGATTTGCTGGTCTTAAAGGGGAAAGAAACCATCACCACTGACCCCCTGCAAAACCCACACCCTTTTTCTTAAAAAGAAAGGTTTATCTGCACCAACAACCTCCTTCTGTTATGCTCTGCTTGAGGACAACAAAGTTGTGTTTTTTTTTTTTTTTTTTTTCATATCTGGCTTTCAGGCTTTCCTTTTCTTCTTGACCTTAATTGCAACTTGACCCTCTTGGGGTACATGCTCCACTTTCTCACCCTTCCCAGGACAAGCAGGGAGCAGTCTTCTGCCTGGTCAGCCTCAGCCCAAGCCTTCCCAGGCATCCTCTTTCCACGTCCCCTGGTGCTCCTGCTGCCTGGGTCCCAAGGAGCCTTCCAGCCATTCAACTCCTTAGGGTCTGTTAACCCTCCTTTACCTACACTGGCCTCCATCCTCTCGTCTGAGATTCAGGATTAACGATTTGGAAACCACTCTCTCCAGTAGCCCAGCCTCCTGCCCTGCCATTGTCCTAAGCCTCTCAAGTCAGGTCCCAGCCCTGGCCCATCCCCACTACGCGTCCTGTCCATTCCCAAGCCTGGACTGCAGATGGTGGGGACAGAAGACACATCCCTGCAACTCTGGTCTGTTACAGACCCAGCCAACTCGGGAAGCACAGCAGTTGCACATCAATCGCTTTTTGCGTGCCTCGTGGTCTTCCTCACCCAGACCCCACAGGGACTGGGCCAGGCTGTTTCCCATTTGCTTACCCTCCCGGCTTCTTCTGAATTCCCAGCTGGGGTCTTGGGAAGAGCCTGGTCACCAGTACCATGGACAAGGCCAACCCTCTGGTGTGTGAGCCCCTCACCTGCCGAGCATCCTACCCTCACTCTTTACTAAGCGAGGAAGATCCTCTCCAGCCTGCCTTCCCCACGAGCCCAAGCACACCACACCCCAGCCCCCTGATGCTGCTCTCTCTTCCTACACTTAGCCTCTCTCTACTGAGCAGCTTTTCTGACACTTTTTCTTTTAAAAACAAAAGCAAACCCTTTATCTGACCTGCTATTATTCCTCGCATTCATTCATCTCTCACCTCCCATTTCCTGCCAAATTCCTTGACTGCACTCCCATGTGTAGGCATGCTGCATTTTTATTCACTTTTCTCTTAACCTTCCAAGGCTGGCCTCCTTCTAGCTTCACAATTCTACCGACGACAACACTCTGAGTCCACCAAGCGCCTGCCTCTTGACAAATTCATCAGCACTGCTCTTTCCTTCCCTCTTGATCAGTGGTTCCCAACACCTCTGGACATAAGGATCATTACTGAAGATTTTAAAAAATACAGTGTCTGAACTGGGTCCTACTGTACACATTCAGATTTAATTGCTGTAGGATGGAGCCCAGTCACCAGTGCATTTTCGAAAAGCATCCTGGGTTGGATATGGGAAATGTCTGTATTCCCCTAAATTTTGCTATGAACCTAAAACTGCTCTAAAAATATAAACTCTTAGGAAAAAAGAAGCGCCCCCCCCCCCCGGGTGATGCTAATGTGTACCAGGCGGAGCCCTGTTCCTCAGATGATCACAACCCTCCCCTGGAAAGTTCTCTGTCTGTGCTCCAGGGGTGGTGCCCCTTCTCTGCTCATCTCACTCTTCTTGTCTGCCCTCACTTCTGGTTTCTATGCTTCAGCCATGCCTATACATTTTCTCCAAGGGATAGTCCCCTACCCCACACACGTGTTCTTAATATTATTAATTTATAATTCCTAACACTACTAATGTCCAGATCTCATCTACAGCAGAAACCTAAAACCCAGCTGCCCCTCTGTGCATTTCTTCTAGCAGAATATTTGCTGTGACGAGCAAAATGATCTGATGTCTAAAACCATCTCCATCTTATCAGTCCTGTTACTAAAATTACTACTATGTATTACAGTTTATTTCTATCTAAACTGCACTAAAATTTAAGTCCTGAATAAGTGAAGTGTCCTCTCTAGAACATCGCTTACCTCTAAATTAATGCTAACAAACACATGAAAAGATGCTCAACATCACTCATTATCAGAGAAGTGCAAATCAAAACCACAATGAGGTACCATTTCATGCCAGTCAGAATGGCTGTGATCTAAAAGTCTACAAGCAATAAATGCTGGAGAGGGTGTGGAGAAAAGGGAACCCTCTTACACTGTTGGTGGGAATGCAAACTAGTACAGCCCCTGTGGAGAACAGTGTGGAGATTCCTTACAAAACTGGAAATAGAACTGCCTTATGACCCAGCAATCCTACTGCTGGGCATACACACCAAGGAAACCTGAATTGAAAGAGACACGTGTACCCCAATGTTCATCTCACCACTGTTTATAATAGCCAGGACATGGAAGCAACCTAGATGCCCATCAGCAGACGAATGAATAAGCAAGCTGTGGTACATATACACAATGGAGTATTACTCATCCATTAAAAAGAATACATTTGAATCAGTTCTAATGAGGTGGATGAAACTGGAGCCGATTATACAGAGTGAAGTAAGCCAGAAAGAAAAACACCAATACAGTATACCAACACATATATATGGAATTTAGAAAGATGGTAAGGATAACCCTGCATGCAAGACAGCAAAAGAGACACAGATGTATAGAACAGTCTTTTGGACTCTGTGGGAGAGGGAGAGGATGGGATGATTTGGGAGAATGGCATTGAAACGTGTATAATATCATATATGAAATGAATCGCTAGTCCAGGTTCGATGCAGGGTACAGGATGCTTGGGGCTGGTGCACTGGGATGACCCAGAGGGATGGTGTGGGGGGAGAGGTGGGAGGAGGGTTCGGGATGGGGAACACATGTACACCCGTGGCGGATTCATGTTGATGTATGGCAAAACCAATACAATATTGTAAAGTAAAAAATAATAATAATAATAATTAATTAATTAATTTATGAGACTCATTGTATTCTATCAACTATGTAAATTTTTGGACAAAAAGCTCCTCCTCAGAACTTCCAGATGTACAAGTTGGGTTTAGAAGAGGTAGAGGAACCAGAGATCAAATTGCCAGCATCCACTGGATCATACAAAAAAGAAAGGGAATTCCAAAAAAAAATTGACTTCTGCTTCATTGACTACGCTAAAGCCTTTGACTGTGTGGATCACAACAAACTGTGGAAAATTCTTAATGAGATGGGAATACCAGACCGCCTTATCTGTCTCCTGAGAAACCTGTATGTAGGACAGGAAGCAATGGTTAGAATTGGACACGGAACACAGACTGGTTCAAAACTGAGAAAGAAGTACGTCAAGGCTGTATATTGTCACCCTGCTTATTTAACTTATATGCAGAGTACATCATGTGATATGCCAAGATGGATAAAACACAAGCTGGAATCAAGATTGTGAAGAGAAATATCAATAACTTCAGAAACGCAGATGATACCACCAAATGGCATAAAGAGAAGAGGAACTAAAGAGCCTCTTGAGGAAGGTGAAAGAGGAGAGTAAAAAAGCTGGCTTAATACTCAACATTCAAAAAACTAAGATCATGGCATCCGTCCCATCACTTCATGGCAAATAGATGGGGAAAAAATGAAAACAGTGACAGACTTTATTTTCTTAGTTCCAAAATCACTGCAGACAGTGACTGCAGCCATGAATTTAAAAGATGCTTGCTCCTTGGAAGAAAACCTATGACAAACCTAGACAGTGTATTAAAAAGCAGAGACATCACTTTGCCAACAAATGTCTGTATAGTCTAAGCTATAGCTTTTCCAGTAGTCACGTACAGATGTGAGAGTTGGACCATAAAGAAAGCTGAGTGCCAAAGAATTGATGCTTTCAAACTGTGGTGCTGGAGAAGACTCTTTTGAGAGTCTCTTGGATAGCAAGGAGATCAAACCAGTCAATCCTAAAGGAGATCAACCCTGAATATTCATTGGAAGGACTGAGGCTGAAGCTGAAGCTCTAATACTTTGGCCACCTAATGGGAAGAGCCGATTCACTGAAAAAAAGACCCTGATGCTGGGAAAGATCGAGGGCAAGAGGAGAAGGGGGTGGCAGGGGATGAGATGGCTAGATAACATCACTGACTCAATGGATATGAAATGAGCAAATTCTGGGAGAGAGTAAAGGACAGGGAAGCCTGGTGCACTGCAGTCCATGGGGTCACAGAGTCAGACACAACTTAGCCACTGAACAACATCAAGCTGACCTGTACAATAAGTGAGGAAACCTGCTTTCAAATCTCCTCGTCACCGGTCATCAAGAAACAGCTAGCCCTGGGGTTCCCATTAAACGTGTTGATGGTTAAACTGCCCTGTATGCATTATCTGGCTTTGCCTCCCTGGCACAGCAGGTGGACCTGGCACTTTGCACAGTCCTGCTCGTCCTCGATTTCCCAAGAAGAGCGCAGAGGAGTATTGACAGAGTATTCGGTAAGAATAATCGTCCCCACACTGCTCTCAAAGGCTCCAAGTGCCAATGTCATGCAACATCCAGGATAAGGAGGCCTAAGAGGCAGGAGGTCTGCCTGCCTAAGGCACACACCCAGTCTTTTTTTTTTTTTTAATGGACATATAGTTGATTCATGGCTTTTCTAAGGCTCAGGCATTAAAGAATCTGCCTGCAGCCCAGGACACACACAAGACGCAGGTTTGATTCCTGGGTCAGGAAAATCCCCTGGAGGAAGAAACGGCAACTCACTCTAGTATTCTTGCCTGAAAAATCCCATGGACAGAGGAGCCTGGTGCACTACGGTTCAAAGGGTCACAAAGAGTCAGACTCGACAAAGCATCTAAGCACACATACTTGACTTACAATATTGTGTTAGTTTCTGCTCTACAGCAAAGGGATTTCATTATAGGCATGTGTATGTATATATTCTTTTTTATATTCTCTTCCATTATGGTTTATCACAGGATATTGAATATAGCTTCCTGTGCTATAGAGTAGGACCTTGTTATCCAATCTATATATAATAGTTTGCATTTGCTAATGCCATCCCTTCTCACCCCTCCCCCCTTAGCACCCACAAGTCTGTTCTGTGTATCTATAAGTCATACACCCAAGTTTGATGAATCCAAGCATTTTCCTCATCTTGCTCTGGAGCCCCTCGTGGCTCCAACACACTACATCTCTCATGTCCACTCTCTGCACACCCCACTGGCCAAGTTTGTTTTCTGCTTCAAGAACTGATTCTATGATGTACCCTTACAACTGCTAACAGTGCTGTTTAATTCCTTCCAGCCACCTGCCTTCTCAAATAATGAAGTGGCCAACACAGGTCATGAAAAGCACATTAAAAGTATCCTTTTAAGCATGTTTTTGATGTTTTCTTTACAAACATGATATTTGTTTTTAAAAAGTCAGAAAATGATTATTTTTTTCTAAACCTGCCTATCCACAAGTGAGTTGCATCTCTCCTTGTAGACGCGCTCCTAGTAGAGCTTTGGGCCTGTGGTTAAGCCACGTTGTTTGACAATATCACAGAATTGTCCCCACCAAATAAATCCTTAAATCCCACCCTTTACACTGTTCTCACACACTCATGGGCACCAAGAGAACTTTCGGAAAACAGTCCTTTTCTTGCCATCAGGAATTCAGGACCATAATGGGGACAAGTTCTGGTGCCCTCAGTCCTGGATAAACAAAGCTCTGGTAACAGGCGCCATAGCCTGATCCAAGGTGCCCGGAGGGAACAGGGAGGGCAAGATGGAAACCACCAGCCACTTAAGACCTACACCGTGCTCTCTTCCCTTCGTACGGATTACTGCAACAGGATGAGCTTCTTCCACTCATGACTAAAGGAGATCTGACTTGATAACAAATCCTCAGCTCACATAATTTACAAGAGATGATGCATACTATCCAGAAAAGACAACCATCCCGGCATGAGGGTAATTAATAGGTAGTATGGGGGACTATGGGATTCCATGGCGTCTGCCCAAAATGTTTCGGAATGGGAAGCAGGGGAGAAAATGATGTGCCGGGTAACAGGACGAGGGATGGCTGTCTGCCAGTTACTAAGCCTCAGTGAGTCCTCAGTACCTGGAGACACTAGGCTTCCGGGCTCACTGTGCTGAGGACTTTACAACACAAGGGGCAGTGCTAACTCAGTTTGAGAATGCACATGGCAGAATCCATCCAATCAAAAAAAGTGGTGGGATATGTGTGCCCATGTTCACAGCAGCACTATTCACAAGAACAGAGACGTGAAAAAATCCAGATGTCCACAGTCGGGTGAATGGATAAGCAAAATGCAGTACATATACTTACAACGGAGTACTATTCAGCCTTAAAAAGGAAGGAAATCCTGTCACCTTCTCCAACACGGATGACCCTTGAGGACATTATATTAAGCGAACTCAGTCAGTCACAGATGGACATATATGATGCCACCACCTACCTGAGGTATCTAAAGCAGTCCAACTCATAGAAACAGGTAGTCAGAATGGTGGTTTCCAGGGGTGGGGGAGGAGAAAAGGGGAATTGGTAAAGAGTTTCAGTTTTCCAAGATGAGAAAGCTCTGCAGATCCTTTAAACAGCCATGTGGATATATTTAAACACTACTGATCTGCACAATTAAAAATAAATAAGATGAAAAATGTTATGTGTTTTTTACAATAAAAAATGCAAAAAAAAAATATGGCTAGTGTGCACGTGTGTGTGTTCAGCAGTTACAAAACTATTTTCCTATTGGGCAGATAATCCAAATGGTGTCTACCCTATCATGTCATGGGGATAATAAAACCCCAAACTGGACTCATTACTGATGGGACTAATTATGCTTCAGTGACAATCGAGACAGAGTGGTATTAACACGCCTCTCACCTCCTTTCACGTAATATTTCAGTCTTTGTAGAACTTCACTGACCACTGTGAGCTGATGGTAAAAATTCATAATACAAAGACCCCCCAACACACCTGTGCCCTGTTTCACGCCAGCTCCAGGAGAGAGGAAATCCATCAGCCAGACGTGATACTAGAGTTGGGGGCCCTACAACCAATCTTTTTCTCTTAAAGTAAAAAAATTCCCAGTGATCAAAACGCAACTCTTTTTTTTCCCCTTTGCTCTATGAGTTGGTGCTGCTTCCAGAAAATTAATACCATTTGCAGTTCCTTACCTTTTGGTGTGGATGAGGGAGTGATGAAAGAATTTCACGGCAACGGGTGGGACACAGCAGCCGATCGCCAGGTTGGAGAGCAGAGAGCAATAAAGAAAAGGGAGGAGAAAACTGTTAGTTTATGTCCTTGGAAAGAAGGACAAAGTACACTCCTGAGTAACATCTATCGCGTGAGGAACACAGCAAGAGCACAACGTGGAGATATTTTGAAACACAGTGACACGCTTCATCACAGCGACCTCTCCTTCCATCATAATTAGAAGCCTGGTGCTTCTGGCACCAAGAACAAAGACGAGCTCTCCAGCGTCGACTGCAGACCTGCCTCCCAGAGCCTCTTTTCTTAGCGACTGACTCTGTTACTAAAAACATCATTTTCCTTCAACAGGGCAGAACAATGGGTTCTCTGGGTCCAGATTTCTCTCCTTGCACCCCCTTTTCCTGAACCAAAGGAAAGAATCCCACTCCTAGCACCTACATCTGACACATGGGCACCAATTACTGTGTCCCCACCACCTATGAGAAGAGCCCTGTGAGAGCGTCAGTATGCGTGGCCGCTATGCAAGCAGCTTTGGGTGTCAGAACAGCCACTGTTCTGTAGGCCCGGTAGGTGCAGGGCAGCCCTTTTCGGGCGGGGTCAGGCCACCCCCTCTCCCATCCTTGTAACAGCTATGCTGTCAGAGATACAGGGCAGGGCAAGTAGACAGTGGTGCTCACACCCTGAAAGTTCCTAGACACACACACACACACACACACACACACTCTCTGTCTTCCTAATATGCTGGATCCCAAACACATGTGCACCCATGTCAAAGCCGTGTGGCCAAACTTAGGAGAAGGAAGTTGTGTTGATACCGACGTCCCGAAAAAATCACACTGCAGAAACCATGAAGCAGAGATTGGGCCCGAAGGGACGCGCAATCCCTGGAGCTGAGATAGACTAAACAGATGCGATGCAGGGGGACCTGTCTTTTCTTGTTATAAAAGGCAAATTCTCACAGCCCGGCTCAAAATTTAGGTCAGAGTCTCCTGGGAACACTCTTTTCTTACACAGCTTTCAGACATTATTTCAAGGCCTATTGTTAGCTGCATGAGGTGAGCCTTGCACAGAATATGCTTACAACTCAGCTGATTTTTTTAGCCCTGGCAGAGGGTAGGGGTGGGGATGGGGGTGGGGCAGGAATGGTAGGCCTGGCTGAATACCAGCCCAATTGCTGGTCCAGCAAGTTGAAACAGCATCCATGTGGCAGCAAGTTGAAATGGTCTCTCACAAAAAGCATGACACAACCCTCTTTCATCCTATCCAGCACAGAAGGACACACAGCTTTCGGTCAGATCAAAGGACATAGTTAACCTGGATCCGGAGGGATGTGGAGCTCCTGGATGGGGCAGAGATGACTTAACTATCCTCCAAACCCACTTCCCTTTCCTCCTGGGCACACAGCTGAACCGCATCCCTGGCCTCCCTTGAAGTAAGCCGGGGCCGCGTGGCTTCGTACAGGCCAATGGACACAGTGATATATGCCACCTCCAAGACTGACCCACAAAACAGCCAGCTCAGCCCTCCCCTCTGCCTTCCCCGGTCTGCAGGCTGGATGGTGATATCCTGGGTAAGGACAGCAGAGCTCCACCACCCTGGGGCCCTGAACGACTCTGTGGAGCACAGCCTTCCCTTTTATGAGCACGAGAAACTTCTGCTGCGTAAGCCACTGAGGTCTGGGGGTTTACCTGCCACAGAGGCCCACCTTTCCCTTAACTAAGTCACCCGTTCTCATCCCCGGTGAGGGATTAAACACCAGATCTGAGCTTCTCTCAGATGCCCCGGCCTGCTTCCAACAAAGCCCTCCTTTTCCCTTGAGCCAATCTGAACGTGTGCTCTTCCTCAATCAGTGAAGCTCTGGGTAATGCCCTTGAAGCAAATGCCCTAGATGCCCAGCAACGGGCACAGCTGACTGCCCACGACGGGGAGGAGCAGGTGGCTTTGTGGACTCCACATGCAGCTCAGAAGCAACGAAAGCACGGAAAGAAGGACAATTGACTGACAGGGCTCACCCCCAAGACATCATTAGGCTGTTTGGCTTAGCCTATGTACCATGGAAAAGCCAGCTACGCTTACAATTAATTTAGAAGGCCCATTAAAAAGAAACTTCCTGCTAGTAACTGGAATGTCTTGGATCAGACCACAAGGTCTGATGTCTTCAGAGCTAAATATGAACAGGGAGACAGCTGCTCCCAGTTGGTTTGGGGTCAAGCCTTTACTGAGCATCCCTCCTGTGACCTTTATACTAAGGAAGCAAAATTTCCAGAGGAGAAAACAAAGAAAAGGTCTTTAGCAGATTTCCTCATAATCCATGCTGCTCTGTGAGGAGACAATTAACTAGGAATTGCTCAGCAAAGGGACACGGTGATACCTCCCTCCACCTTAGGAAACAGACACATAACACCTCATAGTACACTCCGTATAGCCTGAAGCAGTCACACCCATGGCCATGATTGTCTCCTACTGCTGGAGACATATCCATTCACTTAATACACATGTCTGGAACATCTGTAATGTGTATGATGCTGGAATTGGGGCTGTAGGGGAAGCCAGGACTCATGATTCATAGTCTCTACTACAAATCAAAGTACTCACAGAAGCAGGGCATAAGCATGAGAGGTTATCTAGCGTAACAAGGCAATAGTACAAATGATGTCACAAAGATATACAGCCTCGTCATTGGGCAGAATTCAGCCTATTGTTATGATTATGCCTATTATTACTATGCTTTTCAAATATACTCATTTGCCAATATCATTATTCCCCAGAACTCCCAATTTCAGCAGGTCTGTGTGATTTCCCCATAACATCTATCACTTTGAATTGAATAAATTACTTTTCATCGATTCTAACGTGTTTATTAAGCTTGACAAAGGCAGAGATTTTCTCTTTGTTCACTACTGTACCCCATTGCCTCACACAATGCTAGGCACAGAGTGGGTGTGTAATATTTGTCAAATGAAGAAAACGACTCCAAGTTTCTAAGTACAGAAATGAATAGCAAACAGTCACCTTGTCCTTTAAAAAAACATTAGCACCACACAAAACATCTCAGCTTCTTCAGACTCTCTGAGCACAATAACTAGAGTCTCCCAGCCTGCTCACCAATGAAAACACAGGTCTCAGTGTCAAACTCAAAATGCTGGGAGACTTCCTTGGTGGTGCAGTGGCTAAGACTCAGTGCTCTCAATGCAGGGGGCCTGGGTTTGATTCTTAGTCAGGGAACTAGATCCCACAAGCTGCAACTAAGAATTTGCATGCTGCAACTAAAAATCCTGCATGCAGCAACTAAGACCTGGCACAGTCAAATAAATAAATAAGCCCCAAGATGCTGGGAACTCAGGAGATGCAGTGGGCTAAGCTTGTGTTTCACATGGCTATCTGCTTATTTAAACTGGTAATGGTGTAACAGGAGGGTGACCCTTGGTCACTCTGTGTCCAGAGGGCCATTAGAGCTATCAATGCCATTAAAACTATGGCAGTAATAGTTGATAAGCAGAATGAATGCCCTGTATAAAATGCACAGAATAAGATGAGAGAACCTGCAGCTACAAGAGTCACATGCTAAATCACTGCCCTATTTACTCAGCTAGCAAGAGGCTGAAAAGAACCTCGGAGGCAGAAGACTATGCTACCACTTAACACATCTTCTTTATTCAGAATGCCCACAATATTGTACCGCCTCACAAGGAAGCTTGAAACTCAAATTCCTGCTTCTCTCCTAGCAATCTCCAGGCCAGGTATTTATTTTACATTCTGTGCTCTGATGGCATGGGTGGGGGAAAAACTGGCTCTCAGGACTTCCTCCAGAATACGCTATATTTAATCACTAGATGAAAGGACCAGGACTGGGCCTTGTTCGTCTGTTCGTCTCACAGCTGTGACCAAGCGGGCATTTCGGCAAACAAATGATTGATGCTCATCCGTCTTGGTCACTGTAGCTGGCATAAAAAATACAGATCCTTGTCTGCAGCGTGCCCAGGAAACAAACCAAAAAAGAATCTCATTAGAGTGAAGACCCAGCCAGCAGAGATGTACGGAGCTGGTTTCAAGCACACGAAAAAAATGACACAGGAACCCATCCTCCAGGACAACAGTTTAATTTTCAGAAGCAAAACTTGGCCCTATGTGACCAAGCTAAGAATAGATTTTTTTTATTGAAAGTATCTTCATCTGTCAGACACAAAGAGTCCTCTTTGGAAAACGAGAGGGCCTATATCTCGCAGAACTGAGAGGGGAAAGCTGTCATTGGGCGGCAGGGATCCCCCTAAGAGATTCAGTCTAATGAAAAGACAAAAGGCTTGAACCATGTGGCTCCCAGACAGAGGACTGGTTTAATAATTCTGCCCTCCTTAATGCTGCACATAATCTCCCCAGGGTTTGATTTTTAATAAATTGTGTGTGTGCATTGAGGGTGTGTGTGAGCATGCACGTACACACGCAGACATACACACGCACACAGAGAGACACACACACACAGAAAGCATTGACTTTATTAACCCTCCAACTGCTGGCTGAAGAACATCAGTGATACATGCTGCCCCCACATATAAACCCTGAACCTCTCACCATATCACACACACGTGGCAGCTACTTGGACCCCTTTCCACCTTTCTCTTTGGAGTCTCACGCCAACCCTGATAAAGGGAAGTTCTAACAAAACGTGGGGGATAAAGCCAATTTTCTGCTGGAAAGGCCAGGCTGCAGAGATATGAACAAATCATCTCTAAGAATAAAGACGTCCAAAAGGAGTGGGATAGGCCCTCTGCAGAGGGCAGAGGTTAAAGGGCACTGGGGTGAAGGTGACAAAAGTCAGTCTTTGTGTCTATTTCCATCCTGGGGTCTACCACCCTGCACTGTGATTTCCCTTTTCACACAATTCCTTCTCTGTGGGAAAGGATTGTTTATTGCTGGCTCTTGCAGCCAAAGCTCCAAAGAAGAATCAGAAGAGACCATCAGAAGCCTTTTCTCACTTGCTGATAACTCACGGGGTGCTTTCATTCCCATTTCATGGAAGAGCAAACTGAGGCGTGGAGATCTGAAGTCGCTTGCCCCAGCTCACAGAGCTAGTAAGTAACAGACCTGGGACACAAAGTTCAGTCTGTTGGGTCCACACCTTTCTGTTATGCCTGCTCTGTCCCTGCATGCAGAACCTGGGCAATGAACAGTTACAGAAAAAAATGGGCAATGCCATGGGACTCAGATTCTATTGGAAGGGAACTGTGGCTGCCAAAACTCGGGGGTGAACGGTGTGTGGTTTAAGTAATGGAGGAGATGCCAGCCAAAGAAATGCGCAGGACAGTGCCAGGAAGTGAGTGGACACGCCATAGGTGGCACCTAGGAGAAGTGATGGCTCAGCCATGCCCGGCGTGCTCAGCACCCTCACCCCAGCCAACTACCTCTGCCCAGTCTGCTGTGATATAGGAGCCCCCTGCAAGGGTGCAATGGCCGTGTGTGTGTGTGTGTGAGTGTGTGTGTGTGTGTGTGCGCGCGCGCGCGCTAAGTTGCTTCAGTTGTGTCTGACTCCATACAACTCTATGCATTGTAGTTCGCCAGGCTCCTCTGTCCATGGGATTCTCCAGCCAAGAATACTGGAGTGGTTTTCCATGCCCTCCTCCAGGGGATCTTTCCAACTCAGGGATCGAACCTGAGTCTCTTCCATCTACCTACTTTGGTGGGACGGTTCTTTACCACAAGTACCACCTGGGAAGCCATGACATGACCTGGTATCTAAGGTTAAAGACGTTGACAGCAAAAAAAGAAGGGAGCATCAGAGGATGAAATGGTTAGATAGCATCATTGACTCAAAGGACACGGATAGGAGTGAATGCCAAGAGACAGTGGGGCACAGGGCACCCTAGTGTGCTCTGAAGGCTGCTGCAGCTCACGGAGCTGCAGAGAGTCAGACACCGCTTAATGACTACACAACAACAAAGTCTTAAAGAATCAACAATGGCTTGTTGAAGTGCAACCCATCTTTAAACTGGGATCTACCCACCTGTATCTTTCTCTTTACAACATGAAGAATGCTGCTTCTGATCACCGGCTTAGTTTTGCCCAGTGGCACCAACCATGTACTTTTGTCTATTATAATTACTTTTCCTTTGGGTGGAGATTCAGTTACTGCATTCAATGCCTTGCAGCTCTTAATGTTAGTATTTTTTATTTCTATCTTCCCATCACTACTCAACTACAACCAATTTTGCTAAAAGCAATGGAAATTTTAAAACGCTATCCCTAAAAGACAATTTCTGACGAAAAAGACGTGCATTTATTCTTCCTTTATAGTCTACAGTCCCTTCTTTCACAGGAGCAATTAGACCAGAAGTTACATGGCTTCAGTCTAAGTGGCTCTTGGAGGGAATGAGATGGAGCGCTTCTCCACGCACACACCTCACAGCTCCCTTCTGGCAAACAAGCGGACACGGCGGTCCTGCTATAACCTGGCGAGTTCTTGTTTACTGCAAATTCCATTTACTGTTCTGAGGCGGCAGAACCGTACTTACTCAGTAACAGAATTGGGCATCCCTGGTGGTTCACCCTGGAGTGGGTGAAATTAACTCAGATGACCATTATATCCACTACTGCGGGTAGGAATCCCTCAGAAGAAATGGAGTAGCCATCATGGTCAACGAAAGAGTCCCAAATGCAGTACTTGGATGCAATCTCAAAAACGACAGAATGATCTCTGTTCATCTCCAAGGCAAACCATTCAATATCACAGTTATCCAAGTCTATGCCCCAACCAGTAACACTGAAGAAGCTGAAGTTGAATGGTTCTATGAAGACCTGCAAGACCTTTTAGAACTAACACCCAAAAAAGATGTCCTTTTCATTATAGGGGACTGGAATGCAAAAGTAGGAAGTCAAGAAACACCTGGAGTAACAGGCAAATTTGGCCTTAGAATGCAGAATGAAACAGGGCAAAGACTAATAGAGTTTTGCCAAGAAAATGAACTGGTCATAGCAAACACCCTCTTCCAATAACACAAGAGAAGACTCTACACATGGACATCACCAGATGGTCAACACTGAAATCAGATTGATTATATTCTTTGCAGCCAAAGATGGAGAAGCTCTATATAGTCAACAAAAACAAGACCAGGAGCTGACTGTGGCTGAGATCATGAACTCCTTATTGCCAAATTCAGACTTAAATAGAAGAAAGTAGGGAAAACCACTAGACCATTCAGGTATGACCTAAATCAAATCCCTTATGATTATACAGTGGAAGTGAGAAATAGATTTAAGGGACTGGATCTGATAGATAGAGTGCCTGATGAACTATGGGATGAGGTTCATGACAATGTACAGGACACAGGGATCAAGACCATCCCCATGGAAAAGAAATGCTAAAAAGCAAAATGGCTGTCTGAGGAGGCCTTACAAATAGCTGTGAAGAGAAGAGAGGTGAAAAGCAAAAGAGAAAAGGAAAGATATAGGCATCTAAATGCAGAGTTCCAAAGAAGAGCAAGAAGAGATAAGAAAGCCTTCCTCAGGGATCAATGCAAAGAAATAGAGGAAAACAACAGAATGGGAAAGATGAGAGATCTCTTCAAGAAAATTAGAGATACCAAGGGAACATTTCATGCAAAGATGGGCTCGATAAAGGACAGAAATGGTAGGGACTTAACAGAAGCAGAAGATATTAAGAAGAGGTGGCAAGAATACACAGAAGAACTGTACAAAAAAGATCTTCATGATCAAGATAATCACAATGGTGTGATCACTCACCTAGAGCCAGACATCCTAGAGGTGAAGTCAAGTGGGCCTTAGAAAGCATCACTATGAACAAAGCTAGTGGAGGTGATGGAATTCCAGTTGAGCTATTTCAAATCCTGAAAGATGATGCTGTGAAAGTGCTGCGCTCAATATGCCAGCAAATTTGGAAAACTCAGCAGTGGCCACAGGACTGGAAAAGGTCAGTTTTCATTTCAATCCCAAAGAAAGGCAATGCCAAAGAAGGCTCAAACTACCGCACAAATGCACTCATCTCACATGCTAGTAAAGTAATGCTCAAAATTCTCCAAGCCAGGCTTCAGCAATACATGAACCATGAACTTCCTGATGTTTAAGCTGGTTTTAGAAAAGGCAGAGGAACCAGAGATCAAATTGCCAACCTCCGCTGGATCATGGAAAAAGCAAGGGATTTCCAGAGAAACATCTATTTGTGCTTTATTGACTATGCCAAAGCCTTCAACTGTGTGGATCACAATAAACTGTGGAAAATTCTAAAGAGATGGGAATACCAGACCACCTAAACTGTCTCTTGAGAAATCTGTATGCAGGTCAGGAAGCAACAGTTAGAACTGGACATAGAACAACAGACTGGTTCCAAATAGGAAAAGGAGTACGTCAAGGCTGTATATTGTCACCCTGCTTATTTAATTTCTGTGCAGAGTACATCATGAGAAACGCTGGGCTGGTAGAAACACAAGCTGGAATCAAGATTGCTGGGAGAAATATCACTAACCTCAGATATGTAGATCACACTACCCTTATGGCAGAAAGTGAAGAGGAACTAAAAAGCCTCTTGATGAAAGTGAAAGTGGAGAGTGAAAAAGTTGGCTTAAAGGTCAACATTCAGAAAACGAAGATCATGGCATCCGGTCCCATCATTTCATGGGAAATAGATGGGGAAACAGTGTCAGACTTTATTGTTTTTGGCTCCAAAATCACTGCAGATGGTGACTGCAGCCATGAAATTAAAAGACACTTACTTCTTGGAAGAAAAGTTATGACCAACCTAGATAGCATATTCAAAAGCAGAGACATTATTTTGCCGAC
The DNA here is from genome assembly GCF_032405125.1 of Capricornis sumatraensis. Classification (NCBI taxonomy): domain Eukaryota; kingdom Metazoa; phylum Chordata; class Mammalia; order Artiodactyla; family Bovidae; genus Capricornis; species Capricornis sumatraensis. Next base: position 25,545,504 of record NC_091084.1, on the reverse strand, counting down.
TAAGGGTCCGTCTAGTCAAGGCTATGGTTTTTCCTGTGGTCATGTATGGATGTGAGAGTTGGACTGTAAAGAAGGCTGAGCACCGAAGAGTTGATGCTTTTGAAGTGCGGTGTTGGAGAAGACTCTTGAGAGTCCCTTGGACTGCAAGGAGATCCAACCAGTCCATTCTGAAGGAGATCAGCCCTGGGATTTCTTTGGAAGGAGTGATGCTAAAGCTGAAGCTCCAGTACTTTGGCCACCTCATGCGAAGAGTTGACTCATTGGCAAAGACTCTGATGCTGGGAGAGATTGGGGGCAGGAGGAGAAGGGGACAACCGAGGATGAGATGGCTGGATGGTATCACAGACTGGATGGACGTGAGTCTGAGTTAACTCCGGGAGATGGTGATGGACAGGGAGGCCTGGCGTGCTGCAGTTCATGGGGTCGCAAAGAGTCAGACATGACTGAGCGACTGAACTGAACTGAACTGAGCTGCTGGTTCAGTGGTAAAGAATCTGACTGCAGTGCAGGAGATGCTGTAGACATGGGTTCGACCCCTGGGTCAGGAAGATCCCCTGGAGGAGGGCATGGCAAGCCACTTCAGTATTTTTGCCTGGAAAATCCCATGGAGAGAGAAGACTGGCAGGCTACAATCCATGGGGTCGAAAGAGTCGGACACGACTGAAGCGACCGAGCACACACACAGAATTACCTGAGGAGCTCTGGTAAAAATGATCCCTCAACCCCATACCTGGAGATTCCGTGGTGGAGCCTTGCAATGTGTATATACAAGCGCTCAGGTGGGTTCATGAGGGGCTTCAGGCTTGGAGAACACAGTTCTGCCTAACATATCAGAGGTAATGGAATAGAGACAATCTGGAGTTCACACAACTTGCAAAAATCACCACTTCCTTTGAGTTCAACAGTGGTAAAAACATATTTATTTGGCAGGCATCCAGTAGGCACGGGGTCTCACCAGGGGAGACAGCAGGGTGGCACAGACAGCCCTCAGGAGGAAGACTTCTCTTCAAGAAGAGGTTTAAGTCTGGCCGTGTCCCTTGTACCCAGATCTGTCTGGTTGCTCTGGACGAAGGCGCCCTTGTGAGTAACTGGGGTGAGTGTCCTGGGACCCGTGCACTGGGGAGCAGGTCTGCCTAAGTGCACCCTGCAAGGCAGATGGCATTTCCCACCGTGAACCTGCTTATTCTCTGTGTTGTGAGTGAATCGTCACTGTGTTTTCCAGGGCGGTGGAGGTTGGTTGGGTGGTTGAGCAGATTCTTATTGAAAAAGTAACAGTGCTGCCTTTTATGAGAGAAATTTTAATCTAAAACACATTTCAAAACTACATAAGAATGTCAGGGAGACAGGAGAAGCTCGATAATTTGTCAATGGCATCTGCTGAGAATGCAATTATGAGAAAAATGAACTGTAATGGTATAATAGATCTTTTTGTGTTACTTAAAGACTAAGCAATGAAAGAGGAGGGTGATAAGCATAAGGAGAATGTGGCTATAAACACATCTGAATTAATCTCATGACCACGTGAGGCGATGCTCACCCCACCTTCAGTTCCACCCTGGGATGGAAGCGGCACAGAAAACTCCGTGCTTTGGAGTCATGACATATCTGGGTTCAAAATCTGGCTTCACCACGTAGATGAGCCGTCTAACCTTGAGTGAACCATGTGTATGCCCACTGAACCGTCTCTTAGGAGAGTGGTGTAGGGATTATAGCTAATATTGGCAAAACATACAGCTCAAGACCTGCCACATAGCAGACACTGGATAAATGCAAGATGCTTAGCATCACTACTACTTGCTGTTGTTAACGGTAGTTTAGGGAAGGAGTGACTCAGATCGAGGATCAGACTCGGCAGTGGATAATACAAAAGCAGCTCCACGAGTTTCACGATCTCAATGTATATTTTAATTTTGAAGGCGGGAAGTTGGACCATTGGAAGCTCTGCCTCCATGCCCAACCTGGTAACCTGGAGTCTTTCCATCTGCCCAGTAGGTCGTCTACTTCTGCCTGCCTAAATAGCAGTTTCTAGACCAAAGTGGAGCAAGCCGCTGCTGCCAGGGAGACCGCTCAGTTCTTCCTCCTCAAACCTATCATGGGGCCAAGAATCCTTGTCATCACCCCCATCCAAGCGGAAGTCTGCTGCAATGTCTACATAATTAAGAAGTAAGGAAAACGGAAAGTTAATCCAATCGGATCCCTTCCATTAATAAAGACAAATGAGATTTCTCTTCATTTGTTTGCAATAATTTCCCACTTTTTCATGAATGGAAATATGCTGTCATTTTTCAGCTTGGAATGGTGACAGGGTTAGAATTTCTAAGATGCTACAGTCATCACTACAGATGAAATGTGATCTGTTAGGTAACAGAGACAACAGCGGAAAGAAACCCTGCCTGGAATCTTTAGAGGACCTAGAGAAAGCCTGCTTTACTAGGCTCCTCATTCTAACGCCTAATGGTGCCCTCATCAAAGTCACTCATTCTGCAAAACATTACCGGAAAGTTACTACCTACCTAAGTGCTTCAGACAGCTGATGGCTGCAGTCTATTTTGCTCTAATTATATTACTTAAGATTTTATAAGTTGTCTGATTAGAAGGCTGATTTAATTAGAGCGCTAATAGAAATGACAAACACTACATATGCTCATCTAAAACCTGTCTCAATTCTTTTCGAGGTACCAGGAGTGTGATGACTAATGCTAGGCGTCCAGGCCTTTAATGACTGAAGGCCTCAGGCAATCCACACATACTTTCATGACACACATCAAATCTACATTCAAAGCACTGCTCAGGAATTTAACAGCAGTCCTGATTCATGCTCTTTTGCCAGACCTCAAGTAATCCAGCTGTTGGTAAACGTGTTTCATACCAATTTTAATGCAATAGTGAAAGCCAGACGAACACATACAGAAATAATGGGGATTTTAAAGAAAATTTCCAAGTACCATATATCTCTTCATTCTGGCGTCTTCAGGTAAGTTACCATCCAAGGCAAGTTCTTTAAAAATAAATTATCATGAGACGCTACACTAAAGAGTGAAATAAACGACTGTTTCTCACATGCAATGAGCTTTAAGAGAACGATAAGTCTAAAGAGACGTGTAAAGAATTTTTGCAATGTCTTGTGACTCGACAGTTTGCAATCCGAGGAGCACACAACAGCTGGTGTAAGCACAGAGACTTCTCCCTTGACGGGCAGAGGACCCGTGTGAGAGGTGGAGGGTGCAGATTTCACGGGGTGGCGGAAAGCTGAGTGAGACCTGTGCTGCTGCCCAGTGACCAAGGAGAAAAACCAACATCGGAGACGGCCCAGTGCCCTCCACTCTAGAAGGCACACAAGGCTGGGAAGAGACGCCTCCTGCTCATCCTGCACAGCTGTCCTCATTCCCCACTTGCCCCATCCTCTCTCCTGCTCCCCAGTCTGGAGAAGACACAGGAACGTGAGCAAGGGGAATCACTGGCCCTGGGTCTTCTTTCTGCCTGATCAGTGAGAGAAGCTATGGCTCTCCTCTCCCTCTCCTTGGGACCATGAACTTGTCTTTCTTTCAAAGACAGGAGAGATCACCACGGTAGAATCACTTTGGAGGGGGTCTGTGAGAAAAGGTACCTGGCACCTTGGCCCCCAGTTGGATGACTGCTGGGTCATCAGATCTGCTCATCTGCCCTGAGCTCACCTGAGCAGGTGAAAAGAGAATGGGAGAATGGAATGGCAGGGCCAGCAGGGGCGGTGGTCATCTGGGGAGGAAGGATATGTGAGCTTTCCGTGGGTCAAGTGTGCCTAAGTATCCCGGTCAGGACCCTGTCCAAGAGGGCAGCCTGCAAATTAAAGGACTTCACGGGAAAGGCTGTGGGGACTGGATGGAAGAGAACTGACACCAGATGTCTCCCACCTGGGAAACCTCTCTGGGAATGCAAGGGAGAGTCCCTGAAAGAGGCCCTGAAGAATGCTCTCTTGGCTACCAGAGGAAGGCCAGTATTTGGACCTGGCAGGCACCCACCGTCATACCGTCAGAGAGAGGCCTGCAGTCACAACTAGGGGTGTGAGGGGCATGTCTCTTCTACCCTCTTCCTTCCTAGCATGAGGGAAGACACAGAGTATGAGACAAGGGGAGGTGTGAGAGCATCCCAAGGTGTAGGAGGGGGAGGCAGATGGAGAGAGAAGCCCCATCATTCCCCCACTTTCATAAACCCAAAGAAGGCAAATTCTGGAGGAAAGAGGAAAAGATGAGATTTACAAAGGCCCATAGAACTGGCGCTTTAAAGCAGTCAATTCTGAATTTTCTAAGTAATGGAAACAACTGGGGTTCTACCAAAGATGTTGAGTTTAATAAATCCCTCCTGAGGTTCTACTATGTGCGAGGTGCTACTGTAGGCACTTGGGTGACAACACCGATGGACACAACGGACAAGGTCCCTGCCCTTCCTGTTACCAGTGAGGGAAAGGAGATTTAACACAGCATGGTTGACAACAGTGAGCGGAGAAAAATAAAACTACTGAATCCTTACCAAGCTTGCTGCTGCTAAGTCGCTTTAGTAGTGTCTGACTCTGTGCGACCCCATAGATGGAAGCCCACCAGGCTCCTCTGTCCCTGAGATTCTCCAGGCAAGAACACTGGAGTGAGTTGCCTTTTCCTTCTCCAGAGCATGAAAGTCAAAAGTGAAAGTGAAGTCGCCCAGTCGTGTCCGACTCTTAGCAACCCCATGGACTGTAGCCCAGCAGGCTCCTCCATCCACGGGATTCTCCAGGCAAGAGTACTGGAGTGGGTTGCCGTTTCCTTTTCCAGTACCACGTTTAGGCCAGCCAATAAACTAGGTTCCACAGCTTTCAAAGATTCAGCAATTTCCTTCTGAAAGTTTTGCTTTCAGGAAAAACACTGCCTTCTGCAAAAGTGCCCAGAGATTGAAGAGCCACTTGAGGAGGAAAGGAGGGCTGAAGGGTGAAGTGACTAATAAGACTATGTATGTGGGTAGAGAAATTAAATTTCTTAAGCGTTCTCAGGGACCATGGTGAGGTTTTACAAGCTGTCACAGCAGCTGTATAGATGATGGATATTTGTTCCCATTTCTTCCATGAAGACTCTCCTGGGAGACGGGATTGGAAGGCAAGCTGGGGATACCCGGCAAGCCATGAATATAGAGAGATGCTTAAGGGCACTCAAGGATCAAGTGAAATAGACTAGAATGACCAGGTAAGAATTTAAGACCTGCTTTCAGTTATACCAAGACAAGCGTGACTGTGTTTTCTAAATATTTTCTCTCAGAGGGTAAGTCATTTATACAGTAAATACGTCCACACTATGTACAGCTCAAAATTCTTTGACAAGACATCCAAAGTTTCCTCTTTACCTTCCTCTTCTTTCCATCTCGCTCCCTTCTCAGTTGTCAGTTTGATTCCACCTACCCAGAGAAGGATTCTGAGGGTCACCTCTGAGAGGTCTGGCTTTCAGAGGTCACCTCTGAAAGCCCAATGGAGACACAGAATCCGACGGCTCTGAGCCCTGCAGTGAATTCTGCTCCCTGTTCTCCTTCCTGAAATGGACTGCTGCTTTCTCATCAAAAGCCCCTTTCTGGGCTGGAATGTCTCTTTTTCTATTTTTAAAGTTAATTAATTAACTTTTGGATGCAGCGGGTCTTCATTGCCGTGCAGAGGCTGCTCTCCTGTAGCATGTGGCCTTCAGCAGATATGGCTTTCAGGCTTAGCTGCTCTGCAACATGTGGGCCTTTCCAGATCGGGGGTTGAACTTGTGTCCTTTGCATTTCTCTTTTACTTCTAAGATTGGTGTTTACTCCCTTGACAGACTGCACCCCCAGGCACAGCTGTGTCTGTATCAAGCCCTGTCTTCTCAGGATAATAAAACTGGTCTAAGAAGTGAGTTGGTACAAAGCGGGACTACAGTAATGTCACAGGAGGCCTGGTGTCCTAATGAGCCTGGGTGATCGTTTCCTTTAATGCCAGATTATTACCCTGAATAATGCTAAAGGAAGAACACTCCCGACTCCACATCAGATCTGCTCTGTTGTCTGCGCTTAGTCAGGCAGACCCTGCACCTTTTGTAAAAGGATGTTGCCTATAGCCTGAAATATACAGGATAGCCTATATCAGAGGCTTCCCCAAGGGCTCAGCAGTTTAAAGAATTTTGCACAATGAAAGAAACTATAAAAGCAAGGTGAGAAGACAGCCTTCAGAATGGGAGAAAATAATAGTAAATGAAGCAACTGACAAAGAATTAATCTCAAAAATATACAAGCAGCTCCTGCAGCTCAATTCCAGAAAAATAAGTGACCCAATCAAAAAATGGGCCAAAGAACTAAACAAACATTTTTCCAAAGAAGACATAAAAATGGCTAACAAACTCATGAAAAGATGCTCAACATCACTCATTATCAAAGAAATGCAAATCAAAACCATAGTGAGGTACCATCTCACACTGGTCAGAATGGCAGCCATCAAAAAGTCTACAAACAACAAATGCTGGAGAGGGTGTGGAGAAAAGGGAACTCTCTTACACTGTTGGTGGGAATGCAAACTAGTACAGCCACTATGGAGAACAGTGTGGAGATTCCTTAAAAAACTGCAAATAGAACTGCCTTATGACCCAGCAATCCCACTACTAGCCATACACACCGAGGAAACCAGAAGTGAAAGAGACACATGTACCCCAATGTTCATCGCAGCACTGTTTATAATAGCCAGGACATGGAAGCAACCTAGATGCCCATCAGCAGATGAATGGATAAGAAAGCTGTGGTACATATACACAATGGAATATTACTCAGCCATTAAAAATATGCATTTGAATCAGTTCTAATGAGGTGGATGAAACTAGAGACTACCACACAGAGTGAGTTTAGAAAGATGATAACGATGACCCTGTATGCAAGACAGCAAGAGAGACACAGATGTTGGACTCTGTGGGAGAAGGCGAGGGTGGGATGATTTGAGAGAATAGCATTGAAACATGTATATTACCATATGTGAAATAGATCACCAGTCCAGGTTTGATGCATGAGGCAGGGTGCTCAGGGCTGGTGCACTGGGACGACCCTGAGAGATGGGATGGGGAGGGAGGTGGGAGGGAGGGTCAGGATGGGGAACACATGTACACCCATAGCTGACTCATGTGAATGTATGGCAAAACCACCACAATATTGTAAAGTAATTAGCCTCCAATAAAAATAAAAATAAATAAACAATAAAGAATTTGCCTGCAATGCAGGAGACGTAGGAAACGTCAGTTAAATCCCAGGATCGGGAAAATCTCCTGGAGGAGGGCATGGCAATCCAATCCAGTATTCCTGTCTCGAGAATCCCTTGGACAAAGGAGCCTGGTGGGCTACAGTCCAGAAGGTCTCACAGAGAAAGACATGACTGAAGCGACTGAGTATGCCTATTCTCGGGGCTCTGACCTTTAAGGGTATATAATACTCTTCCATTCACCTAGAGATAAAAGGTTGAAGAACAGAGAATAACATTTATCTTGTTGGAGGTTTACAGTAACACCATGACCTGACCTAAGGGGTTAGCTGCAAGAACAAAGGATTCCAATACCAAGAAGTCTGCAACAACTAACCACGCCCCTCCATCACCTTGCCTTTAAAAGTGCTTTGCTGAAATGGTGAAGGAGTTCAGGGCCTGGGCGGGGGGCACAAGACACCCATCTCTTTGCCTGGCCTTGCAATAAACCTTTATTTGCTCCAAACTCTGACGCTTTGGTTTGCTTGGCCTCACTGTGCATCAGGCATGTGAAATTGCATTTGGCAATGTGGGTACTAAACAAGATAAGGACATGTCTACCCTGACACCTTCCAACTTGCAAAATGAGTTCCCTCTTAGCACTGCCCATGGATAATGTCAGCCCACAGGGTGCAAATGGCCCTGGGAGCTCCTCAGAGCAAACACAGGGTTAACACCACAAATTCTTCATCAGCAAAGCCAAAGTGCCAGCACAGCTCAAATCCTTCTGATGCCATTTCTGCAAAATGCCCCTTCTTAATAATCTGGTAAAATTTCCAGCCTGGCACAGCCAAGACTGGCTACTTTTTTTTTTTTTTTAAGACAGCCAAGGGAAAACTCTAGCTTGAATTCTTTTAGGAAACGATTGGCCTAATTAAGCCCAACAGCCAGAGTATTAAATGCAAATCTTGGTCCTCCAGCAATTTAGCTCAAGCAGCAGCTATTTTCCTTTTTCCTGTTCCCACTAAGTATTTTGTCATCATGAATTGAGAATAATAATACTAAACCAATGCTGGTAAATGTAACTCCAGTCAGGGTACTAGGTTGTAGGGAGATCTATGGGTCTGACGTTAATAAAATTCTGTTTATCTCTAATATATTAAAATAGTATTTTATAGGAAAATTTCAATGTGTGCCACACAGAGGAGGCAGGCTGAACCCATTGACATTTAGCGAACAGAATTTTTAATAGAATTGAGCTGGCCTAGGAGGAAAGAAAAATAGGAAAGAAATGCCAACCAGACGACTCCCTAGAGAACAATTCATTTTGGTTTTATGTGACATTAAATATCACTTCCTCCACCAAGGTTAGAACCTGTATTAGGCTTAACAAAGCAAATTTCACCCACACCCGAACTCTGTCATCGTGGCCCCCAGATCAGTCTCTGGGTCTGGGGCACTGCTACCAGACATTCGAACAAGAACAAGACCGCCACAGTGAGCGGTGGCCACTCTCCATTTCAGTGTGCGTGTGTATGCGGATCACAAGTACCCACAGCTTACGGAAACACTGTTGGAATGTCTGTCCTCTTGGCTGAGTCTGACTGCTGGCTCGGCTTCACCTGGTTCACAGCTATCCTTGGCTATTGCTCTGGACAGAAGCTCCGCAGCTCTGAGAGCAGACTTCCTCCAGTGGGACAGGGGCAGAGCCCTGAACCCTGTTACTCATCTAAGGAGTATTTCACAGGATGGGGAAAGCACAGTGCTCTCCAAGCCTCAAGTGACCAGAGTCTTCAGAGTATTTCTCTCCATCCCTTGTTTTTCCTCTTCCCCTACTTACCTTCCAACTCTTCCTATTTTCCTACTCTTAAAACTGCCCAAGAAGCGATGTTTTAACATCTGTCCAATGTTTTCACGTTCTTCTCTCAACTTTAGGGTGATTTAAACATTTTATATTTCTTTCTAAACATATATGTATGTTTAATTTTTAATAATTTATTTTTAATTAGAGGATAACTGTTTTACAATATTGTGTTGGTTTCCACCATATATCAACATCAGTTCAGTTCAGTTCAGTCGCTCAGTCATGTCCGACTCTTTGCGACCCCATGAATCGCAGCACGCCAGGCCTCCCTGTCCATCACCAACTCCCGGAGTTCACTCAGACTCACGTCCATCGAGTCAGTGATGCCATCCAGCCATCTCATCCTCTGTCGTCCCCTTCTCCTCCTGCCCCCAATCCCTCCCAGCATCAGGGTCTTTTCCAATGAGTCAACTCTTTGCATGAGGTGGCCAAAGTACTGGAATTTCAGCTTTAGCATCATTCCTTCCAAAGAAATCCCAGGGCTGATCTCCTTCAGAATGGACTGGTTGGATCTCCTTGCAGTCCAAGGGACTCTCAAGAGTCTTCTCCAACACCACAGATCAAAAACATCAATTCTTTGGTGCTCAGCCTTCTTCACAGTCCAACTCTCACATCCATACATGACCACAGGAAAAACCATAGCCTTGACTAGACGGACCTTAGTCGGCAAAGTAATGTCTCTGCTTTTGAATATGCTATCTAGGTTGGTCATAACTTTACATGAATCGGCCCTAAAGGTGGGAGGGAGGTTCAAGAGAGAGGGGACATTTGTATACCTATATATATCCATATCTATCTATTTATCTATCTATATATATACATATCTTTAAAGGCACTAAAATACATTGATTTTTGTTTCTGCTCTGTTATAATGAGATTTTGATAATTTAACTGCTATTCTTGACTTGTTTTAAATATGAAAGTCTTTTTTCTCTTTTTTCCCCTTTTATTGCCTTTCTGTTTTTCAATAGTTCCTTTTCATTTTGCATGCATGCATGCTAAGTCACTTCAGTCATGACTCAAAGAGTTATGTCAGACTCTTTGTGAACCCACGGACTGTAGCCCACAAAGGTCTTCTGTTCAGGGAAGTCTCCAGGCAAGAATACTGGAGTGGGATGCCATGCCCTCCTCCAGGGGATCTTCCTGACCCAGGAATAGGACCTCTTACATCTCCTGCTCTGGCAGGCAGGTTCTTTACCACTGGCACCACCTGGGAAGCCCTTCTTTTCATTCTACATGTTTCAGATAAGCACTAAACTTCAATGGCAAGTCTCTGGGTCTTCTTACTTGCAGATTCCTCTCACTTCTACAGACTCACAAGTTTAGTGCTTTAGTTCAGAACTCGTTTCCCTTTACCGAAAGCTTTTATTGAGCAACCTACATAAGCCAGAAATAGGGGCCAGGCACTCGGGGTTCATTGTTCAACAACATAACTGGCTTATATTCCAGAAGAGGAGAGAGTAAAGCCTAAACATGTAAAACATTCAGAGGTGTGGATACGTGTTACAAAGAAAATCACTTGCATGCTTTGGCCAACAGGCAGGAGGCTTGACTGAGACAGGTGGTCAGAGAAGGCCTTTCTAAGGAGCGGGGGTTTTAAGGGAGTCGGCTGTGCAAGGAGGTGGAGAAGAGCATTCAGGGAAGGAAATACCAGATACAGAAGGCCTGAGGCAGGAAGGAGCCTGCGTTTTCTAGGAACTTGGAAAGAATGTGTGTGCGACTAGGGCTCAGCCAAAGGGGATAAAGAGACACAGGACAAGACTCAGAGGGCAGGACCAGAGCCCACAGGAGGCTTCTGAAGAAGCTGGACGTGATTAAGGAAGTCGCTGAAAGGCTTTAAGCAGTGGGGCGGCATGACCTAATTTCTGTGGCATTTCTCTTTACACATCACTCTAGGAGAATCTGAACTCCTGACTGACTGACTCCAGGCCAGAGTACTTTCCAACACATATTCAAGACCAAATCACTACCTACATCCACAAAACACACAGGCATGCTGAATCTACCCCCAAATGAATTGCACCTAAACAAAAGCAAAACAGTATGCCCCTTTGTGATCTCAAATAGTTCTGAAGGTGTACAACCTGGAAAATGACAGATCCATCTAGTTTCTAAAAATTAGGATCCAGAGCTTCCAGCCTGTACATGTTTGGTTTTGCTTTATTTTTTTCTACTTCATCTCTTTAGATACCACTAACTGTTACCAGGCTGGACCGCATTGTGGCTGGAGAGTTTCAACTGAGGTGGTCTATGGATAAGTCCGACCTGCAATCTTGGTCCTTGGGATAGTAAGCAAAGAAATGCAGACTAACACCTCATGTTTACACTCAAAGCAAGATTTATGGAAGCATTGATACACTCTCAGAGGGAGACAGGGCTAGTCTCTATGAAGAGAAACTAACTCTGCTGTACAAGCTGAGGGTGATAGCAGGAGGGGTTTTGACCTTGGGGCCAGGGGTTAGGTTAAGACTAGGTGAAAAGGTTTTGTCATTGAAGTGACAGATTTTACTGTACAAGCTCTGGGTCCTAGCTTCCCTGTTCCTTGCCCATAATTCACTTGAAAGGCACACTGGGCTGGGGCAAGGGAGTTGGTTATCCAACCACATTGGATAACCATGATGGTGTGATCACTCACCTAGAGTCAGACATCCTGGAATGAAAAGTCAAGTGGGCCTTAGGAAGCATCTCTACAAACAAAGCTAGTGGATGTGATGGAATTACAGCTGAGATATTTCAAATCTTAAAAGATGATGCTTTAAAGTGTTTCACTCAATCTGTCAGCAAATTTGGAAAACTCAGCAAAGGCCACAGGACTGGAAAAGGTCAGTTTTCATTCCAATCCCAAAGAAGGGCAATGACAAAGAATGTTCTCACTACTGCACAATTGCACTCATCTCCCATGCTAGTAAGGTCATGCTCAAAATCCTTCAAGCTCGGACTCAGCAGTACGTGAACTGAGAACTTCTAGATGCACAAGTTGGATTAGAAAAGGCAGAGGAACCAGATATCAAATTGCCAACATCCATTGGATCACAGAAAAAAGCAAGAGAATTTCAGAAAATCATCTATTTCTGCTTTATTGACTATGCAAAAGCCTTTGTCTGTGTGGATCACAACAAACTGTGGAAAATTCTTAACGAGATAGGAATATCAGACCACCTTACCTGCCTCCTGAGAAACCTGTATGCAGGTCAAGAAGCAACAGTTAGAACCAGACATGGAACAACAGACTGGTTCCAAATTGGGAAAGGAGTGCATCGAGGCTGTATATTGTCACCCTGTTTATTTAACTCATATGCAGAGTTCATCATGACAAATGCTGGACTGGATGAATCACAACCTGGAATCAAGATTGCTAGAAAAAATATCAGTAACCTCAGACATGTAGATGACACAACCCTTATGGCAGAAAATGAAGAGGAACTAAAGAGCCTCTTGATGAAGGTGAAAGAGGGGAGTGAAAAAGTTGGCTTAAAACTCAACATTCAAACAACTAAGATCATGGCAAACAGATGGGATAATGATGGAAACAGTGACAGACTTTATTTCTCTGGGCTCCAAAATCACTGTGGATGGTGACTGTAGCCATGAAATTAAGACAACTGCTCCTGGGAAGAAATGCTATGACATTTCTTAGACAATGCTATAGACAACATATTAAAAAGCAGAGACATTACTTTGCTGACAAAGGTTGGTATAGTCAAAGGTACGGTTTTTCCAGTAGTCATGTATAGATGTGAGAGTTGGACTATAAAGAGAGCTGAGCACCAAAGAATTGATGCTTTTGAACTGTGGTGTTGGAGAAGATTCTTGAGAATCCCTTGGACTGCAAGGAGATCAAACCAGTCATTCCTAAAGGAAATCAGTCCTGGGTGTTCATTGGAAGGATGGATGCTGAAGCTCCAATACTTTGGCCACTTGATGTGAAAAGCCAACTCATTAAAAGACCCTGATGCTTGGAAAGAATGAGGGCAGGAGGAGAAGGGAATGACAGAGGATGAGATGGTTGGATGGCATCTCCAGCTCAACGGACATGAGTTTGAGCAAACTCCAGGAGATGGTGAAGGACAGGGAAGCATGGTGTGCTCCAGTCCATGGGGTCACAAAGAGCTGGACAAGGTTGAGCGACTGAACAGCAAACTGCAATGCACATTTGTTAAAACAGGGGTATAATAAGGCCAGGGGTCCTCCCAGGTGGGGCTAGTGGTAGAGAATCTACCTGCTAATGCAGGAGACACAAGGACACGTGTTTGATCCCTGGGTTGGAAAGATCCCCTGGAATAGGAAATGGCAACCCACTCCAGTATTCTTGATTGGAAAATTCCATGGACAAAGGAGCCTGGCAAATGACAGCTCACAGAGCTGCAGAAGAGTTGGACACGACTTAAGAGAATGGACACAGCACAGCACATAACAAGGCCAAGTTTACCACAAGTGATTTGCTTAATTTTAACTGCCCCTGCGAGTTCGGTGGAATTCCCCTTAGGTGGTGCTCCCCGGGTCTCCTCAGGATATGCTGACCACAGTCTGGACCTCCACAGTCTGGACCTCAGCCCTTTCCTATCAGGGAGGGATAAGGTGGTTTCTTTTCTTGTGTCTCCACCTCCACCATCCCCTGCTATTTATCTCTAGCTAGCTGCCTAACCTAACGAGTATTTAACATAATGAAATGTATATAATAGCTTCCCCCAATATTTTATTGAAATGATAAAACAGTTATTTAAAAAATACATCAAGGAACACATTATAAGGAGAATGAGGAGAACACAAGATGTAAGCAGGAACCAATAGGCACGTATTTTAGCTGGTGTAGCGATGGAATTTTAGGTGATAAGTAGAGAGGAAATGAAAAAAAAAATCCTCCTTGCAAACAGTAGCATAAACCCCTTTCCCTTCCCTTTTATCTGTTCCAGTCAATCATACACTTATTGTCAACTGACTGTTGGGACCTGCTGTGATTAACTGCGTCCACCTCGACATGGATGTCTTCTTCCACGTATTCTGCTGTTCTTTCTTTATACTATGACTTCACCTCTGCCTGTCTGCCCATCGGTCTCCTCTTTCAGTCCAGCCCTCACCATCATCCTCGACTCAGAGCCCAGCTTCCTCTTCGAAGACCTGGTCCTCCTCACTTTTGAAAGCCATGATGCTATAAATGAGACGCTGCCAAGACATAGAACAGATCTGGCCTGGGGAAAACGTCTCCTTAAGCCTGTGAAAAGCTTCCCCAGCAAAGGCAGTGGGCTTTTCTGAGACATTTAGTAGGTATAATTGTTAATTACATGAGAATCCTTTGGGCTCATTTAGGTTTTTCATCTATCCATCAGGGCTAAAATAACAGCTGAACAAAAGCAGGATACCTCTCCAAACAGACACAGCTGAAGAACAAATGCTTAAGAAGTAAGATTAATGTCCTTTGAGAGTACAAAGATTTAACAAGTTATTTTTAGTGTCCAAGTGCCTAGATACTAGGATACAAAGAAGTGTTAGAAAAAGGAACATTCAATGGAAAAATATGTCAAAGTCATACTGGCAGTGGGTTATTCAGAGAATAACGATGAGAATCATTGTAACCTCATGAAACCAAAACTGAAATAACAGATGATAATGCACTTAAAAAATATCTTCTTAAAACTGTTTCTATTAATCACTTTTAGCCTAAGAAGTCCAGGATCAGATTGCAAATGTGGAGCAAACAACTGCCTGAGACATTTACAATATTTACAGTATTTTCTGTATTAAAAAGATTTTCTATATTGTAAAAACATTTACAACAGTTTTTGTATTAAAATATTTCCTGTATTGTAAAAATATTTACACTATTTTCTGTATTAAAACAATCTGTCCTTCTTCTTTCCTGTTTCAAATGACAGATGATGTTATGTATTTTGCTATGATGATAAAATGTACAATTACTTGAATCTTCATAAGTGAGTGTATCCATATTCTGTTCTGAGTATTAAATAAAAAGCTAAGAAATTTCAAACATTTATAACTGGCATGATATTTACCAAGATTTAGGTGGTTTTTTTTTTTTTCCCCATTTAAACTCTTGCATGCCATTTGTTTTTCCCTTAATACAGCCAGACAAAATTTCTAAGGAGATCAATACTTTTCATTATCCCTGAAGTCTGCAATCCACAGACAGCAATTTCTGGATAGTCACTCAAATGTCTGCAATCCTTTGGGTTCCAAAGCAAAATGGCCAATATGACCTTTGTCATGACAAGGAGACGGTCTGGTTTGGGGGACTGAGGGATGACGGTTGGGGGGAGGTGGAAAATACAGGTACTTTGGGTCCCTAGTAGAATACTGGGGGAGCGGGGAGAGGAAGGCTCTGTTCATCAAAATCAGTGTCACTAACCTGAAGGCAGGACACCATGTTTGTAATTCAGGTTTCCTAGAACGGGGTGTGAAGATCCCTTCTAGCGGCAAGGATGTCAAAATGAGAACAAGTTAACATCTGAGAACTAAATGCATCTTGGGTTTTGTCTCTAGCATATTAGTCTGCTCCCAGCTTTGCCAGCCACCGAACGGCTTATGCAGATGAAGTGAAATGCACGAAATTGTGTTTCTGGAGCATTAGGAAAGATATTAACGCTACCCTGATTTTCTTGGCACATGAAATATTGAAGGCCAATCTGCAAAGAGAAACATGTAATTTCTGTATTCTCCACTCATTCTCAGAAAGATTTGAGGCAGAAAACAGAGGACTCATTTTACAGAGAGTACCCACTTGAACTCACTCAATACAGAAAATGTCATCTTCTATATTCATAAAGAGGCATATTTTTATAAACATTTTTTCTATGAAATCTCGCATTGTTAAAAAGGGTCCAGTCATAATACTAGATGTTAATCAGCTTTTTGGCTTCTTTCCCAAAACACAGTGGTACCTTTCTACAAAGGCCAGGAAACACACGGCAAGGCCCTGAATGAATTTCACTGCACTTTCCAAATATATTGGGAGAAGAAGTGATGCAAATGCTGCTCTTTGCTAGCCTTGCCTGGGGGTCAGCTTCCCCGGCACCTTCTTGAATATTATCTTTATTGATTGGTCTTGCTCTTTGAAATGAGCAGGCATCTGACAGCTCCCTGGCAGGCTGAACCCAGAGGGAAAGCCAGAAACTCTACTCTCCCTCCCAGAGTCAATACATCTAAATAACTCGAAGCCTAAAACGATTCTAACTGCCTGATGCAGATGGAAGCTTTGTTTTGGAATCACTTGAAAATACGTGCCAGCTGACCTGGGCCCCTCTAGTTTAAGGTTCCCGTATCAGCCGCACTGTCTTTTCTGCCTGTCAGTGGCTTTGCAGGGCTGTGAGCAGCTCCTTGGAGGAAGGGCTGCAGTCACGGTGCTATCGATCAATTACCTTTCTTCCCCACCTCCGTAATACAGGCACAAAGCCATAGAATTCCAGAGCAGTGTGGTGCTGAATGGACTGAAGGTTATTTACCAAAAGGAAGTAACACTCCAGCAGCAAATGATCCTTGAGCACCTTAGAGCAAGGTGCTGGACTAAGTACTCCAAAAGATGTAAGTTCCTGTTAAATCTCTCACCACCGAGAAGGAGAAGGGGATGCTCAGACATCAGTTACACATCCAAGATACTCATCATGTTCATGAATTTTTACAGAGGCCATCTATTTGCAGTTTGCCGCTCTAAGCCTAGATTTTTGTGTTTTCTCCAGACCCATAGCTAGTTAAGATAAGAGATGTCAGTTGAAATTTAGGAGCAGGAAGAAAGAGAAGAAAAAAAAAAACTTTAAAAAATTATCTTAGCAGCATAATTCCTCTCTAAAAGAGATTGATCTTCCAAACTCACACACTTAAAACTGGTCAAAATCTGGATGGCAGATTTTGTTACATGTATTTTTCTACAATTTAGGGGGAGAGAGAGTGATATGGAGAAGGACCATGGTGGTGTCCCTCCTACTGGGTGACATTTGGGTAAATCTCCTCAAGCTGTTTTCTCTCTTCTTGGTTTCCTTCACCTCTTCTCTATGTACTATCTAGCTGGGTAGACTCTTTAAGTTTGGCCAGCTTAGTGTTACTTGGTTTTGTTCTTATCTTTTATTTCCCCTCCAGTTTTAATGAGATATGATTGACAAATTAAAACTGCATATATTTAGGTTATACATGATTTTTTAAAGGTGTACAATGTGATGATTTAATGTACATCTACACTGTGAAATGATTACCACAATCAATTTAGTTAACACACTCATCACCTCACAAAGTTACTAAAACTAGAGCTTGTAAGCTATATCAGCTTACAAACTAAAAAGCTGCTGTACAGCAAAGAAAACCATCACCAAAATGCAAAGGCAACCTTTGCAGGAGAAAATATTTATAAACCACACATCTAATAACGGATAAACATCCAAATTATACAAGGTACTCATACACTGAATAGCAATAAAGCAAATAACCTGATTTAAAAAAACAGAAAAAGGGCCTGAATAGACATTTTTCCAAAGATCTACAACTGGCCGACAGGTACATGAAAAAGTTGTTCAGCATTACTAGCCATCAGGAAAACGCAAATCGAACCACAAAGAGACGTCACCTCATACCAGACAGAATGAAAGTGACGTGAAAGTGAGTCACTCAGTCGTGTCCAACGCTCTGACCCCATGGACTGTAGCCCACCAGGCTCCCCTGTCCATGGAATCCTCCAGGCAAGGATACTGGAGTGGGGTGCCTCTTCCCTCTGCAGGGGATCTTCCAGACCCAGGGACTGAACGCTAGTCTCCTGCACTGCAGATGAATTCTTAACCATCTGAGGCATGAGAGATGGCCATCATCAAAAAGACAAGAGATAAGTGCTGGGCAAGTATGTGGAGAACAAAGAGCCCTTGTCCACTGTTGGTAGAAGTGGAAACTGGTGCAGCCGCTTCATAAAACAGCGTGGAGGTTCCTCAAAAAATTAAAAATAGAACTACTACCCTGTTATTTGTTCTAAGCAAAAGCTGTTTCTCAAACAGTGCATGCAAGTGAAGCCTTCTTCAGAGCATCCACGAAACAGAAGGGTCTCCAAGAGTGTGTGTAACGGGGACCTCACTGCAGTTTCTCTGTGCTTTGGCTCTTTTTCCCAGAACAACCTGGAACTTCCTTTTGTCAGCTGGCTAATGGGGAATGCATTACTCCTGGATTTCTGGTCACCATCCTACAGCATGGCATCTAAGGCATTGCTGGCATCTCGGCAGTAGGGTGAGGGAGTGATTAGAACCAATGATAGGGCTTTTGTTAACATAACATGGGCAACAACACAGCGCACACCTGCTATTAACTCTTTGCTTGCGTGTTCTGAACCTTTACCAGGAACATGGAGACAAAATAAGTGAATCCGACTTTCAGCTTTCTACTAATAAGGGAGTAACAGTAAGAAAGCTTTATTTTCTCAGAATCAGTGTCTAAGCTGTTTTGTATGTTAATATACGACAGACTTCAGGGCAGATAGATGGGAAAACAGTGGAAACAGTGTCAGACTTTATTTTTCTGGGCTCCAAAATCACTGCAGATGGTGATTGCAGCCATGAAATTAAAAGACACTTACTCCTTGGAAGGAAAGTTATGACCAACCTAGACAGCATATTAAAAAGCAGAGACATTACTTTGTCAACAAAGGTCCGTTTAGTCAAGGTTATGGTTTTTTCCAGGGGTGATGTATGGATGTGAGAATTGGACTATAAAGAAAGCTGAGTGCTGAAGAATTGATGCCTTTAAACTGTGGTGTTGGAGAAGACTCTTGAGAGTCCCTTGGACTGCAAGGAGATGCAACCAGTCCATCCTAAAGGAGATCAGTCCTGGGTGTTCATCTGAAGGGTGTTCATGTTGAAGCTGAAACTCCAATACTTTGGCCACCTGATGGGAAGAACTGACTCATTGGAAAAGACCCTGATGCTGGGAAAGACTGAAGGCAGGAGGAGAAGGGAACGACAAAGGATGAGATGGTTGGATGGCATCACTGACTCAATGGACATGGTTTGGGTGGACTCCAGGAGTTGGTGATGGACAGGGAGGCCTGGCGTACTGCGGTTCATGGGGTGGCAAAGAGTCGGACAAGACTGAGCGACTGAACTGAACTGATACGACAGACAAGACAAAATTTTAATGCACCAATAAATCCAAGTTCCATGAATCAGGGACTTGGCTTAGGTTCCCTGTTGACTCTTCAGCCTTGATCAGTCAAGTTGGTGATCACCTGTCACCAGTTGCTGACAGGTGGACTGACTTATTAACCTTCAGGGTGAAGGTCTGAGCAACCTGGGTGCATTTCCTTGCCGGGATCTTTTCGGTCGCTGAAATGAGATGCGTTCTGGGCCCTGTGGACCATGGCTTCCACCAGAGGGAGCAGGGATGTCACCACAATCCTGAGGACACCTGGTGCAAAACCACACCAGGGGCCTGAAGGGGAAACTCAAGAAGTCCCCAGGCACAGCAAGGACAAATTTAAATCGAAGCCAGAGTGAATAAGAATAGAACTGGAGGTCCATGTGAATAAGAACAATGACTAGATTAAGCAACACAGACCTTCTTTTTCCTGCTGCTTAAATGTCGGGAGCCTGTGACCTAGAGGGGCCTCCCCTGCCCCACAGCTGTCCGCCTCCTGACTCCT
Organism: Capricornis sumatraensis; assembly: GCF_032405125.1. Taxonomy (NCBI): domain Eukaryota; kingdom Metazoa; phylum Chordata; class Mammalia; order Artiodactyla; family Bovidae; genus Capricornis; species Capricornis sumatraensis. The sequence continues at coordinate 25,525,845 of NC_091084.1, read as the reverse complement.
GGTTACCAGTGTGGAGTAAGCCTTGCCACCATGCACCTCATCTTAAAAGCAGAAGGGAGAATGACGCCAGCCAAACCATTCTGGCATCCAGCACTGCAATGCTCTGAAACAGCACTACTGGTCTCTCCAACGCCGGGGAAAAGATCGGTTATGTGGGTTGTGTTTGGTCTGGCACAAGTGCCATGAAGACTTCATTCCAAGCTCTGGGCCGCGATTTCACCTAAGAACAAATAATTCTGCACAGACCACCATTAAGTCACATAAATGGCAAAGCCGAAGTTTAATATTCAAGGTCTCTACTTTCTTCTCCAGGCAAGTTTAAACCTAAAAAGGGCAACAGTTTAAAACGTTGGGGATCAAAACACACAGCAGATCATTAGGCCTTTCTGGGCTCCCCTGGTGGCTCAGCGGTAAAGAACTCACTTGCAGTGCAGGAGATGGAGGTTCAATCCCTGGGTCAGAAGATCTCCTGGAGGAGGGGATGGCAACCAACCCCAGTATCCTTGCCTGGAGAATCCCACGGACAGAGGAGCCTGGTGGGCTACAGTCCATAGGGCTGCAAAGAGTTGGACACGACTGAAGCGACAGAGCACGAACACATGCATGTTAGCCCTTTGTAAGTCTCTCAGCTTAGACAAGGAGGTTGGTGAGGTGGACGGCGGTATACAGGGAGATTCGAAAGGACAGACGTGGGGCACTAATTTATCTCACAGACCGCCCTCCATAGATCATGGAGATCATAGGATCAGTTTTGAAGCCCGATATAGTCTAATAGGAAAGATAATTCAAGAGATCTAAGCTGCATCATGATTAAAAAAAAAAAAAGACTGACATTAAACCAAAGCAGCAAGCCTTAAGTATAGATTTAGCTAATAAAACTCTGGAGAGTAAATTATTCTTCCATGGCTGCTGAAACAAGCAACAACAGCAACAGACACTGTCCGTTTTCTAAGTGGTTCCATCCAGAGAGTGGAACCCTCCAGTCCACAGATGTCCAGTTCAGGCCATTCCTGGGAGCCTACTGATGAGATGTTGACTGCCAAGCAATCATGACACAGAGCATCCCAAGGCGCAAACATGGTACTGTTTTAAGTTTTGGGTTTTTTAAGGTAATGGTCAGAGCAAGGGAAAAACTACATGTAATTCAAAAGAGAAACACAGGTGACAAGTCCAAATAATACAATCACAAATTTGTACAAGTTGAGATGCTGGTATATTTCCCTACATTGCCCAGTCTGTAGCAAGTGGTCAGCAGGGACTTACTGATTATCTAAAAAGATATATCTATGGGCTTCTCTAAAAAGAAACCTGAAGCCAGACCCTTTCTACCACTGCATCAGATAGAAGTTTTAGATTAGAGAAGGGAATGGCAACTGACTCCAGTATCCTTGCCTGGAGAATCCCATGGACAGAGAAGCCTGGTGGGCTATAGTCCACGGAGTCGCAAACAGTCAGACACAACTGAGTGATAAAATCCCAGTAGCTAATAAAATGAGTCTAAAATGCTTCCCAAAAGTTGGAGGATCCTGCATATGAAGAAGATGGCTTCTAGTTCTAATCCTACTCCTCTAGGCAGAAAGGCTTTCATGAAACTAACAATAAAAAAAAATCCTTAAGAGAGAAGCAAAGAGTGTGTTAACTTCTGCAGGGAACAGAGAAGGCTGCCCACACCCAGGAAGACCCACGAAGAAGCTCTCCTAATGTCTGTGCAGAGATCTTTCTCTACATAATGGTAAACAATGAGCCTTGCCAAATTTTTCTTATTTTTCATTATGGGAAACGTTAAGTGTCACAATACTTCAAGCGTGCAGCGTGAATGGAAAACAGGATGGCACACCGACTTCACGACAATGGTAAATCAAGTGTTCTGTCTGGCAGGAAAAATGTCATTAGCCTGCGAAATGATCTAGCTGATGTCATTTTTGAAACAGAGGTAATAAGTCTCCTGGAATTTATGAGGGAAACAATTGACTTTCTTTTCAGCCATCTACTTTTAGAGGTCAGAAGGAAAATATTTATTGTATCTTTTAAAAGAAATAGATTTCATCCCCCCCTGAAAAAATAAGTTTCACACAGAGTAAATATTTCCACTGGCAAACATGGAAAACAGAAGTTTGTTCTTAAAAAGTCAGGTGATGAAGGACTAACAGCCTTGTGCCCAGATGGAGTTTTAAGGTAAAAATAGCTCATCATGTCGCTCATTCGCACAGGTCGGCTCTGCCTTAGCTATACCTTCAAGGTCAAAGAGAATGTACTGAAAACCAGTCTTCAGCAACCTAATAACTAAAAGTTCAACAACAGACAGAATGTTCCCAAAGAGGGTATCTAAGCAATTTACCAGTTTTGCTATTTTTCAGTCAAAGTAACTGTGTTCTCAGAGAAGGGATTTCTTTTTCGTGTAGTAAACGTGAGTAGTAAAGCCTAAAAACAAGATCTGATATAAGGTAATTCAGACAAAAGCCAATATAAGTCATTGATGCTTTCAGAACAACCATGCTCACTGTTCATGACACAGATGAACTCTTACTGATTATAAGGAACGTTTTGATATATTTTACCTGATCATAAAGAGTGTTTTTGATATATTTTCTATTAGAAAATAGATTAGAAGATGTATGCAGTATAATCTATTTTTAAAACTGTATTTTTACAATGAGTATGCATAGGATAATGCGTAGAAGGATATAGAACAAAGATTTAACACTGGCTTAAGTGTTCAGTCACGTTTCCTGAGGAATAATTTACATACAGTAAAATTCTATATAGTTCTATGAATTTCGACAAACACAATCATATAATCTCCGCCCCAGGCCGGATGTAAGATACTCTCGTCACTTCAGAAAGTTCCTCTGTGTCCTTTTGCAGCCCATCCCTCTCCCCACACAGCCCCTGGCCATCGAAGATCTATTTTTTTTCCTGTATCATAATTATTATTTATTCCAGAACATCATGTAAATGGAATCATACAGTAAGCAGTCTTTTGATTAACACTGGTTTTTCTTTTCTAGAATTTAGGGTGATGATTTCTTTATTCTTGTTATCTTCCTTTCCTATATTACTAATTTTTTAAATCAAAAACTTAACTAATTTTACAATTTAGAAAAACACGGTAAAAAATAATTAATTGTGATGGGCCAATGCTAACTAGGCAAAGTCATCAAGCACATGTGAGAGCAAATGATGAATAAGATTGTAAGAGTATGGAATTACTTCATCAAAGAGGTATCAGGAAATCAGCGACAGCTCAGGGAAAATCCTAGCTGTGATGCCTACCAGTTGTGTATCTTTGGGCAGGTTATTTCTCACCTTTTAGCTGCAGTGTCCTCATTTCTAAGTTAGAGATTCAAACAGTGCCTGTCTCATAAAGTTTCAAGAATCAGGTGAGACTGTGCATGTAGGCCACTGACACTGGGTAAACTTTATCACTACAACCAGGTTTACTATTTATTTGGCTGTCCACAGGAGTACTGCTATCATCGGGAGGTTTTTCAATACAAAAGGACATTCTAGGCCCAGGGAGCCACAAGGAGACAGAAGCATGCGTAGGGGAAGGAGGAGAGGGGCTTGGGTTACAGGTTCACGTTTCAAATCTTAACACTAAACCGTAGACGGGGCTTCCAGCATGATTCTAGTGGTAAACAACCCGCCTGCCATGCCGGAGATAAGAGACCAGTCTGACCCCTGGGTTGGGAAGATTCCTTGGGGGAAGGCATGCAATACTCCAGTATTCTTGTCTGGGGAATCCTATGGACGGAAGAGCCTGGCAGGCTGCAGCCCACACGGTCGCACAGAGTCGGACAGGACTGAAGTGCCTTAGTATGCCTGCACAAACCGTAGACAGTTTGCTTTACAAAACGTGGAACTTCTCGTTGTTCTTAGCAAAGTTCTCACCAACTTTGTTATGATTTCTGAAAGAATTCAAACACTTGTGGTTTTCTATTCTTGGAATTTTAAGTCATAGCTCATTATTCAAGGTACCTTGGAAAATATAATATTAATAGTAAAGACCAGCCATTTCAGCCCATATTTTCTTACTGTTTAGAGCCTAGCAAAATCCTTTAGTGAAAATATACATTTGTATTTATTTAATTCTCTTCTGTTTACCCCACATGAATAGCCCAAACCCCCCAACCTTTCTTCACCCCACTCTAGGACGTGATTCAGCCCAGAGGAGGGAAGTCAATTAAATAGCCAGCAGTCTACAGAAGGACAAGACACTGAAGATCAGTGCACAGACCAAGGAGCCGTGGATGTTCACTGCTGCAACACGCTTGTCGCAGACTTTGGGGTGAGAATGAGTTCACAGAAAACAAATACGGATCCACTTTGATCCCCCCAAGACTGTAATACACACCAGGAAGTGAATAAGTCTGTCTCTTTTGGGAAGTTCCCAAGTGTTTTGATTGAAACAGAACATCTCATTTAATTTTCCACTACAGGATGAATTCATAATTCATGAACTGGTCCAGGCTTTTCATAATAAATGGCAATTGAATTAAAAACATGTCTGCTGTCTTGGGCCAAATATACTCATATATAAAATGTACGACTATTGCCTTCATACATTTTGGTCAAAAAATAATTAGAGCCACAGTAGAGTTAAGTTTATATTCATAGTCACATGTGTATGTTTCTATGTATATGCATATGTGTAATACATATGTATACTGCTGCTAAGTTACTTCAGTCATGTCTGACTCTGTGCGACCCCATAGACGCAGCCCACCAGGTTCCCCCGTCCCTGGGATTCTCCAGGCAAGAACACTGGAGTGGGTTGCCATTTCCTTCTCCAATGCATGAAAGTGAAAAGTGAAAGTGAAGTCGCTCAGTCGTGTCCAGCTCTTAGCGACCCCATGGACTGCAGCCCACCAGGCTCCTCCGTCCTTGGGATTTTCCAGGCAAGAGTACTGGAGTGGGGTGCCATTGCCTTCTCTGTATATATGTATCTGTGTGTGTAAATGTTCATGGAACATACACTATTAAGAAATCTCACAGGCACATGAATGATCTCTCAGGCTCCAAGTCCCTCCATCAGATGTCTGCTCAACTACAGGAGATGGTTCCTTTGACTAGAAAACCTTACCATCCCCACACCCTACCTGTTATTCAAGACGAGCTCACGTGCCACTTCTCCATCAAGCCCCTTGCAGTTTTCCTGCACCAGAAATGATCTCCTTTTTACCTTAGATGTATTATTTACATACCTGTCTTCTCCCCATGGGAGAAGGCAATGGCAACTCACTCCAGTACTCTTGCCTGGAAAATCCCAGGGACCAGGGAGCCTGGTGGGCTGCCATCTATGGGGTTGCACAGAGTAAGACACAATTGAAGTGACTTAGCAGCAGCAGCAGCTTCTCCCCATGACAAAGCAAAAGGCTCCTTGAGAGGAGGGTCCACGGAAAATTATTATTTGTCTCTCCCTCACCCACCAGTCCATGGGGTCATAAAGAGTTGGACATGACTGAAGTGACTTAGCACACGTACCCACCAGTGCCTAGCATAGTACTTTGCACCAACTGTTGTTGTTTTAGTTGCTAAGTCGGGTCTGACTGCCTTGAGACCCCATGGACTGTAGCCCACAGGCTGCTCTGTCCATGGGATTTCCCAGGCAAGAATACGGGAGTGGTTGCCATTTCCTTCTCCAGGGGATCTTCCTGATCCAGGGATAGAACCTGCATCTCCTGGATCGACAGGCAGACTCTTTACCACTGAACCATCAGGGAAGCCCTTTCTACAAATTAGGATCTTATATAAATTTTAAGAATGCAATGAATATTTTATTCCATTTCAATACAATCATCAGGGTTTGAGAAGAAACTTGCTTTAGATGGTACAGGCTACCTGGATTAAAACTGACAAGGGTATTAAGGGATGATTTTTCTTCCATGTGCTTTCAGGTAAACAAAGAACTTTTTGTCGTGATATGAATACACTAATCACAAGCAGCTTCTAATCAGTTAAATGACATATGAGAGATAAGTCAAGAAAGACAGGAGGCATGTCTCCCATTTTCACAAACTAAGTACCATGCCAGAGATAACTTTCTCCCAATACCCGATAAAGCAATTATACATAAAGACAGAGCGCTCTGAACAATCATCACCCCAATTTGGCATCTCTCTTCTTTTTGAAGCGCCAAAACTTTGTTAGGGGAACACACATGTGCCATTCTTCAGTGCTCTGCTTCAAGACAACTGACACTAACTGACTACATGATGTCTGGCTCTGCCTGCCCTTGCTCACCCAGTCCTCAGCACAGGGTTAATTGCCATGTAGCCCATTTTACAGATGATAATACTGAGGCTTACATAATCAATAACTAGGCATACGCTACAGTCCACAAAGCAGAAACCTTTTTCAAGTCTGAGCTTACTTCCTATGAGTTAATCTTTAAAATCCAGTATTGAAATTTGAGGACAATGTTGACATCCCTGGACAATGTAGGTCAACGCATTTTCAATTCACTCAAATGAACACCATTTTCTCTTAGAGTTTGGGGGAACTTATAATGATCACAGAATTTCCAGAAGATTCTGAATTCCATCTAGGAGTTAATAATCTCTGGAAAAAAGGTAATGCAGGTTTGTGTGAGTGTGTGTGAAGTCGCTCAGTTGTGTCCGACTCTTTGCAACCCCATGGACTGTAGCCCACCAGGCTCCTCTGTCCTTGGGATTCTCCAGGCAGGAATACTGGAGTGGGTTGCCATTTCCTTCTCCAGGGGATCTTCCCAACCCAGGGATCGAACCCGGGTCTCCTGCATTGCAGGCAGACGCTTTATTCTCTGAGCCACCAGGGAAGTTTAATAACACAAAAGTTTGACTCCACTCAGGGACTTCTACTGGATCCCATTTCTAGGATTGCTCTAGAGGATTCTCAGTTCAATTCAGTTCAGTCACTCAGTCGTGCCCGACTCTTTGCGACCCCATGAATCGCAGCACGCCAGGCCTCCCTGTCCATCACCAACTCCCGGAGTTCACTCAAACTCGCGTTCATCGAGTCAGTGATGCCATCCAGCCGTCTCATCCTCTGCCTGTGTTTATGACATTTGGTCAACAGGAAGGGTATGACATTTCTAGGAGCAGTCTTCTCTTTATTAAAGCCAAGTCTCAAAGGCATTTATTGATAGCTTACTCAAAAAGCCTGGAGCATTGAACATATTATCCCATTTAATTTGATCAAATTAGTATTTTAGACATCCTGAGGACCCTCAATGTCCATACAAAGAGGTTAAATTTCTTGGCTATAACCCTCACAACTAGTAAGTAACAAGCAGAGCTGGAATAGGAACCCAGGTATTCCTAGCTTTAAAAGCCAGGCTTTTTCAAATACACATACAACCCACACTTCTCTTCCCAGCAACTCCCTCCAAAAAAAATTATTATTATTTCTGCCTTCTATACCTCTGAACTTAAAAGTTCAAGTTCATTCAACTTCTTTTCAGGATACAATCATTTTTTTTTAATGCTGATCTTCTTCATTAAATCACCAAACTAAAGGAAAAGTTGCAAATGTCTTTAAACTAGGAAATTATGGTGTAAAACAGAGTTCAGATTCCACCGCCATTGCTTAGAAAATAAGGGAAGAAAAAACACAGCTACTGTTGATTGTGTACCTCAGCCCACATCACACAACTGCCTCTTCTCTGACTGCCATTTTTACATTTTCTTTGGACTTTTTTAGAAACAGATGGGCTAGTGACTGGAGTATTATCAGTTCTCATGTAAGCAGCTGGAGCATCCCAGAATTGCAGAAATAGCAATCTTCTGAATAATTTCTCCTGCCACAAACAACTGCTGCTTCTGCTATAATAATCCCCTTGGTGGACCCAGAGAGCATTCTTCCCATTCCAAGAGCCACAGTTCTGTTTATTTTAAACCACAATGTCCTTTTGTATCTCGGCTAGGAAACGCTGCAGACATGTGGACCACCTGATCTTTGTTTTGTCTTTCCTAAGGCAGATATGCCAGATGATAATATTTGGGTTAAAGGACATTTTCTCTTCAGCTGTCATTAAAAAAGGAAAACAAGGATAGGAGGCAACTGAACTGTTTCTGTTCTTTCTTTCTTACTCATTAAGTCCATAAGTCTTCATGGGCAGGGTATCTCATGAACTGCCCACTTTATGACACCAATCTTAGACTCCCAGAAGGCCAAATCTGTATGAACCACAAACCCATATTTTGACCATGAGGCCATGGATTCAGAAGTTTTTAGAGTTAAGATGCTTATTGTCATGGGCTGGGGGGATGTAGATCTCAGACCAAATATATATTTTTTTCATTTGAGTGCTTTGCAACCACAAATACTCATTTGATAAAATGGGACCCAACAATATTTAGAAATAACTGAAATCACAACATACATAATAATAAACTCGATCTGCCACCCATGGGACAAGCCTTAGCGTTTTTCAGATCATCTTCTCCTTTCGGTGGCAAAAACTACACCAATCAGCCAAATAAGTAAATAAATAAATTATGAGCTATTGAAGTTATTAGATTTGTATCACATTTTAATTTTTATTAAATTACTAGATTTTAAAACACTATGACCCTGAAAAACTAGTGATGACAAAGCTACATTAAGGCATAATTTTCCTATTTTTCAAATGCATCACTTTTATAAGCTTTGAGTTATAAATCAGATACCAAATAATTCAGCCCTTTTAAAGTTCAATGGCTTTTAGTATATTCAAAGAATTGTGTAACAATTACCGCTATTTAATTTTGGAACATTTTTATCATCCTCAAAACATTCCCAGTGGCTGTCATTCCCTATTCCGTCTCCCTAGGCCTTAACAACCACTAATCAACTTCCTACCTGTATAGATTTGTCTATTATGGGCATTTCATACAACGGCTTTTGTAACTGTTTTTCGTCACTCAGCACAATGTTTTCAACGTTTACCCATGCTGTAGCAATCCATTAGTATTTTATTTATTTTAATGGAAAAATAACATTTGACAAATAGTATGAATGAACATCTTTTTATCTATCCATTCATTGGTTGATTGGCATTTGGTTTTGTTTCCACTTTTGAACTATGGTGAATAATGTTGCTATGAACACTGTGTACAAGTTTTTGCATGGATATATATCAAGTATCTCTTTTTAAAAAAAAATATTTTTAATTGGAGGAAGATTCCTTTACAACGGTATGTTGGTTTCTGCCATACATAAATATGAATTGGCCACAAGTATACAGATGTCCCCTTCCCTCCTTCTTGAACCTCCCTCCCCCTTGAATTTCCCTCTTTCTTTTCAAAAAAATATTTTATTTTTCTGGCCCTACTACAATGGCATGTGGGATCTTAGTTCCCCAAATAGGGATCAAACCCATGCTCCATGCAGTGGAAGCTCAGAGTCATAACCACTGGACCACCAGGGACGTCCCAAGCATATAGTTTTTAATGGAAATCACAATTCTGGTGAAGAAAGAAATGTGTTATTTTATGCCAGTGAAGGGAAAGGATTTAACCAAGTACTGTGCAAGAGGGAGCAGGCTAAGTAGTGCAAACTGTGTTGGCTAGACACGCGGAGGCAATGTGAACCCAGCCCTTCCTGGCCCGTCCTGCTGGGACAGCAGCCAACAGCAGGGCCCTTCCTCTGGGAACCCCTCAAGGTGTGACTGAGACCACGGGTCCTCCAAGGCCAGCCACATATGCCAAGCATGAGCAAAGCTTGCCTACCCCACCCAGGGTCCTCACAGCTCATCTCTTCCTGGACTGCGAAGTGGAGAGTGTTTGAGCCACACCCTGATGACAGATGCTGATGGGGACGAACGTGACCTCCAAATGGATTCTCACTAATGACTGAAGCAGGGCAGTAGGCAAATCATTTTTATGAATACCTTCCACCCACATGAGACACCATCTCATCCAAATGAAAAGAACTCATTCAAGTAAACAGGTAAGCTAATAAAGAATAACTCAACCCATTTTACTAAAACAGTCCTAGAAAAGGACCTACATCGTTAAAATGCACTTTGTTTCTAAGCTGATTAACTATCAAGGCAAGTTTTCCAAGGGTCTGAAGTACTAGTGAAATAGTTTATCCATGAACTTCTTTACCCTCACGTAAAATAATATTAGGGAATTCAAGTGTATAAGACTCAATTTATTTCAAAACTGGAGGCTCAAAATATCAGTAATTATGAGGCTAAGTAGGACAAAGAGATGTTTTTGCATCCTCCAAATTACCACAGGTGGTTTGCTAACTAGTGCACATGGACAATGAGCGATTTACTTCCAATTCAGCTTTGTTCTCATTCGAAAAGGACTTAAACCAAAGTGAAAGGCAGCAAGAGCCCAAAATATCGCAGTCAACACATGTTGTCTTTTCACAACTGTATCTGCATTTTCTTAAAGCAATACAAAAGTCACAAATGTAACGTGTTCATACACACATATATCTGTACCAGGAGGGAAAGGGGCAGGGCACAACTTCTGAAACAGTGACACAGCCCAAGGACACAACACCCAACAATTAGACTCGAACGGGACCAAGATGGCAGACAAGACTGGACCTTTAGCCTCAATCAGCAAGTGAAATGACACCCAGAGGCGCCACGGCAGTTGCAAGGCACCGTTAAAAAGACCAAGGAGTGGGCAGTGCCCCAAATCCTGGAAATCTCTGCCCCTTCCCCAAAACAGTTGGAAATCCTCCCACTCATTAGCATATGAAATTACCCAGCCTATAAAAACCAAGCATGCAAATTTCAGGGCCATATTTGCCCTCTGCAATGGCCCACACTCTGTCTGTGGAATGTGTTTCTCTCTGAATCTGAATAAATCTATTTCTTACCTATCACTTTGTCTCTCACTGAATTCTTTCTGTGATGAGACATCAAGAATATGAGTTTCATTAGGTCCTGAAACGAAGTACCATGGGTTTTGGTTGGGTTTGAGTCTCAGTCATGTGGGTTCAGTGGCACTCCACTCCAGTACTCTTGCCTGGAAAATCCCATGGATGGAGGAGCCTGGTAGGCTGCAGTCCATGGGGTTGCTAAGAGTCAGACACAACTGAACGACTTCATTTTCACTTTTCACTTTCATGCATTGGAGAAGGAAATGGCAACCCACTCCAGTGTTCTTGCCTGGAGAATCCCAGGGATGGGGGAGCCTGGTGGGCTGCCATCTATGGGGTCACACAGAGTCGGACACGACTGAAGCGACTTAGCAGCAGTAGCAGCATGTGGGGTCAAGTCCCAAGTAGGGTTTTGGCTAGGTTCTAGTCCCAGCCCCATGGGTTCGACTCCCAAACTGGGTTTTGGCTGGGTTTGAGTTCCAGCAGGTGGGTTAAAGTCCTAATCTGAGGTAAATGGTTTCATATCATCATGGTTATTTCCATTAGCAAAATTCTATGATCTGACTATCTTGTAATTAAAAAAAGAATAACCACAGGACAACATGAGCAAAGACAGAGGCAAGAAATAACACATGATTCAGGACGTGCAAACTGCTCCCTATATAGCTGAAGGAATACATGCATAGATAACAATGCAAGGATAGGAGGGTGGAGAGACAGGCAGACTCTTTAAAAGGTGCCTCTTCTGTTAGTCAAGAAGTTTGTATCTATCAAAATGTTATTATGATTCTTCTAGTTTCTGCCAACATGGTGAAATACATTAAAAATATTGCGCTACCCTTGCATACTTGAAATAAACCTACTTTGTGGTAACATTAAAAAAAAAAAATAACCACAGAAACAGCATCAGTTAACGTGACTAAACTTTGCACTCTTTCAGTAGAGCAGTCGGAGAAGGCAATGGCACCCCACTCCAGCACTCTTGCCTGGACAGAGGAGCCTGGTGGGCCACAGTCCATGGGATCGCTAAGAGTCGGACACGACTGAGCGACTTCACTTTCACTTTTCACTTTCATGCATTGGAGAAGGAAATGGCAACCCACTCCAGTGTTCTTGCCTGGAGAATCCCAGGGATGGGGGAGCCTGGTGGGCTGCCGTCTATGGGGTTGCACGGAATCAGACATGACTGAAGCGACTCAGCAGCAGCTGCAGCAGAGCAGTATAAACCCCTGCTGCTGTTCTCCCTACTCTTACAAACAAAAGGGGTTCACCCATCCCTTCTCCCAAAGCCATGGGAAACAAAGCAAACCCTGGTCTAGCTCTCCACACAATCCCAGAACCCAACCCCCCAAGATCCTGGGGCCAGTTCTGGGTTTGTGCTTAGAAAGCTGAAAAGGAGAGAGATCAGGAGGAGAAATGGACACACAAAACAAAAGAAGGGCCTGCCCCAGAGGTAGCCAATTCTGCCTACTGTCTTTGAGCTATAAAAAACCTTCGATTATTGGAAAACATATTTAAATCACTAGAAGAAAAATTTAAAAAAGAATATTCTCTGACATATGAAAATTATATAAAAATCTAATTTCAGTGTCTATAAATAAAGTTTTATTGGAACACATCCCCATCCATTCATTTACATATTGTGGAAGATCGTCTTTGGGCTTCAGAGGCTAAGTTGTTTAGTTGTCGCAGAGACCAGAATGGCCTGCAAAGCCCAAATGAATTATTATTGGGCTCTTTACAGTAAAAGTTAGCAAAACCTTTGTTGAACCTAGCCAAAATTTTCATTTCATTCCAAATCTCTAAAATGGATCTCAAGAAAGAGAGAAGGGGAAAAAAAAAAAGCAACAGAGAAGGTTCTAAACCACCCACCATGTCTGGGTGGGCAGGAGGTGGTACATTTGTGGAGGGAGGTAAATTAGATGGGATTCCTGTTCCACAGAAGCACAAAATAAGTCAGATATATAAAGTTTACTGGGTTGAGAGTTTTTGCCGACAAATGACTTGTCTCCTTTTATAAATTTCTTTCAAGCACACAGCTTATCAGTGAACACAAGAACATATTAGTTGCTCACAAATTAGCATTTAGTACAATTATCTACAAAAGGGACAAGGAATCCATTTACATTTCAAGTCTTCTTCTTTCATTTAGCCTGCAACTTTTTTCAAGTAACAAACACAACCAGGAACACTAGATAACTACCTCTTCTTATCAATGTGAACATCATTTTAATCCACCTTTTAATAAAGCTGCTGTTGTGTGAAGGCAGAGAAGTGAGGCAACTAGGGAAATGGAATAACTAATGAGTAGAAATAGGAACCTGGCAAGCTCACTGACAACAGCCAAAGTGTGATGATGTCAAAGTTTCATTAATTGGATGTGTTAATCAACATCTCCCCATGTACTCTTTGTTTCCTTAACTCTATCCTGTGCCTATCAGCAAATTCAACAGACTGGGTCTTTTGCCTAATTCAAACAGCAATATGCAGAAAAATGTCTGTAACTTAATTTCATAATCTAAAAATCAGTTTATTTTGGGTCTAATCATCAAGGAGACATATGTCTGTTCTTATGAAGAAATAAAGTAAAAAACTTAAATACAGTATTATAAATGCTTTCAAATTCTGGGGTGGGAATGAAAACACTTTTAATAGTTGACCTGGTCTTAAAGATTTTGCTGCAGAAATCTTAGCGATACTCTTCACCTTCCCCATGAAACTAATATATGTTTGCTTTTAGTGGTTCATGTATGTGCATCAGAAGAATGATGGTCTAATTTTTAATTAAAATTTGCTAGTGTTTCAACTCTTAGTTCTTTTTTTATTTTTTTAACCATTCAAACTAAATAAGTAAATACCATGTTGCAGAGAGGCACAGATGGCTGAGGAATCTATGGGAAGCCCAGATGGTGTATCCACATGCCCACAAGCCAGTCATCCCATTGGCAGCTTCCAACTTGACAGTGGATGGGATTAATATAACCTCTACAGTCTCCACACCAGCTGAGGGGCTCACAAGACTAGTGTTTGGGCCAGAAAAGATGCTGACTAAAGACATCCAGGTCTCACCTTACTGTCTGCAGCAAATTTGATTTCAAGTTTCATACAGACTGAAACAGCCTAACTTCCATTGTAGCTGGTATAGGTCAATGATGCTTCTAAGACCATGTAGTGGTCTGTGTGGGAATGCGTGTCTATATGTGCCCTCATGTGGATTAGAACCTCCTGTTTTTCTTTACGACAGTCCCTATCACATTTACAATTTATATTCCATGGGGAAAGTCCTCTAAAAATTAAATACAGAGGAAAAATATTCCTAAAGAAATTTGTCACAGGACTAAAAGAAAAAAAAATGCAATTATTATACAAGGGTAGAGTTTACTACAATCTTCCAAATACACAATTAGTTTACAGAATTAGGAAACAACCATGTTTCATTTTTATTAGGTATGGGAGGGACTGGGGACAGGAGGAGAAGGGGACAACAGAGGATGAGATGGCTAGACGGCATCACTGACTCGATGGACGTGAGTCTGAGTGAACTCCGGGAGTTGGTGATGGACAGGGAGGCCTGGCATGCTGCGATTCATGGGGTTGCAAAGAGTCGGACATGACTGAGCGACTGAACTGAACTCTATCCTTAGAGGAAAATAAAAACAAACATACCAGTGTTCTTAATCAATTTATAGAAAAGACTAACAGAACATGATGTAAACTGACTAATGTGCATAAACAAAAGAGAGATGCTCAGTTGTTTGAAAATCAACTTATTCATGTTGTAAAATAATACATACAAATTATTTAAGAAGCATGTCCTAAGAAATAGCAAATCCATATTTATTAACTTACAGAACCCTCTGGGTCTCAGTTTCCCACTGAGCAAAATGATCTCAAAGAGGAGACTGTGCAAACTAAATAATTAATACACTAAAGTTCCTGGACAGCTGTTAGCACTCAAAGGTGTCAACTATTTTAATTCATTATTAAAAGTATTCCTAAAGTAAATTACAGACACAATGATTTTCCAAAGAATTTTACTTTTCTTATATAAGGAGATAGAAAATGGTTCACCAAACGAGCATGTATATATGTTAGTCACTCAACTATGTCAAACTCTTTGTGACTCTATGGACTATAGCTTATCAGGCTCCCCTGTCCATGGACTTCTCCAGGCAAGAATACTGAAGTGGGTAGCCATTTCCTTTTCCAGGAGATCTTCCCAACCTAGGGATCAAATCCAGGTCTCCTAAATTGCAGGCAGATTCTTTACCATCTGAGCCACCAGGGGAGGCCTCAAGAAGCATAAACACGGGCAAACAAAGTGGAAAATTAGAGAATCGGGAAAAAACAGGAGAGGAGGAAACAGCAGAAAGTATGATACTACTGTTTACAATTAAGGAACAATACACAATGAAACCATAATTTAGAAGAGATCACAGAGAAGCGGAGTTAAAATAAGGAAAGCAGAGTCTGAAAGCAATAGAGGGAAATCACGAAGCCATGAAAACGTCACACCTTTAGAAATGCTAACAACTAACACAGGAATTCAAGCCATTATGGAAGAATCTGCAGGCTCTTTGAGATTTCATTTTAAAGCTTTTAATAATTATCCAGACAGTCTGTCATTGCCACACAGCACAGAACATAGGCACTCTGGGATGGTCACTGAAGAAAAAACTCTAGAAGTAGGTTAGTGCACCAAGATGATGTTGTTCAGTCGCTCAGTCGTGTCCGACTCTTTGCGAGCCCATGGACTGCAGCAGGAGAGGCTTCCCTGTCCTTTACAATCTCCTGGAAGGTGGAGTGATGGCAATTTAGACTGAGCTATTTCCAAGTCAAAGGTAAACCAGGTAAATCTTTCCTTAAATCTACTGAGGAAGAGTAGGTTCCTTCCCCCAGGCACAACCCGAGCTGGATCCTACTGATTTAAATATCATAAGATACCTTCCTAGAACAGGGAGAATGAGAAAAGGAGAAAGTGATTTCTCTTAAACACATTCCCTTTTATCACCTGGAAACAGTGTAAAGGACCAGGATGCATTCTAGGGTAGCTATACTGGAATTGCCATAGTAGCGCCCTGGAATGAGTTCAGAGATTAAAACCACCGAAGAGGCACTGCCTAGTAGCTTCTACCAAGCACAAGAAACAAATTTAGGGTGAGGGGCTCTGGCTGCTGAGTAACTGGGACTCAAATAGCTTGTCTGTTCTCTAAAAACAAAAATCGCATGAAGCAAGTGTCCTATAACCAGCCAAGGAACTTAATCCTTTCACTCTTTACTCATGTGGGTGGGATGGCAATTTGCTTCTTCCGCTGCTCGCCTTTCTCAACTGCTTTCTGCCTTTCCGGTTTGTTTGTTTGTTCATTCACATTGCTCCGTTAGTCAGCTGAAGTGGTTATTATAAACAGGATTAATTTACTCTAGTTACTGGTTCAGGAAAGCATATGCTGAATGTGACAGGATAATAGTTGTCAGCTACCACACAGTGATAAACTCAAGAGAAACAGATCAAACTGGGGTGTCCCACCCACTTCACAGCTGACAATGGATTTATGACTTAACACCCTTCCCAAGCCTTGTTATGTTTTCTAGTATTCTCTTCCAGATTTCCCCAAGGTTTTATTTATCCTCTCTTGACGGACAGTCCATGAGGCAGCATAATATAGTAGTTAAGACTGTGGATTCCACAACTAAGCCACTTACACTTGCCTCTGAACGTCACTAAATAAATTTAATCTGGGGAAAATTAATGTCTCTGAGCTTCAGTATTCTTTCCTCTTTCTTCACTGAGGTATATAATTGACATATAACATTATATCAGTTTGATGTGTAGTGACTGGATACTTGTATACACTGTGAAATGATCGCTGCAATAAATACAGTCATTATCCTCCATCATACAAAGTTAGAAAAACAAACTTCTTCCTTTACGATAAGAACTTTTAAGATTTACTCTCTTGGCAACTTGCAGATATGCAATGCAGAATTATGAGCTGCAGTCACCATACTGTACATTGCAACCCAATGATGCATTTATTTTACAACTGGAAGTTTGTACCTACTGACTCCTTTCATCCCTTTTCCCACCCCCAACGCACTCCTCTCTGGCAACCACCATTCTATTCTCTGTATCTGAGTTTTGCTTTGCTTTTCAGATTCCACATACAAGTGAAATCCTTTGGTATTTGTCTTTATCTCATTTATTTTACTTAACATAATACCCTCAAGGTCCATCTATGTGATTGAAAATGGCAGGATTTTATCCTTTTTTTTATGACTGAGAGTATTGTATATTGTATATGCCCCATTTTCTTTATCTACTATGGACACGTAGGTTGCTTTCCATATCCCAGCTATTATAAATAACACGGCAATGAACATAGAGGTGAATATATCCTCTTGAATCAACATTTTCATTTTCTTCAGATAACCAGAAGCAGAATTGCTGGATCATATTGTAGCTCTGTTTTCAATTTTTGAGGAAACTCCATACTGTTTTCCATAGTGGCTGCACCAATTTACATCCCCACCAATTGTGCGCAAGTTTTCCCTTTCCTTCACATCCTCACCAACATTTGTTATTTGTGCTTTTTTGATAATAGTCATTTTGACAGGTGTGATGTGATATCTCATTGTGGTTTTGATGTGCATTTCCCTGATGAGTAGTGATAACGAGCATCTTTTCATGTGCCTGCTGGGCATCTATGTCCTTGTAAAGATGTCTATTCAGATCTTCTGATCATTTTCTAATTGGATTGTTTGCTTTTTGCTATTGAGTTGTATGAGTTCTTTATATATGTGGGATATTAACCTATCAAATATATACTCTGAAAATATTATCTCCCATTCAATAGGCTGCTTTTTCGTTTTGCTGATGGTTTCCTTTGCTGTGCAGAAGCTTGTAACTTTGGTGCAGTCTCACTTGTTTATTTTTGCTTCTGTGGTCTTTGCTTTTGGAGTCAGATCCCAAAATCACTGCCAAGACCAATGTTAAGAAGCTTACTGAATATGCTTTCTTCTAGGAGTGTCATGGTTTCCAGGCCTAAAGTCTTTAATCCATTTCAAATTAATGTTTGTGTGTGGTATAAGATACTACTCTACTTTCATTCTTTTGCATATAGCTGTCCAGTTTTCCTAACATCATTTATTAAAAAGATTATCCTTTTCCAACCATATATTCTTGCCTCTTTTATTGCAGATCAATTGACCATAAAATCATGGGGTTTTATCACCATTCTGTTCCATTCATCTATGTGTTTGATTTTACACCAGTGCTATGCTGTTTGGATTACTACAGCTTTGTAACATAGTTTGAAACTAGGGAGAGTGATGCCCCCAGCTTTGTTCCTCTTTCTCAAAACTGTTTTGGCTAGTCAGGATCTTTTGTACTTCCATACAAACTTTAGGATTCTTAGTTTAATTTCTGTGAAAAGTGCCATTGTTTTTTGATAGGGATTGCACTGAACCTGTAGATTCCTTTGGGTAATATGACATTTTAACTGTATTAATTCTTCCAATCCATAATCACAGAATATTTTTCCACCTATTCATGTTTTCTTCAATTTTCATCAGTGTCTTACAGTTCTCAGCATATAGGTCTTTCATTCTTTGGTTAAATTTATTCCTAGGTATTTTACTCTTTCAATGCAACTGTTTAAATGGAATTACTTTCTTAATTTCTCTTTCAATAGTTCATTATTAGTGTTTAGAAACACAAATTTTGTTTCAGTTGAACTTGTACCCTGCAACTTTACTGATTTCATTGATTGATACTAATTTTTTTGAGTGTTTGTTTTCTATATAAAAAACTGTTATTCACTTACTTCTTCCTTTCCAGTTTGAATGCCCTTTATTTCTCT
This sequence comes from Capricornis sumatraensis, assembly GCF_032405125.1. Lineage (NCBI taxonomy): Eukaryota > Metazoa > Chordata > Mammalia > Artiodactyla > Bovidae > Capricornis > Capricornis sumatraensis. Next base: position 25,507,180 of record NC_091084.1, on the reverse strand, counting down.
TCTTGCCCAATTGCTTTGAATAGGACTCCCAATACTATGTAGAATAAAAGGGGTAAGGGTGGGCATTCTTGCTTTGCTCCTGATCTTAGAGGAAAAGCTTTCAGCTGTTCACTATTAAGTATGATGCTGGCAGTGGGCTTGTCATGTATATACATGCATGCTCAGTCAATCTGACTCTTTGCCACCCCATGGACTGTAGCCCTCTAGCCTCCTCAGTCCATGAAATTTCCCAGGCAAGAAGATTGGAGTGGGGTGCCATTTCCTGCTCCAGGGAATCTTCCTGACCCAGGGATCGAACTCATGTCTCCTACATCTGCATAGGTTTGTCTCATATGGCCTATATTATGCTGAGGTATGTTCCCTCCTTACCCACTCTATTGAGAGTTTTTATCATAAATGAATGTTGAATTTTATAAAATGCTTTTTTTTTTACATCCATTGATATAATCATTTGATTCCTATCCCTCCTTCTGTTAATGTATCACACACTGATTTTAAGATGCTGAATGATCCTTGCATCCTGGAACAAATCACACTTGATTAATGATATATGATCCTTTTAATATATTTTTGAATTTAATTTTTATAATATTTTGTGAGGACTTTTGCATCTATGTTCACCAGGAATTTTGGTCCATACTTTTCTTGTGTTTTGTCTGGCTTTGGTATCAGAATAATGCTGGCCTTATAAATGAGTTTGGAATCATTCCCTTCTCTTCATTTTCTGGGAAAAGTCTGAGAATGACAGATATTAAATCTTCTTTAAATGTTTGATAGAATTTATCAGTGAAGTCATTTGGTCTTGAGTTTTGTTTTCTCTGAGAGGTTTTTGATGACTAATTCAATCTCCTTACTAATAATCAGTCTATTCAGACCTACTATTTCTTCAGGATTCAATCCTGAAAGATTGTATGCTTCTACAAATTTATTCATTTCTTTTAGGTCATCTGATTTGTTGGAGTATAACTGGTTAAGTGGTCTCATGATCCTTTGTATTTCTGTGCTATCAGTTGTAACTCCTCTTTCATTTCTGATTTTATTTATTTGAACCCTCTCTCTATTTTCCTGGTGTGGCTAGATAAAGGTTTGTCAAATTTGCTTATCTTTTCAGAGAACCAGCTCTTAGTTTCATTGATATTTTCTATTGTATGTTAATCTCTATTTATTTATATTCTGCCCATTGTTATTTCTTTCCTTCTGGTAACTTTGAGCTTCATTTGTTCTTATTCTTCTAATTCCTTTAGGTATAAGGTTAGATTGTTTATTCAACATTTCTCTTATTTCTTGAGGTAGATTTGTATTACTATAAACCTCCTTCTAGAACTGCTTTTGCTGCTTCTCATAGATTTGGGTAGATTATAGCTCCATTTTCATTTGTCTCAAGGTATTTTTTTATTTCTCCTTTGATTTACTCATTAATCCACAGATTGTTCAGGAGCATGTTTTTTAATCGGCACATATTTGTGCATTTGTGATGTGTCCAGTTTTCTCCTTGCAATTGATTTCTAGCTTCATGTCATATGATCAGAAAAGATGCTTGGTATGATTTCAGTCTTCTTCAATTTACTGACATTTATTTTGTGGCCCGATGTATGATCTATCATGGAGAACATTCCATGTGCACCTGAGAAGAATGCATACTCTGCTGCTTTTGGATAGAATGTTATATATATAACTATTAAGTCTATCTGCTCTAATGCGTCTTTTAAGGCTGATGTTTCCTTATTGATTTTCTGTCTAGATGATCTATCCACTGAAGTCAGTGAGGGTATTAAAGTCCTCTACTATTATTGCATTGCTGTCAATTTCTCCCTTTAGGCCTGTTTATATATATATATATATATATATTCATACCTATATTATATATATTATATATCTAGGTATTCAGTTTTCTTATCTGCAAAATGGGAAGAAAATAATGGTGCTCATCTTTTAGAACTGTTTTGAGGATTAAATGAGTTAATATCTGTAATGTGCTTAGAAATATGCCCCAGAGCTGTTTATCATTGTCACGGAGCATGTGTGGGTAGGGGAAGCAACTTTCATCCGGCTCTTCTAAACAACGGTCCAGTTCTATTGTTTTAATTATCGCCAGGGACCCAATGACTATCCAATCTTTATCTCCTTTGTCATAATTTTCCCATCCTCCTGATTTTCATGCCTACCTGCCGGCCAGCATATAATCTCACGAGCCCTTCAGATTTAACAAACTAACTCGAACTGGACACACTGTGTTTCTTCTCATCTCAGACCCTTAATTCCACTTTAGTTTTTCAAATGATTCATTATTCTGTTCTCAGATCCAATGTCACCTCCTCAGGGAAGCCTTATTTATAAGAGCCTCCCTACCATGCTTATCCCCACAAACTGTCCCTATCTCGGTATCCTGTTGTGGTTTCTTCATAGCCCTGATCACTGTATCGGACCTGATCTTTTGCATTTATCTGCTTTCTTATTGATTAAATGTCCCCCTGCCCCCCACCACTAGACTAAAGCTCCATGAGACCAACATCTTGTTTTGTTCACTGTTATATCCTGGGAACCTAGAGCAAATTCTGGCAGTTAGTACATGCCCAGTGTTTATTAGATGAATTATTGACTAAATTCCACGGCATAAATTTCAGAAAATTTTGCTCTCATATATTTGCTTAAGAAACGTTTTCAGGCAGAACACTGACATAAATCACAGCAATATTTCTGGGGGTCTAAGCAAAGGAAACAACAGAAAAACACACAAATGGGACCTAATTAAACTTAAAAGCTTTTGCAAAGCAAAGGAAACCATCGACAAAACAAAAAGATAATCTACTGAATGGGAGACAATACTTACAAATGATATGATCAATAATAAGTTAATACCCAAAATATATAAACAGCTCATATAACTCAACAACAGAAAAACAAGCAAGTGGATTAAAAACTGGGCAAAAGACCTGAATAGACATTTTTCTAAGAGGAACTACAAATGGTCAACAGGCACATGAAAAGCTGTACATTTATCTCTAATCATCAGGGGAATGAAAATCAAAACCACAATGAGCTATCACCTCACACCTGTCAGAATGGCTATCATCAAAAAGAACACAAATAACAAATGTTGACAAAAATGTGATGAAAACAGAACCCTCACACACTGCTGGTGGGAACGTAAGTTGGTGACATGTCTGTGGAAAATAGTATGGAGGTTTCTCAAGAAAACTAAAAACAGAGCTACCATATGATCCAGCAATTCCACTCCTGGGTATATACTCAAAAAACAACAACATTTATTTCAAAAGATGCATGCACCCCAGTGTCCACAGTAGCAGTATTCACAACGGCCAAGACATGCAAGCAACCTAAGTGTCTGTCAGAAGATAAATGGATAAAGAAGATGTATGTATACACACACACACACACACATACATTTATACATGATGGAATATTATTCAGTCATAAAAAAGAATGAAATTTTGACATCTGCAGCAACACAGATGGACTTGGAGGGTATTATGCAGAGTGAAACAAGTCAGACAAATACAATACTGTATTATATCACTTATGTGTGAAAGTAAAAATATAATAAAATATCAAATATAGCTAAGAAAAAAAAAGAACATTCACAGATATAAGCGAACAAACTAGCAGTTACCAGTGGAGAGAGGGAAGTGAGGAGGGGTATACAGGGGTAAGGGTTAAGAAGTACAAATTATTATGTATAAAATAAGCTACAAGGACACACTGTACACTCCAGATAATATAGCCAATATTTTATAATAATTATAAATGGAGTATAACCTTTAAAATTGCGAGTCACTATACTATACATTTGTAACTTTTATTGTACATTGATAAAAAGGGATTATTTTCACCAACTGTGTTTATAATAAAAAGGCTTTGGTACTTGGTAGGATAAGATTCAATATTTAGATACATGGACAGTCCCGCTGACCCTGAAAGAGGAGATAAATGAATCCAGTATAGTTTTTTGGAGAAGCTCTATACAGTCAGCAAAAACAAGACCAGGAGCAGACTGTGGCTCAGATCATGAACTCCTTATTGCCAAATTCAGACTGAAATTGAAGAAAGTAGGGAAAACCACTAGACCATTCAGATATGACCTAAATCAAATCCCTTATGACTATACAGTGGAAGTGAGAAATAGATTTAAGGTACTAGATCTGATAGATAGAGTGCCTGATGAACTATGGAATGAGGTTCATGACAATGTACAGGAGACAGGTTTCAAGACCATCCCCACGGGAAAGAAATGCAAAAAAGCAAAATGACTGTCTGGGGAGGCCTTACAAATAGCTGTGAAAAGAAGAGAAGTGAAGAGCAAAGGAGAAAAGGAAAGATATAAGCATCTGAATGCAGAGTTCCAAAGAATAGCAAGAAGAGATAAGAAAGCCTTCCTCAGCAATCAATGCAAAGAAAGAGAGGTAAACAACAGAATGGGAAAGACTAGAGATCTCTTCAAGAAAATTAGAGATACCAAGGGAACATTTCATGCAAAGATGGGCTCAATAAAGGACAGAAATGGTAGGGACCTAACAGAAGCAGAAGATACTAAGAAGAGGTGGCGAGAATACACAGAAGAACTGTACAAAAGAGATCTTCAAGACCCAGATAATCACGATGGTGTGATCACTCACCTAGAGCCAGACATCCTGGAATGTGAAGTCAAGTGGGCCTTAGAAAGCATCACTACGAACAAAGCTAGTGGAGGTGATGGAATTCCGGTTGAGCTGTTTCAAATCCTGAAAGATGATGCTGTGAAAAAGCTGCACTCAATATGCCAGCAAATTTGGAAAACTCAGCAGTGGCTACAGGACTGGAAAAGGTCTGTTTTCATTCCAATCCCAAAGAAAGGCAATGCCAAAGAAGGCTCAAACTACCGCACAATTGAACTCATCTCACATGCTAGTAAAGTAATGCTCAAAATTCTCCAAGCCAGGCTTCAGCAATACGTGAACTGTGAACTTCCTGATGTTCAAGCTGGTTTTAGAAAAGGCAGAGGAACCAGAGATCAAATTGCCAACATCCACTGGATCATGGAAAAAGCAAGAGAGTTCCAGAAAAACACCTATTTCTGCTTTATTGACTATGCCAAAGCCTTCGACTGTGTGGATCACAATAAACTGTGGAAAATTCTGAGAGAGATGGGAATACCAGACCACCTGACCTACCTCTTGAGAAATCTGTATTCAGGTCAGGAAGCAACAGTTAGAACTGGGCATGGAACAACAGACTGGTTCCAAACAGGAAAACGAGTACATCAAAGCTGTATATTGTCACCCTGCTTATTTAACTTATATGCAGAGTACATCATGAGAAACGCTGGACTGGATGAAGCACAAGCTGGAATCAAGACTGCCGGGAGAAATATCAATAACCTCAGATATGCAGATGACACCACCCTTATGGCAGAAAATGATGAAAGTGAAAGTGGAGAGTGAAAAAGTTGGCTTAAAGCTCAACATTCAGAAAACAAAGATCATGGCATCTGGTCCCATCACTTTATGGGAAACAGATGGGGATACAGTGGAAACAGTGTCAGAGTTTATTTTTTGGGGCTCCAAAATAACTGCAGATGGTGACTGCAGCCATGAAATTAAAAGACACTTACTCCTTGGAAGGAAAGTTATGACCAACCTAGATAGCATATTCTAAAGCAGAAATATAGATCAATGGAACAAAATAGAAAGCCTAGAGATAAATCCACGCACCTATGGACACCTTATCTTTGACAAAGGAGGCAAGAATATGCAATGGATTAAAGACAATCTCTTTAACAAGTGGTGCTGGGAAAACTGGTCAACCACTTGTAAAAGAATGAAACTAGAACACTTTCTAACACCATACACAAAAATAAACTCAAAATGGATTAAAGATCTAAACATAAGACCAGAAACTATAAAACTCCTAGAGGAGAACATAGGCAAAACACTCTCTGGCATACATCACAGAAGGATCCTCTATGACCCACCTCCCAGGTTATTGGAAATAAAAGCAAAAATAAACAAATGGGACCTATAAAATTAAAAGCTTCTGCACAACAAAGGAAACTATAAGCAAGGTGAAAAGACAGCCTTCGGAATGGGAGAAAATAATAGCAAATGAAGCAACTGACAAACAACCAATCTCAAAAAAATACAAGCAACTCCTACAGCTCAATTCCAGAAAAATAAACGACCTAATCAAAAAATGGGCCAAAGAACTAAATAGACATTTCTCCAAAGAAGACATACGGATGGTTAACAAACACATGAAAAGATGCTCAACATCACTCATTATCAGAGAAATGCAAATCAAAACCACAATGAGGTACCATTTCACACCAGTCAGAATGGCTGCGATCCAAAAGTCTACAAGCAATAAATGCTGGAGAGGGTGTGGAGAAAAGGGAACCCTCTTACACTGTTGGTGGGAATGTGGAGAGGGTGTGGAGAAAAGGGAACCCTCTTACACTGCTGGTGGGAATGCGGAGCCCCCATGGAGAACAGTGTGGAGATTCCTTAAAAAACTGGAAATAGAACTGCCTTATGACCCAGCAATCCCACTGCTGGTCATACACACCGAGGAAACCAGAATTGAAAGAGACACGTGTACCGCAATGTTCACTGCAGCACTGTTTATAATAGCTAGGACATGGAAGCAACCTAGATGTATATCAGTAGATGAATGGATAAGAAAGCTGTGGTACATATACACAATGGCGTATTACTCAGCCATTAAAAAGAATACATTTGAATCAGTTCTAATGAGGTGGATGAAACTGGAGCCGATTATACAGAGTGAAGTAAGCCAGAAAGAAAAACACCAATATAGTATACTAATGCATATATATGGAATTTAGAAAGATGGTAATGATAACCCTGTATGCGAGACAGCAAAAGAGACACAGATGTATAGAACAGTCTTTTGGACTCTGTGGGAGAAGGATAGGGTGGGATGATTTGGGAGAATGGCATTGAAACATGTAAAATATCATATATGAAATGAATCGCCAGTCCAGGTTCGATGCAGGATACAGGATGCTTGGGGCTGGTGCACTGGGATGACCCAGAGGGATGGTACGGGGAGGGAGGAGGGAAGAGGGGTTCAGGACGGGGAACACACCTGTGGTGGATTCATGTTGATGTATGGCAAAACCAGTGCAATAATGTAAAGTAATTAACCTCCAATTAAAATAAATAAACTTTTATTAAAAGATAAAAAATAAAAAAACAAAAGCAGAGACATTGCTTTGTCAACAAAGTTCCCTCTAGTCAAGGTTATGGTTTTTCCAGCGGTCATGTATGGATGTGAGAGTTGGACTGTGAAGAAGGCTGAGCGCCGAAGAATTGATGCTTTTGAACTGTGGTGTTGGAGAAGACTTTTGAGAGTCCCTTGGACTGCAAGGAGATCCAACCAGTCCATTCTGAAGGAAATCAGCCCTGGGATTTCTTTGGAAGGAATGACGCTAAAGCTGAAACTCCAGTACTTTGGCCACCTCATGCGAAGAGTTGACTCATTGGAAGAGACTCTGATGCTGGGAGGGACTGGGGGGCAGGAGGAGAAGGGGACGACAGAGGATGAGATGGCTGGATGGCATCACTGACTCGATGGACGTGAGTCTGAGTGAACTCCGGGAGTTGGTGATGAACAGGGAGGCCTGGCGTGCTGCGATTCATGGGGTTGGACATGACTGAGCGACTGAAATGAACTGAACTGAACTGATAGTTTTTTTCTGTATACTTAACACTTGTACATTTAACACAGAAGCTTACATAAGTTCAACTTGAATGTGCCTTGATTAGGACAGTGATCCCACTGCGATTTTAGGTATTTATGTCAAAATAAATGCCCATAATAAATTTATTTTGACATACATGCCTCCTGTCCTTTAAAGTACCACTGAACTGTTTTCATTAACAGCTATCTAAAAACAGCTACTAGCCTTAGGGATAAAGAGTAAAAGCAAGCCCAATCGTCGGTTTCAACAAATGACAAGTTGATATTTTTTCCTCACAAGATATTCTAACAGCTCCCAATAAGACTGGCAGTCATGTGATGGGTAACCAGATCATTCAGCTAACAGGAAAACATATTTATTAACTCCTAATTTGAGAATCACTCTTTATACTAGCTGGGCGATGTTATTTATTTCAGTTAAACTCAACAAATATTTACTGGATTTCTCCTTTCTGTTCAGGTAAGTAGTGGACAGAATATAATCAGTGAGACACAGACCTGTTCATTGAGTTAATATTTGTGCAGATGCCTGGCATATAGCAGTTCCTCAGTAAAACTGTGCTGAACCCAGTAAAGCACAAGACAGTATTACATAAAAGCATTAGTAAGATTTCCACGTGCTCTGAAACTTGCAGCCTGGAGGGGTAGAAACAAGCTGGGATCCAGACCCATGAGCCAAGCTAGGATCCAAGCTCTGAGGCTTCCTAGCTGAGTGATCCTCAGCAAATTTCTTAACCGCATCAGACCCAATCTGATCCCATGTAAATGGGGATAAGAAGTCCTCCAGCTTGTGGGACTTGCCATTGGAGAATGAGAGATGGTATCTGTAAAACAATAGGGTTGGCACAGGGGAGGGGCTCAATGCCTGATTAGTAAGAGGCAGCAGGGAGCAGGAAATGCTTCCAAAGAAACTTAGGAAAGGAAAGACAGGTGGAGGCATTCCAGGCAGAGGGAGTGTTGTCAGCCCAGCTTGGAGAAGGATTTGTGCAGGGTGCAAGCATCTATCTGGGGGAGAGGGAATCAGAGGCAGCAGGATGGAAAGTAACACGTCAGCTGAAGGCTTTGGATCCCAGGCCCAGGAGTTTATACTCTCTGAGGTCAAACGGGCCCACTGAGAGTCTGGGGCAAGGAGGAATGCAGGCAAGTAGAAAATCAAACACAATATTTAAAAATTTAGAAATGGCATAGAGATGGAAGGGACCTGAGGGTGGGGCTACTCCAATGGACACACTGTTACAGATAAGAAAACTGATAAACTACACAGGAAACATGCTCAGAGTCCCAGGCCAGTTGGTACCAGAACAGTGTACAGACAGGAATCCAAGTTTCCTGATTTAACAAGCACTTCGCCTCCAATGCCACCAAGATATGGAGTACATGTGCCAAAACAGGGCATGATGTATTAACATATGTGTATACACATATTATACATGTGACTCAGTGGTCACAGATGAAAACAAGCAAGAATCTGCCTGCTAGGCAGGAGACACAGGTTTGATCCCTGCATCAGAAAGATCCCCTGGGCAAAGGAAATAGCAACCCACCCCAGCATTCTTGCCTGGGAAATCCCATGAATAGAGGGGTCTGGCGGGCTACAGTCCATGGGGTCGGGACTAAATAAGGACATGATTTAGCCACTAAAATAACAATAACATATATATATATATATATAATGCATATATAAATACACTCATACACAAATATACATATATTTACACACATACACACACACACACACACACATACACACATCATGCTTACATAAAAGTATCCACCAGGGTACATACTATGGAGACAGAGAATGACCTCCTCTGGGACAGAGAAGCAGATGGCCAGTGAAAACCTGAAAGCTTTCCCCAGACAGCACCTCTCCCCCCAAGAACTGGCACAGCCTCTCCTTCTACCCTGGTTCCTTCCTCAACTTTCAGAGCTACTAAACCTCCCACCCCCACTGCCCTGCTAATTTCACATCTTAAACATTCCTCAAAGTTAAATAGCATTGTAAGGAAGCAGAGACCAATCCAGAAAGTGGGACTTAGCTCGGCAAATCAATGGGATAAAAAATAAAAACAGGGGTCTGCTCCGGAGTGAGAGACCCATGAGGCACAACCATCAAACGTAACACACGAGCCTTGCCTGAATCCTCACTTAGAAAAACAAAAGTCATCCACTCAGTCGTGTCTGACCCTATACAGTCCATGGAATTCTCCAGGCCAGAATACTAGAGTGGGTAGCCGTTCCCTTCTCCAGGGGATCTTCCCAACTCAGGGATCGAACTGGGGTCTCCTGCATTGCAGGTGGATTCTTTACCAGCTGAGCTATTAGGGAAGCCCCCCCAAAACCAAAAGCCACCTATAAAAAGACAGTCTTGAGAGAAATGTGAAAGAATATTGGGTAGGACAGTGACATGAGAAGCTTATGCAGGAAAATGTCAATTTCACAGACCTATGAAAGTATACAGAGGTGAAGTGATGAGATCTGCTTTATTTAATGCTAATATTTATTTTTAATTATTTGGCCACATCAGGTACACGGGATCTTCAGTCCTGGCATGCGAACGCTTAGTGCCAGCGTGTGGGATCGAGTTCTCTGACGAGGAATCGAACCAAGGCCCTCTGAATTGGGAGCACAGAGTCAGCCACTGGATGGCCAGGGAAGTCCAGATGTCTGTTTTAAAGTACTTCTGGCAAATAATGAGAGAAAACAAGCAAGGAATAAACCAGACAACTGCTGAATCTGGGCAATCAGTATGTGGGGGTTCACTGTGCAATTCTATTTTTGACTATGACTAAACTTTTCTTGATTAAAAGTGGGGTCTTATTTCCGCACCCCAAACCAAACAAACCAAAACCCATCTTACCTATACCTTCCCCGTCAAAAGGAATCCCGCTCCTATTTTCCACTCACTGACATTCTGGTTCATCTGACTGCACTTAAACTCTGGGAACCTCCGAGGACCCTGTCCCTCTCACCCTCCTCACCTCTCCAGGTTTCCTCATCTGCACCCACGTCTTCAATTACTACCCAGAAAGGTACCTTTAGCCCCGGCCTTGACTTCTGAGCTGAGCTGCAGTGGATATTTCTGTACGCATTTCCCAGTAAACAGCACATGCTCCTGTGGGGTTACTGAGCAGATGGAGCCCGCAAATTTCCCAACTCCAGCACTGACTCCCAACTGACTTTTCCTCCCTTATTCCACATCTTAGGTACCACCGTTGTTTCCCGAGGGTAGAAATCTCTCCCTGCCGTTAATTCCTCCGTGCCCCACCAGTCCCCACTTCTAATTGATAGCAACTTTTGCCAATTCTATTTCAGAAGGGTGTCTCAAATTTAAACCCACCTCAGTATCGCACTGCCCAAGACAGCTCAGGCCTGGAATCCTATGATAAGTCCCTACTTCTCTCCTAGCCACGGCTATCCCCAAGCCAGCCATCTCCCGCTCTGCTACCCCGGACACTTCCCCAAGTCAGACCTGGTCTTGCCAGAGATGCCAACAGACCTACTGTAACCGTCTCCTCCTTCAGAGTCCATCAGGCCTGTTTGCATCCCCACGAGCAATCACTAATGGCAATAAAAATACTGAAAGATTACCCTGTCAGGCATTATACTAGGTACTTCATTTACCTTATCTTTTTTAACCCTTACAGCAGGTTTATTTTTAAACAGATATTATTATCCATTCTACAGATAAGGAAACTGAGGCACAGATTACACTAATTTGCTCAGAGTCATACAGTCAGTAGGTGGCAAGCCACAGAACTGACCCTAGACATTCTAGTTTTGAAGCATGGACACCCTCCCGCCAGGCTAACCTGATGTCCCTACTTGAAGTTAACATCCCTAAGGCTCAGTTTTTTTAATCTGCCAAATGGAGTTAACAAAGCTGGCCTCAAAAGATTGCTGTAAGGATTATATTTAATCAGAACTCAAAAAACACTAGCTACTGCTGAGCACTGGATGGTTTCCAGTTTGCTGAGGAGGAACTCGGAGAGTCTCAGCTCAGTGTGGTTCCTCCTCCCTCCCCAGCTCTCCCTAGTGTGTTTCAGGACTCCTGGGGAGGAGCCCACGTCCAGCTCCCCTTGTTAATGGAACCGCATGCAAACAGACAGTCGGCTGTGCAGTCATCCGTTTCCTCGGCAGCAACAGCGTGCCCTTCACTGTGCTGGGAGCGGGGCGAACTGGGTAAGAACCTGACCTCAGAGGCTCGGCCTCTGGGTAGGATAAACACACAGGAAAAAATTATAAGAAACAACGCCATGTGCAGCAACACGGATGGACTCATTATACAAAGTGAAGCTAGTCAGACAAAAAAGGACAAATAACACATCACATCACTTATATGTAGAATTTAAAAAGATGATACAAACAAACTTATTTACAGAACAGAAACAGACTCACAGACATAGAAAACAAACCAATGATTACCAAAAGATAAGGGGAGAGAAAGGACAAATTAGGAACTTGGGATTAATAGATACCCATTAATATATATACCATAGCTGAACAACAAGGACCACAGTTGAGGGAACTACATTCAATATCTTGTAATAATGTAAGGGAAAAGAATCTGAAAAAGAATATATGCATATATATTCATATATATGTATACTACTACGAAGTCACTTCAGTCATGTCTGACTCTGTGCAACCCCATAGACGGCAGCCCACTAGGCTCCCCTGTCCCCGGGATTCTCCAGGCAAGAATCCTGGAGTGGGTTGCCATGCCCTCCTCCAGGGGATCTTCTCAGTCCAGGAAGGGAACCTGCCTCTCCTGCACTGGCAGGTGGGTTCTTTAAAGAACCATCCCTGGATCGGGAAGATCCCCTGGAGAAAGGCATGGCAACCCACTCCAGGATTCTTGCCTGAGAAATCCCACAGCAGAAGGAGCCTGGGGGGCGACAGTCTGTGGGGTCACAAAGAGTTGGACATGACTTAGTGACTCAACAACAACAATTATGACCACTTAGCAAATATTAATTTATGATGGGCAGCTATACTGTTCTTCTTCAATCATGACTTTTTTAAAATAAAATCATTGACTTTTGAGAAAACTGCACTAAACACAAAAGTTTAGTCCCTTCTGAGATCACGGTTATCAGGAAATCTTAACGGCCAAACCTCAAAGGTCCCATTTAACAGGGGCATCCTAATGGCTTGAAGAAGGCAAGAAGTATAAAATGCATTTCATTTTTTCAAAAAATGTTTAGATTATTTAATAATTCAAAACCAGATACTATTTCCTTCTATATAAAAGCAGCCCAAAAACATCCCCATGGCTTTCTACATATAAAGTGGATACAATTTAATATTAAAGGTTTCCTTCTGTATTTCTCTTTATCTAGAAAGTGTGCCAGAGGTGTTTTTGCCAATGTAACTTAGAAAAGACCAGGTCAAGCTAACAGGGTTGTTTGAGAGCCAATGAAAAAACTATTAGTATCCCTTCATTCCAGTTCAAATGGCCCAGATCTGCCTGCTACCGGCCTGTCAGCCATGGGTGAGGTGGAATCAGTAAGACTGAAACCTGTGGGCCCAGACAGTGGCAGGAAATAGAGCATAGGCCACCATAGCTGCCCCAGGCCCCAGGTGCCTGTCCCCCAAATAAGGGCTACCAAAACCCTGCTGCAGAGGAGTGGGACGCGCCCCATGAGTGGCAGGAGAGCACAAAAGCCCTGCCTGGGCTTCTGTCTGTACATTAAGATTCCAAAAGCACAGCCGGTGGCAAACCTCTCTATCCTACAACAACAGTAAGAAAGACTGGGGGGACTGTTTAGTTCAAGCTCTGAAGACAAAATGACCTTCTGTCTCATGGAGGCTTATCCAGCACCCCAAAGCTGCAGATACCAAAATGCAGTCATCATCTCTGCAATGATTTTAACCAGCTTGATTTCTATCTCAGATCAAAATGGTGCACCTGTCTTCTATGCTCACATTCAAATGTACTTTACCATCTCCCCCTCCTTCATACTGTCCTTGTTGACACTTCCCAGTGAACCAGTGGGTCCACGCTGGTCACAGACCAAATGGTAAAGAGCTGTAGGAATGGTCTCACCCTCAAGCCCCTCCCCCCTTTCCAAGTCAGCCTTCTTTGTTTGTGTAGTTGTTGCTTTAACTGCCTAAAGGAACTCTCTTTTCCTCTGTGTTTGAAGCAGCAGGACAGCAGGACAACTATTGATGGTTTTATCTCTTCTCCAAGCCCCCCAGAGGTAGCAGCAGCTATGGCAGCTTGCAGGTGTTGTGTGTGAGGGGTAGGGTGGGGGGTCTCCTGCTGAGAAGCACAGCACACAGCAGCTTCCCCAGTGCCAGGGAAAGGGGCCCATCGGGATGATGTGATGACATCGTGGCCACTGGGGCATCGTTCCACTGGTCTGCAGAAGATCCTTTACAATTGTCATTTGCCCCAGTCCATCTGCTTATTTGCTTTTAAGTAAAAAGGTGTGAAATGATCTCTCCAGTCAAAGAAGGAATGACTTCCGTGTATCTAACTGTGTGGGGTGGCTACTGAATGAGCATGCCTCGCTTCCATAAAAGTCTGCTCCTAAAGTGCTTAATCTAGAGAAAAAAGATCGGGCATTTTTTTAATGTTCAAAGGGATGCCTTCCAAAGGCTGAAGAATAAAGAAGCTCCATCCAGCTGTGCCCCAGGAGACCCATCAATCTCAGGCTGCAGAACTTTTGGACAGAGCTACATCACAGTTATGGGTCTCAGAGAGGGAGGGAAGACCTGGATGTGTACTGTTTAAGGATCAAACAAGAAAAACGTTCTCCTGTTTCACTTGGTGCAGTGAAACAGCTAAGATTCTTGGAAGTCCACTTGACTGTTTTTGCTGTTTTTCTCTGAAACAAGCTCTTACTAAGTGGGCCTTCTCTGCGCTAAACTAGATTCCAAAAAGAAAACCCACGTGGGCAGTGTGTGACCTGTTTTCTATCAGATGTCTTGTTCCCTGCTGGCGGCGTGAATTAAGGGGCCTCCATCTGGGAGTAATGACGTTCCTTGAAGAACATCAAATACTAGTGACCTGTGTTGCGGCTACAACTGAAAACCGCATGCCTGCGTGTCAACAGAAAGGAAGACCAACTGGGAAGACCAGGTATTTTCTAAGTTACCCATTTACTTTGTCATTCACTAATGAGCTGAAGCCAAGCTCCAAAGGCTCGGGAAAAATATCTTTAACCGAGAAAATTCTCCCCATACAGTAGTTGTCTTCAAATTAAGATTGCTGTTATTGTTTTAACATTGAGCATTTGAGCAGTCAGCATTTAAGGAGTAGCACTTTGTGGGAGCTGAGCTTAAGGATCACTGCTGTGAAGCAGGGATCATGGGCCAGCGCCAGCTCCTGCCGAGAAACAAAGAGGGGATTCTTTATTGACAGTTATAAGAGATGTTATATAATCTCCCTCCTTTTCTCCAGGAGCAAGTGTAATTACTTATTTGTCTAAGATGAAAAGCATTTTTCCACCTAGACTCCGCTATTTTGATTCTATAACTCCCCCACTAACAATCAGGCAGGAGAGGGAGATGGCCAGACCTTCCTGACCCTTGAGTTCTCCATCGGGTAAATGATCTTTAGAATTTAAACAGACTTTTATATAATAGCCATTTTATTTGATAACTGTGTCCCTTCTGCTTGAATCTGAATCCCAATTCCCCTCCTTGGTAGCAGAGTGCCCTTGGGCAGGGAAGCTAACTGCCCCATGCCTCAGTTTTCCTACCTTGTAAAGTAAAATCATCATAATGAAAGCACCAGCCTCAAATCACTGCTGCTGTTTCCTTCCCTTCTAATCTCACTCTCTGTTGTGCTGCAAAGGAAGAGGACCTAAAGCCAGAAAATTGAGGCTTGAATTCTTATATCCTCCTTTTTAAGAAAATTAAATCATTATACCTTTGTATCAATAACTATCTAACCTTTTAAAACCTTAGTTTACTTATCCCTGAAATAGCGGAGTCTAGGTGGAAAAATGCTTTTCATCTTAGACAAATAAGTAATTATTTTATAGGATTCAAGGATTGAATGAGAGATTACATGCGAGTCCTAAACTCTAATTATTCACGTTACTTAACTTTTATGATTCATGACTTATTTGCTGTCCTCAGTACCAACCCGGGACACAAATTTCTTGTTAAGTAATTATCTCCCCCAACCTCTGATACAGCTCTGCCCTCCAACCCACTTTCCCTCATCTTAACATTTCGATCCTAGCCTTCTTATCCTCTCATGCATGTCTGATTTCCAGTTATTATAAGCTGCAGTTCCCGAGGATATGACTACGGTGATGAACTATGTTCTGGCCCTGGAACCTTGAGTGGCCTAGAAAAGCTTGAGTCCAATAAAACATCTGCAACACACCATCCTGCAGTTAGCCAAGTGGGCCGAGATGTGCCTGGCAGGAAGCTACCGAGATGGGCCCACTGAGCTGTGAGGTACTGGGGGTTCTGATAAAACATTTGAGAGCACACAGATTTCTCTCTTACCAACTGTTGGATTGGGGGCAGTGACTCAACCTTGTTGAGAAGCAATTTGCTTATATCTTAAAACAGACATATGCTGCATAGTATATGTGGGTCGGGAGGGGGGTGGTGGAAGATCCCTTGGAGAGACGGGATATTCTAGGCAATCAAACTTGTGACAACTCCCCACACTTCCACACAAATCCCTCTTATTCTGTTCTATACTTTCTTTTCAGATAGCTATTATCACTTTCTGGAGTACAACACAATTTACCCATTTACTATGTTTACTGTCTACTGTCCATTTTAATCTCCACTAAAATGTGAGTCTGAGAGAAGGTATCTTTACTGTTCTTTTTGCTGATGTATTTCAAGTGCCTAAAACAATACCTGACTCACTGTAGGTGCTTAGTGAGCATCTGTTGAATGAATGAATGAATGAATCACAGTCAAGATGGAACATAAGCCAAAATACATCAAAAAGTGCTAACACTGAGGGGCTCATATTCTGGGTATCACTTAAATTCCTATGAAAATGTTCATTATTTCTTCCGATTTTTGATTCAAAACACCCTTTTTCCTTTCCCTCTAGCATTGTGTTGTTCAGTCACTAAGTCATGTCTGTCTCTTTGCGACCCCGTGGACTGCAGCACGCCAGGCTCCTCTCTCCTCCACTATCTCCCAGAGTTTGTTCACATTCATGTCCATTGAGTTGGTGATGCTATCTAACCATCTCATCCTCTACCGACCCCCTTCCCCTTTTGCCTTTAATCTTTCCCCACATCAAGGTCTTTTCCAATGAGTCGGCTCTTCCCATCAGGTGGACAAAGTACTGGAGTGCCAGCTTCAGCAGCAGTCGCTCCAATCAGGGTCGATTTCCTTTAGGCTTGACTAGTTGGATCTCCCTGCTGTCCAAGGGACTCTCAAGCACCTTCTCCCTCTAATGTACCGAAGCTATATACAGAGTTTAGTCTTATGGCTATGATCCTCAAGTAAGACGCTCAACTTGCAGATTGGACTTTTCCTCAATACATGCCCAGCTAGGTGACAACTTCATGGCCACTGAGGAGGAAATCTTAGTTCAGAAGAGGAGGAGGAAAACAGCCCCACCATCGGCCCCCATCATTACCTTCTTGGCCTTTATGTTTTACACAGTCCCTACAAGGTCAAGAGTTCAGGCACTACATTTCACCACAAATTATGTTGCAGAAAATGAAATAATGTGCTATGGGGTTCTAAATCTTCTTTTCCACAAACTCTGCTGTCTGGCTTTATTGTTCACTGATGCAAAACTTCTCCTTTACAGAAGATGTATTATTCTTGATCCCATTAATATGGGTCAGTAATACTCTAAGTACTAATCCATGCAAGGCAAAGTCCTCATGAATGTTAACTAAAACACACAACCCACAGTGTTCTTTCCCCCCTGTCAGAGCCTTGAATTTATCAACTCCGAGTCCATATATAAAGTAATATGAAGTCAGAGAGAACAGTGAAAATCATTTTCTCCTAACTCTTCATTGAGATTTTCAAACAAAAACAATCAGAAATACCACAATTTAGAGATAGTTAGAAAACCTCCAATTATTCAATGCACACAAAACTTCATAAATTTTGAAGATGTTCCTTTCATCAACTTAATATATATTTCACTGCACATAATGTTAAGTTGGATGTACTGAAAAACCTATTTCTTTCTCCTGTACTGTCATAAAACCAAACAGATATAGATAAAGAAGCCTGAATGCTATTTTGGGGGAGGAAACATGCACCCGAATCCTTGGTTATGCTTTTTTGGTTCAGGTAATCAAGGCAGCAAGCATGGTAATCTTCCTTTGGAAAAATACACTTTCCTCATGTTATGATTTTATGTATCTTCATCCCTCCTTTCTGAAATGCCTCCCCATCGCTTTTTTTTAAATTTTATTTTATTTTTAATTGGAGGATAATTACTCACCATTGCTTTTTTTGTGAAATATTTTGCTTTCTTTCCCCAACATACAGTTATCTTCACTTTTCTAAATGCTTCCAGCAGGCTGATTCTGTAGACATTACCCCCAAACCAGCAAAATGAGGAAAGAGACTCAGTACTTCCAACAGTATCACTATCTTGAACCATGCTCGTTCATTTAGTAAACCTAATTAATAGCTTCCATACCCTGATTTAAAAAAAAACACCTAAATCCACTCTATATTTTAAACATTCAAGGGAAGAATGTAAAGCTTTATGAATTTTGAAGCCAAATGTGGGGTTCAGTGAAATGCCTGAATAAGGCATATTTTGATTTCTCAACCACTTCACTAATTCTTGGGCTTTCCAGGAGGTGCAATGATAAAGGAACTGCTCGGCAATGCAGGAGACGTGGAGACATGGGTTTGATTCCTGGGTGGGGAAGATCCCCTGGAGAAGGAAATGTCAACCTGAGCTAGTATTCTTGCCTAGAAAATTCCATGGACAGAGGAGCTTGGTGGGCTACAGTCCACGGGGTCACAAAGAGTCGGACATGACTGAGCACATACACACACATTGCTAATTCTACGCTTTTAATACACAGCGGTCCCAATTACAGCTGTCTTCAGTACAGTTCAGCCGCTCAGTTGTGGCTGACTTTTTGTGACCCCATGGACTGCAGTGTGCCAGGCTTCCCTGTGCATCACCAACTCCCAGAGCTTGCTCAAACTCATGTCCATAGAGTTGGTGATGCCATCCAATCATCTCACAGCTGTCTTATCCCAAAGCAAAAAATAATTAATGGTATCTTCCAACTCTTCCAAAGATGATAAAATCTGACAAATTAGGTTTTTTTCTCTCTCAATTCCCATTCTCTAATCTGCCTGCCGCTGACCGAGGAATAAAATATTTCCTTGAGATTTACTCGTTTTACACGATTTGGAGTTAAGGACAGGATTCCCACCTACTTAGTGTTTATGTTTAAAGCTTGTGGTGGTTCTCCCCTTGGTTCTGCTTGTGCATTTCTGATGAAGCAACTTCAAAAAAAAAAAAAAGACCCCTAACAAACCCAAGACCAACACTAAACTCTTAATTCTTTAGTGTGCAGTGGCCTCCAGAGACTTCTGATAAAATAATCGGTCACAACATGGGAATAAAGTCACCACTTTTTAAGGCGGTTAAAGTTCAGTTCCAAACTGCAGAGTTCCAAAGAATAGCAAGGAGAGATAAGAAAGCCTTCCTCAGGGATCAATGCAAAGAAATAGAGGAAAACAACAGAATGGGAAAGACTAGAGTTCTCTTCAAGAAAATTAGAGATACCAAGGGAACATTTCATGCAAAGATGGGCTTGATAATGGACAGAAATTGTCTAGACCTAACAGAAGCAGAAGATATTAAGAAGAGGTGGCAGGAATACACAGGAGAATTGTACAAAAAAGATCTTCAAGACCCAGATAATCACGATGGTGTGATCACTCATCTAGAGTCAGAAATCTTGGAATGTGAAGTCAAGTGGGCCTTAGGAAGTATCACTACAAACAAAACTAGTGGAGGTGATGGAATTTCAGTTGAGCTGTTTCTAATCCTGAAAGATGATGCTGTGAAAGTGCTGCACTTGATATGCCAGCAAATTTGGAAAACTCAGCAGTGGCCACAGGACTGGAAAAGGTCAGTTTTCATTCTAATCCCAAAGAAAGGCAATGTCAAAGAATGCTCAAACTACCATACAGCTGCACTCATCTCACACGCTAGTAAAGTAATGCTCAAAATTCTCCAAGCCAGGCTTCAGCAATACGTGAACTGTGGAATTCCAGATGTTCAAGCTGGTTTTAGAAAAGGCAGAGGAACCAGAGATCAAAATGCCAACATCTGCTGGATCATCAGAAAAGCTAGAGAGTTCCAGAAAAACATCTATTACTGCTTTATTGACTATGCCAAAGCCTTTGACTGGGTGGATCACAATCAACTGTGGAAAATTCTGAAAGAGATGGGAATACCAGACCACCTGACCTGCCTCTTGAGAAACCTATATGCAGGTCAGGAAGCAACAGTTAGAACTGGACATGGAACAACAGACTGGTTCCAAACAGGAAAAGGAGTATGTCAAGGCTGTATATTGTCACCCTGCTTATTTAACTTCTATGCAGAGTACATCACGAGAAACGCTGGGCTGGAAGAAGCACAAGCTGGAATCAAGATTGCCAGGAGAAATATCAATAACCTCAGATATGCAGATGACACCACCCTTATGGCAGAAAGTGAAGAGGAACTAAAGAGCCTCCTGATGAAAGTGAAAGAGGAGAGTGAAAAAGTTGGCTTAAAGCTCAACATTCAGAAAATGAAGATCATGGCATCTGTTCCCATCACTTCATGGCAGATAGTTGGGGAAACAGTGGAAACAGTGGCTGCCTTTATTTTTTTGGGCTCCAAAATCACTGCAGATGGTGACTGCAGCCATGAAATTAAAAGACACTTACTCCTTGGAAGGACAGTTATGACCAACCTAGATAGCATATTGAAAAGCAGAGATATTACTTTGCCAACAAAAGTCTGTCTAGTCAAGACTATGGTTTTTCCAGTGGTCATGTATGGATGTGAAAAGTAGACTATAAAGAAAGCTGAGCACTGACAAATTGATGCTTTTGAACTGTGGTGTTGGAGAAGACGCTTGAGAGTCCCTCAGACTGCAAGGAGATCCAACCAGTCCATCCTAAAGGAGATCAGTCCTGGGTGTTCATTGGAAGGACTGATGCTAAAGCTGAAAGTCTAACACTTTGGCCACCTGATGCAAAGAGTTGACTCATTGCAAAAGACCCTGATGCTGGGAAAGATTGAGGGCTGGAGAAGGGAACGACAGAGGATGAGATGGTTGGATGGCATCATCGACTTGATGGACATGGGTTTGGGTGGACTCTGGGAGTTGGTGATGGATAGGGCCTGGCGTTCATGGGGTCACAAAGAGTCGGACATGACTGAGCGACTGAACTGAACTGAACTGTAGTTAAGTTTTCTTTTCAAATGTCTTGCATAGAAGACAAATGCTAGGACACTGTAAAGGAGACTGATGGAAGGATGGCCTGGCTGGCTATCCTCACGCCAAGGACACACTGTGAATTCAGCACCTAAGGAGAGGCCATGCCCTTTGACCTCTGTCATGTCACAGGTCAACGGCAGGTGTACTGCTGCTGCTGCTGCTAAGTTACTTCAGTCGTGTCTGACTCTGTGCGACCCCACAGATGGCAGCCCACCAGGCTCCCCCGTCCCTGGGATTCTCCAGGCAAGAACACTGGAGTGGGTTGCCATTTCCGTCTCCAATGCATGAAAGTGAAAAGTGAAAGTGAACTCGCTCAGTCGTGTCCGACTCTAGCGACCCCATGGACTGCAGCCTATCAGGCTCCTCCATCCATGGGATTTTCCAGGCAGGAGTACTGGAGTGGGGTGCCATCGCCTTCTCCAAATTGCAGTTGTAGACTTCCTTTAAGCAAGAGTAAATCTGCTTTCTGTTAGAAGGCCAAAAGAGCAATGCACAGACATTTTTATACAAATCTGTTTACAATGATAACGAAGCAAACTATGCTAGGAAGCTCTATGAGTGAGCAGGAAGAACAAATTGAGACTTATTTATGCCTTATCCTTTCCAGTGTGTCCAGTTCAACAGCTCCTATGAATGGAGAGTTTTACCTCCTCTAGCCAGCTGCATCACTTCAGGCAAGGCATCTCTGGAGTCGCTAATGTGTGGATTAACTTCAGAAACGGACGGAAATTTGGGACTAAGTGGCACAGTGCTAAGATCTGCACCAACTATGCATCACAGGAGACAGGGAATTACGGATGCAGCAGTTCCCTTTAAACCAAAATAGCAAGAAACCAAACTCATGCAGGTCATCTGCGGAGTGTTCCTTAGGCTCTTCTCCTTTTTAATCTTTCCACTGTTAGCTCAGAACACAAATGCTATTAACATAGTGACATAAAGAGAAAAGCCAGGAAGCAGGAGACATAGCTATGACCTGCCCAGCTCTGGCGGCAAAGGATTGTGCAAAGGTCCACCAGCTTCCTGAAATGATTCTCTTCTGCCTCTCACAGGCCTCACCAGTGATGAACTTGGTTGATATCTTTGAGAATGACAACCATCTCCAGAAAGAAAGCCTGAAATACAATTATGTGCTTTCTTTCTGAATAATGTTTGTATTTGTTTAAGTCATAGAAAAATAGATTCTATGATCTCAGGCAAAATATATATATAATATATATATATATCCTTTGGCTTAGCTAATCTGTTAAGATTGCTAGGTTTAATTATTAATATACCCTTATAGCTATAAAGTAGACTATAGTACTTGTTGCTATTCAGTCACTAAGTTATGTCTGACTCTTTTGTGACCCCGTGGACTGTAGCCCGCCAGATTCTTCTGTCCATGGGATTTCCCAGGCAAGAATACTGGAGTGGGTTGTCTTGCCCTCTTCCAGGGGATCTTCCCAACCCAGGGACCAAACTTGTGTTTCCTGCATTAGCAGGCAGATTCTTTACCACGGAGCCACCAAGGAAGCTTAAACTACAGTATAGTTAGTTTATAATTATCCATGACAATTACATGGAGGCTATCCAGGTATTCTAATATAGAACCTTATTGTTATTTCATTGTATTGAGATTATGATTTGTCTTCTGAGAATTAACACTTTGAAGTGACTTAAACACTTCAAACTTTATTGTTTCAAGCTACCTAACACAGACTCTACCAGAAGCTGGAAATTTGTCAGGTTTTTCTAATGTATCACTCTGTTCACACCTCTTCCCAACTTTCCAAGTTAGAAATAGTCTCTTTGCTTCAAATTAAGGCAAAACTTCAACTATCATGTGTGGCTCACACCTTCTGATGGGAAAGAGATAAATAAGAAATGGGAACACACCTCAGTGGTGGATGGAGTGTTAACATCATCTTCCTTAATGATGTTAGTAAGAATTTACAAGCAAGAGACATTCCTAAGAATCTAAACTGTGATCCATTTCTGAGAGTAGTAGCTGTTCAATCTCCAGTATCAGACTGCTGCTCTGCTCTTCATGACTCTTGTCAACTGATCAATGAAATGTGTACTTAAGAAGATTGATCAGTTACAAATGCATAGACGTTAGCTGAAGATCAGCAGGAAGTCAGAGGTGCCTTTTAGACCATTCACTCCAAATGTGCACCAAAAGTCGTCCGTACTTTGTGAGCTCTGAAAGACCAGCATTCAGTCCAAGCAGCTATTAGACTTCCTGCCTGCTGCTTCTGGTCTACAACTACCACCATGAAAAGCAAACTCGTGCCTCAACTTCTCTCCAGGGCTCCTATAACCCCACACGGACAGGAGATTTTCTCTGATACTGTCAGTGTAATGTGAGGACTGGTGTATGGAGTCTGGGGTTAGAAACAAATTCATTTATACTTATCTATTATCATTTATCAAAGTGTACCACTGTTCCTGTTATTGGTATGTAATGCAGCTTATAGAAGTCAGGTATAATTTGCTAAGGGCTTCCCAGGTGGCTCAGTGGTAAAGAATCCGCCTGTCAACGCAGGAGACATAGGAGACAGGGTTAGATCCCCTGGAGGAGGAAATGGCAATGCACTCTAGTATTCTTGCCAGGAAAATCCCATGGACGGAGTCCATGGGGTTGCAAAGAGTCAGACATGACCAAGCATGCACATGTAATTTGCTAAACTGTGAGAGAATAGCTTCCTCAGCTCTCAGAAGAGAGAAAATTGGGAGAATGGCATAACCTCCATGATCTATTGTCTATACCCACGGTGTATGGAAGCTGAGTGAAATAAATCTACCCTGGCTCTATTCAGAAAAGGATTCCACTCAATGTATTTCTACTGATAGCCTTAAAGTATTGTGTGGGGCACCACAGGATCACTAAAGGAGATCACAAACCCCAAAGTTCATAACAGCACTATTCACAGAAGCCAAGATATGGAAGCAACCTACGTGTCCGTCGACAGGTGAATGGACAAAAAGGGTGTGGCATACACACTTATATACGACGGAATACTACTCAGCCATAAAAATGAATGAAATACGGCATGTGCAGCAACAGGGATGGGTGTAGAGATGATCATACCAAGTGATTAGGTCAGGCGGAGAAAGGCAAATATCATTTGGTATCACTGACACGTGGCATCTAACTATAAAACAGACTGATTCACACACATAGAAAACAAACAACGATTATCAGAGGAAAGGTGGGGGAGGGATAAATAAGTAGGAGTTTGGGATTAACAAATACACAGTACTATATGTAAAACAGAGAGACAACAAGGACCTATAATATAGCACAGGAAACAATGTTCAGTATCTTGTGAATATCTATAAAAGAAAATGATCTGAAAAATATGTATATAACTGAATCACTTCGCTGTACACCTAAAGCTAACACAACATTGTGAATCAATTATACTTCAAAAAGGCCCTCTAACACAGCAACGCCAGCAGAAAAAAACAACACAAAAGGGCTCCCTTCTCCTAAGAGTCTTCATAGCCCAGCAGGACGCAGAGCAAGTAAACACAGGAACGCAGGTGATGCAGCTTGTAGCGAACGCCGTAGTAAACTGCTACCAAGCACACAGGGCGGGGGCTGGGGGGGTGGTTTCACCAGGAGAAACCATGTCCTGCCAGGTGAAGAGAGGAGGCTCGTGAAAGACTTAACCCAGATTCCCCACTCACCTAGTTAAACACAAAGATCGTACATGCGGAAAGGAAACATGGGTGGGGGGGGCAGCGGGAATCTTAAGAACAAGTGTGAAGAATAATCACATTGTCCACATCCTGTACATTCAAGCCCACGGCATCAGGCAACCACAGGGACAGATATGAATGGTAATTGCAGAGCCGGAGGCAAAGTAATGGCAGGCACCATGGCTACCGCGTCGTCTCAGCCAATCGAGTCTCATAATAAAGGCAATCTAGTCAGACTCCTGGCGTCGTGGGATGCGTCCTAACTGAATAACAGTCTCACCTAACCGGGAGTCACAGAAACGTCCCAGATTTCTCCTGGTCCAGCTCTGCTTGCAGACAGGCCAACATCTGCATCAGTCAAGACAAATCCTTGTCAATACACCCTTTTAATCACCTTTATGGATACAAATTTTACAGTTTCTCCTGGAAGTCAGCGTAAGAATTTAATGATGCTGACACTCTGCCAGGGGGTTAGCAGGCTTCCGAGTACAGTGACATTCAGACAGCGTCAGAGTTCAGGATGATTCAGTCAGCCAGGCTACCATCATATTTATCATGGGCCTACTGTGTGCCACAATTGTTTCAACCATCTTGAATGGACTAATTGACTTCGCTCTCACAAGGACACTATCAGGCATCAAACACTTTTGTCAGCCTCATGTTACAGGGTGGTACATTGGATGGACCAGTAATATACAGCTGGTCCTTGGTAGAGTGGCCTGGCTCCAGGACCAGCGCTCTTCACGATTATGCTAAGCTATCTCTAAGAGCATCAGGATAACCAAGTGGGCATGAGGCTAACCACGTCACAAGGTGCACAGCAGAGGAGGCAGAAGACCAGTTCTCTACGGCTGTATTTTATGGTAATATGGGCGTGTTCTGTCACTTCAGTCCTGTCTGACTCTTTGGGACCCCATGGACTGTAGCCCACCAGGCTCTTCTGTCCATGGGATTCTCCAGGCAAGAAAACTGGAGCGGGTTGCCATGCCCTCCTCCAGGGGATCTTCCCAACCCAAGGCCTGAAGCAGCGTCTCTTAGTCTCCTGCATTGGCAGGAGGGTTCTTTACCACTAGCGCCACCTGGGAAGTCCTTATGGTACATAAGAACCCATCGATCGTAAGAGGCAGCATTATTAATTTTCATTCCACTTAGAGAGTCACTTCGGTGGCTCAGACAGTTAAGAGTCTGCCTGCAACATGGGAGGCCAGGGTTCGATCCCTGGATTGGGAAGGTCTGCTGGAGAAGGAAATGGCAACTCACTCCAATATTTTTGCCCAGAAAATCCCATGGATGGAGGAGCCTGGCAGGCTATAGTCCATGGGGTCGCAGAGTCAGACATGACTGAGCAACTAACATTTTCACTTTTCAAGAAAGAAAAAAACCTTGTTGATTAAAGTATGACAGAATAGTCAAAAACCACCAATTATAAGACAATCCTGATTTCAGAGATCTTAAAATGAGGGCAAAAAAGTGCATTTCAGAATTTATGAAATACTGTTACACTATTAATTACAATGAATAAATCATATAATCTGAGGCTCAGTTTCTACATGTATAAAATAGGAGACTAATGATTACTACGGTCCTTCTAACCTGACAATTCTAGGTATCACCTATATAAGGAACAGGGCAAGCACTGGGGTGAGAAGGGTGAGGTGTCCAGGGCCCCAGATTTAAGGAGGCACCACTCTCCAGTTGGTGTAAGTCCAGGGTGGGAACTGGAGAGTGAGCGCTCCCTTAAAGCATATATGCTGGCACCTGGCTTCCCTCAACCCAGTGGGGCCCTGATGGAGAAGGCAATGAGGAATCCAGACCATTTGTCTCCTGCATTTTTTTTTTTAATCAAGATCTTTTTTTTTAAGTGACTTGTTCCCACTTAACAGCGACTTTTTCCAATTACTTTCCTTTTTCCTACAGAGACCTTTTCCTTGGTGTATTTCTTTATATTTCTATTCCCTCCCCACCTTCTCCCATTTCTGTTAAAATCCCTGATTCCAAGTTCATTCAGCTAGTTCTTCAAAGTTTTTACTGAGGCCAAGGACAGATGTGTGAGCTCCTCCTATAAGTCAATTCCCTAAGTTATACAGCGCATCCCATCTCATGGGAAACCCACTCTCATCTGAAGGAACAGATATAGCCGAGGCCCTTGCTACTTAGACCATTAGGACCACATCACCTGGAAGCATCTTAGAAATGCAGAATCTCATCCCCGCTTCTGTACTTGCAGAATCTGCATTTTAACAAGGTCCTAAATATAGCTTGAGAAGCATGAGACTAGGCAACATTATGCCAATTATGCAAAAAAGCAACTCCAATGATAATAACTACTCCTTATTAAGCACCTAATATGTGTCAAGTGCTTCCCATACAGCATTCCATCAACAATTCAAACAAGTAAATAATGATTCATTTAAATTCAGTGACCCAGGTGGAAGTTCTTCTGGAAGTATGGTATACCTATCATCACTTCAGGCCAACGAGGTAAGGTTTTGTAAACTACTTTCAGCAAATAGTATCATATTCACCTCCCATTCTTTCCCTACACTGGTAACGACTAGAGAGCAGGACTTGAATTTGCACAGCTTGATATTAACTGCGTGCACCTGAGCTAGTAATTCAACTTTCTGAAATCCAGTTGCTTTATCAATAAAATAGGAAATGATAGAGTGTATTATAAGGATGAAATTAAATAAGGGATATGGAGGGCTCAGCAGTCTATGTGTGTGTACTCAGTCATGTCCAACTCTTTGGGACCCCATGGGCTCTAGCCTGCCAGGCTCCTCTGTCCATGGGGTTTCCCAGGCAAAAACACTGGAGTGGGTTGCCATTTTCTTCTCCAGGGGATCTTCTGGATCCAGGGATCGAACCCATATCTCTTTCGTCTCCTGACTGCAGGGAGATCCTTTAGCACCAGCACCACTTGGGAGGCGGGCGTGCAGGAAAAGCTCAACAAATAAAACATATTACATCGCTTGGCTATTAGCAAAGGCTGGTTAAACCACACAAGTACAAATCATTGGCCTAACAATTTGCTCTCTGCTTCCATCTCCTCAAAAAACAAAACAGGCTCACTGTAATTTGGAGATTACCCATCTATATACGAAGCTCTTAAGTGATGACAGTCAAAGATATCATTGTTTCTTTGAAAAACCTCTCTTCCGAGTAAAGATATCTGATGTAATTTTAATTGTGACTGAAAAATAAAGCAGCAAAAAGAGAAAAAAAAAAAAGCCCTCCTCCCATGTCTGGAGATGCAAACAGCCTGATAACTCAAGAGGCACCTTGCTCATTTATTGAACTCTAGCGAAGTAGGGAGTTGCTTTTGACAGAGCTGTTAAGCAAATAAGGATCCTCCTGGCTGCTGAATAAATTAAGCTATTCTTATTTGACCTTTGCCAAACTAGGTTTGAGTGACCGACAGGATCTAGCATTGTCTCCTGTTCTTTCGTACAATGTGACAAGCATGCTCACCATGTCCAGATCCTTCTTGCTTTTGTTGCTTTTATAAAAGGTTTCATTGAATGGCTTATTAAAACTGCTGTATATTAAACTACGCCTTTGAAAGATTTCTCTGGCTGGACTCCAGCTCAATTAGCAGACTACTTCCAGCTGATGAAAAGTAACAGTCAATATCAGATTAGAGTTAGCAACTATTCACCAGAGTAATCAAATTAGATTTGGGTATCTATGGTGACACAACAAAAATTTCCACTAAGCCCTGTGGTTTTACAATAAGACGATCACAGCTTTATATTAAATTATTGTTCAAAATGTTTTCTCAAAATCTAATCTGCATCTCAGGAGATACACAGTCAAGTCTATAGGCATATCAAAAAACGTATAACCAGGACTTTCCCAATTTAAATACTAAGTAGCCTAAAGAGTCTAGGAGAACAATTTGCATGAAGCTTGGTCTTTTTTCTCTTTCAACAACTCCTTCCCAATTATCAGTTATGACTGGCCATTGTCAGGCTGACGTGCCAACTGATTTGTCAATAAAATTGACCAAGCCTGCAGTCCAGGACTTGGAGGATAACAGAAAAAAAGGACAATCCCAGCTTTTAATATGCTTACAATCTAAACAGGATATTAAACATACAAATTAGAATACAATATTAACACAGCAGATTTCAACTTATATGCATATAGAGTAAAAATGTACACAAATGTAGACACATTATGTGCAAAATGAGTTTAACTGCAAGTAGGCACATTAAATTTAGCCTCTGCTGGAGTCTGTTGTATTTATTTCTTTTAAAACAGCAAAACACCCTTAGATGAGATTTTCTTTTATTAAAATAATATGCCTCTGATGGTTTGTGGGATGGGGTCATCTTTGCAGATCCCTAGCTAAGAGACATCACCCAGGTTCTTAGGAAGCAGGCACCTCCAGTCCGCCATGCTGCAGAGGTCCCAGAAAGGCTGGACGTCCCATCACCTTTGGTCCATGACCAGCTCCGGCTTCCACAAGCACAGGTGTGATCCATCTCTGTGCTTCCTGGGAATGAAGCCCTGGGTGATGAGAGCTGGGCCATATCTTAGACTCCTCTTCCCCACAGATGCCACCCGTCTGGCTCTCCACAGATCTGTTTCCCCTGCTCTAGCAGCATAGAAAGTCATCCAGTCAGGGCACAAAGTGACAGTCTCTCCTCTGGCAGGCACCCCCAATCTTTACCAGGGGTATCTTCCACCTTCTGAGTGACTTCTGGAAGAGAATCACTACCTTTTACTGTTGAGAGGATTAAGTGAAATAGCATCTATGAAAGTAATTTATAAAATGGAAAGGCTAAATAAATGCAAGAAATTATCACAGACAGTAAACGATTTTAGAGCTTCCCTGGTGGCTCAGATGGTAAAGAATCTCCCTGCGAAGGGGGAGACCTGGGTTTGATCCCTGGGTCGGGAAGAGCCCCTGGAAGAGGAAACGGGAACCCACCCCAGTATTCTTGCCTGGAGAATTCCATGGACAGAGGAGCGTGGTGGGCTATAGTTCATGAGATCACGAAGAGTCGGACATGACTGAATGACTAAATTATTATTATTGAATTATTTTTTTTAAAAAAACTCACAGGTACAGCACTTATCTTCACTCAAATGCCAATCAGATTGTTCTGGATCCAAGCAGTATGTAAAACTAGGTGTAAAACATAGCAGAAGCCTCTTCACTCTGTTCCCTTAATGACTTTTTTACCTTGGCAACTAAATACACCATGACTTGGCAATCTGGGACTCTACAAGCACCAGGAAGACAAAGCCAGAGCTAACTGAACGCCACTCTACTTGTGACTCTATCTATACAACCCAATGTTTTGGCAATCGACAGTCACAGTCATGTCTCTTTCCCTCTTGTCACTATAAAAATACTGTTATATGATCTAGAGCTTTAGAAATTATATCAGTTATAGCCTCCATTCAAACAATTAACTTAATAATCCATGATTACCAATTAGATGCTCAATTGGACAGGTGCTTGCTCTTATATACAAAGGAGTACTGCTTGTGAATACCAGCCGCATCAAACTTGACTGACAGGTCTTTTTTTTTTTTTCCAAGTTAAAAAAAGAGAAGTCTTTTCAGAGCATTTAATTTTCAGGGTTTTATGTGTCTGATTTGACAACCTGTATGCGATTTAGATGGAATACTTTGTATTTCTATTTTGCAAAGCGAAATTGTCATCAGGAAACTGATGACATCAGGAAACTGATGGACATTTCAGGCTTTGGGGAAACATATATGCTTACCTGGGAGACTTGTTTCAAATTACCAGGTAAAGTACATTTCTGTAGTGGGCACTTGAAAATCATACCATATATTACTAACTGAATAGGGTGTATCATCTTCTGTCAGCCTCTCTTTTCATTATTACATAAACGGATGATAGAAACAAAATGATAACTATCATTCCACATGGCTTGTTCAACCCCAAATCTGTTTCCTTTTTCAGAAACACAATCAGATATCTGAGCCTATTCTCTGTAGAATTTCAGAATCTGAATCTCTGGCATTATTCCTGAAGACTTTGTATGTAAATTATAATAAACTACAAGATTATTAGGATTTTAAAGCCTTTAAAGATACCTTTGTGCACAAAGTCTTCCAAAGAATGAAGACCATTCCTTTAGAAAAAATAGTAAGCTAAAGCAAGACCTCATTCCTCTAACTTGTCAGCCTTGAAATGGTTTTGTTAAAATACAGTGGCTGTGTCTTGTCAGTAAGGAAAATGGCTGGAGAAGTATCAAATTGGTGTTTTTACCCACATGAAATAGACTCGTTTGTTTTGTAATTTGGCTGTGTCGGGCCTTAGTTGCAGCATGCGTGATCTTCACTGAGTCACGTGGGATCTTTAGTTGTGTTGCACAGACTTTCCAGGCAGGCAGCCTCTAGAGCACAGACTCAGTAGTTGTGGCACTGAGTTGCTAAGTTGCTCTGAGTCATGTGGGATCTTAATTCTCCAACCAGGGCTCAAACCTGCGTCCCCTGCGTCCCCTGCAATGCAAGGCAGATTCTTAACCACTGGACCACCAGGGAAGTTCCAGCAAACTCTTAGTTGCAGCATGAGGGATCTAGTTCCCTGACCAGGGATCGAACCCAGGGCCTCCACACTGGGAGTACAGAGTCTTAGCCACTGGACCACCAGCGAAGCCCCCTGTGAGACAGACTTGACGGACTGGTTATTCAGCCGAAGGTGCTAAAATATCCTGGTCTGCCACTCACCAAAGACAAGTTTCTTTAATTTTTAAAAAAATTTTTACCCGGTTTTATTATGAAACATTTAAACACATTCCAAAAATGTATATCACAAAAACTACACACATCCATGAGTTTATCCCAGATATCCTTAATTTTCACATTAAACAGACAGAATAAATCAAAACACTTGGAAAAGCCTTTGGGTGTGCGTGTCAAGTCTGTGGACTGTAGCTCCTCTGTCCGTGGGATTCTCCAGGCAAGAACGTTGGAGTGGGTTGCCATTTTCTTCCGATCTTCCCAACCCAGGGATTGAAACCACGTCTCTTATGTCTCCTGCATTGGCAGGTGGGTTCTTTACCACTAGCGCCACCTGGGAAGGCTTTGCTGCTGCTGCTGCTGCTAAGTCGCTTCAGTCGTGTCCGACTCTGTGCGACCCCATAGACGGCAGCCCACCAGGCTCCCCTGTCCCTGGGATTCTCCAGGCAAGAACACTGGAGTGGGTTGCCATTTCCTTCTCCAGTGCATGAAAGTGAAAAGTGAAAGTGAAGTCGCTCAGTCGTGTCCGACTTCGCGACCCCATGGACTGCAGCCTACGAGGCTCCTCCGTCCATAGGATTTTCCAGGCAAGAGTACTGGAGTGGGTTGCCCTTGCCTTCTCCGGGGAAGGCTTTACAATGTATTATTTAGTTAGTTAATTGAGTCAGCAACTGTCTCTGGGACACAAGAAACAAACAAGAAACAGATGTATCATTTGGCTCCCTGGGGAAGGAAAAATAGGGGGCTTGTGAAAGACAGGATGCTAAGTCACTTCAGTCATATCCGACTCTTTGAGACCCTGTGGACAATAGCCCGCCAGGCTCCTCTGTCCATGGAACTCTCCCGGCAAGAAAACTGGATTGGGTTGCCATACCCTCCTCCAGGGAACCTTCCTGACCTAGGGATTGAACCTGTGGCTCCTGCATTGCAGGAAGATTCTTTACCATCTGAGCCATCAGGAAAGCCCGAAAGACAGGATAGAAGGTCCCAACGGAGACAGTGGTGCAGAGATATCCAGTTTGTCTCTGGATTTGATGTCTAGTTCTACCACCTACCAGCTGACTGAGTCTAAGAAACTCCCTTAACTTCTGTTGCCGTGGTCTCTGCAGCTATTAAACGGGGAACAAATCAGATAACAGATGTAAAATGCTTAATACACAGTATGAGCTTACCACACAAGCCTCACACAAACTGGAAGGTGGGTGGGATCAGAAGCCGGTCTTCCTCGGGGCCACAGAGCCACCTTCCCTCGTGTGACCCTCTTCTTCTCTCTCCCCTTTGCTGGGTCTCCTCTCCCTACTGACGGGCTTCCTCTCTACTCCAGCTGGAACATCGCCCAGTGGCCACAGCTATCCAGGACCTTTCAGCTGCAGGGTGTGCTGCCAACTAACTCAGCCTCTTGAGTTTCAACACTCAAGTCCCCATGGGAGAAGCACAAGCGAACCACATCAACGTGCCAATGCTGGACAGCTTCTGAGTTGGCTGTCCTTAGGCCAGGTCTCCAACCCACTCGACTCACCTGTAGTCAAGATGTCCTTGAGGATCCAGAGGTTAAGAATCCACCTTCCAATGCAGGGGCTATAGGTTCGATTCTTGGCTGGGGAACTAAGATCACGCATGCTGGGAAGGAACTAAGCCCATGCATGTCAACGACTGAGCCTGCTCACCAAAGCCAGACAGCCTGTGCACTGCAGCTAAGGCCCAGGGCAGCCAGACACAAATAAACATTATCTTTAAAGGGAGTGGCACGGGCCACTTAGAAAATCCTTTAAAAAAAGAGTCAGCTATCCTGGTCTAGGGCATGGTGCTATAGGTCAAATGAGCTGTAGGCCGACCATACTGTGTGGTCTAGATAACTCTCTGAAATGCTCTTTCAGAAGACCAGTCCTCGGGACATGGTAGATACAAAAAAATGAAATGTAACCAAAGATCTTTAAAAGCTTCTCTCCCCACAACCTTCCATGTTCACCCTAATGGGGCAATGAAAACAGTTATTTGACCAAAGCTTTCTACAACTGTGATACCCTCTTCAGTCTTAGGCTCTGGAAGGAACCCTATAGTGGATGGGACACTGACTGCCCAAAAGATGTGTACACATTCTAGCTCCCAGAACCTGGAAATAAGACAGGATGTGGAAAAAGAGTCTTTGCAGATTAAATTAAGGATCTTGAGATGAGGTCATCCTGAATTTAGAGTGGACCCTAAATCCAATGACAGTTGTCCTTTTATGAAAAGCAGAGGGGGGAATGACACTGGCAGCCATGAAATTAGGAGATGCTTATGACCAACGTAGACAGCATATTAAAAAGCAGAGACATCACTTTGCCAACCAAGGTCTGTCTGGTCA
Organism: Capricornis sumatraensis; assembly: GCF_032405125.1. Lineage (NCBI taxonomy): Eukaryota > Metazoa > Chordata > Mammalia > Artiodactyla > Bovidae > Capricornis > Capricornis sumatraensis. Next base: position 25,473,277 of record NC_091084.1, on the reverse strand, counting down.
AGGCTATGGTTTTTCCAGTGGTCATGTATGGATGTGAAAGTTGGACCATAAAGAAAGCTGAGTGCTGAAGAATTGATGCTTTTGAACTGTGGTGTTGGAGGAGACTCTTGAGAGTCCCTTGGACTGCAAGGAGATCCAACTGGTCCATCCTAAAGGAGATCAGTCCTGGGTGTTCACTGGAAGGACTGATGCTAAAGCTGAAACTCCAATACTTTGGCCACCTAATGTGAAGAGCTGACTCATTAGATAAGACCCTGATGCTGGGAAAGATTGAGGGCAGGAGGAGAAGGGGATGACAGAGGATGAGATGGCTGGATGGCATTACCGACTCAATGCACATGAGTTTGGGTAAACTCCAGGAGTTGGTGACGGACAGGGAGGCCTGGCGTGCTGCGGTTCATGGGGTGGCAGAGTCGGTCATGACTGAGCAACTGAACTGAACTGAACTGAATGACACTGGCAGAGGCCATGTGAAGACAGAGGCAGACTGGAGTTTCACAGCCCCAGGTCAAAGAATGACCAGAACCATTAGGTGAAGCCGGAAGAGGCAAGGAAGGAGTCTCCCCCTGGAGCCTCAGAGGGATCAAAGTCCTGCCCACAGCTAGGTTTCAAGGCTTCTGGCTTCCAGAACTGGGAGAGAATAGATTTTCTGTTATTTTAAGCACCCAAATTGTGGTCATTTTTATGACAGCCCTAAAAAAGCAATACAGTAAGTCCCCTATCTATGAAGTTGCCAACTTTCAAAGATCCAATTGCACCCCCAGTTCCAGCAAGGAGCCAGGTCCTGTGCCACCCACGTCAGCTGTGAGTGAAACTGCAGCTCGGCCTCCAACTCCCATTGCTGACGATCCACCAGCTCCTTGTATTGTCAGGATTCTTCGGCAGAGCATTCAGAAGCTCTTGACTGAGCTGCACCTGATTATTTTAAAAAACAGAAAAGGGGGAGATGCCGGGGGCCAGCGTGAGGAACTCCGCCCATGGCAAAGATCATGAGGAAGGAGGCTTGGCATACGCAAAGGCGTGATCAAGCCTCAGGAAACCCCCTGTTCCCGAGCATCTACCCCCAAAACCAGAGTCTACCTACTTTACTGTTTTGTGCTCTCGCCTACACTTTATGGGGGGCTGGTCCCCACCGGTTCTCTCAGAGAAGGAGTAAATGTGCAGCTCCAAGTCAATAAAAATTCCTGGGCGTGACAAGAGTGTTTCAGCTTATGGACTCCTCTGAAGGTTATCTAGCCCGCCTGTATAGGTTCGTCCGGTCACATGTGATTGTTTTAGCCTCCCAACCTGAGAGGCACAAGCTGTTTTAGACTTACTAAAGGCAAATTCTTTTGGGAAATTGGAAACTGTCAGTATAGTGGGTTGGTTAGGAATTATATTGGTGAAGGGTTTTTTCATTTGTTGTGCCAATAATTGCTGCTAATTCCCTGCCCTGGGCATAACAAGGGTGTCTCAGGTCAAACCTCTCTGCTGGCAAACTAGCTTGTGTGACAGGATTATCCATACTCCTGCCACTATGGACATGATTGTTTACTACCTCTCAACCATAAACAGCACAGAGAGTTTTGGAGTATTTTGAGAGTCTTAATTAGCATAGGGCTTTTCTCATTGTTGAGTCAATGATTGCCTCCAGGCCTCCATATCCTTAGGTACCTGGGAATATATTAATCAATGTACTTGGAATATAGAAAAGGAAATATAGTAGTTTTTAAGGTTAGCAATACTAGACTTTTTGAGTTAATGAATTTTCTCTTTCGTAATAGATCACTGTACTTTGTTATAAATCACTGTGTCCTTGCTATGTAAAAATGTAACTTTATCACTATCTTAAGACTAAACAGATCTTAAGGGGAACATTGGTGAAAGGATTTTCATTTGTTGGGCTGATGTTTGCTGCTAAATCTCCATATTCCCTGCCCTTATAATGAATATAACTAACATATAGGAGAAACAAGTATTAACCTTTAAGCATACAGGAGAAATAAATATTAACCTTTAAGATTAATCATGTTAACCTTGGGTTAAATAAATTCCTTTCTTGATTGTAACTCACTACACCCTCACCCTATAGGAGTGCAACTTTATTTGGAGGGTGGTGCCTGGCTTAAGAAAAAACACCCTTGGAAAAAATAAGTTTTTTGTTTATCAGAAGAACGGGTCGTAAAATGTCAGCAAGTCTCATGGCCAGAAGATGATGTAAAACCCCTAAGGCCTTTTTTTTATACATTTATGTGAAGCACCTGATTTTGATAAAGGTCAGGACTGCTGACCCCTGCGTGACTCTGTATTCATCCCTATGTGTAACAAAAGGTATATAAGCAAACCCCAAAATAAAGAAATGGGATCAGTTTCCGGAAAGACTGATTCCCCCATGTCGCTTCTTTCTTGCTCTCTGTTTTTCTGGCTGAATTCTCATCTGGTGCAAGGGTACCCACCAAGCCTGCTAATTTTGCCTGGCCTTCTAAGATCGGACCCGGGGGGCCTCAATGCCTCCTCTCCTTCGGGAGAACGGGAAGACGCCTGCGGCCTACGTAGGTGGTGATTGGTATTCCATGTAAACCAAGTTATTAAGCCTCTTTTTCTCTGCTAATTTTCTAATCCCTCTCTATCTGTAATTAAATAAGTTATTTCCAAGGACGCCGACTCCGTCCCTACCTTTGAATCACCCTGGATCCACTGGGGCTGGACCCCGGCAATCTCCCACTTCGTCTCCTTCCTCCCATCAGTAACCCGTCCTGCCTGTTCGCTCAGTGCCAGCCCCTGATGCCAGCCGTTGTGCTGCACCGCTGTCCTTTTCAAGGTACTGTACTGTAGGATTTAAAATGTTTTTCTCTACTTTTTATGTTTGTTTTTTACATATGATTTCTGTGAAAAGTGTTATAAACCTATTACAGTACAGTACAATATAACTGATTGTGTTAGTTGGGTATCTAGGCCAACTTGGTTGGACTTACAAACACACCCTAGGAATGGAAGTTGTTCATATGTAGGGGGCTTACAATACAGATACTAAAAGTGTCTGTGTTAATCCCTTCACGAAGTACTTCCTGAACACCTGTACATGCAAAGCCCTAAGCTGGGCAATCTATTATGAACATGCTGCTAAGATAAAGGGGCATGCATACCCCCATTTGGCACATGGGCTAGCATGGCGTCCAACTGCAGGACAGGGTATGGTCAGCACACACACACGCACACGCACACAACTGGCTCAAGAACATATGTACACAGTACAGCAGGCTGAGACTGAGGGTGGACCTCCAGGGCAGGTATATCACACTTGGAAAACAAGTGCCTGCAGTTAAGTTAAATACTTCCAGTCTGCTAAGAGAAGCAAAGTGCTCATCTAAGACCTATATAGAGAAGAACCTCTTGGATTGTCCTGCCTCCCTTCTTTGCCCAGCAAATGTCTCTACATTATGAACAAATGCCATCTCCCAGATGAAACTTTTGCTGGCTGACTCCCTAGGAAAATGAACAATTTCTTCCTCTGTACATCACATTAGCTTCTTCATACCCTGCTGTAGTATCAATCAGGCTGCTTTTTCATTATTTGCTTACAAGTCTGCCTCCTCCATCTAATTACAGGTTCCTAGAAAGAAGGGGCTGTGTCTGATACATCCTGGGGTCCCTAGCATCTGACATAAGAGATTCTCAATATATTTCTTGAATGAATGAGTCAGAGTTATTCATGAATCAGGGTCCTGTGTTGAAACATGCATAATAATTAAATGTTAAAACATTTTGAGGTCAGATACTTAAGGGCAGTTATAGTCACAGTCAGAATGAATCATATTTTTGTATCAAAATAGAAACATTATCTTTTTTTTCTGCCCATGGTAATTCAATGCCAACATTTTGGTATACAGTCAAGAGTACAGACACAAATATACAAAGTAGCCTGAACATGATGTGGCAAAAGGCAATAAAATAACTTATTAATTTCAAAGTAGCTGAATAGAATTCTTTGAAACACTAGAAACAAATCTGTTCTTTTTCTATGGAAGGAAAATGTACATACAAATGTTGCATTTTACTTTGCATTTACATGGAGGGACAGCTGTCTAAGCTGGGCTGGTATTAGTAGAAATGGCTTGGGACTGAAGACTCAATGAAAAGAAAAAAAAAAAAATCACATAGACCATGCCTATGCTCTTAAGGAAAAGGGTGGGAGAATGAACAGGCGAATTTCACAACTTAAAAAACAAAAATGGCAGCCCAGTGGAGGATGGACAAATCTTTTTAGAAGGAGGGCAACTGAACTGGTAACTACTGAAAACAGGATTTCCCTGGTGACACAGACAGTAAAGAATCAACCTGCAATGCAAGAATGTGAGTTCAATGACTGTTTCGGGAAGATCCCCTGGAGAAGGGAATGACAAACTACTTCAGTGTTCCTGCCTGGAGAATCCCATGGACAGATGAGCCTGGCGGGCTACAGGGCATGGGGTTGCAAAGAGTCAGATACGACTAAGCAACTAACACTTTTACTACTGAAAATGCCCTTCTCTCTTTCAGACCAAGAGTCCCTCTGCAGTGGCTTCTGACCTGGGACACTGAGTTTGGTGATGCTGCCCCAGTGTTCTCCATGCTGGAGGTCAGGCTCAGTAGACATGTAAGTTCAAAAGAGAATTGGGAACGTTTGCCCACTAGACACCAGATCTTTTCCTTCGAGCCAATAGTAAGATTTTGATTGTTTCAGTCATTTTCTTTAAGGATGTTAAAATTCCTGTTTTTTTTTTCACTTTAGCTTCCTTTTTCCTTAATGAAAAGTCAATGAATGCGAGGAAAACAGTTATAAATACAGGCTGCTGCTGCTGCTAAGTCATGTCCGACTCTGTGCGACCCCACAGATGGCAGCCCACCAGGCTCCCCCGTCCCTGGGATTCTCCAGGCAAGAACACTGGAGTGGGTGGCTATTTCCTTCTTCAGTGCATGAAAGTGAAAAGTGAAAGTGAAGTTGCTCAGTCATGTTTGACTCTTTGCGACGCTATGGACTGCAGCCCACCAGGCTCCTCTGTCCATGGGGTTTTCCAGGCAAGAGTACTGGAGTGGGGTGCCATTGCCTTCTCCGATAAATACAGGCTACTGTCCCATAATGATGATAAGAATTTAAACAGCATTTTACAGTTCTTATTATTTCAATTTTTATTCCTAACAATCACATAAGCAAGCAGAACAGCTATCAGTCCTTCCCTTTTATGTGGACGAAACTAAGTTTCTGAGAGAGTAAACAGTTTAGTGAAGCCCATGTGGCTAGTGCGTGTACTCGATACCAGATAAGTTGTGATTACTGATATGCTAGGACAGGGATCCTCAACCTCGGGGATCCAATGCTTGATGATCTGAGGTGGAGCTGATATAAGAATAACAGAAATAAAGTGCACAATAAATGGAATGTACTTGAATCATCCCTAAACCACCCCCCACGCCCATCTGTGGAAAAATTGTCTTCTATGAAACCTGTCCCTGGTGCAGAAGGTTGGGGGTTGCTGCCCTACAACATTTCCATTAACTTGAGTTGGCCTGACAGAGATCCCCTGGGCACTTACAAGGTTCTCCCCGTTTAGGCCTATTCAATCTCTTATTCGTAGAGGTCGCTAAGGAAAGCAGAGAACTTTACTCTATCTTAATTCTGTCTTCTCCCCTTGACAACGGAAATCAACAATTGAGTTTCAAGGATGGTGGATGAATTTGACTGAGAAGGAGGGTGGCCAGTGACTGAGCTGGGTACAGATCCACAAATTCCAACATATTAACGGGCAAGTTTCCACCTGACGGATGTCATCACCTCTAGAAAAGTGTGAGGGGACACCCTGGGCTGGAAGGATTTACAGTCACAGATGCGGCAGGAACCAGAGCACACAGGGGTTAGAAATTCAGGAAGCCACTCTCTCCCTGCTGCTGCTGAGTCGCTTCAGTTGTGTCCGACTCTATGCGACCCCATAGACGGCAGCCCACCAGGCTCCCCCCGTCCCTGGGTTTCTCCAGGCAAGAACACTGGAGTGGGTTGCCATTTCCTTCTCCAACGCATGAAAATGAAAAGTGAAAGTGAAGTTGCTCAGACGTGTCCGACTCTTAGCGACCCCATGGACTGCAGCCCACCAGGCTCCTCCGTCCCTGGGATTTTCCAGGCAAGAGTGCTGGAGTGGGGTGCCATTGCCTTCTCCGACTCTCTCCCTAGACATGTGCTATCCAGTAAGGTAGCCATTAGCCACACGGTCCTCTTTCATTTCAATGTGAATGAATTAAAAATAAAATAATCAGCTCCTCAGTCGCACTACCCATTTTTCAAGTGTCCAATAGCCACATGTGAGAAGTAGCTCCCATAGTGGACAGTACAGATAGAGAAACACTTCCCTCACTGCAGGAAGTTCCACTGGACAGGGCTGTCCTAGGCTGTTTTCTCCTTTTCACAGAGGGACCCAAGGGTTTTACTTTAGGCGTTAAGTCAAGAAGAACTCGGATTACTTTAGGCACACGCCACTGTGGAGGGCAACCTGAAGAGGTGATTGCCTTCTACAGCAGAACCAGGGCCCCACCTTATGCACATCCAGGGTACCATTTCAGCCCAATGTATGTGAGTTACATCTCCTGGCATCCCTCCATCCAGCATTTGTCCTGTATCACAGCTGCCTACGGCAACCCTGATCATCCCAAATTTATGATTTCTTCTTCTAGTGTTTGATATCATGCCCTCAGTATTCAGGGCTTCCCTGGTAGCTCAGTCGGTAAAGAATCTGCCTGCAATGCAGGAGACCCAGTGTTCACCCCTGGGTGGGGAAGATCCCCTGGAGAAGGAAATGGCAACCCACTCCAGTATTCTTGCCTGGAAAACCCCATGGACAGAGGAGCCTGGCCGGCTACAGTCTATGGGGTTGCACAGACTCGGACACGACTTAGAGACTAAACCACCTCAGAATTCAGGAAACCAATAAGGATCTTAGCCAGCCAAGCTCAAGAGAAACCCGTAGAAAAGGACACAGCACCATCATCGAAAGGAATTTTTAAGTTAACTTACTTGAGTGAAGGTGCTCTCTTGTAAAATACTCTTCTTACTCTTGCACTGGCAGGTTTTCCCTTCCAAATCTCATTACAAATTCTTCTCTAACACCTACTATTTACTCAACAGCAGAAATCAACTCCCACTCAGAAAACAGCTATGCACTGCTACTTAAAGACTCCTAAGTATCAGATGTAGGTATTTTATAAAAATTCAAAGTACATGTGAGCATTTCAGATTTCCTCCTGTAACTTTCTTTCCACTGGTGTCATAAATTGCTCAGGAGAAAAAAGAATGACAGTTGTGTTCCTCACTTCTGACACAGACACCCCCCCACCGTGACCATCCACCTTGGGTTCTCTGAAATGCGCTATGTATACTTAAATGCTCTGTAATAGGTTCTTTTCTCATTAGCTTCCATTGGAATGAAATGCTTCCATATGGCTCCAGGGCATTAAAAAACTTAGCAAAACTTTTAAAATAACAAAATTAACATAAAATGACCTTATAATTTAAAAATTGAGAGGTACCATCCAATAAAGCCTAATTCCATGCTAAAAATAGTCTCAAGAGTGCCAGAAGGTGGGGAGACAGCTAGAACGGTGCGAAGGAAGATATACCTCGATGGAGGCATTCCTGCGATTTGTGAGACATGAAAATGGTTTTTAAGCTAAAATTTTCAAGATAACTTTTCTACACGTGGTTCTCTCTTTCCTACCCTCTTTACTTTGCTGAATATATCCTTTTGCTTGGACTCAGTATAATGGGGCTATGTTTTTGAAACAAAAAAAAATCCTTTTTCTTTCTTTCTATACAGATGTATTTACACTCAGTTGGAGGAAAAAGAATAACAGTATTAAAACAAGGCAAGAAGCACTGGAAAACACTTAGAAACCATGATTCTTGGTCTAAAACCCAAGGAAGAAATCTTCTTTTAGCAGGAAAAAAGGAAAGATAATTCTGGAAATGCAGCAACCAATTTGGGAACTGTCTCAAGTGAAGTGTGTGTATTGAGCCAGCAAACACACACATCAAGGCACAAGTTATAAAAGCCATACAATAAACGTGCAACAAATGGGGGTGGTCCTCAAGTGTTATCCCTGTGGTTAGACAGCATGTGAGAAATCTACGTGAGGACTCAAACATGACAATTTAACAAAACAGGTCCAGGTTAGGCTTTTCTCAGCTTCGCTGACCCCAAGTACCACTATATACCTACCCTCTGTCTTCCTGTCCAGAATGTTGACATTGCAAATGACTGGACTGGTGATGAAAAGTAATGTGTTCACTTACCACATGCTTATCTGAGACTAATACTTCATTAATTTTTAATTTTAAATATGAAAATGCCCATGGCCTTTCTCAAAATGAATACTCCTAACTCACTCTCAATTTCAGTCTTTACTAGAAAGCGTAAGTGAAATTCATTGGTCTGAATATAATTAATGCAACCATTGGTCCAAACAACAAAAGGACTAGTGACAACTTCTGAAAAAAGTTATGAATTGTCAATGATCAATGGTCATCTTTAAGGATAATTACCAATTACCAATGAAAAATTGTCAAAAAAAAAAAAAGATGGAAACCTTCAAAAATATTTTTAACTGGGTAAGAGTCAACAAATGAAAACTGAGTCCCAGGACTTCCCTGATGGTCCAGTGGCTAAGAATCCACCTTGCAATTCAAGTACATAGTATAGTATATATACTGTACTACACTATACTATATTACACTACATAGGATATAGGGGATGCGCGTTTCGATCCCTGGCCATGGAAACAAGATCCCACCCGCCTCAGGGTAACAACTGAGGCCAGCACACCACAACTAGAGAGTCTGTGCCCTGCAACAAGCGATCCCACAAGACACAAGGAAGATCCCGCGTGCTGCAACTAAGACCCAACTCAGCTAAATAAATAAGTAAATATTTAAAATAAATAAAACAAAAAAAATGTTCTACACTTAAAAGAATATTAAAGTTTGAAAAAACAGCAACAACAACAAAACTGAGTCTGCCCGTTAGCTCACGGCCAGCGACGTATTCCATCTACGACAGCTGTAAAAAGATCCAGCTTCTCAGTACAATTGTTACCAGCAGTAACAAATCCCAAGGCAATACTTGGAAAAGTTGCTCAAATGAAAAGCCCGAGGGAACAACATACTTTTCATTCAGCAAACACTTACAGCACATTTCTATGGCTACATCCTGAGATCTGGTTCCCCTGGGAACCATTTCACCTCTGTCTTCCTAAATTGGTCTACTGCAATACCCGACTGCAACCCATCATCATCCCCCTCTCTTCTATTCAGTTCCAGCCATAGCAACTCCTGCCATCTGCTGGGACAACACTCTCTTCTTGCTCTTTTCTTCCAATCAACCAGGCTCCTTGACTTCACAATCTCCAAATTAGAGCATAATCACTCTCCAGCCCAGTGCCTCATCCCCTCATCCTCGCAGCAGACACACACGCCTGGAAGAAATTCAATCCTACCATCCGCTGATGCCCCTCTGGCCCAGGGCTTGCTGGGCGCTGCAGGAGAAAAACACAGTATGCTGACTGGATCAATGAAAAATTTGTGGTTTCTCATTTCAGCACACCCCCAAAAACAATTTTGTGAGGGAGGCATCAAGACGGTTGCTGTTCTCATTTATCCACAATTTTACCACCTTCTCAAAGCACCCAGGTCCTCCCTTTTCTCCCCTCTCCATTCCTTGATGGTAAAGACAGAGGCCACTGACAAATAGATTTTATCAGCTCTCAGGCTCTCTTCCCAGCTATCTCCAAACTGATTTGTATTCCTATCACTCTTTCTTACGGTTCCTCCAATTACAAAGAAAAAGCCATACCTTTTATTTGAGACTTCCTCCTCCTGTCTGTACCCTTGATGTCCTTCTGTCTCCCTCTGGGATCCTGCCCATCAATCCTTCTCTCCTCTACCTCTCATCTTTCCCTGCCCAATTCCCTTGGGTTCATTAAAATGTTCACGTCTCCTTTCAAAGAAATAACTGCTCTCCTTCAACCCATGCCCTTCTCCAGCTCCCTGTGCATTCTTCTTTTTTCTAGACAAACTTCTTGAAGAAATGATTCATTTACTACCAAATCTAGCTTTTTTCTCCACTATTCCACTTGGTATGACATCACTCTTTCTTCCATTTTCCCCAACCTCTCTGTCTAATTATTCTCAGCTTATTCTATTTCCCTTAACCTCTCTGTCTAGTTCTTCTCAGCGTTCATTTCACCTGGTAAATAAACACCACCGTTTCAGGTATTCTACATACTATAGTCACACCATTTTCCATCTAAACCAGGACACTGTCCAGCGTGAAAGGTACTGCACTGGCTCTTTGCTCACCCGGGCTCTGAACCTCTCCTTGGCACCTATTCAGTCTGAGCCACCTTCCCTTCACTCACGACTCCCCTTTATCCAGGTAGGATGCTGAATCCCGGACCCACATCTCCAAGCCTGAGCCTTTAGGAGAGCTAGAGCCAGAGCTTCATTTTTTTATACTGGAAAGATCCCCCTTCAGATACAACTGATCCCCTTTGCAGACTTTTCACACTGCCCTTCTCTCTGGCCACAGCACACCCTGTCTTGGTCAGTGGCATTATTATTGCTCCTCCAATCATCACAGCCAGAAGCCTCAGAGTCATCCTCCCACCAAAACAACATCAGCAGCAAACTGTCACCATATTCTGCCAATTCTTTCTCTTAAGAATCTCTTAAGCCTCCTCTCTTCATCTCCAAGGCCACTGGCTTGTAAGGGCCTTTTCATCTGTTTGGGACAATGTGCACACATGCCCCTATTTTTTTAAACAGAAATACACCTCATCCCACACCCAGCCCAGTCTTGAATGGCTCACGTCTTTTAACTGGTCTCTCTGGATCTCCTTTGTTTCCTTCTGGCTCCTCCTCCATTCTGCTTCCAGTTATCTGTCTTAATGGAGAAGGGAATGGCAACCCACTCCAGTATTCTTGTCTGGGGAATCCTATGGACAGAGGAGCCTGGCAGGCTACAGTCCATAGGGTTGCAAAGAGTCAGACACGACTGAGCGACTAACACACACACATTTGTCTTGAAGGAGATCTAATCATCATGTCGTAAAATCCTAAACTCCTGCAAAACTCCTTGTCTGGTCCAGAGGCTTCATCATGGCTTTTTTAAATCATGTGTCCACTGCTCTCTGATTATTCACACCTGGGGCTGCCTCCACAAGGGGACTCCATGGCTCCAGAGACAAGGGTCATGTCTGCTTCATCCCTGTCTTCCTCATGCCCAGAACATGGGAAGCAATTATTAAATACTTAAAAATCAATGAATGAATGAATACAAATGAAGTACCATGTGCCACAGCATTTGCTAATATAGTACAAATATTAACCACATACAAATTAAGCGCAATCACTAAGTGAAGCGGAAAACCCCTTCTCTCCCTACATGAGCCATACATTATGCCTTCTTGACAGAATAAGACTGCACAGGATCATGTGACGTTAAGGAGCCACAAAGATTCAACTGGACAGACAAACTACTGCTTCTATGTCCAAATCACCAAAACCCACATCATCCAATGGTAATGTCCCTAAAACAATCAAAACTGCCAGGTCCAGAAATGAGACCCCTTAGGCAGAATGTCTACATCACTCACAGTATATTCTGGAAGACTGAAGAGCTAGGAGGGATGATTATGTTAGACATATCAGATTACGAAGTAAATCATAGGAATTTATTATTGGCCTCATCTGTAGGACCGGATGAACTGAATGACCAACACAATCACAGACCAGCATTTCTAAAACGGTCTTGCAGAACTCTAGATTCTCCAAAATATTAATAACATTACCATTAGCAATCCTGTATTAAGGACACGTGTTCAAGTGCCAGGCACATGACAAACAGTTTATACACAATCATTCATTTAAATGTCATAATAATCCGAAGGACATCTATTATCAATACATCTACCTTCAAGATGAGGAAACTAAAGCTTAATTATAGAACTTTCCCCCAATTGCATAATCCAGATGATTATCACTTTGAAGCCAGAGTTGTTAACCACTATTGCTCATGCTCAAACAAGTTTTGGAAACGTAGTATACTCATGACCTCCTTGGAGGTTATAGTTTGTGTTACCATTAAAAGGACTCCCAGAAGTGTCCCAGCAAAGCAAGCCTTTTGACTTTGTTTAACAAAGAAATCCTCCAGCTTATTTGACACCAGGAACTTTCTTTAATGGAGCCATTCATTTGTAACGTATCAGGGGACACATGTCTTGCAGGATATAATTTGGCTTTAGATGGTAACCAAAGGGATTGTGAACTCACTGAGGCCGGAAAGGAGAAAGGCGCTAATTGCGGCATTTGACGCAGGTGACAGAGCTTAGTGAGGCATTTGTGTCATAATCTCAAATGCCAGATGACATAATGATGGTGACAATATTCATGAGTCAAATGAAAAGCACTTTCCATTCATGGAATGAGACACTTTGATTTGATCCGTGAATCATAAAGCCAATTCAAGAAGCCAATTTGCTAAAGGTAAAGGATTCCTGACTAGGGCCATGCCTTTCAAATGTTGAGTCACCCAAGTGCCTGCGTGTGCCATTTTCCAGTCCCGCCACATTTCCTCCCTGTCTAGGACACACATGTCCTTAACAGAAACCCTGGGCTTGCAATAAAACATAGTCTTGAAGACCTAATAAAGAGAAGGCTGAGAACAAGTAGCTTTGTCACAAACAACTCACTTAATTCCACCGGGTTGCTCTCTCTTATTTATTCAAATTCCACTTACTGAACATCTACTATGTCTCAAACTCTGTCCTAAGAGGGAGGACAGGCTTCCTTTCTAGAAGCTCACAGCCTCGCTGGGGGAGAGCAGGGTACAGAGATAAAGCAAGACTTCACAAAGTGCTTACAGGAAATGAGCTCACAACAATGCAAGCTCTCTTGCAGTCCACCTTTTTCTAGAAGGAAAGATGATCCAAAGAAGCTTCACATTCCTCATCCTGAAATGAGTACATTTATAATAAAACCTGCCCTCCAAAATCCTCAGGGAAAATGGAGGTTAACTCCGTCAGAGAAAAGCTGACGAAAGGAGTGTGTAATTTGAAAGCGAGCCAACATGCTCACGGTGGGCAAAGCACAGGAAGCAAGAGCTGAGATGCCTGTGGTCTCATTTTGACCCTGAGAGGCCTTAGCAGAACCCTTGGACTTCGCCTCTTTTTCCTCTGTCCTACATGGATGTAGTGGAGATAAATTAATATAATGTGATGGGCAAAGACTTATGTAATTAGAGAAGTAAAATAGAAAAGACAAAAAGCTAATTTGAGATCCATTATAACAACTACTACAGAAAACAAATTTATTTCTGTATATAAATAATCTTAATAACTTTATGTGGACTTTTGCAAGACTAAAATTAAATTACAGAATAACTGCCTGCTTACAGACTTTTTTCCTTCTCCACTGAACTGTTCATCTTCTAAAGTCAGATGGGTTCAAAAGGATCTTTATATGATTTTGTTTTACCGAAATTACTTATCTGACAATCCCGGTTGAATAAATTCACATCTACATTCTGTACTTACAGGATACATTAGACACAAGCATTATGAAAATGAAGGGGGGAGCACCAGCCAAATGACCTGCTCTCATGAATCACACTAAAATGCTCCCATGTTCTTTTTAAAATTATTATTCTTTTTTTGTAAATTGAAGCATGGTTGATTTACAATGGTGTGTTAATTTCTGCTATACAGCAAAGTGATTCAGTTATATATGTGTATATACATTCTTTTTTATATTCTTTTTCATTATAGTTTATCTCAGGATGGTGAATATAGTTCCCTGCGCTATACTGTAGGACTTGGTTGTTTAAATTATCATTATAATAGACAGTTTAAAACAAAACTTTCAGTTTGAGAAAACAGTACAAAATTCCCATGTCAGCCTTTACAAAGTGTCCCTACTATTAATACCTTACATTACACGGCATACCTGTCACAATTAATGAACCCATATTAACACACGATCAATAACCCAACTCCATCATTTACTCATCATTACTTAGTTTGTCCCTAATGTTCCAGAACCCCATCCATATGTTCAGTTGTCAGGTTTCCTTAGGTTTCTCATAGTTGTGGCAGTATCTTGGATCCTCCTTGGTTTTGATGATCTTGACAATTGTGAGAAGGACTGGTCAGTATTTTGCAGGATGCCTGCCTCCTCTTCTGGGATTGGTCTGGTACTTGACTCACCATTAGAATGAGGTTATGGGTTGGGAGAGGAAGACCACAGAAGTAAAGGACCATTTTCATCAGTCATTTCAAGGCTACCTCCTACCAACATGATTTACGGCTATCAACAATGTCCTTGACCCCTTGGCTAAGGCTGTGTTTATCAGGTTCCTCCATGGTCCAGTTACGCTCTTTACTCCCTTCTCCATATTGCAGGAAAGAAGTGAGCATGCGCATCTCATCCTTAAAGAAGGGGAAGGCATGCTCTCCATCCTCTAGGGAGAAGTATCTCTATGATTCGCTTGGAATCTTCTGCATGGGAAATTTGTCTCTTCTTCCTCATATATTATTCAATCATTTATACTTGTATTGATATGACCTCATGGATATTTATTTGTGCTTTGGGTTATAATCCAATACAACTTTGTTAATTTTGTTGTTCACACTGAACCAGCTTTGGCCCCTGGGAGCTCTTTCAGTTGGCTCCTGTGTCCTGCTAACCCACCCCCATCAGTCAATGTGGTTCTTTTCTTGTTTGCTTTCTTTTTGAGCCTTTCCTTACTTTCTGCTGCTACAAGATGCTCCAGGCTCATGCTGTATATGTCCTGCTCCTGTTCTAGAATCAGCCACTTCTCCAAGGATCTAAGGCACTAAGTATGCTTGCTGCTACTGAAGCACCACTTGTTTCAAGCCCTTTCAGATGGCAGAGCAAAGGAATACATGTGTGTTTACTAACCCATATACATATACCTCCCTAAAAATATCTCTATGTGCAACTATATTTATATGTATTAAGTAAAATATTATGTACTTTGTAATTTTCTAGAAGCTATCGACACTTTTAAGTTTTCTGTTCAAAGTGCCTCAGAAGAAAATTATGCTGTTTTACATTTAAAATTTCCCATGGGACCTAGCACGGAATGATCAGTGAACGTTTGCTGACCTGAAATACAGAGCTCAAGGATGGGTTGAGAACGTATGGACACAGGAGGGAAGAGGAGGGGGAGATGATCTGGGAAACGGGGATTGGCATACAGACACTACCAAGTGTAACACAGATAGTTAGTGGGAAGCTGCTGTCTGGCACCCTGGGATGCCTAGAGGGGTAGGATGGGAGGTTCTAGAGGGAGGGGATATATGTATCCTTATAGCTGATTCACTCTGCTGAACAGCAGAAACTAACACAAGATGGTAAAGCAATTATACTTCAATAAAAAAAATGCATTGAGATACCTCTGATAGTAGTGGACAAACCTCCATCTCCTCACCAGTAAAACAGGCATAGCAATGATACCAACTGAAAAAAGATTACTGGAAAATTAAATAAAATGATGCATGTAAATATTTAGAACAGAATCTAAGACACTGTAAGCACTTAAGTAATGATACATCAAATAAAGTTCTAGCTTATAGGAAAATGTTTTCAAGAGTCCAAAGTACAATGATATAACTTTTAAATTTTGACTTGTTTTTCAGTTCAGCTCAGTTCAGTCGCTCAGTCGTGTCCGACTCTTTGCGACCCCATGAATCGCAGCACGCCAGGCCTCCCTGTCTATCACCAACTCCCGGAGTTCACTCAGACTCACGTCCATCGAGTCAGTGATGCCATCCAGCCATCTCATTCTCTGTTGTCCCCTTCTCCTCCTGCCCCCAATCCCTCCCAGCATCAAAGTCTTTTCCAATGAGTCAACTCTTCGCATGAGGTGGCCAAAGTACTGGAGTTTCAGCTTTAGCATCATTCCTTCCAAAGAAATCTCAGGGCTGATCTCCTTCAGAATGGACTGGTTGGATCTCTGTCTTATTCTTATTTCCCACCTGACTTAAAAGTAAGCATCAATTTAGACGCATTATTTGACTTCCAAATACACTCTTTGGAAAGATTAAGCCAGCAATAATGCTACTAGTCATGTTATTCATGCCTGGAGGCACAAAGAAATTGATTCCTTAATGTACACCATCACAACCTGTCTTGAAGAGTGCTAATGGGTTAAAAGAAGGTGTCACAGAGAGGAAGAGAGAGCAGTGAAACATAGGATTACAGTCTCCACATCCCCCTACTCCATCAGAATGTCAATCATTCCACACTAGACATGGCATTTAATAGAAGGCAGTCAGGGTTCCAACAGAAAATAATTTTAATTCTTACAGCTGATTATAACTGTCTCAATACTTGGAAGACCTGTCCATATAAATCTGGAACAACACGATGAGAATGTCTTCTATCTTTCATGAGAAGATATATGACTAAATATGGTAAAGAGAGTGTATTATTTCTACATGAAGGACCAAATGAGATACTAGTCACACATGGTACGTGTAAGCAGAATGCTTCTGAGGGCTGATTTTTAAGTAATGCTGATGAGCCCTAAATGAATATTCTGGTGCCCTGAAAGATCACTGAAGTATCCACTTAAACTAAATCTGATTTTGCATTTCTTCTACAAGGCTACTAGACCAACAGAATTGGAAAGGACTCAAGTATCATGCCTATTAAGCAGATCATATGAGTTGGACATTTTAGCAAAGAAGGCTATGGTGTCTGAGATGTGAGTGGCCCCTGAGACTGGGCAGAAAGTGTCAATCTGCTAAGTCCTGGCAGTCACGTGGGCCTGCGGGGTGCCTACACAGCACCATGTGGACAGAGCACCCTGCAACGAGGCAGTTCTTCTGCAGAGCTCAGCATAACCAACTGAGTGCTCCCCACAGGAGGCAGAACAAGGCCCAGAGATAACTTCTGCAGTAGGGATAATGTCAAGTTCAGAACCGACACTATAGATGAAGATTTCTGAGCACAAGGCTTGGCCACAACTGCAGGGCCAGCCTGGCCACAGCTGGAGGGCAGAGTCTAAATCTGAGAATCAGGAAAGCCATCTTGAAATTAACAACAGGCAGACACAAGTGTGCACTAGGAGATGGCGATGAATCTCTGCCATATCCTCTACAGACCCCTGGAACAGTCTCTGACTGGCCAGTCCTACCGCTGTCCTCCATAGAGCACCCAGGAAATTAGTTCAGGCTCCTTCTCCACTTAAAATGCTCCACGGGCATCACAACGTCTTTGGAATGACATCAGGGCCTGGCTGCCTCTGCTTCAGCCACATCTGCCTTCTGTGAGAGGCTGCAAGACTCTTCCCCACCTCTGGGCCTTCGCACATGCTATGAAAGTCAAAGTGTTAGTCACTCAGTTGTCTGACTTGATGTGACCCCATGAACTGTAGCCCACCAGGCTCCTCTGTCCATGGGATTCTTCAGGCAAGCATACTGGAGTGGGTAGCCATTTCCTTCTCCAGGGATCTTCCCAACCAGGGACTGAAGTCAGGTCTCCAGCACTGCAGGCAGATTCTTTACCACTGAGCCAGCAGGGAAGCCCCTTCACATGCTGTTCCTTCTGTCAAAGCTATGGTTTTCCCAGTAGTCATGTATGGATGTGAGAGCTGGACCATAAAGAAGGTTGAGCGCCAAAGAATTGATGTTTTTGAATCGTGGTACTGAAGAAAACTCTTGAGAGCTCCTTGGAAGCAAGGAGATAAAACTAGTCAATCCTAAAGGAAATCAACCCTGAATATTCCTTGGAAGGACTGATGCTGAAGCTGAAGTTTCAATACTTTGGCCACTTGATGCAAAGAACTGACTCACTGGAAAAGATACTGATGCTGGGAATGATTAAAGGCAGAAGGAGAAGCGGGCAGAAGAGGATGAGATGGTTAGATAGCATCCCCGACTCAATGGACATGAATCTGAGCAAACTCCAGGAGACAGTGAAGGACAGGCAACTCTGGCACGCTGCAGTCCATATGGTCACAAAGGGTGGGACACGACTTAGTGACTGAACTGAACAGATTGTTCACAGGTCTGATTCCTTTTAAACTTTCAGTTTTCTATTTAGACATTGTTATCTTGGAGCTGTCTTCCTTGACCTTTTTGTTAAGTATCAACCACCCCCTTCATTATTCTCTAGCCCAGTACACCATTTGTCTTCTTGTGGCACTTAGCATGGTTCAAGGTCATTTGTTTACTCGTTTACTTATTCGTGAAATTCATGAGGACAGGGAATGTACTGGCTTTTTCTTTCACTAAATATACAGCACCTGGTACATCACAGGCATTCAATAAAAATCATCAGTGTTGAAAATATTATGCTCAATGAAAGAAGCCAGACACGAAAGGCCACACAAAGAAGTATGATTCCATTTATGCCCAGAAATGTCCAGAATAGGGAAATTGAGAGAGAAAGAGCACAGATTGGTGGTTGCTATGGGGGGGGGAGGTGAGAATAAGGAGCCACTTCTTAATGGGTATGGGGTTTTCTTTCGAGTGATGAAAGTGTTTTGGAGCTAGAGGAGATGACGGCTGTACACATTGCCGATGTAATCAGTGTTGCTGACGGCAAAATGTTACGCGTATTGCACCACAGTGAAAGATCACCGGTAGGGACCGGTGCATGCACTGTGCTTGCACTGTCTCCCACCTTGCTGGCAGATGGCAGCTAGGAGGCAGGGCGCTTCTCCTCAGGCCACTGCCAGGCTGCATACCTGCACGCAACAGAGGGCACGGCAACCCTCTCCAATATCCTTGCCTGGAGAATCCCATGGACGGAGGAGCCTGGCAGGCTGCAGTCCACAGCGTCGCACAGAGTCAGACACGACTGAAGCGACTTAGCACAGCGAGGTGCTCACAAAACAAACCAGTGAGGTGGACTCACTTTTATCAAGTGGATTAATCCAATGAAAATGAAATCCCACTTGGGCTGTGCAGATACAGAATCAAACACAGAACCCCAATTCCAGACTCGTAGTTTACACATAGAGAGGACAGGATGTGAGTCCCATGTGTTTGTCCCAAGCTCAAGCCAACCAAGCCGGCCCAGAGGGGGCAAGAGGAAGTGGGAAATTTCAAAGCAGGAGATCTCTTCTGTTCCTTTCCCAGATCTGCGGAGTGTCAGTGCCATCACCAGGAAGGCTTGCCTTCACCAACTGACAGCTGTCTTTGTATTTGTGCTATTTACTTCCATAATTCACCACTTCTGAGATTAGAGGTAAAACACAGGTCTGGGCTTGGGGGGCAAGATATTGGAAGTAAAATATTACTGAGGCTATAAGATTAGAAGGAGTCTCCAGCAAAGTATGCAATCCTTCTACTAAGAAGGTTGGTCAATCAGTTAACTACCATTTTCGTCTTCCTTCATCTATTTCAATAGCTTGATTGACACTTTGTGAACTCGTCACAGTCCAAGAAAAATATCAGAGTGACCAGTACCAGCTAAATCGCTAGTCCAAAGGAAATGTGGGGTAACATTGAGGAAATGAAATGCAAAAGATATACAAACATAATCTTTCCAAATGTTGAAATTTATATATAGGAATTTAAAAAAGAATGAACTTTGTAGTCTAAAATGTGAGATTCACTTTTTGGACAGAGAACAATGGGAAACCTTCTCTCTCATAGTTTGGATCCCACATAAAACAACGTAGCCTTTATCAAACTGGGAATAATTTAAAGCATGTTTATGAGTGCATAGGAAAAAGAATCTTTCTAGATCAACTCCCAAAACTAGAATTCTTCATAAGCTGAGGCTTAAAAAGACAGACTATTTAAGAGAAATGTACACATACTTATCTTAAGGACGTGGGTTAGGTCTTTAAAGGGAATATCACTACATTATACACAGATGAATATAAATATCCAAATATAGTTCATAATGCCAAAAAAGAGACACTGATTTTCAATTATCCTCTGGAATCAGCCACTATGGTATCATAAAACAGGATGCATCAACCAGCAAGGGAATATATCACAATCTTGTTAAAATATCTTGTCTGAAATGCTCCTGAATTATCTTTTTAAGTGGAACAACCAAGAGCTACAAAACCTGGAGACAAATACTTCAAAGTCTGGAAAAATTTAATCAAAATTATCTTTAAAACTCTTGAAATAAAATCTTTTAGAAAGCAGAAATATATTTATATTTTCTACTTTATCCGTACTGTTTTGAGACGCTCACATTCAGTACCCATCTCCTCTAATATGTTCTGATTCATCTATTCTATCTCCTTAGTAACCCCTCCACACACACTCCCTATAGAGTTCTGGCGAGGAAAGAGGTCCCGGCTGATCATTCCTGTGTGCCCTTTGTCTCCACTGGATTAGCAATAATGTCCCATTCATTAAGCACTTGCTATAGCGCCAAGTGTTTTACATAATTATCCCTAAAACCAAGCTTTTTCTCCATTTAATAGGATGGAGCACACTCTACAAAGATGGCAGCCACATTACACCCCAACCCCATGCTAAGCTGCCATGTATTCCTGCCGTCAAGAGGTGGGCCCTGCAGTACCTCGACCAACAAAATTTGGTGGAAGTAACTCTGTGCCAGTTACAGGTGAGGCCCTTAACAGCCCTACACTCTCTGCTTCTT
Organism: Capricornis sumatraensis; assembly: GCF_032405125.1. NCBI lineage: Eukaryota > Metazoa > Chordata > Mammalia > Artiodactyla > Bovidae > Capricornis > Capricornis sumatraensis. The sequence continues at coordinate 25,452,624 of NC_091084.1, read as the reverse complement.
GGGAGAGGTGCGTAAGAAGTGGCCACCCTCAGAAGGCTGGGCCGTGACCAGCTCAAGCCCCAAGGCGAGGCCCTGGAGAAGGGGCCATGGAGGGGCAGGACAACAAGGACAGAGGCATCAGAAGCATAAATGAAGGAGTCACCCACTGCTGTACTGTGCTCAGTCACGTCCAGCTCTTTGCGTCCAACCCCATAACTGGAGCCCACCAGGCTCCTCGGTCCATGGGATTCTCCAGGCAAGAACACTGGAGTGGGTTGCCATTTCCTCCTCCAGGGAATCTTCCTGACCCAGGGAGCAGAACCACATCTCTTGTGTCTCCTACACTGGCAGGCTAATTCTTTATCACTAGCATCACCTGGGAAGCCCCATCCTTCAGGCCCAGCCACTAAAATGGGATGTCACAAGGATCAGGCCCAAACTGTCCAGCCAAATCCTTCCTCATGTCCACAAAGACATAAGCAAAATAAAATAGCTGTTTCAGGCCACTGAACTTTGGGCTTGCTTGTTAGACAGTAATACCTAACCGTAACACTCTCCCATGGACCCCAAAGCGCTAGAAGAGTCCTAGATCTAAAAAAGATGGAAAGAGATTCTCTGTCTTATGGCTGCCAAAGTATAATTCACCCCATTTTACTAACAGAGCAACTGAGGCCCAGAAAAATTAAATGACTTGCCCAACCCAGTTGGCGCTAGTGGTAAAGAACCGCCTGCCAACATAGGATATGTAAGAGACATGGGTTTGATCACTGGGTCAGGAACATCTCCTGGAGGAGGGCATGGCAGCCCACTCCAGTATTCTTGCCTGGAGAACTCAGAATGGAGGAGCCTGGTGGGTTATTCAGTCCACAGGGCCGCATAGAGTCGGTCGCAACTTGGCACAGCACAGGAGACAAGACAGCAGAGTTTCTTCATCGTGATTTCCTCTGAAGTGGGGAAAGAAGCCAAGAACTCTGTTTTCTTGCTTTATTACCATGCTGCCTATCTCCTAGTTACTTTTTCAAGTTGTTTGACCACAGCATGAAAGTAATAATAAAGTCAGTGGAGAATGAAGACTTCATGATGAGAAGGGGGGAAAAAATGGCCAATAACAGAGACAAGCAGATTTCAGGTCACCAAAACCATGCTTCTCATTTATTTGAACCTCTAAGCAAATAATGTCTTTCTCCAAATTAGAGCGTCTTTGTTTGTCAGGTGAGTCCACTATGCTCTCAGTAGCGTCAGCCAAAGGCGGTGGAGCAATCCCACACCGGGCTGGCTACGAAAGCATCTACAGTTAAGCCGAGGGAACCTGCGTGGGAGGCACGGAGAAGCAGAAATGGGCTGTCACCGGACTCCACTCCTCGCAGCTCCTTTAAAGGTCAAGAGGAAGCAGTTCTGCACCATCTGCTCCGAACAACGACAGAATGAAAGCCAACTCCAACTCTGAATTTAAAAATAGCAAATTTCAGAGGGTTCCATTCAACAAGCCAAGCATCCTTCTCAATATAAAGATCCCATAAACGTGGGATCCCATGAAGAGGCCACTGCTGGATGGCAAGGCTTCTGTGCCAAGGAAGAGCAACTCTGCCTCAGTCTAAACTCCCTCTTCTGTATACTCCCAGTGACCCTTCTAACACCCGTCCCCTCTCACAACCCTTTCTACCAGGCTCTCTGGAAACCTTTCTCATTGAAAACATATCTCCTCACCCCCTCTCTCCACATCCACCTTTCAATGGCAACAGGCCCTTCTATGAGAAAAGCATTTCCCCATCTAAGGAAATCCACATATATTTGCACATGCTCTGTACTACAGGACCGTGCGGTGGGGCGAGGGAAGTCCTACAACACAATGAACCATACAACCAACTGTCTGTTGACCATCGTCACCTTGGAGCTCCCAGAGGCACTCAAATTCAATGTGTCCATAATTGGATTTATTCCCAGGTGGCTCAGTGGCAAAGAATCTGCCTGCCAATGAAGGAGACGCGAGAGACACGAGTTCGATCCCCAGGTTGGGAAGATCCTCTAGGGGAGGAAATGGCAACTCACTCCAGCATTCTTGCCTGGAAAATTCCATGGACAGAGGAGCCTGGCAGGCTATAGTCTGTGGGTCACAAAGAGTCGGACACGACTGAGCGACTAACACACGCACACCCTCTTTCATGCCAAACCTATTTTTTGTTTTTCTTATTTTTTTTTCCAGCTTTATTGAGCTGTAGTTAACATATATCATGATGTGATGTACAGAAGGTGTCCAACATGATGATTTGTATGTATACTGGAAAATGGCCATCACAATAAGGTTAACACATCCATCACCTCACAGAGTGACCTCCTTTTGTGTGTACACAAACCTGTTATCTTTTATTCTCTGTTTTAATTGATGAGTCTGCACATTCAGGCTGGAAAATCCATGGACAGAGGAGCCTGGTAGGCTGCAGTCCATGGGGTTGCTAAGAGTCGGACACGACTGAGCGACTTCACTTTCACTTTTCACTTTCATGCACTGGAGAAGGACATGGCAACCCACTCCAGTGTTCTTGCCTGGAGAATCCCAGGGACAGGGGAGCCTGGTGGGCTGCTGTCTATGGGGTTGCACAGAGTCGGACATGACTGAAGCGACTCAGCAGCAGCAGCAGCACATTCAGGCTAGGAACATAGAAGTTGTCTTTGATTTTCTTCTGTCCCTCTCCTCCAACCTCACGTGTGTGCTCAGTAGCTTCAGTCGTGTCCGACTCTTCGTGACCCTATGGACTGTAGCCCACCAGGCTCCTCTGTCCATGGGGTTCTCCAGGTAAGAATACTGGAGTGGGTTGCCATGCCCTCCTCCGTAGTATCTTCCCAACACGGGGATCAAACGCACATCTCCTGCATTGCACGCTCATTCTTTACCATTGAGCTACCGGGGAAGCCCTCCAACCCCACAATCAGTGACAAATGAGTAGAGTCCCCCTCATATATACTTATCCTTTGTCTCCATTCTACCACACCCCTGGTTTAGACACTCACAGCAGCTTAACTGGCTTGATTCCATCCAAGTTCCCTCAGATTCAGACTTCCCAGTTGCCAGAGCTCTCCCTCTAAATTACGAGGAAAGAGAGGGGGCTGGATGAATTAGGAGACTGGGATTGACATATACACCCTATGGATACTATGCCTAAAATAGGTAACTAATGAGAACCTGCTGTATAGCATGGGGAGCTCTACTCAATGCTCCTTGGCGACCTAGATGGGACAGCAAATCCAAAAAGAGCAGATATATGTATAGCTGATTCACTTTGCTGTACAAAAGAAACTAACACAGCACTGTAAAGCAACTAAATTTCAATAAAAAGTAATTAAAAAACAAATCTGGCCCTGCCCTCAAAAATAAATAAAATAAAATACGACTGTGTCTTCACCAGCATGTTGAAACTCTTCATAGTGCACTCTGCCTGGAGGGCAATGCCTAAGCTCCCTAACACAGTGTACTAGGCCTTTCACCCTGTTTTTCACCTCTTACCTCCTCACTCTGTTGCTTGTAGCTCCCAGCACACTCCATGCTGCTCCTCACCTCCACACCTCTGCTAAAATCACACTCTCTCTGTCTGGGTGCTCACCACCTCTCTCTTCTCTTCCACACATCACCTGGTTAACTCCCAGTCACTATTATATACAGTCCAGCTGTCCCTGGAGCTCGGGGGTCATTCCTGACATCGCCCTTCTCTTTCACCACCCACAGGCTAGGTTCCCTGCCTAACTGTTTGTTCTTTGGTCGCTAAGCTGTGCCTGATTCCTTTTGGACCCCAGGACCAGTGGCCGTCAGGCTCCTCTGCCCATGGAATTTCCCAGGCAAGAATATTGAAGTGTGTTGCCATGCTCCTTCTCCAACCTTCCACAATACTTAATACTAATACAGTTTAAAGAGATTATGATTTATTCATTCTTCGTTTCTCTAGCACCTAACACCAGTGGCTTAAAACAAATACATACTTATTGGCTAAGTGTTTCTGTAGGTCAGGAGTCCAAGTACAGCCTGGCTGGGCCTTCTGCCCCAGGGTCTTACAAGGTCGCCAAGATGCTGGCCAGGGCTATGATCTCTTCTGGAATTTGACTGCGGAGGGACCTGCTTTGTTGGTAGCATTCATTCCCTTGCAGACTGTTGGGATGAGGACCTCACTGGAACTGGAGGTCCCTCCCAGATGGGACTTTCCAACATGGCCAGGAAAGGAGAGAGTGGCTCAGGAAGACAGACTTTACAATCTCATATAAAGTAATCACAGAAGTGCTACTCTATCACTTTTGCCATACTATACTTGGTAGAGACAAGTCACAGGACATTAAACCAAGAGATAGGAACCACTGGGAATCCTAGAGTCTGTCACACAAAGATACAGGTTTGAGAGAACTCACCAGAAACAGTGTGCAGCTAAAACAACAAGGAAAGGACTGAAAACAGCAAGAACACACGAACTGCGTTAACAGGAGTATGTTAATGTGCAAAACTTACCGCAAAATCTTAATAATATTTTCTCTTTATGGAAATGACTTTTAGGTTACTAGAGAATTCCACAATTAGTAAAAAAAGAAAAACTCTGTAAAGCACAGCTCTGGGTTTGGGGGTAAATACTAAATTTAAAATGTTGACCAGTTTCTACTTCTACATTCCTTTCGGCATCATTATTTTTGTAACTGGCTCTGTAGATCAGCAAGACTCTTCTTAAATCATTTATTTTTCATCCATTTTACAGGGTGTTTGGGGCCCAGGAGGCAGAGCTTTATTTAATATATCTCAATAATTTATAGCCAACAATCCACTGAGGGAAATGTCAACCTCATAAAAACTGAAATTCAAGTGAGAAATGCTGAAATTTTCCTGAGAAGGAAAAAATTTATGAAAATAAGGCAAGCCAAGGAAGTATATTAAAACATTTCAAAACATAAAGAATGTGTTTAACGCATCAGCAATTTTTAGACGTGTCCCTGTGGGTTGAGTCACATCTATTACAAACAGGGCAGCCTGGGACTGCGTTATGCCTGGGTCCGTCCCTCTTCAGACAGGTCAGCACTGAACGTGGCTGGTGACATAGCAGTCACTTCAAGGTAGACCTTTGTCTCAAGGCTTTCTTATATCCTCCCCTAAAAGTCCATCCACCCCTTTTATCAATGTTGTATTTCTCCTGTGAGTAGCTCTCTGCTCCCTCTGACTCAGGGTTAATCACAACAGTTATGGAGCAAGTCCCCAATGCTACTTCAAGAGATGTCATAAATGAGGGAAAAGAAAAAAAAAATCTGACTTTCTATCAAAACATCAAGCTATTTGCAATTGTATGCAAAGATCTGGGGACCAGGCCCACCTGGCCGCCAAAGAGCCCAAGAGGTCAAATTCTGCACAGTCAAAATAGCCTCTCAGGCCTCTCTTTAGCTCTGTGATCAGGGAATAAGGAGAGGTTTTTCCAGCTAACTTTTAAACTTCTATGTAATTTCTGAGGCATAGCTATTACCTACCATTAGATTTTCAGGGTTTACCCAATGAAATTCAATAGCACTCTGAAGAATCAACTGGAAAAGTACCCTTCCTCAAGGGCAAGCAGATTGTGAAGGGTATAGCTAATGCCTTGGGTTAAGGTTTAAAATGCTGAGGCTGAGATTTTAATATCATGCCCACAAACCCACCAGCCCTGCCACTAAACTGGCTGACACTGGTCTTTTGCTGAACATCAGGAATTTCCAAAAGAACATGGACAAGGGCTCTAGAATCAGAACAATCATCGCTTACTAGCTGGGTAGGGGGTTTCATTTTCCTGAATCTCAGTCTTCTCCCCTATAAATTGCCTATTTCATGCACTGGTAGCTTGAATCCGAGTTTAGATATCTCCGAGCATATTCAGTGAGCTTAGAAGAAGGGGAGTCAATCAGCAATTGAATTTCTCTAAATACAGGAAAGAGCCAGGCTAACCAATTTGACTCAGGCTGGAGGGAAGCAGTGACTTTGAATACAGCAGGGTAGAGACTGCACAGATCCATCCCCAGCCTAGACCTATGGGCTTGGGCTAAACAGAGAGAGGGTGCAGACATGGAGAAATCAGAAGAACCTTTTTGATGATGTCACCCATGGGGGCATAACCAAGCTGCTCTGCGGTCCCCAAGGCAAAAGCATGACAACCTGGGAAAGTAGTGAACTCCCCTTTCGCACGTGACAATGTGGCCTTATTGTAACCTACACTCCAAGGAACACAGAATATTTGGTACCCTGAGGATGCATTCAACAAAACTCACTAGGTCTTAGCTGAGCATTTACACTGTGGTTGAAAGTACAGAGCCTGGACCTGGGGCAGAAGGCCACAGCAGCCAAGGCGGAGGTGCAGAGCTGTGCTCTACAAAGGGGGACTCAGAGGGGGACACAGGAGAGAAGACATCCCCAGCAACACCCGCGCCCTTCAGGGGAATTTTTCTAGGGGTGAGATCACATGTTGTAAGTGGGGATGCTGCTGCTGCTGCTGAGTCACGTCAGTCGTGTCCAACTCTGTGACCCCATGGACCGCAGCCCACCAGGCTCCCCTGTCCCCGGGATTCTCCAGGCAAGAACACTGGAGTGGGTCGCCATTTCCTTCTCCAATGCATGAAAGTGAAAAGGGAAAGTGAAGTCGCTCAGTCGTGTCTGACTCTTAGCGACCCCATGGGCCGCAGCCCACCAGGCTCCTCCGTCCACGGGATTCTCCAGGCAAGAGTACTGGAGTGGGGTGCCATTGCCGGTGTCTAATATCATTACAGTACTATCAGTTTGACCCTCACTGACATTATACAAGTAGGACCGGCTGGGGAGGTCAGGGTCAGTACCATTATTTACAGTGGGAAAAGCTTGGAAGTTTTTAAAAAATAAATCCAGATTTCACAAAATTTTCTTTAAAGCGATGCAGGAAAAAGGAAAACAAAAATACTCCTTTATTGTGAGGCAAGAAACCGTTCCTATCATCAGATCAAGGTAAATGGTGCAAGTTCAATTTCCTTTCAGTGTGTTAGGGCTTTTCCCAGCTCTTTACTCCTGGCTTCCTCATTTGCCCAAAACCCTATGCGAACCCGCATCTCTGGCAGAGGAGCAGGGACTACAGTAAGGGTGCTGCTCAGATGAGGCACGAGACGGAAACTCAGGTCACATTCCATAAAAGATGACTTCTGAGAAAAACCAAACCTGCTTCCCACAGCTCAAGAGTTCTTCACAGTCCATTTTAATTACCAGTGTTTCACAGGAACCATCCTTTGTCTATTTATCCTTTAAACAGGGAGTTCAGGTTTTCTTCCATTTGAAACTGCTTTATTGACTCCACTTGCAGCAAGTCCCTTAGGTGAGAATCACCCGCAGATCCAATTCACCAAAGTACTGGATTCGATTACCGTCAAGTAAGCAATTTACCACCCACACAGATTCCATCCCCAGTGAAATCCCTGTGTCATTGAACACTTCTCTAGGAAAGGCAATGGAAAAGACCCCCTCTTCAAAAGGCGCACCTGGATGCTATATCACGTGTGGTGTGGCTCCCTGAGCCGCAGAGACACGGCACATGGAAGACCAAGGACGTGTAAGGCAGCAAACTCAGCCCTGCCTCTCCATCACAATCGCCTCCCAGGAGGGCAATGTGCAACATGATCACTATGAAGTATGTCTCAAAAACATTCGTATCTTTCAGTTCAGTTCAGCCGCTCAGTCGTGTCCTACTCTTTGCGACCCCATGGACTGCGTCGTGCCAGCCTCCCTGTCCATCACCAGCTCCTGGAATTTACTCAAACTCATGTCCGTTGAGTTGGTGATGCCATCCAACCATCTCATCCTCTGTCATCCCCCTCCCCTCCTGCCTTCAATCTTTTCCAGCATCAGGGTCTTTTCAAATGAGTCGGTTCTTCGCATCAGGCAGCCAAAGTACTGGAGTTTCAGCTTCAGCATCAGTCCTTCCAATGAATATTCAGGACTGATTTCCTTTAGGATGTACTGGTTGGATCTTTAGACCTACTCATACCGTCTGAAGAAATCTGTACTAAGGATATAAAATGGGTGTAGAAACCTACAAGGATGTTCATTACAATACTGATGACAGGTGAAAAGAAAGAAACTAATAATGCTCAATGATAAGAATTGTTTAAATAAGTCAGCCAATTAAATATTCTACAGGTATCTTTGATATTTAAAAAAATACAGTGGAAAATCACATGTAGAAATGATATTACAATGAGCAAAGTAAGTTTGTACTGTAATTTCAAAAACCAGTTTGTAAAATATACACATATGACTGACATAGAAAAAAGATGCAAAAGATGGGTACCAAAATGCTAATATTACTTATTTTTAGGTGGTAGTTTAATGGGTAATTTTAATTTTCCTCTTTTGTCTGAGTTTGTAAATTTTCAATAATAAACACATATTACTTTTTTAAATTAAAAAAACATTTGGGTTAAAGTTCAAATAAGAAAAGAACTGAAAATAACACAGCCCAAGCTTTTATTTCTACACATAGTGATGCTCCAGCTTAGGAAAGTATACTGGGTAAAAAGAAACTCTACCACAGAAAAAGGAAAAGGATTTCTTAAATCACTATTCGTATTAAGGTTGCCTTGAAATTAAATTTGTAATTAAATGAATTACAAACTTATCAGAATAATCTCTGACTTATTATGTAACTAGAGCCCTTCCAAGGGCACAGCTCTTCAGCTTCTCTGGGTCACTAAGATCACCTTGGGAACACTTGATTAATGTCATCAGTAAAGCTTGCAGAAAATGCACACAAATGCTAATAAACAGAAGTTCTGAAAGTTGGTTGAGGAATTCACAGAGACCCCAAACAGTCCATGGATTCTGAACAGCAGTGTTGTATGTTCTAACATAAAATCATATGACATGGAATAGAAATTGACAGAATACAGAATATAAGGCAATAATATAAAACAGAGCATGCATCTATGATGGGTCAGTAATACTTTGTGAAATTTGGGGCTCACAAAAATTTAAAAATTCATTATTTTTAACATCTGGATAAATCTAAAGAATATGCAGAGATGTAATTTATTCTTTTATGTGTCTGTAGATTCTAGATTTTGACATAAAGTTTATCACCGTGGGATAGGGTTAAACACTATGAATGTGACTATCCTTGAAGCCCATTACTCCAGGTTAGAAAAATATATATCCTGCATTAGAAGGGAAAATAGCCTCAGGTGATTTAACCAAGCATCTACTACACCTTTTAAAGGAAATAAGGGAAAAGAGTAGAATTTCTTAAACCTCCTATACAAATTATCTGTTACTGCTTGGAAAAAATAGGAGTTAAAAATTTGGGTCAGGGCCTGAGCAAGTAGTTTTGGATTTTTTTCTAGTCTACATTCTGTAAGTACTTACAGGCTTTATTTCTAATTATGATTTATTTACTACCACTGAATATGGACAACATCATTCATTTACTAACTTGATATCTACAAAAATAAATCATATCCAGTCACATACAAACTCTCTCTCTCTCATTCATTCTCCATCTCCTTCATCTATCTGCCCTTGCCTTTTCCCCAGAACATAGCAACAGCTGGAAATGGGGAAACGCCACAGAATTGACTGCATCTGAGACATCCATACCAGCCACAGGGAGACAAATGTCTGTTTCAGACTGTCTCTGACTCATGCCAAATGCTTGAATCCAATGGATCTTCCATCAGAATGGTGGATTTGTGTCCCATTAGGAAACTGATTCAATCACGTTTTCTCTCACCCCTGTTTCAGCACAAGCCACTGGACAGCTCTCAGACACCCCTTGTCAACAGGACAGACAGCTCCTTAGTTTATGGGAAGCTCTTGTAACTGTTTTAGCTCTCGCTCGGGGGAGTGTAGACAGAGGAGGAAATTGGTGCCAGGTGGGGTGCTCTCTGTTAGAACCCCTATTTTTCCACTCTGTCTTTTGGAGCTTTGACAATGCAGGCCTACACCATCTGGGGCAGAGTAGCTCATGGGAACCAAACCTCCTTCAGCTCCTTCAGCCCTTCTGTCCCCTCCCCTAGATGCTCCCCAAAGAGTATTCACAAAAAAGGGACACTGCCCTGCACGAAAGTGTGGAAACAGACAGAGACTCTTAGGCATTACTAGGAGATATAATTACTATTAACTCATTACATGCAGGAAACACTCTTTCAGGTTCTGAAGTCATATTACATAGGCTACAACTCGTCCTGACTGGTCCAAAACTCCAAGAGTTTTGAAGGCATTTTCAAATAAAGGAAAGGAATTAACAGGGAAGAACTTATCTAAGGTCAGTAAGAATCAGGCCCAGGATGAATCACAAATTAGGGTGAAGCCCACAGAGCTGATCATAAGATCTTTTTTTTTTTTTTTTAATTGAGGCAAAATTCACATAATGCAAAATTAACCATTTAAAAGTGTACAGTTCCGTGGTATAATCACCATCTACGCCAAATTCTAAAACATCAGTGGCACCCCAAAGAGAAAACTCTGTACTCAGTAATCAGAAACTCCCTGATAGCAGGATCTTGGGCTCAAAAGCAGATTACCTAACACTGTCAGCTCTGTTTTGTTGCTCTTGTTTAGTCGCTAAGTTGTGTCCAACTCTTTAGCCACCCCACGGACCCACCAGGTTCGACTGTCCATGAAATTTTCCAGGCAAGCATACTGGCAAGGGTTGCTGTTTCCTTCGCCAGGGGGGTCTTCCCAATCCAGGGATTGAGCCTGTGTCTTCTGCACTGGCAGGTGGACTCCTTACCACTGAGCCACCAGGGAAACCCCTGAGTCCTGTTTGCAAAAGGTCTAAGTTGAGTATAACATCAGGGCAGGAACTTTGCTTATCTTCTCCAGCACTGTATCCTCAGCGTTGCTGAAGGGATGCTGAGTGACTGGGAACGAAACCGAGCAGCAAAGGACTTGATTTGTCACTGAGTCAATGAAGCATCAGTCCGTCTCTGCCCACCTCCCAGACACCGAGCCAGGCTGGGCCATCAGTTCTGGAATCGAGAGATCTGACGAGGGCTGACGCAAGCAAGAGTTAAGAAGGACCAAATTTGATGATATGAGGCTTAGCGGGTACTTCCTGAGTGTCAGAAGTTTTACTTCAACCCCTTGACTCTCCATGGGTACACCTGAAACTTACAGAAGCAATTGTGTGAGGTCACTCAGTTGGAGAGAGGCGGAGCTGGGGCAGTACAGCCCAAAGCACTTGTCTTCTAGCACGAGACCATGGCCATTTTACAGATGAAAAAACTAAGTAAAGCAAAAGCAGCAGGATCCCAGAGAATCAAAGACACTCCCACTCTCAGGGCACCTCAACATCAAGACGGGCAAGAAAGCTGCCAACCAGATGGGTAGGTTTACATCCAAGTTCCAAAGGGAGAGTCCTCACTCTTCAGCGATGCAATCAGAGGCAAGATTCCATGTCCTGGGATACTCAAGTTTGCACAGGTCATAAGGTGGACCCAAAGGTATGACTAGAAGGCAAACCTAATCTATAAAGTGATGCACAAACCCATTTATGTAACGTCATAAAGTAGAAGTTTAAGATTACTTTCTATGCACCTAAATACCCAGTTTTGAAAGCTTTCAAGATTTCTGTTAGAATATTCTTGGAGCAGACGGCAATGTCAGTCCCACAAATGGTCTTTCTCCTCCTCTTTCTTCAACTGTTTAGAGTTCAGTTTTGTCTTTTTCTCAGGGAAAGCAGAGGACAGAGTGGTCAGTGTGCTCAGGAGTTAAGTCTCAGTGACAATGCCCTGAAGGAGACACTGCTCCCCGCCCCTACTTTCAGACACAGAACTTCGAGGCCCAGAGGGGTGAACTGCAGCAGAAGTGTCCCTGCAGCCAGCTGGCACGTCTCAGGACAGCAGCCACGGGCACTGGTACACGTGAGAACTAGGAGAAAGAGGACGTGGAGGCGATGTCCTGGGCGCTGGGAACACGTGGAAGAATTTCCCCCGTTACAGAGCTAGCGTAACAGCAAAGCAGCTCTGAGACTACACGGAGGATGGAAGTTTCACCTCCCACTTGCTGTGTGGCCTGGGAGGAAGAGGCTCTCTTATTCCTTGGCCTGTTCAAAGTCCAACACATTATTAATATTTGAAATTTTCTTTTCTGTATTGCTCTATCTGGGGTTATAATATTAAATCATTTGAAAAGATTTTCACTATGGTGTGATTTAATTCTTATTTTAAGTGTGGTTTTACTCTTACTGGTGACTTTATTCCATGTAGAATAAGAACATCCTGAAGTAAATATTCGATTAAATAAATAACTAGAATCTAACGGGAAAATAGGATTCACTTTTTTTAAATCTATTATAATGTTATTCAGGAGAAACACCACATAATGAAGATGTTAGCTCCTGTTTTACAAGCCTTGCAAGAACCATGTGTTCCTGTAAAAGCATCGGTAGCAAAAAAGTCACAAATCTCCCGAGTGCCTGGGCCACTGCCTACATGGGTTATGTGAAAGCCTAACAGATACAAGTTTTAAAAGATGCAGTTTAAGCCAGTATCTTTCCACATCCATGAACTGTTCTCTACTAAGCTCTCCGTCTGTCTATCCATGTGTCTACATACCTGTCTATCTAGCCGCCTGTATCACCTGCTCTGTTGCTAGCATAAAACACTTAAGACCGAACAGGTAACTTTCCAGCCAGGCAGGTGTCTTTGCTGAAAAGAATCAACTTGTTTTAACCTATAGTTGTAAAAACAAAGTGGCTGAGAGTTGAGCATAAACATGAAGTAGAAATGACAGCCTCCGTGTGCTGTGGGCCCACGGGGTTTTGGTCCCGTCAGCATGGGCAGAGGGGGCAACACAGCATAACAGTCTGCCATGTGGCCGCCAGTATTTGGCTGCCTGTGATCAAGGCCCAGACGCCTCCCTTCCTGGCTCCATGCACCTAAGCAAGTTCCTTAACCTCTTCTCTATTCTACTGCGAAACAAGGTGATACTAATATCAACCCTGGGGACTGGATTAAGTGAGTCACGTTAGTACAGTGTTCCAACAGCACCTGGCACCTACCGGGCACTCAGTAACATGATTACTCTCTACGGATCGTTTTCTCTCTGGTTCTTTATTAGCAATCAAATTAGTACAGACTACTGAGCACTCTTCTGATAAATAATCAAACTGTGCTCTCTCTCCCACATTATTTTCCCCAAATGCCATCAGAAGCGATGGAGTAAGTCTTTAGGAACAGACTGCCACTCATCTTTTTTTCACAATTGACCTATAGCTTTGTAGCTCTGTTCATCTTCCCACAGAGCTTTAAATGACAGAACTTCTAACATTCCCGACGCTGATCAGCAGAGAACGTAACACAGTTTGAAAGCCGGTTTAAAAGATACAAAAGAAAACTCTTTTATTCAAAGAAAAATTTCCTTGAGCTGAGCCACTTCACTCACCTCAAAGAGAAAAGCATATTTCTAAAACACGCTGGCCTAGTTTAGCAGACAGGAGGAAATAAAATAAAAGAATTCATCCAGTCTGAAATCTATCATCAAGGGAAAAAGAAGAAATATTCTCTCTCTCATTGAAATTCATTTGCGATGTATTTTCCTATCAAGGGGTATAAATAATGCATGATGGCATTTCGGAACCGCAGACCCCTGCTCCAGTGAGTTCTATCACCTTCCACTTGGGAGTCACAATGCAAGGGGTCCTGCAGAGAGCTCGAAGGGCTGTCTGAGACGGAAAAGTGGGAAGGGAGCGGTCTCTCCCAGGGCTCCGATGTGTCTGAATTTACTTCCTCCCTCCCGCCACCATTACCCTCCCAGTAGGAGCTCAGAGGCCTGGCCCTGAGCCACTGCAGTGTCTTTGGGAGAGGGCCTCACCGCCTGCCATGATCTACAGCCCCTGAAATGGCCATCTTCTCTCTGTCCAAGGAAGCCAGCGTAGCACAGGGTGCTGACCAGGGCTGGTTTGCCTATTGGGAAGGAGAAACCAGCTTCCTTCCCAGGAAGGAAAGAAGAAAAATACTTATAGGGTGAGAAAATCGTGACCTTTGTCTCCTGTAAACCCGTGTGCCTTTATTTTCCATCTATTTAAAGAATATGCTAAACTTGGAGACATTTTAGCTCAACAACGTACCACTCTGCTTGTCCCTAGAAATAAAAATGGGTAAAAGTTCACAAATGCATTCTGTTGCCTGGTTCTACAAATCATGTTTTACAGCCCCTGTGTGTGTGTGTGTGTGTGTGTGTGTAATAAGAACTGGCAAAGAAAAATACAACACAGTGAAACAACTGAAAACAAATTACTTTCTCATCTTTCCTCAAAAGTTAAGTAAAGGTTAGTGGGTTCTTCTTGGAGTGTGTCCATGTCCTCAAGAAGTTATTGATCCAAAGATGCTCAGACAATACTCTCACATAGCAGAGCAAGAAAAACAGCAAGCAGAAGAGAAAGAACCAAAGAACGTATTCAATCCTTGCCTGACATCCTGGTTTTGAAGAGAAAACTCTTCAGACTTTGTAGATTTCTACTGGACCCAGGAAAGTCTTGTTTCATTTGGTTAAAAAGATTTGACTGGCCTTGGCTAAGTTCTGCCAGGGCTAAACAGTATAATGAAAACATCATTAAATATCACTATTAGTATCATACCAGAAAACAGTGATCCTCAGTAAACCTGCTGTGAAATCTTAAAACAGGTCAAATACTCAAAAATGTCTAGGCAACACTTAAACTCACACAACCACCTAGAGTAACTGCGCTAGGAGCAGGCACCCTGCCAGGCCCTGGGGGGAAGGTCTGGAAGCTGCCTTAGACCTTAGAGGTGGACCTTGCAGGGCAGAGAGGTGGAGAGGCCCTGAGCACAAGGCGTGTCCTACAAGACAGGGAGTTGAAAGTGTCACCGCGACATGCAGCCTCTGAGAGTTTGCTACCATCTGGAGAGATCACAGAGGTTCTTAAAAGAGATGCAGGCTTCCCAAGTAGCTCAGCGGTAAATAATCCACCTGCAATGCTGGAGATGCAGGTTCAATCCCTGGGTCGAAAAGGCCCCCTGGAGAAGGGAATGGCTACCCACTCCGGTATTTTTGCCTAGAGAATTCCATGGACAGAGGAGCCTGGCTGGCTATAGTCCATGGGGTTGCAAAAGAGTCGGACATGATTTAGCAACTAAACAACAGCATTTCAGATATACCTTAAATTAAAAGCAGGATTTCAAAAGTCACAGATAGGGAGCGGGAGAGCGGGAGTTCTGGGAGAAAGTGGTCTCTCCCGGCTGCACGTGCATAACCTGCCTCTGTTTAAACACTCCCTGTCACCCACGGGAACCAGTAAAACCCCCTCCTTGATCTACCTCCTCCTTGCACTCTGGCCTCATCCCTACTGTGCCGATTTCTCATCATCGGTGGGGAACTACCTGGAATTCCCTGGGTTTTGCTTCTGTTCTGCTTCCCTCCCTCAAGCTTTTACCCACAGGATCCTCTTCCTGGAATGCCTTCTCCCCTCTCTACCTCCCAGTTCCCCACAAGCCCCGGTTCTCTCCAGTGTTCTTCCATCCTTCAACTCTGAACATGAGCTCAGTCCCCACAGCAGAAAGGTCCTCATCATTCCAGAAGAGTTATCTCCAACCTCTTCTTGCCTGCGGCATCTTGACTGTATGTTCTGGTTAACTGTACCCCTCGATTGTGCCAAGAAATCTTGGCTTTGCAGGAGTATAAAAATGAAATGGGTTTACATTTTCAAACCATTACCTTTAACTGCACTCTGCCAAATCCCTATTCCCACTGCTTAGCCACAACAGCGGCCAGAACTTTCCAGGCACGTCCAGAGGTTAGTTGGTCCACTTCCATCTAAAACCCCACTGCAAGGCTCTTCACTTGTCTTCCTTCAGTGCATGGCAGAATGGAGACCGTCTCCTAAGACTAGCCCCTGGGTGGGGTGTTAGCGGAGGATACGGAGACAAGAGGTTTGTACTAGGCATCTCTGGTCCCTCCCTCTCTGTCTGACCTCTCTGATGTGGAGTGAGAGAAGGGGACACCAATACACACAGGATGGGAAGGTGATGCAGGACGGTCACGGAAGACCATTAGTGGTGAGCAGGCAGCCGGTCTCACCAGGCTCTCTCTACCTCCATCCACTGGTAATTCCCAACTATGTGATGATCTCCGTGTACATTCTGTAGCACTTTCTGGAACGAGGGTGCACCTTCGCCCTCACCTGTAATGGAGAACCCCTCAGAGAACCCGCACCGCCCCACCTCTCTCCTGACCACACCCCTCTATCTAGCATCTTCTCACTTGGCAGCATATCCACCACTCCTGCCTTGTCGACTGCACCCTGCTTCACGAGGACTTGGGGGAACTGGGAAGGCTGCTTCTGCACCTGATCGGGACTCCAGGGAGCCAGGGAGGAGATGGCACTCTGTGTGCCTTCCAGGTACCCCGAGGTGCAGTCATTCCCACCCTGCCAAGCACAAGGCCCTCGAGCACTAATCAGTCTCCAAAACAGCAGTGTGCACTGGTCTGTCTGTTCTGATGGGCTCCCCCTTTTAGAGGATACACCCTCCAACAACCCCCTCCTCTTCTTCCGTCCACTCTGCTCCACGACCACACCAGGGAGGGCTTATGTGTTCAGAAGCCCAGCCTGGATTCAAGCCAGCAGGAGATGCCAGTCTGCCCTTTGATTGGCAGAAGAACAGTTCTACAGCCTCCACCAGGCTGCAGTTGGTCTGGAGGAGAGAGGAACGGTACCAAGGATTGACCCCGCGTCCTCTCCAGGGCTCTCCTGAGCTATTAGAGCAGGGCTGCTTCTACTGCCTCTGGTCAGACCTGGGGAGGCTCTGGACCAAACTGCTGGCAGCTACTTCAGATGGCACAGTTCTCAGAGCCTTTGTCCCCACCTTTGCTCCTTAGCCATAAATCCAGGCAAACGGGACTACAACCAAGTTACTTAGCTTCTGTTACGCTCTATTACAGAACCCCTCAGGGTCTGTCCCACTATCCTGCTTACACATCCGGGTCTTCACCAGACCCAGAGCTGCGTGCACACAGGGACAGCATGTCATTCATTGCTTACTCTCAGTCCTTGGTGAACCTAAGCATGTCGTCCCTCCATGATGGTGGAAGGCAGGAGAGAACTGCAACGAATATAACAACACAGCAGAAGAGAAGGTTGACCCAGGACACTGAAGATTCAAATGGTAAAATGAGAGACTGAGAAAACAGACGATGGTGGGGAAGGGGAGGAAAACGACAGTGTTGCTGAGCGCCTACTATGTGCCAGGCACAGTTCTAAGTGCTTTGCACATGTTGTCAATAAAGGTGAAGAGTCAAGGATGATTCTGGAAAACGAAGGTCGCGGGATCAGAACAATACTTGCCGAAGATTTATCTGACTGCAGCAGGTTTAACAGGGGTGAGCAGCAGGGCAGGGGCGACAGGGATCCCACAGGTGGCACACGTGGTTTGTGCAGAGGGAACGGAAAAGCAAGGGCAGAGGCGCAACCAGAGGTCCTCACAAGGGACAGGGCGACCATGAGGAAGAGACTAAAGCCTGCTGATGGGAGGAAGGGAGGGAGGGGAGGCGGTGGGTGTGGCTGCAGTGGGTTCTAAGCGCAGCCAGGCAGGCAGGCAGGCGTGGAGACGCACGCTGCAGTCAGAGGAGGGAGCAGAGCTTGAGGCGGACTTGGGGTCCACGCAGGTGGATGCTCTGCAGGCCCAAGGCCAGACCTTCCCAGGGCGCAGTACGGTCGAGGCAGAACGCGAGGAAGGGGTGATGCAGAGGGACGCAGTTTCAATAAAATGGCTGCGGAAGAAAAAGGAGGCAAGGAGACCGCTTCGGAGGCACATGATGGGGGAAAGAAGGAAGAGAAGCGAAGACGGGGATGGCTTTCACTGCTCCTCTCGGGCCCTCGGAAACCTTACAACATCTGAGGGCTGGAGGGAAAGAACTGCTAAAGGAAATCCCACAGGGCAAGTCTTAACTGACAAAACAAGGTCCCAGAGGAAGTCAGAGGAGGTGGAAACAAGTGCAAAACTCAGTCTCCAAAAGGTGTTTCTCTTCCTTGAAACTGGAAAGGAGGAAAGTGGAGGAAGAGCAAAAGGATTGCATGGGAGGGCTGGGATTCGGCGAGGGTGGTGTGGGAAGGAAGCTCCAGAGGGAGGGGATATATGTATACATAGAGCGGATTTGCGCTGCACTGCAGAAACTAACCCAGCATTGAAAAGCAATGATGCTCCAATTAAAAATAAATAAAAACTTTTAAAAGTGAAAAGATCATTTGGGAGATGGAC
The DNA here is from genome assembly GCF_032405125.1 of Capricornis sumatraensis. NCBI lineage: Eukaryota > Metazoa > Chordata > Mammalia > Artiodactyla > Bovidae > Capricornis > Capricornis sumatraensis. The sequence goes on along the minus strand of NC_091084.1, from coordinate 25,434,426 downwards.
AGGGAGAAAGCTGAGGGTGTTTTCTTCAGAGGGTTTTCCTTTCCTGGTGCTGTGTGAGAAAGACTGAGCGGGGAAGGGCAGCGCTGGGAGGACTGGGAGGTCTGAACCAGGCATCGCCACAGAAACGCAGGGGTCATCAGCTGGTCACCCGATCAGCTGACCACAAGCCAAGCCACTCCAGGCTGATCTGTTGCCCAAGGCCATCGGAGCGCTGTTGTTATTACTGTTGATTCAAATGGAGGAGAACAAATCTTAATATGTTTTCCCCCCCCAAAGACACAATACAATGGTATAACAAGAGGAGACGTAAAGATGTTTATATCTTCTCTCTTTACATCCTCTGTTCCACTCCAGGGAGCTGGTCTACAATCAGTTCATATAAAGGCATCAAAACAAATCTGAAGCTAGTCTTCTTCAGTACACGACCGAATAGTCAAGTCACTACAGTCAGTCGCTCCCAGCTTCACAGGATATTACAGCACACTCCCCAACACTACAAAGACTAGTCTCCCTCCAGCATTCCTGATGTAAGAAGAGTTTTCAGAAATGTTTTATTGTAACTATGCCAAGGGGGAGAGTGGTGAGGGAGGGATGGCTTGGGAGTTTGGGATTAGCAGAGGCAAACTATTACATATAGAATGGGTTAACAATGAGATCCCACTGTATATAGCACAGAAAACTATAGTAACACCCTGTGGTTAAACTATACGGAAGCGAATATAAAAATTATGTTTACGTATAACTGAGCCGCTTGGCTATGCAGCAGGAATTAGCACTGCATTGCAAATCAACTGAACTTCAGCAAAATAATTTTCTTTTAAGTTTTAACTTGACCACCATAACACATGTAAAGGTGTATACGGGTTTATGATAGTTATATCCAGTTTGGGAATGAAAAAGACGGTACCAGAATCCTGCATTTAGGTATTTTTAAAATTATGTATTAAATGTAAAACATGTGTTATAAAATATCTTCAGGCAGGAGTTATTCCATTGCTGACTGAAATCTACCTCACCATATATTTCTGCACCACTGACTATCTCCTTGTAGCTGAGAATAAGACGAATTTATGGAAACTATTTCACATTATTTCCCTAAACATTTGAATTAAAAAAAAAAACTTATATGTTAATTTTTATAAAATTTAGCAGAATCAGAGTTCAAAAGGAAAAGGTCTTACCTGTTGTAAAACAGTAATATAAGTAGAAATGCAACAGCCGAACCATCCAGAAATGTTATTCCAGCCAGATGGAGGGGCGGGGAAGAGAAAAAAAGTTGTGATCAACAGTGATATAAAAACATCTCATTTTCTAAACAAACAAACCAAAAAAAAAATTGGAACTAAATGAGCATTAACAATCATTTTATAAAAGATGAAATAAACTACAGAACTCATTATTTTGTTGTATTTGTTAGCTTCTCAACTAACCAGCATAGAAACAATAATTTCAAACAGAAATTATTTTTACTTATATGCTTGAGCAATTTTAAACTTAAGAATGGAATAATGTCCTACTGAGTGAACTAAGTCTGACAGAGAAGGAGAAATGTCATATGACATCCCTTTATATGTGGAATGGAGAAAGAAACAAACGAACTTACTTACAGAACATATAGAGATTCACAGACTTAGAGAAGGGACAGTTAGGGAGTTTGGGATGGACAGGTACACTCTGCTATATTTAAAATGTATAACCAACCAGGTTCTGCACAGGGATCCTGTTCAAGGATATTTGGCAGCCTGGATGGGAAGGGAGCTGGAGTGAGAATGGATACACGTATACTTGTGGCTGAGTCTCTTTGCTGCCCACCTGAGCTAGCACAACATTGTTAATCGGCTATACTCCAATACAAAATAAAAAGGTTTTTTTTTTTAAGAACTGGAATAGGCAAACTACAGTCTACAAGTCTGATTTGCCCAGTGTTTTGTTTTGTTTTTAACTTTTATTTTGTGTTGGGGTATAGCTGATTAACAATGTTGTGATAGTTTCAGGTGAGCAGCAAAGGGACTCAGCCCTGGGTACACATGTTTCCGTTTCCCCCAAACTCCCCTCCCATCCAGGCTGCAAGGTAACACTCAGCAGTGTTCCCTGTCCCACTGCTTATTTTTATAAAGTTTTACTGGAACACAGCCACACCCATTTGTTTATAGATTGTCTGTGGCTACTGCTGTGATACAATTAACAGAGTTGAATAGTTGCTACAGAGTCCATATGACCTTTAAAGCCTAAGTATTTACTACCTGACTCAATAAAAAATACATTTGCTGACTCTTTTTTAAGAGTAAATGATAAAAGCATCCCTTTTTCTTTTCCTTCTCAGAGAATTTCATCCCAATCAGCTTTGACATATGCTTTCCAATATGGTGGCCGCTAGCCATGTGTGACTACCACACACTTGAAATGTGACCAGAACTGAGATATATAAAATACACACCAGTTTTCAAAGACTTAGAAACAACAACAGAAAGTAACAATTTCATTAACAATTTTAAAAATATTGACTATACATTGAGATAATACTTCTGGCGTATTGAGTTAAATAAAATATGCTATTTAAATTAAATATGTTATGTAAAATTACATTAAAACTTCAGGCATTTCTTTTTTTAATGTGGCTACTAAAAACATTTTAAATGTATATGAAGCTCATATTTCATTCCTATTGTACAGTGGTGGCCTACAATTGAGGCCCCAAACAAATAATGCTCTGAGAACTAGGTCTTTCCGGGATCTGATCCTAAAATAATGCAATTCATCTTACAGTGATGTGTAGGCTATTGGACGGGCACAATAAAGGACAGAAATGGTATGGACCTCACAGAAGTGGAAGATATTAAGAAAAGGCGGCAAAAACACACAGAAGAACTATATAAAAAAGATCTTAGTGACCCAGATAACCACAGTGGTGTGATGACTCATCTAGAGCCAAACATCCTGGAATGCAAAGTCAAGTGGGCCCTAGGAAGCATCACTCAAACAAAGCTAGTGAAGGTGATGAAATTCCAGTTGAGCTACTTCAAATCCCAAAAGATGATGCTTTAAAGTGCTGCACTCAGTATGCCAGCAAATTTGGAAAACTCAGCAGTGGCCACAGGACTAAAAGTTCAATTTTCATTCCAATCCCAAAGAAAGGCAACAACAAAGAATGCTCAAACTACACCACAGTTGTACTCATTTCACATGCTAGCAAAGTAATGTTCAAAATTCTCCAAGCTAGGCTTTATCAATACGTGAACTGAGGACTACCAGATGTTCAAACTGGATTTAGAAACGGTAGAGGAACCAGAGATCAAAATTTTCCAACCTCTGCTGAATCATCAAAAAAGCAAGAGAATTCCAGAAAAACATCTACTTCTGCTTTATTGACTACACCAAAGCCATTGACTGTGTGGATCACAACAAACTAGAAAATTCTTTAAGAGATGGGAATACTAGACACCTTACCAGCCTCCTGAGAAATCTGTGTGCAGGTCAAGAGGCAACAGTTAAAACCAGACATGGCACAATGAACTGGTTCCAAACTGGGAAAGGAACATGCCAAGGCTGCATACTGTCACCCTGCTTATTTAACTTACATACAGAGTACACCATGCAAAATGCCAGGCTGGATGAAGCACAAGCTGGAATCAAGATTGTTGGAAGAGATATCAATAACTTCAGATATGGAGATGACACCACCCTTATGGCAGAAAGTGAAGAGGAACTAAAGAGTCTCCTGATGAAAGTGAAAGAGGAGAGTGAAAAAGTTGGCTTAAAACTCAACATTCAAAAAACGAAGATCATGGCACCTGGTCTCATCACTTCATGGCAAACAGATGGGGCAACAATGGAAACAGTGAGAGACTTTATTTTGTTGGACTCCAAAATCACTGCAGATGGTGACTGCAGCCATGAAATTAAAAGACACTTGCTCCTTGGAAGAAAAGCTGTGATAAACCTAGACAACATATTAAAAAGCAGAGATATTAGTTCGCCAACTAGTCTGTCTAGTCAAAGCTATGGTTTTTCCAGTGGTCATGTATGGATGTGAGAGTCGGACCATAAAGAATGCTGAATGCTGAAGAATGGATGCTTTTGAACTGTGGTGTTGCAGAAGACTATTGAGAGTCCCTTGGACTGCAAGGAAATCAAACCAGTCAATCCTAAAGGAAATCAGTCCTGAATATTCATTGGAAGAACTGATGCTGAAGCTGAAGCTCCAATACTTTGGCCACGTGATGCAAGAACTGATTCACTGGAAAAGACCCTGATGCTGGGAAAGACTGAAGGCAGGAGGAGAAGGGGATGACAGAGAATGAGATGGCTGGATGGCATCACCAACGCAATGGACATGAGTTTGAGAGTAAGCTCCAGGAGTTGGTGATGGATGGGGAAGCCTGGCGTGCTGTAGTCCATGGGGTCACAAAGAGTCGGACACAACTGAGCGACTGTACTGAACTGCACTGTAGGCTATACTCTACTCTTAGGACCTAATCACAAATGGCAGCTAATTTGTCTGTTTTTCAATTTGCTTATTAACTGAACGGTACAACTTGTCTGGATAATTTGGTGCTTGAGATGGCTTAAAAAATGAGTGAAAATGTTCAATCACTAGCTAAGGACAGACAGTGGAAGTTGTTGGGATCAAACTGTCTAGGTACAAAAAACTTTTGGTAAAGGTCTATGACATCCTTCATCTTCCCTCCTTATGCAGATAAGAACAACACAAGCTCTCACCTCCTGCAAGTTCAGGGCAGTATATAACTAGGGAAGGGGAGGTGAGAGGGAAAAAAGTTTAGTTCATGTTAGCACATATGTGCCAAATGTAAAAACCTATTTGAACAATACCATCTATCTTATAGAATTCATTGTTATTACAGCCTCACACATATTCTGTTCAACACTTACCTCACTGAATACCCCAAAGTCACAGAATTCTTTATTTCCTCAGTGAATTTTCCTTTTGATTAGGCATATTATTTCTAGATAAGTCTATGTAGTAAAATTAGACAAACCGATGAACATTTACACAGACAATGAGAAGTGACCAGCCCTGGAGATGACTATTCACCACCCATCACTTCCATATATTTGTGAAATATAACAGCACATCCCAGAACATAAACACTCATTTCTCCCAAGGCCACACAGAGACCGTAGCATGCAGTGCGTCTGCGATATAAACAGGCTGTTTTTTTTTTTTACTACTGGTGCAAGCAGCCTCATTACTCAAGCCCTAAGCAGCTGCCATGGCAAGAAAAGGTGAGAAGGAAAGCATCTCCACGATGTTTTTAAAATGAAGTTATTTCCAAGGCAATGGAGGCCAAACTCAAACGTTTTTCAGGGTTCGGTGCTCCAATGTGCTGGTCACAGCTTCCCCAGCACTTTCTGTCATGTTTCAACTATCCAATCACCAAACTGCTACAGACCCCAAGCCAGACCGGTCCCCTCTGCTGGGTGGTGAGAGATACAGGGATGGGCACGGGTAAGTTCTCACTTGCTCCAAAGATGCTTGGACTCAAAAGGGAGATCAGACGAGCACAGCTATAGAAACAGGATGCAGGGCAGACCAAGGAGACTCAGAGCAGAGAAGCAACATGCTAGGGACACTCACAGATGGGGAAGACCCTTCCTTTCCAACTGGATGAGAGTCAAGGAACTTTCAGTGGAAAGGATGACTCGCAATGAAGAGACATGAAAGGATTCTGTGTAGAGAGAATTACCTAAAAAAGGCAAGGAGGCAGAAACCCAGTGGGCATGTTGAAGGAATGGTAAGCAGTACATCTTGGCTGGAACGTGGATTTAGGGATTAGTGTCAGATAATTCAAACAGCATGTTGGAACTAGGTCATGGAGAGCGTCTCCACGCTGGACAAAGAGAGCCGGACTTCATTTGGCAGCCGAGGGAGAATCACGGGAGGCTCCAAATCAGGAGAAAGACAAGATGCAGAATGACAGAGATCCCCTGGACCAGGCATCACAAGTCGTGGGTGGCATTCACTCCCACAGCAGAGGTGACTCTGGTTTTCTGGGACCGTGTTTTGTTGCTGTTTTTTTTTTTTTTTGGAGGTGGGCTGGAGCTGACAATCTCTAAAGTTCCCTCAAGCATAAAAATAAGCCTGTGTCCAGGAGGAGAGCGGTGTTTGCAAACACCGAGGTGACATTAGTGCAACTGCAGGCTGAAGCCTACCACCAGGAAGGAGGCGACAGCAACAGGACCAGGGACACCCGGAACTGAGAACCCCAGCCTGTGTCTGAAAGCGAGGGCAGCACAGAAAATGCCTGAAGCACTGAGAAAAGGAAGCTCTACTGGGCTTATTCATTTACTGCATTGGCAGAACAGAGAGAAAGGTGTCACGGATGATTGCAAGGTTTGGTGTCTGGGTCTCAGAAGACTTCTGCCCTCAGCAGTTCAACTGAAACCAGCTGACACCTACTGATCAAGCCTGCTGATGGACAGACGCTGCTGGGCACGGGGCTCGGGAATGAGCGAGACAGGGAGCGTCCCTGTGATCAAGCACTCCCACTCCGGCACAGGGCGAAGCTGCCACTGGTGTGCACCTTTGCTTCCGCTGTGGCATTACCGTTTGTGGGCAGAGCAGAGGGAGACAATGGCCATTTCAGACTCAGACTGGACCCCCGAGAGCCTAGAGCGGTCCAAGCAGATCTGAATTCACAAAGCCAGCCCTCTCGCTTTTCACCCTGTGTCTCAGCGACTGTTACCTTGCTGAGCTTCACTGCCTCATCCGTCAAAAACGGATGGGGATACAGCACTTCCTAAATTACAAAGAGGTTTAAACAAGCTTATATACATGGGAGCACTTTCAGTTCAGTTCAGTTCAGTCACTCAGTCGTGTCCAACTCTTTGCGACCCCATGAATTGCAGCATGCCAGGCCTCCCTGTCCATCACCAACTCCCGGAGTTCACCCAAACTCATGTGCATCGAGCACTTTGGGAATCACCAAATGCTTTACAAAGGTTATTTGATGCAATTGTTCATCCTGAGTCACTAGTGTACCCAATAAAATTACAGGTACATAGAGTGGGAGAGGAGAAAGAAGTGGCAACCCACTCCAGTATTCTTGCCTGGAGAATCCCATGGACAGAGGAGCTTGGTGGGCTGCTGTCCATGGGGTTGCACAGACTCGGACATGACTGAAACGACTTAGCATGCATGCATGCATTGGAGAAGGAAATAGCAACCCACTCCAATATTCTTGCCTGGAGAATCCCAGGGACAGAGGAGCCTGGTGAGCTGCCGTTTATGGGGTCGTGCAGAGTTGGACATGACTGAAGCAACTTAGCAGCAGCAGAGTGGGAGAGGGGTTCATCTATAGATAATGGATTAAGATTGTAGCTAACCGAGATTGTAGTTGAAGTCATATGGACACATGGAGGAGCTAAGGGGGAAAGCGGAGGGAATAAAGCTGACAGAGAAACTTAGGTGCCCACAGTGAAGGGCTGGAGGAAGAGAAGGGTCAAGGGAAAACAGGGAAGTGCCCAAACATGGGCAAAATTAGAAAAATCACTGGACTTGAAGATCCAGGTACTAGTCCAGACTCTCCTACTCATTGATTATGTGGTTTGGGGCAAATTATTTAATGCTCTAGTCTTCGAACTTAGACACAGATACTTCAGGGGCATCAGAGATGAAAAAAAAAAATACCCAAATCACCCTCTCTCTATAATGTCAATTTCCTCTGAAGGTCTGAGGCAGGGAGTGGGGAGAAGGCATTTGGTGAGGCAGGATGAGAATAAGAATAGTCAGGATGGGGATAAAATTCAGACAACCCTGAGGAAAGAGAGGCTTCTGGAAGGACAAGGCAGTCATAAGTACCAAAGAATGTGGGCAGCCAAGGAGGATGAACCCTGAAACAGCTGAAGTGCCTCTGGAGAGAGGCACCTTTAAAGTAGAAGGGATGGAGGTGGACCGCAAGAGATGAAAGGGGGCCAGGAGGCAACGTTGGAGGACAAATGGGGCTTGAGAGGATGGCCACATCCCAGGAGTTGACTGAGTCTCTGCGACAGGCTAGCAAGTGAGGGTGCTTGGCCTCACGCAGGAAAGAATTCAAGCAAATGCAGGTTTATTTAGAGAGATACACATTCCACAGACAGAATGTGGGCCTTCTTAAAAGGCAAGACAGGTGGCCCCAGGACATGAGGTCCATTCAGAAAGTGAGAGCAGCCTGAGATATGGGGGCTGTTGGCTTTTATGGGCTGGGCAATTCCACAGGCTGACAAGTGGGAGGAATATTCTAACTAACTGGGGGAAGGGGCGGGGATTTGCAGGAATTGCGCCCCATTCACTTTTTGGACTTTTATGGTTGACCTTGACCTGGGAACTGTCATGGCACCTGTGGGTGGGTCATTTAGCATATGCTAATGCATTACAATGAGCCAATGTAAACATTACAATGAGTGTATAATGAGGCCCAAAGCCCACTGTAACTTGAGTCTTCGCCATCCCGAGGCTAGCTGGTCTAACCAGTTTGTGTCTTAACCAGTTCCTCTTAATGGTCCTGCCATTCTGTGGCTGTGCTCTGCCCCATCCTTCCCGTCTCAGTGAGAGCCAGGGTAACCAGAGGAAGAAGGTTCAGACAGCAGAAGCAGCTAGCAGAGTTGACAAACAGCTCAGGCCACAGATAGGGGTTTGGGAGAGTGGAGGGGTGGAGCCAGGAAAGCAAGAGAGAAAGCAGGCAGACGGAGCAATTACTGAGGAGTGGGAGAGAGGGCAAAGGAGAAGGGTGGCTCCTTTGTTGAGACTGTGGGGAGAAGAAGGACTAGGAACAGGAGAATTTTGAAGTGGGAAAATAAAAAGCAAGAAATGGTTCATATCAGACAGAATGAAACTTCCAACCTGGAGGTGAGGTCAACTACTAAGAGTTCAGAACACCGGGAATGGTTTGGAAGAGCCCCCAGGGGAACTGAGCGAGGGAACCAAAGGGACAGGACTATACGTGCTCCTGGAGAACTGGTTTCCAATCAAAGACTCTGCCCAGGTAGAGAGGGGACTGGATCACCCGGAGGAGGGGCTGACAAGGCAGACTCTCCAAAGAGACCTGGATGCATCAGGTAACACAGTCACATGCCTTGGCCTGGCTGGTAGACGCTAAATGCTGCACTGGGGTCTTTCTAGGTTAGTCCTTCCAACTAACAGCTTAGTGGAGGGAGAAAGAAAGCTGATGTTCATTTTTTCCTTATTAAGAGTGACAACAGAACTAAAGAGAGCGTGGCAATCATAAAATAATAGTCGGGTACTAATTACAACATTACTTTGCCAACAAAGGTCCATCCAGTCAAGGTTATGGTTTTCCCGGTAGGCATGTATCGGAGAAGGCAATGGCAGCCTGCTGCAGTGCTCTTGCCTGGAGAATCCCATGGACGGAGGAGCCTGGTGGGCTGCAGTCCATGGGGTCGCGAAGAGTTGGACACAACTGAGCGACTTCACTTTCACTTTTCACTTTCCTGTATTGGAGAAGGAAACGACAACCCACTCCAGTGTTTTTGCCTGGAGAATCCCAGAGATGGGTGAGCCTGGTGGGCTGCTGTCTATGGGGTCACACAGAGTCAGACACAACTGAAGCAACTTAGTAGCAGCAACAGCAGTCATGTATGGATGTGAGAGTTGGACCATAAAGAAAGCTGAGCACAGGAGAACTGATGCTTTTGAACTGTGGTGTTGAAAAGGACTCTTGAGAGTCTCTTGGACTGCAAGGAGATCCAACCTGTCAATCCTAAAGGAAATCAGTCCTGAATATTCATTGGAAGGACTGACTGAAGCTGAAACTACAATACTTTGGTCACCTGATGTGAAGAACTGACTTCTTGGAAAAGACTCTGATGCTAGGAAAGACTGAAGGCAGGAGGAGAAGGGGATGACAGAGGATGAGATGGTTGGATGGCATCACCGATTCGATGGACATGAGTTTGAGTAAGCTCCAGAAGTTGGTGATGGACAGGGAAGCCTGTCCATCCATGCCAGTCCATGGAGTTGCAAAGAGTCGGACACGACTGAGTGACTGAACAGAACCGAACTAATTATCTAGACAAACATACTCAATAAATGCCATATGTTATGTTATATTATTATGCCAATACTGTAACACTATTGGAATAGTGTTAAATTTAGTCTAAAAATTATACCAATGCTCCTCTCATCTAGCTTGGCTAGATGATACAGGATCCACAAACCTGAATTTACCAAATAATGATGCTTTCTTCCTAGAATGCCAAGTCCTTTAAAAAATAATTTTCACACCATGTTCTCAAAAGAGAACAATACATTTCCCTACTAGGCTGAGCATGATTTAATATCTTCTTGGAGCCTGGGGTTCATCATTATAAAATCTGTCCCTATGCTGGACTCTATAATGTGATAATGCCTTCAGGGGTGCTGAGGCATGCAGATTTGCTTATCCATTCAATAAATTTCCAGACCTCGATGTCATGATAGTTCGTGATGCTGCTGTCTCTTTCTCAATTGCCGTGTCCCAGGGTGAGATTTGTCTTATAATGTGTTGTTCACATAAACTTGAAAGAACTAAAGGTTCTGGAGAAAATACATATAATCAAATTTATTAAACCAAGAATTGCTGTTTTCATTGAATTACAATGAAATGGGCTGTAGCTGAAAGGTCTAGGGTGCTTCCATATGTTTCCAACAAAGAAAAGTGCATGGGTTTTGTGACAACTATTTTCCTTCGTGCTTATATATTTCACTGCATTTCATTTTCTTGTCTCCACAGACTCAAAGAACGAGCTGTCTGAAGTCTGACCCCCGAGAACCTCTAATATTAATATATTGCGTTCTCCACTATTAAATGCTGAAGGGTCTGGCTTGAAGGTTATTAACATGGCCTTCTTAACACAGACCTGAGAGTACTTTATTATAATAACAGAATATTTCCCTTGTGTTCTTAGATATCCAAAGAGAATAGAAGCTATTTTTTCAGCCTTGAATTTCTCATCATTAATGGTATCATGAAAGCCTAAGTTACTTGGGTTCTGGGTTTGGCGAGTCATGCTGACGCTTTCCAATAATGAATCCCTTATTTAATATTTATAAACCACAAGCTATTTGTGAATCCCTAAAGCTGCTGACAACTAAGGAAAGGGAATATTAAAACAATATTTCATCTTCATCTTCTATCCCTTTCTACACCCTGAGATGGTAACAGATTGGAACTGTCACCCCATCAGACATCATCTATGTTTACAGAACCCAAGCCCATTAAAAAGAAGAGAGGAAAGAAGGAGAAGAAAAGAGATAACCACAAACCTCACAAGCACCTCATATGTACAAGTAAATAATATTACTTCCGGAATGCAGCTGGTTGTATGCACAATGATACAATGAAAAATATTAATAGTTTTCTTTCTTAATAAAGGAAAGGGCCTCCCTTCAACTCAGCCATTAGTGTGTTTCTCCTCTTCAGCACTCCAGGTTACAGCAAGGCCTTCAGGGTTTTCTCTTAAATCTAGGTCTCATATTCACAATGCCTCCTTCAAGAGTAAGTGAAAGTGAAAAAAAAAAAAGTCTATTCTGTCTCAGACAAGGGTTTCTCTGCCCAGCTGCTAATGTGCCACCCATCTGCGAAGAACTGGACAGGCAGTGGGAAAAACTGACCCTCAGGACGTATAGGTGAGTTAAGCTGCAGCCTAATTACCATGACTGGATTTGAGGTTAATTTTCCTTTTCTGTCAATAGCACAAAATAAAAGGCAGCTCATCAATCACATAAATAAGCATAGCCCTCAGGCCCAAGCCTCAAAGAAACTAGGTCAAATTGAAAAGAAACTGGGATAAGTTGCAAGTCAGAACTTGAACAAAAGCAGATTATAACTCTTGGCAATTTTTTCTCTCTTCTGGCTGCTCAGCGATATCAGAGTATGTCTGAAACAATAGCAGTATCAGGGCCAAGGCATAAAATGTGACTGGTGAAGATGTTACTGGAAGGTGGGGTCCACTGCTTGCCACTCAGAAGTCAATAAACAGGCCAGGTTGGTGGGAAAGGAAGTCTGATTTATGTCAGATGACGGCAACTTGGGGCTGGGGAGGGTAGATGTCTGTCCAAAGGCCCACTTCCCGCACTGACACTCAGTGGGTAAGAACTTTTTATATTAATAGGAGGAGGGAGAGGGCTACATGCAGAAACAGCAAGGTCAGCTCTGATAGCCATCTTCAGACTGGTCACTGGTGGTCTGACGACCCATCATCATCTTGATTGTTTTAGGTCCAGTTCATCTTCTGCCCCAGTGTGCTGCCACTTCTTTGAGGCCAAATCTCAGAACTGCAGCAGCTTGCGTCATAGCTATAGTCTTGTCAGCATGTAGTTAACTTCCCCACCTTAGGTTTCAACATCTGTAAGATAGCTCACAGTACAGGGCTCAGAATACTATCTATAGCCTTTGAGAAGGAACTGAAGGTCCCTGTCTATGCTTACTTACAACATGATTATTTGTTGGTCTCCTTTGACTATTTCCTTTGTTTTTTAATGCTCTCATTTCTCCGATTACTCTCTTGACAAAAGCTTTCCACAGACAAAAGGCATACAAGGGACATGGGGACAGAGGCAAAGACCATAGCGTCCTGCTCCGTTTCAAAGAGCCTTTATAATTATTCCTGCAATAGGATGGGTCTAAATTTCTTAAAGCCATTTCTTTAGTCTCCACCAGAAGTACCTGTTACAATGCTGTGAACATACGATATTCAATAAATGCTTATTAACTAAGGACAGGCAGGGAACGAACGTGCGTTTTATAATGATAAAAATCCAAAGTTCATAAAGAAAGAATCCATGGTATGTTTACTAATTATATTTTAGGGACAAATTGAACACAAGCCCATATCCTCATCTCCGTCAGTCAGAGATCAGAGGTGAGATGGGCAGAGGTTAAATTATGCACACATGACGGAAAGCTGGAAACTACAAATACCAAATGTATGGCGTTATTCTAACTTCATGACACTGCATCTGGGTACGTGTGGATGGTGTCTTAAAGAGTTAACCTTTTAAGAATTAAAGAAGAATTGTAACGGGTTAATACACAAAAGCCATAGGTGGCCTCTCGGGAAGCACAACTGACTGAGATGCAGGAGGAAGCTGGAAAAGCACACCCCTCTATAAAGACAGCTCTGGAAGAAAGAACAGACCTGCAGTGGTAGGGCCGTTTGTCCTTCCTTCAGGGGAGCTTCTGAATTCTACCAAGCATAACCACTGGGCCCTCTGCAGAGCAGAGGGACAATGTGTTTCCCCTTCTACTGAAAGGAAAACTAAACTAACCAGGTATCAAATTCAAGGTTGAAGACAAAAGGAGGAAATGTGTATTTCCATCCTAATTTTTCAGTCCTCCTCATCCTGTCTCCATCCTGAAGGTGGGCGGGGGGCTTCCAGTGCCAACCTCAACTGTACGTTCCCTGCTATATTTAATTTATTTACTTGGCTGCGTCGGGTCTTAGGCATGTGGGGTTTTCACTGCGTCATGCGGGGTCTTTCATTCCAGAGTACTCTCTAGTTGTGACACTAAGGGCTCAGCAGGTGCGTTGCTCCAGCTGCCCCCTCCCCAGCATGTAGGGTCTTAGTTCCCTGACCAGGGACTGGACCCATGTCCCTTGAATTGCAAAGGGGATTCTTAACCACTGGACCACCAGCGAAGTCCCCCCGCTATATTTCTACTACTTTTACTGCTACTTCAGTACACAGCATAAAGTCGGAATCTGCTCAGCTCTGCCTCCCAAGGCAAGTCTGACAATATTACTGATCACACGTGAAACACAGCCTATTTCAGATGCATAGTTCATCCCAGAGCTGCAATTACTGGTCCTAATTCTGCAGCCAGAAGCAGCGATGTGTCTGAATTCCAGGGAGATGATTGAATGGAAATGTTCACATCTGATCACCTCTCACATACAAATTACTGTGTATGCCAATCTGGCAATTACCTCAAAAGTAATAGTAAAAGCCATGCAATCAAATCCGTTATTACGGTTGCCTTCAATTATGGGAGGCAAGAACCTGAGTGCGGAAAATTTACTGAGGGGGGAAAAATGAGTCTCTGTATCTATTTTAATTTTAAATCAAGTCATTTCATTTGGAAAACTCTTTTAATTTTGGAAAAGACTCGGTTAGAATACCCAGCTAAGTATAAGAAAATAATCAGCTTATTTCCCCTGGTACCCAAGGAAACTTTCACTGCACAGAAAAACAAAACCTCAACTTCCACTCTTTTCTTCCACAATCTTCTTCAATTACAGACAGAGGCTGTAAACCCATAATGCTTCTTAAAGAGACAAAGAAAAATGGCTTAAAAATATGACTATGCCCCTCTATGTAGTATATGGAAGACAAAATGCTGTATGTTCACGGGACCCTACTCCTTCTCTGCCTAGGCACATAAGAACATTTCCCAGCCTCCCTTGCAGCTAGGTGGGGCCACTGGAATGTGGCTGGAAGTGAGGCACAGCCCATCCAGGTTTCGCTCCTGACACTTCCCCCTGGTCCTCTGCAGCTCTCTGTCCTGCAGGTCAGCCTACAGGATGAAGGGGATTCTAGGAAGGGCTCGAGGATGGAGGAGCCAGAATCCCTGCATGACTGCCCGACCCCTACACCCCTGAATCTGCATTAAGTCCATACGGTGAGAACACCGTATGGGGGGAGGTTGTTTCAGTAGGTGGTACAGCTTAGCTAAGCAAGTGCAAAAAGCACAGAAATCAGTTCTACCATCTCTTCTTTATGGGGAAGTTAGGCAATTTGCTCAGGTTAAGCTTCAACTTTTAATTTATAAAAAACGATAATAGGGTTGATCCTTGTTATTTGCAGGCTGCAAATTCACCAATTTGCCTACCGGGTAAACTTTATCTGTACCCTCGAAATCCGGGCTAATGACCCCTCCACAGTCAGGCAAGGATGTGTGCAGAGCATCCTCTACGTTCCCAGCTGGGGTGCAACAAGGCCACACTCGCTTTCCTGTTTCCATTCTCCTGCTATAAACAAGGGTCCTTTTCACGGTCTATTTAGTACCATGTTTTCCTTAGAATTTTTGTTCTTTTTGTTGGTGAATGTGTGTTGAAAATGGCCCCCAAGGTACCAGTGAGTGTTGTCTGGTGTTCCTAAGCATGCGAAGGCTGTGACGGGCTCGACAGAAAATACATGTTACATAAGCTTAGTTCAGACATGAATTAGTCATGCTGTTGGCTATGAGTGCACTGCTAATGAATCAGCAGTATATATTAAATAAAATGTCTTCAAACATTTGAAACACACACAAAGCAAGGTTACATATTAATCAGTTGGCAAAAATATCATGACCAGAGGCTGGAAGGAATCTAACCCTGTATTTCTTCCTATAAACGATGATTCAGGGTTTGCTAATCAGTGTGCCTGACAACGTTATAGAACCTAGCTATTGCAAATAAGGAAAACTGACTGTAACAGTGTCCTTAACAACTGTGAGGATTTTACAACATAATGAACTTTAATGTTTTTCCTACCTTAATGAGGTGTAAAAACGTTGGTTACTGTTTCCTTTAAAATTTTAGCTATACATTGAGCCAATGAAATAAACCACTTTATTTACTCTCCAGTCTATCTCAAATCTGTAGTGGAGCAAGGATTCGCCCTCTTTGCTTGGTAACTACTGTTCACAGGAAAGCAAAGAATTATTTCCAAATTAACTTCATTTAGCATGTACTAGGTTTTTCAGAAAATCCTGAATAAACTTTTTGAATCCAATAGTTTTGTTTTTTTTTTTTCACACAGCTTTCAGAAGTTTCTAACTGCATTTTTCATTTTCCTTGCTTTGTGACTGAATTTTTTCAAGCGCTTTAATCCTATCGAGTATTCTATAGGCCAGAGCCCTCCTTTCCCCAGACTCCACTTGCCAGGAGCCCTGCACCCTCTTGCTTTGTTTTCTTCTTGGCTGCACTGGCTTTTCACGGTACACACGGGCTTTCTCTAGTGGAGGCAAGCGGGGGCTCCTCTCTGGTTGCAGTACGCAGGCTTCTCACTGTGGTGACTTCTTCTGCTGCAGAGCAAGAGAGCGTGGGCTCCAGGAGTTGGGGCACATGGACTCAGTTACCCTGCATCAGGCAGAATCTTCCCATACCAGGGATTGAACCCATGTCCCGTGCACTGGCAGGCAGACTCTTGGCCACTGGACTAGCAGGGAAGCCCCATCTTCTTGTTTTAACCTCACCAAGCTCCTCTGCAGCTCTGCTCTTACCCTGAGGCTTCTCCGCACTCCTCTCTGGAGGTGGATAGGCCTTTCCTGAATTCCTCATCTTCTTTTTTTCTTGATTTTTTCCTTTGTTCTGCTGAAACACATCCCCCTAACTAACTTCCAAACAACACTTATTAATTTCCAACCAGTCTTGTGATGACGGTCACCCATGATGTTGCCACCCAGACCATGTCATCCCCTCAGTCGTTACTACACAAGTTTGATTCTATGTGCCTGTAAAACACTGGCTACTGTGACTTATATTAGTTACAGAAAAGATTACGCTCATAATTTCTACAGAAAAGGAGCAGTGTTAGATGGGCTAATTTCCATCTGTTTATGATACAGCCTGCTAGGGTAACAGCTCACCTCCTAACACGGAAGAAGTAAATGTGTTTGTTTGTAGGTTGTACTTAAGATGTATCACTTTCTGAACTCTGGTGATCTTTTCAGATTCTAACTAATGAAACTATATCACACGTTGATGACAACGAAAGGAAAAATAAAAGTGGAGGTACAATAAATAATCTTGAGTTGTCATGCTATTTTATTTTATGCTGATAGTCAAACTCAAAATGGCCAGTGGATGTAATTGCCTGAATAACTTAGAGAGGAAAAATTACACTTAAACGGCACAAAGGTATAAAAACTAACTTGCTTAAAATGTGCATTTTATGTGTTTATCAGATAAACCCACAACACTCTAAGTGCCAAGCAACTGAGAAATATAAATGATTTGACAAGGAAATCCAAGTTATTATATAGATACCTTTTATTCCTGAGATTGTTTCCCAGGAATCAGTTCAAGGGTTTCGTTTAG
Source organism: Capricornis sumatraensis (assembly GCF_032405125.1). NCBI lineage: Eukaryota > Metazoa > Chordata > Mammalia > Artiodactyla > Bovidae > Capricornis > Capricornis sumatraensis. The sequence continues at coordinate 25,417,407 of NC_091084.1, read as the reverse complement.
TAAGAATCAAATCTCCATATCCAGGCACTTTAAGACTAAACAGCACATTCCTCCACCATAAAAGAATGCCCTTTAAACCAGTGTGGTTCTTGTCCTCTGACTCAATACTGGAAGGGTTTTCCCAGTCTATTTAATATGAATCGAAACACCCTGACAGGTAGTCAGTTTCTATTAAATTACATCAGTACCAAGAGCAGGAATGTAGAAATTCTGATTTCACTTACCTTAAATGGAAATGAAATCTTATTAAAGAAACTCAAGTCGTTCATAGAAAAGTTTGCTCACTGAAGTCATAGGGCTCATGTCTTTGGTTACCTGAAAGTGTTCAGTCTAGTGACTTCCTAGATTTGACAGTTCAGGGTAAGATAATTCTTACACATTTAGGTGAAAACTCATAGCAGTCATTATTAAATGCCAAAGAAGCTATCTGAGATTAACTTCAGGCCAATGACTTCTCCACACCACACTATCAAGCAGCAGGTTCTCTGTGGCAGTTGGACAAGGATTACAAAAACTAAAATTCAGGAGATTGCCTTTAAAGTTCTAGATGAAGTAAAAAAAATAATAATAATAACCTACCATGGAGCAGCAGCTCTCACACCTGTAATGGGACCAACTCAGCACACTGGAATAGGGCTTCCCTTGGAGGGCACCAGCGCTGGGTCACACTGACATCCACTGGCCAGGTGCTCACATTTAAAATTCCTACAACACCGCTTCTATTCACTTCCACCTACATGTTGTCACAGCATGTTTTATGGACTCTTTAACATCTCAAATTTCTTCTCTTTATTTGGGAAACAAACATGCATTTTGAATTTTTCTTTGAAGGAACACTGCAAGCGGCTGTCAATTTCAAAATTTAGTTGTTCAAGAAAAGCAAATTTTGTCATATTAAAGTGTTCTATTGTTCACACAAACCTCAAGATGATGCCACGTTCCTAAGTGGAGGAGGAAAACTCAGCCCCAGCAGATGCCTGACCTTTGTGCTCCACCATCTGCACAGAGAATCTGACTGTGTGCTGACTACCGTGCCCAACTGAGTAAGAGCAAGCCCAAGTCCTTTCCATCAGAACAGAGCTCGGAAGGAGCAAGCGTGTCGGACTCATCATCCAGAAGACAGATGGCACAACAATACAGTCCAAGATGTGGACGGAAAACAGCAGTACATTGTCTGCTACCAAATGTCAGGAGACAAAGCTTGTTCCTCCCGAATAGCTTATAATTTAATTGAAGTATATTCTTTTGCTATCTTCAAGGATAGCTTGGATGAATAACTCAGAGGTGGTTTTGACCTCTGAAAGAGTCAAAGGCATTTGGAGCTAGGTCCGGTGAAGAAGAGTCTCCTGGGGGTGCCGTCAATGACAGTGACCCTCGGAGACTGCAGGAGTGAATCTCCTGCATCCGTCATCCCCACCGTGCTCCCACCTCTAGGATTCAACACCTCACCCCGGCCGAAAGTGCAGGTTTGAGCCGAGACCAGACATTTCTTGGTATGTACTGCTACAATTAATAATAATAATAATCTGCTGAAGTACTGTCCTGGTAAAAAGACTGAGAATGGCCCCCAATCCCTCTCTTCTTGCACCTCACGTAACCTGTCTAGAACAGCATAATTTCTACATGGTAAATCGGCCTATTTGATCTCATCAAGGCATGTTCACAGTGTATCTATTTGCAACTCTTTTATTGGTATTTTACGGGCACCTCTTAAAACTTTCCCTACCTCATCATCATTATCGTCACTAGGGATGCTGAGCAGCTAAAACTGGGTCCTCCCTCCACCAGCCTGCCTAGTAGCATTTGCTGTTAAGCATCTTCATAACAAACCTGCAAGGTGGACTGTGGTGAGTCCAGCTTGGTCACGGACTGAGTATGTAGGTTAAGCGGCATACTGACTCTGAGCCTATCTTTCCAACAATAAAATAGAGATTAAAAACTTCCAACCTAGTATAGCTATACTGGATGTTAAGTGCTATGCCTGGCGAGCTTTTAATAGAAGATACCTATTATTATTATTGGGCTTCCCATGTGGCTCAGTGGTAAAGAATCTGCCTGCCAGTGCAGGAGATGCAGGTTCAATTCCTGGTCTGAGAAGATCTGCTGGAGAAGGAGAAGGAAGATACAACCCACGTCAGTATCCTTGCCTAGAAAATCCCCTGGACAGAGGAACTGGGTGGGCCATAGTCCATGGGTCACAAAGACTCGGACACAACTGAGTGACTAAACAAGAAGAACAACAACAACATTACCACTATTACTATGAGCTTAAAGATGAGTAAACTCAGGGTCCAAGATGCTAAGTCACTCACGTAACTGTCTGCATGGCTGGTTCCAGAGTCTGTGCCCTCTCCCAGGTAAACTATTTAACTAGAGAAGGACATTTGACAATGTTCAGCATCTTTGGTTGCCATTGTTTAAACTTGACACAATATCTGTTTCTAAATTATAAAGAAATAAATAACACATTGCTTATTCCCCACCTGCATCCTCGAGGGCACCATTACCATAAGGGGACATCTATTGTAACATGTGCTTTTATATGACAGCTTCTCCTAAGTTTGCACAAGGCACTGAAGAAAGCAGGCACCTCTCTACCTATGATAAAGATATTCAATTTCCTCAAAGAGCACAAAATCCTGGGGAAACAAATTAGCCAATGAACATCTTAACTACTAAGTTACTACCTTTTAGGTCCACTATGATTTCACAAATGTCCTAGACGTGAGTTCCTGCCCATCTCTAACATTCTTATTAGATGGGTAATGAGAAAGAAAATGATGGCCCATCTGGTTTAATCTTTGGGCTTTATAGCCTATATCTGGAATATACAGAGCTTCTCTAAGAAGGCCCTGGAGTTTTTCAAATTAATTTGCAATTCCTTTGAAATATTTCCCTTACACTATAGAATTCTATCTTTTGAAAATCCTTGTAACTCATAATTCACTGCTCTGCACTTAATAAGTGTTCTTGAGCACAGCAGGCTCTCCACAAATATTTTCCAACAGTTCAGTAAGCATTTGCTGATGATGGTAACCCACTTTAAAAATATATGCAAACTATGTCAAAATGCACAGTGTGGGCACAGCCACGTAATAACTCAAAAAGGTGTCCCTAAAGGAGCCAGTCCACGTTGGCGTTTCTCTATGCCTACATGTTTTAAGTGTGCACATGTATCTGTTTGTTTCTCTCTAAGCTGACTCCTTTATATCATCAAAATCTCATTCCTAAAGTCAGTGAGAGCTTTCATTGACTGCCCACTCTCTACCCACTTACTCTCTTTGCTATTGTTCCCTTTTATTATCTTCCTAAGACTTCTTAGTGTCTGAAACATCTTAGTCATTTGTTTGTTCATTCACTCATTTACCCTTTTACCATCTGTCTCTTCCAGTCAGAGTGACAGCTCTCTGACAGTATGGTTTCAACTTAAAGGCTAACACTGAACGCCAGCATCCACAAGGGTACGCAGCACATGAATAGGTGCTAAACAAATAATATGCGAATGAAGGAAGAAAAGGATGAATAAATACAGCTGTTTTTATAGTTCTCATAACTTAGCCAGCTATGTCTCATAACTTAACTATGACCCAATGGGTGAGTAAGAGCTTGTTTCCATCTGTAAGTCTTAAAGTCTTTAGAACAATTCTGCATATACCTAGGTACTTAAAAATCTGATGAAAAATGATTCAGGAGATACATAAATTAACTCTGTTATGTAAGCAAATTACTTAATTCCAGTGGCTAAATAGATTAAATGGTTGAACATTTTCATGACAAAACCATTATTAACTGTCTAAGCATTTTCTGAAACCACTGATGAGACAACTTGGATGTGTTGGTCATGTATTTCCAGATTTCAAGTTCTCTCCAGCAGGAAAGGAGCACAGCACAAGCAGAGTATCAATCCTGACTTCAATTGGTTAGTTATTTTCACCATTATTATAAGCCTTAAGTTTCCTAATCTCCATTCTACTGCTGAAAATGTACACTTCATAATGGGGTAAAAATATATGAAAGTGTCAGTTGCTCAGTTGTGGCCCACTCTAAGCAACCCTAGGGACTGTAGCCCATCAGACTCCTGTCCATGGTATTCTCCAGGAAAGAATACTAGAGTGGGAAAAAATATATTGCTACATTATTCTTGCAAGCAATTTGTTAGTCAGGCTGGAGTCTGGAAAACCATCTCCTAGATGCTTATTAAATAAAGCTTTCAATACACTGGTTGATACTAACCTTTCTAGATTGCACTAGACTTCTAGTATAGTAGAGAAAAACAAATAGACCACTCCAGCAAATCACAGAATGAAACAATTAATTAAGAAAAGACTATAAAAGAGGGTAAAATAATAAAGTAAAAAAATTAGCCAAGATACAAACTTATTATATGTAAACTGGATATAGAATGGGAATATGCCCGATGGCTCCAAATTTCAGCTAAAGATCAAAGATGGAAGACAGTGGGTAAAAAGTTAAGTCTGGCCTTAAAGTCACATCACCTCCAGGCCTTATTAAGGGTACCTGAATTGGTCTTTGGACCATGTATGTTCATCTTCTCTCCCATCTCTGCAAGAAACTAAAGGTTGTTGAGCGGGAGATTCTCCGGCTTAAAGCAATTCACTTATATGGGGAGTGCTCTGACATTCCCCACCCACCCACCCACCCACCCGAAACTGAGGAATGGATGCCCCAAAGCAACACCGTGAGGTGATAATAAAGGGTATCTACAGGGAGGAAAAACTAGACTGGCCATTTTAAATACCTGAATGTTACTGGAGAACTAGAAAGCCTACCCAAGAAGTTGTTAAAAACCTGTGTTTCAGGTTTATAAAATGTTTTTTGCAGACTAGACCAAAATTTTGCCCCATGTATCAGATTGAATTTACTGACCCTTCCATTAGGGAAAATATGCAGTTTCCTGCTGTTGCTGCTAAGTCGCTTCAGTTGTGTCCGACTCTGTGTGACCCCAGAGACGGCAGCCTACCAGGCTCCCCCGTCCCCGGGATTCTCCAGGCAAGAACACTGGAGTGGGTTGCCATTTCCTTCTCCAATGCATGAAAGTGAAAAGGGAAAGTGAAGTCGCTCAGTCGTGTCCGACTCTTTGGGATCCCATGGATGGCAGCCTACCAGGCTCCTCCGTCTGTGGGATTTTCCAGGCAAGAGCACTGGAGTGGGGTGCCATTGCCTTTTCCATATGCAGTTTATTGAACACTAAAAGCCTTATCATGTTTTTAGAGAGGCTATTTTAAAAGAATTTCCTCCTATTTTGATTTTCATTCAACATCATTAAAGCAAGAAAAGAGATGAAGTCCCTAATTCTATACAACAGTAACTTGATCTTGAATATGCATGCATACATTTTTATTGATTTTGACGTACCAATACAGCCACACACATGCAGAAAACAGAGCTCTAAAATTGTTCATCAATCACAGGTGGTTTTAAATTATTTCTATTTTCTTTTCTTTTAAAGGAAAAAATGACTCTGTTCGTACTCCTCAAGTTCTTCAATGGGTTTTCTTCTCTGAGAATGTTTTTTGCCTGGAGATGGTCATTGAAATGAATGAAAAGTGGACAAGCCCGGCCAAGTGAATTCTTGGCTGTGACTTCCTTGGGAAGTGCTTTGTGGGTAGGCAGCTGAATGAACTGCTATGAAAGTCACGAAGTTGGCATTTAATCATTTCCGCCTCTCTATTCCCGGGCCACATCTCTCCTTTTTGCTTGCATAAGAACTATAAGGCTGCTAAGAAGGAATCAATGTTTTAACGTCCAAGTTCAATCAACTACCGAAGATTTGTTTTCTAGTAAGAGTTTCTCCAACAAGTGTTCTGATTTTCTCCATGGTGAAAAAGATAACTCACATCTATGGTTGCCACCTTTTATTAAAGTTCTTATAGCTCTTATTTTTGTATAAATAGGAGAGTATTTACCAGTTTTGCCAGCATCTGTGACCCTTCTCCCTGTATTTTCTTGTCTCTTCTGTAGTAATAAGACTGGAAATCTAGTGGGGTACCCTGCTGCCACTCAGATGCCAGTCTGCATTATCTGGCTTCTCCTGCACTGGATGTGGTCAGGTGGCCAACTTTCAGTCAAAGAAAAATGCAACTTCTAAGAAGCCTCCTCACGGGGGAGGGAAGACTGCCCTTTTTTGTTACTTCCTCTTTCCAACTGGCTGGAATGCAGATGTGATGTAATGACTGGAGCTCTAACAGCCATTTCAGACCACGAGGCAGGGCTTTTTAATCAAGATTGAGAGCCGAGGAATAGAACCCTAGGTCTTGAGAGTATGGGAGAAGTCATCAAAACAACTCTGGACTACCTACCTTCAAATTTCTTTTATCTAAAAAATAAACTATCTCATTGAAGCTACTATTATTTTAGGGTTTTGGTTGTACAGGGTCAGGCCTAGCTTAATTGATACAGCATTCAACTTGTGCTTTCTTGGCAATCCCTCCACAAAATTCTATTCTCAAAACCCATTTGAGCTCAGTTATAAAAAACAAGGTCTCTAAATTCTATCAGGCAGATTTCTATGAAGCCATTAGCTAAATTCCTTCATTCCATAACTAAGTGGCAGGCATAGCATTATCTTAGAGGGATACTGAAGATCATCTATGCAATCCCAGAAGAATTCATCCTGCCCAAAATGGAAACAATAAAGGTGGAGACTCCAAAACCTTCCATCCTCTTCACTAGCCTAGGAAGCCAGCAAAATATGTGCCTCTGAGAACAACATATGTCCAGGTTTCTAAACTATTAACCAGAGAATTAGACTCACTATCCCAAGACAATGTGTTTGCATTGAGAGCATTATCTTAAATGAAGTAAATCAGAGACCTGTTGGCTTAAACCAACTCCCTTAGTGTCCATGAATCTTTTAAACTGAAGTTTCAAGCTGGTGGACTGATCTCAGACTTTCCTGTTGTGAGTTTCTGTTCATTTAATTGGATTGATTATATAATTCTTATTACAAAATATGCTTGCAAACCACTCATAGCACTTTGATGATAGGCTGGTTCTGCTTCAACACATTACCAGGCTATGTATTTCTCCATCTTACAGAGAAACAACCACCACTAAGGCTGTGGCCTGGTTTAATTCTTTACCTCTGTCATAGAGGTTCAGTACAGTGTAGTAAATGGCATTATCCTGAAGGCTAACCAAACAAAGCCAAACGGTCTATAGTAGGTTTTTAAAAGCCACAAAGATCTCTTGTAATACTCTAGCCATGCAAAATGATGATTTGTAAACCTGCACAAGCTGCCAACTTATTTAGTTTTGTGATAATTAGGCAATACGACAATTAGAAAATCACCATGACATTATTAGTTGCTTTTGCATAAAGGAGATATTCTTTAGGGATTTAGCTGATATAACATATAAACAGAAAATATCTTTCTCACATTCTTAAGCATGAAAAAAAAATTAACAGAAATTCCTAAAGCTGATTGAGATTAGAAAAGATGAAACAATACTCCAATATGTCTTCAATAAGACCACTTTCCCATACCAACTACTATATGACTTAAGCCCAAATGAATACCCAAAGGATGTTATTATAGCTTAGTTCTGTTTCTTATTAGAATAAGGCTTCCACACATATCTCCCCAGACACATTGATATAAAGTCTTCTCTATTCCTGGTTAACTTCCTGGACTCCTGACCAGACATTTCCATAAGGCCACCCTAACAACTGATGCCATTCACTTCAGACTCCATAAATGTTCTGTGTATGAACGTTCCCTCCATCCTGTTCTGTGGATGGACAGAGAAGACCACAGCACGCTAACTTATGACCTTTTGGAGTGATGATCTGATTCATTCAGTCACTCTGTACTCTAAAATATACACTTAGCACAATACCTGGAGTGTGATACACACTCAACTGTACTACCATTATTGTTCTTATCACTACTGATTTCTTATGCTGTAAGTCAGTTGCTCCTGACTAGTAGGAGCCACTGACTAAGAAAACACATCACCAACTACCTGCTATAAAATAATGAATCCAATAAAATGATGGATATAAAAATGCTTTTAAAGTCCTAAGAGTGTGCAGAGTGAAGTGAGTCAGAAAGAGGAAAACAAACATCATATATTAAATATACCAAGTGTAAAATAGACAGCTAGTGGGATGCTGCTGTAGAGCACGGGGAGCTCAGCTCAGTGCTCTGTGATGACCAAAGCGGGTGGGATGTGGGATGAGTTGGGAGGGAGGTTCAAGAGGGAGGGGACATATGTGCACATATAGCTGATTATTCCCTGGAGAAGGAATTCGCAACCACTCCAGTATTCTTGCCTGGAGAGTCCTGTGGACCAAAGAGCCTTGTGGGATAGTCCATGGGTGGCAAAGAGTTGGACACAACCAAGCATGTAGGCACAATAGCTGATTTAGGTTGTTGTATAGCAGAAATTATACAATGCTGCAAAGCAATTATCCTCCAATTAAAAAAAAAAAGTGAAGGTCACTTCAGTTCACTTCAGTCCACTTCAGTCACTCAGTCATGTCCGACTCTTTGCGACCCCATGGACCGCAGCATGCCGGGCTTCCCTGTCCATCATCAACTCCCAGAGCTTACTCAAAGTCATGTCCATTGAGGCAGTGATGCCATCCAACCATCTCTTCCTCTTTCGTCCCTTTCTCCTCCCTCCTTCAATCTTTCCCAGCATCGGGGTCTTTTCAAATGAGTCAGCTCTTCGCATCAGGTGTCCAAAGTATTGGAGTTTCAGCTTCAGCATCAGTCCTTCCAATGAACACCCAGGACTGATCTCCTTTAGGATGGACTGGTTGGATCTCCTTGCAGTCCAAGGGATTCTCAAGAGTCTTCTCCAACATCACAGTTCAAAAGCATCAATTCTTTGGCACTCAGCTTTCTTTATAGTCCAACTCTCACATCCATTCATGATCACTGGAAAAACCAAAGCTTTGGCTAGATGGACCTTTGTTGGCAAAGTAACATCTTTGCTTTTTAATATGCTGTCTAGGTTGGTCATAGCTTTTATTCCAAGGAGCAAGTGTCTTTCAGTTTCATGGCTGAAGTCACCATCTGCAGTGATTTTGGAGCCCCCCAAAATAAAATCTCTCACTGTTCCCATTGTTTCTCCATCTATTTGCCATGAAGTGATGGGACCGGATGCCAAGATCTTAGTTTTCTGAATGTTGAGTTTTAAGCCAACTTTTCCACTTTCCTCTTTCACTTTCATCAAGAGGTTCTTTAGTTCTTTGCTTTCTGCCATAAGGGTGGTGTCATCTGCATATCTGAAGTTATTGGTATTTCTCCCGGCAATCTTGATTCCAGCTTGTGCTTCATCCAGTCCAGCATTTCTCATGATGCACTCTGCATGTAAGTTAACTAAGCAAGATGATAATATACAGCCTTGACATACTCTTCTCCTGATTTGCAACCAGTCTGTTGTTCCATGTCCAGTTCTAACTGTTGCTTCCTGACCTGCATACAGATTTCTCAGGAGGCAGGTCAGGTGATCTGGTATTCCCACTTCTTTAAGAATTTTCCACAGTTTGTTGTGATCCACACAGTCAAAGGCTTTGGCATAGTCAATAAAGCAGAAGTAGATGTTTTTTTGGAACTCTCTTGCTTTTTCAATGATCCAACTGATGTTGGCAATATGGTTTCTGGTTCCTCTGCCTTTTCTAAATCCAGCTTGAACATCTGGAAGCTCATGGTTCATGTACTGCTGAAGCCTGGCTTGGAGACTTTTGAGCATTACTTTGCTGACATGTGAGATGAGTACAATTGTAAGGTAGTTTGAGCATTTAGTGAAGGTCACTTAGTCATGTCTGACTCTTTGCAACTCCATGGACTATACAATCCATGGAATTCTCCAGGCCAGAATACTAGAGTGGGTACCCTTTCCCTTCTTCAGGGGATCATCCCAACCCAGGGATTGAACCCAGGTCTCCTGCATTGCAGGCAGATTCTTTACCAGCTGAGCCACAAAGCAATCCCAAGAATACTGGAATGGGTAGCCTATCCCTTCTCCAGTAGATCTTCCTGACCCAGGAACTGAACCAGGGTCTCCTGCATTGCAGGTGGATTCTTTACCAACTCAGCTATTAGGGGAAAAAAAAATGCACCAATAGGAATACTTCCAACTGAAACAGCCCTTCCTAACATTTGTGTTCCTCCCTTTCCATCAGCTAATGTTATAATCCAACTCTTAGCTATTTTCAGATGAGGTATATCCAAAGGAAGAGTGCAAATGCAATGAAAATAATCACAGCTCTTACGAGGATGTAGTATTGCATAAAGGCCATAAAAGGAATGCTGAAAAGCTCCTCACATCATAGAAAAGCTGTGGACAAGAGTGGAACTAGCTAACAACCAGAGGGGCTAAAACTGATTAGGATGATGACAGGATGGTTGCTTCCAAAGTGGATGATCTAACTCCTAAAGGATTTAGAGAGGCTCTTGAAGATTGTTGCAGAAATGACCCTCTCTGTTCAGGCAGTAGAAAGTGCAGTGTGCAACAAAGGATGTATTTTCATATTATTACACGATTCCAGCAATACTAGGGAGGGCATCCATAGTGATGATTTAGTCTGCCCGAGCTGCCGTAACAAAACACCACAGACTGGAGGGTGTGTGTCTACTTTCCCATGGTTCTCAGTCGTGTCCGACTCTGTGTGAGACCCCATGGCCTGTAGCCTTCCGGGCTCCTCCGTCCATGGGATGCTCCAGGCAAGAATACTGGAGTGGGTTGCCATTTTCTCCTTCAGGGGATCTTCCTGACCCAGGAATTGAACCCATGTCTCCTGTATTGCAAGCGGATTCTGTACCAGCGAGCCACCTGGGAAGCCCAAAATACCTTCTACAGCTCCTGGAAATCAAAACCTACTCTCCCACCTTTGTTCTTTATACAAATCTGTATAAGCACTTCCCTCTGTTCTTTATGAAGTCCAACATGGAAAAACAGCAATTTTTGCAGTAAAAATTCCCTACCCAAAGTAATAGTTCAAATAAATCTAGACCACTCAGTGATTTTATAATGAATCTATTAGAACAAGTATTTCAGGATAAAGCATTTAAGATCAGGACTGTTTTAACAGACTTAAAAATAATGTAAAAACTAAGCACAGCCAAAGCAGTATTGTGAATGACTGAATGGGAGCCCACAGTCTATAAGATCAATCATTAATAGAGCCAAATATTTCAAGTTTATTCTGCAGTGGCTGATTACATTTATTAAATGGACATGGCTGAGCCATATAGACATGGATAAAATAGGCAAATTATCTGGCAAGTGTAAGCAGCTCCATCCAAGACTCCCAGTGTGGGAACTATCTGAAGTAGAATCAATGTTGCCCACCAGGAACACAGCACATGTGAACGACAGTACTGTCCCAGGGAAGGGCTGCCTGCGTAGATTCATCTACACGGCCCATGGTTATACTCTCGTCTAACAGATTCTCCTAAGTATGTAAGTTCCTTCCTCAAAACATCTCCTTTTCATTCCTCACTCTTTTATGGCAAAAATGAAAAAAAGCTTTACTATAATACTATGAATATACCCAACACTATCAAATTGTACACTTAAAATGATTCAGACATCAATTTTATGTTATGCAGACTTTTTACTACAATTTCAGTTTTTTCAATAAAATGCAAAAAAAAAAAAAAAAAGAGAGAGAGAGAGAGAGAGAAAGCCATACATTTTTGTCCTATTCATATTTTTGGCTAAATCATAGGCCAGTTGGGTGGCATAAGAGATGTAGGATCTAAATTCAGGAGTATTTCAATTTATACAGTTTGCTCAATGGAAACTAATTACAAATATAATGAGTACAAACAGCAACACATGGACAAATGGAGAATTTTGGGGTGTGTCTGACTTCTTTCTTTCTTTCTTTTTTTATTTCCATACTTTACACCTACTTGATGGAAGGGATCAGGGCAATTCTGTTTAAGCTCACCCTTACTACTTACAGTAGAGACGCCAAGACCACTGGTTTTTCAAATTTCATAAGACTGAAAAATGTTCATTATTAAGACAAATAGGGATGTTGTCACAATATGGGAGAACTATCTGACACAGATACATTTATACAGTATATCACTGCTATAAATGAAAAAGAAAAAAAATTCCCATATTGACTTTGTGTATTTCCTTCTCCTCATCACATCCAAAGCTTCTGGTTAGAGTTCATTATTGTATCAAGGTGCCCCCAAGTCCTGGTCACGCTCATGCACACATACCCCCACACACAAATACACACACACACATTATTCACAGCTGATTTTACGATCAACAAAAAGATCTAACAGTCATCTTTTATTTTTTCAGATCCAAGTGAAGGATGTTTTTGTTTGTGCATCAGATCCATTGATGAAGTCACCACAGCTCCGGGAATTACTCACTAGCTAAATAAGCTTGCTGTGACACCAGGGGAATACAAACCATTGTTTTTTTCCAGGAGTCACGGTAACAGACACTATTCTATTTCTTCTTATTTAAAGGTTGAACAGGACTCTTGCAAAATAAATTCTAAAATTTGAAAGCATAACAAGTTTATATCTGCTTGAAGAAAAAACTTAGAACATGTCTAAACACAAATAAATTTCTAATCCAATTCATTACATGTCATTATACTTGTTTTTTTTTTTTTCTTTTTCCCAGCTGTCCTCATTTACCCCGTCCAGCGATGAAGCCTCTAACAACAAACCCTCTCAAGTTTTAGCAAGAAGAAGAATCTCTCTCTAGTCCTTTAAGAGAAGGTGGAGACATTCCTTCTACCTTCATGCAAACTACTTAAGATGCAAAGAAGGTGACAATCCACACTCCAAATCACAGTCACTGAAATAGGTGGATACACTTTGCATTAAAGAAGGCTGTAAGCTCCAAATGGTGATTTAACTGTGTCGGGTCTGTGCTTACACCTGATTCCCTTTAATACCACAATTCCCTGGAAGTACCCTCTACTCACAGATACTCATCACCGAAAAGCGAGCAACAAAGAAGCAGATTCATCTGGACATGGATTGTCTGCCTGGTGCACCCTAAAATAACCTGTAATTCAGAATCGCTTGCTTTCATGCCTCTTCTGCCTTCTTTCTGATCGCCTTCACATCCTTTTATTTCTCCAAGTGATTTGCAAAGTTTAAGAGTCGCCATGCCCCTTCTCTCAGGAAACCCTAGCACACCCTCCAGAACAGTAAAGAACAACAAAAAAGAAAATGCTCCCTGTTCTGTCACCCTCAGGGCCATCAGCAAAGGCTCTCAGGAGATAGTCATAAACAAGCAATTAACACACCCTCCAAAGTCGCAGCTTCTGCCCTATGCATTTCCTCCCATCCCCCCTCCCACCCCCGGTGGCTTCTCCACCAAGCTCTGCTCAGACATGTGTGCTCCTGCCTTAAACCCCGGAGGCGAAAGAGCAGATTGTCACTCTTCAGTAAAAGCTGCCTGGGTTGGGAGGTGGCAGCAGGGACGGGGTGGAAGAGAAGGGCTGTGTCCAGAAACAAGAACCCCCTCTCCGACTCGCAGTGGGGTCACAGCTTTGTGGCCCTGGGAAAGTTGCTTAACCTCTCTGATTTCCTCAGCCATCAAAGAGAACAGGTACAGGACAATGCACTGGTTATCCTCTGATCACCCAGGCTGGCGCGTGACGTTCTGAACTTGTTGCCTAGCTCATCAGAGTAAAACCTCAATACTTATGTTTGCATGAACTCAAGCTCCTAAATAGATCTGTGAACGGGCTGAATAAATTGAACCATTTACGGACATTTCCTTGAGTTCCTCCAATTAAATTGAGTTTCCAATCAATTTAAATCAAATATTTAAAACCTGGCACAGCACCATCACCCTGGTCTGGCTCTTCTCCTAGGAAGCCAGCTCGACACCTGGTATCTTCCGGTTGCTGAGTCAATGTTCTTCCATATTCTACCTTTGTCTCATGGAAGAATGTCTGTCTCTATATTCTCCTCATAAGACAAAAGCCCTAGGACAGAGGTCCAAACTCCAATGTTAAGAGCATAAGTGCAATGCTTGCTCCTGGTTACCCATCTAGATCTACTGATATTACGTTAGGACTGACCCTAGCCATCCATCTTGAAGTGTCCATGACACCAGAGGGTCACAATGAAACTATTTTGCAATGTCTGCACGCACAAGATGTATCAATCATGGTGTCTTCCATGCCCACAGCTCCTGCTAGAGAAAGCAGCCTTAGGCGACTGAGTTTTAAAAAATTTTTATTTTACATTGGAGTAGAGTTGATTAACAATGTGTTAGTTTCAGGTGTACAACCAAGCGACTCAGTTTTATATATATATATATTCTTAGGTGACTGTATTCTGTTCCACAGAAACCCCACTGCCTGCCAGTCACTGCTACCTGGGCCAGGGATGGATGGTACCCTGATGTGGCCTGGGACCCACGGTACAAGCCTGTCTCTGTAGAGACCTGAACTAGAAAATCCTCAAGGAGCAAGATGGGAGGTGCAGGTTGAGAGGGAATGTGGCTGGAGGGGCCACAAGGGATGAGAGATGCCTGGAGAGCATGAAGAGAAAGGAGGAATCAGGAGGTGATGGGGGCTGTATGCAGGTGGTTCAGTCTACAAGGGAAGGCAGGAAGGCAGCTGGCATTGGCTCGTCCAGGCCCAGTGATGCTAGGTTATACTAGCATCATGATGCTCACCACCTTCAAGTGAAGATCCAGAAACACCTGCTCTGGATTCTGAATAAACCTGGGTTCGGAATAAGCTCTGGATTCAGAACGAGCCTTCAGCCCTGGGGATCCCCCGCTCAGATTTCCACAAGCTTCAGTTTCGCCGATGGCGTGGCGTGTGCTCACCTGAGTGTGCCTCGTGTCCTTAACAGCCCAGAGTATCACAGCCTCTCAGGTATTTCCAATGTTAGAGACTCAGCATTTTACAGCTATAACTTATCCCTCAAAACATCTTTTGGCAAGGGAGACACTGGAAAATGGACCCCAGACAGCTTCTACGGCCGACTTTTATAACTTACAGTTTTGTATTTCATTACAACATTCTTTCTGCATCACGTCACATTGCTCAATAAAAGTCCTCCTTTACGACAGCGTTCATTCATCAAAGAAGGGATGGAGCCGCCTGCCTGTTTTGTTCCATGTCAGGGGTGACGCTGGGCAGACGGAAATGAGCCCCATGGGAATGACTTTACAAGCCGCCTCTCTGCCCTCAGGCTGAGGCTTCCCGCACAAACAAGTCCCCCGGCCCTCTGCACACGAGGTGGCGGAGAGCCATCTGCTTGGAAAGCACACGTTTCCATCTAATAACCTGCCCCGAGCTGGCGTGTCTTTCCATCCAGAGGGCTGTATCAGATTATATTTTGCACAGCTCTGCTTTATTTATTTCAGGAAATGCCAAGTTCATTGCATGCTATAGTCTAAAATCACCATCAACTATAAGAGAAAGTGTATTTTAAAGATGTTTCCCAGGCCTGCATAGTGTACTATTTACATGCAACAGTATAAACACACAAAGTTCCAAAGATTACAAATGTGCAAAAATATATATATAGAAATACTCTCGTTCTTTCTTTCCAGAACCAACAGTCATGAGGGGACATCCAGACTTGTATTTGTCTTTAAGAAACTAGTTTAATCTGAGACATTCAAAGGGACAGTTTGGTCAGCTCTCATGTACCAAAGTCTTGGGTAAAATGCCAACCATTTAACTTAAAGAAACACATTGAAATTTGGGTAAATATTTAAACTACTTTTATAAAGTATGGAAGTATGAAAATGGATCTTTTATTGGTTTCAAATAAATGGAATATATTGACATTAACCTGGCTAGTACAACATATAGCTTTGCAAAGGTGTATCAATTGAGGCAGACTGTTTTTAGCTGCAAGAAACTAAAATCTTAACTCAAACCAGCTTAAGCCATTAATAAAAAAAAAATCCGCCATAAACAGAAGAACAGAGGCTGTGTATACTGATAACATGAATATCAAAAACCCATTTCTGGACACTGCCAATCTCAGTGCAGGCTGCATCTTTAGGTTTGTAGCAATATAGACTGAGTAGCTTCTGGAAACAGCCCAGACATGATGATGTACAGAAGAAAAATGTCTAGGATCTGTTTTCGTAAATTTTTCTTTCACTTTTTAGAAAACGTTTTACGCTGAAAAACTTCAAACATACAGAAAAGTTACAAAAATTACACAGTCCTTATATTCTTCACTGAAATTCATCAGGTGTTAACATGATTCCACATTGCTTTGTCTCCCTTTCCATAAATATATACGTAATTGCTGAACCATTTGAGAGTATGTTGCAGCTATTATGATCCTTTACCCCTAAAAACTGGACTTCCCTGGTGGCTCAGATGGTAAAGCGTCTGCTTACAATGCGGAAACCCGGGTTCGATCCCTGGGTCAGGAAGATCCTATGGAGACGGCAATGGCACCCCACTCCAGTACTCTTGCCTGGAAAATCCCATGGATGGAGGAGCCTGGTAGGTTACAGTCCATGAGGTCGCAAAGAGTCGGACACAACTGAGCGACTTCACTTTCCCTTTTCACTTTCATGCATTGGAGAAGGAAATAGCAACCCACTCCAGTGTTCTTGCCTGGAGAATCCCGGGGACGGGGGAGCCTGGTGGGCTGCTGTCTGTGGGATCGCACAGAGTCGGACACGACTGAAGCGACTTAGCAGCAGCAGCAGCTTGTGTAATCTACATTCAATTTAACAGTCAACTATCTCTCCCCCAAATCCAAGTCTACTTGGACCCTCAGAATGTGACCTTATTTGGAAATAGGAACTCTGCAGATGAAATTAATTAAGATCAGAATTAGGGTGGGGCCTAAACCCAGTGCCCAGTGTCCTGACAACGGCTGTGTGAAGGCAGAGACACGTGGGGAAAAGGCCATGTAACTGCAGAGTCCGTAGTGCTGCGGCTGCAAGCCAAGGAAGACAAGGATGCCCAGCAACTGTCAGAAGGGAGGGAGGAGCAGAGGCTCCCCTGGTGGTCCAGCAGTTAAGAATCCACCTTGCAATGCAGGGGACATGACCCCACACGCTGCGGAGCAACTAAGCCCGTGTGCCAGTGTAGCCAAAATAAATAAGTAAGTAACTTTAAAAAGAAGAAGAAGGTAGGAATAGGAAAGGAAAGACTCTCCTCTAGAGACTTCAGGAGGAACATGCCCTTCCCAGCTCCGTGCTTGCAGACTTCCAGCCTCCAGAACCATGACAGAACGCATTTCCATTGTATGAAGCCACCCAGTTTGCGGTCCTTGGTTACAGCAGCCCGAGTGCGTCAATACACAATCACAACGCATTTGTGAAGTTCAGGAGGTTTAACACTGAGACAATGCTCCTATCTAATATACAATCTATATTCAGATTTCATAACTTTGCCCCCAGTCTAGGATCACACATTGAGTTTAGCTGCCATGCATCCTCAGCCTCCCTCAGGATGAACCCATTCTTCAGCCTTTGCTGGTTTGACGAGTACAGTCAGTGGCGCGGTAGAGCAAACGGGATCACTAGGATTCCCGTCATACACAAGGTATCTCTCTTATGGTTGCTCATGCTGTGCATGGTACCACTGCCACCAACCTCTCTGCTCATCCATCCTCCTCCTCAACCACAGCAAATCTCTACCCCCACTGACAGGTCCAAATGAAGGCCTATCCCAGCATGAATTGCTTGTCCATTCCTGGTTATATCATTTCTCCTGCTTCTAGAACTATATCCATAATAGTTACTATCTTAAGAGTTCATTTGATACTTAATAACTAGACTTCATTGTCATTCAACTTTTCCTAAGTATGCACTGTACCTTACCAAAATCTGCCTTACAGCTAGTACTATGTACTCAATATGTACATTACTTGATTTAATTAAATTAACACATTCAGTAATTTATTACACAATTAAATACTTGGTACTCTCACTAAGTGACTTTTCCTGCTTGGCTTGGGTATAGCAGCAAAATAAAGTAACAAAGGACAGATCTTTCCATCTCAGAAAAGTCCATAATTATAAATCAGTAATTATTTCCATAGGAACAATTATTCTTTCAGGTATACAGCTGATGTTTGCTCATTAGGAGAAAGCACTCTGGGGAATAGACTATGACTCATAAATAATAGGGAAGGTGGTTTTATTATCAGTTATTGCATTGAAAAGCTATATGATTCTGTTATTCATCAGGATAAGCAAAATGAAGCAATTAGAGTCAAGCCTCACTTATTCATATTCACATTACTGAAAGACTATCTTACTAAAATAGAGAAGTCGATTTATAGAATGTTTCTTGGGAAATGCAATTAAATTCTTTCAAATATAAAGAGTTATTTTTTGAAAACCAATTCATAATGAATTGCTCAAATGGGAGCCTGTTTTAATACATATATACATCTATAAGAAAGTGAAAGTGTCAGTCACTCAGTCATTTCCGACTCTTTGTGACCCCCACGGACTGTAGCCCGCCAGGCTCCTCTGTCCAAGGAATTCTCCAGGCAAGAATACTGGAGTGGGTTGCCATTTTCTTCTCCATATGTAGGTAAGAAGGGACTGTAATTAGCAGATCACAGCCAGAGTTATGAATCATACAGAAAACTAATTTAGTTCTGAACCAGACCTGGGAATGCTTTGACCTTCTAGTTTTATACTTTCAGAAAATATAAAATTGGTTCACCAGGTGATCTTGATTTTCCTTTTAAAACTGAATTAATAATTCCATTCTGGTTCAAAATGTGGTTCAATTTCCGAAGTCAAAAAAAGCTTCAGCATCTTCTGAGCCTCTGCCTTGGCATCTACTTATGCTGGAAACTGCGCACTCTACAGAAACAAGAGCTTTACCGTGCTTGCAGGTAAGTCATCTTGCCCCCCTTCTGCTTTTGTTTCATTTATTCACAGCGCTTGATCTCTCTTCATGCATTCACGATACATACAAAAGTAAGCAATCGCTCTAACCCTTTTTGAATTATCACAAATAACTCAATCTTCCAGCCTGGGATTAATCTTTTCATCCTCTACAGTCCCAGAGCATCTCTAGGATCCTGATCTTACTTTTCAAACTCAAAACCTGAATATTTGGTCTTGAAAAAAAGTTCTTTCTGATCCAGGGATGGATTTCAGGGGTGAGTCCAGCAGAGCAGTCAGTACTAAACCACATTCAGTTCCAGATACACACACAGACACACACACACAGACACACACACACACACAGACACACACACACAGACACACACACAGACACACACACACACAGACTCAGACACAGACACACACACACACACAGACACACACACACAGATACACACAGACACACACACAGACACACACACAGAGACACACACACACAGACACACACACAGACACACACAGACACACACACACAGATACACACACAGACACACACACACAGACACACACACAGACACACACACAGACAGACACACACACAGACACACACACACAGACACACACACACACAGACACACACACAGACACACACACACACAGACACACACAGACACACACACAGACACACACACACAGACACACACACAGACACAGACACACAGACACAGACACACACACACAGACACACACAGACACACACACACAGAGACACACACACACAGACACACACACACAGAGACACACACACACAGACACACAGACACAGACACACACACAGACACAGACACAGACACACACACAGACACACACACACACACACAGAGACACATACACACAGAGACATAGACACAGACACACACACACACACACACACACACACACACGAGCTTCTCTGGTGGCTCAGATGGTAAAGAATCCGCCTGCAATGCAGGAGACCTAGGTTCAATCTCTGGGTAGGGAAGATCCCTGGAGAAGGGAATGGCAACCCACTCCAGTATTCTGGCCTTGAGAATTCTATGGACAGAGGAACCTTGTAGGCTGGTTCCAGTCCATGCCAGGAACCAGTCCATGGAGTCCCAAAGAGTCAGACACAACTGAGTAACTGACACTTCACTTCATATATAGATAGAAACAGAGACAGAGAGAGACTCTTTTCCTCACTGGCTGTCTAGTTATGCTTACTTTCACATACAGCAACCGCTGTTTAATACCTTCCAATTAAACATGTCCAATGAAGACTTCCTGCCTTCACAAACTCCAAGGTTTTGTCTGACTGAGCAGGTAAAATTTTTGCTAATATATCAATCAGTCTAAGTGGTCCTCATGAGTCTATGCTGTTTTATAGAGAGAAAACAACTGGAGATGGCCAGCATGCCAACCATACTGTCAACCAGTTTCCTCAAGCACGAGGCTCAGCGTCTAAGTCTAATGCAGGTTCTCCGTGAACAGCCAAAGCTTCAGGGCAAGTTTCTGCACTCTTCCCCCTAAATGGTCCTGTGAGAGCCGTGTGTGAGGGCCATCTGCAGCCTGTGTTGGCCTTCCCTTGGTCTCTGGGCCTGTGCACAGGACTCAGCTATGCTTCAGGCTCAGAGAGCCCACACTCACCCGGGAATCTGCTGTTTATATACAGTCTTCAGCCAAGAACTACAGTCGAAGGGAAATCAGCAAGAATGATCCTCCAATGGATTAAAAAAAAACATTTCAGAGTGTAAAACCAGACTGTGTATTGGTTCTCTCTCTCCTTAACTTTTAACGTATTGATTTTAAATCATTATAGAGAACAGAGGGATAAGTCCTCTCCATACGACATTTCAGTTTAACTACTTAGACAGACAATGGGCATCTCTACAGAACTATTGGGAAGAATGACAACCATGTGAATATGCTAAACTCAAGAGCATAATTTTGGGAAGCAGTCTCCCGATATTAACTGGCTATGACCAGCAACACATTTAGGGGTACATTTTGCAACTAATTTATGGGGATGGTTTTGCAGGTAATAAAATTAGATTTGTGAACTGGTAAAGTTTTTCATGGCTGAAGTGAGTCATTAATCCTGCTCTGAACCTGTCCTGGCTAAATTCATCAGAGTGATATATTTCCACCCCTATGAAATCACTTTCCTTGAGGGGTGCTTTGGAGAAATTCCCTTTGCTTATACTGAGAATAAGAACCACATGCAACTTAATTCATACCTGTGATTATTCTTAAAGCCAGTATCAGAGCATAATAATATGAAGGCCTTGCCTGGAGGATAAAGATATTGATCCTTCATTGAAAACTGTCATTATTTACATTCAGAATCCATGGTGATGAAAGCATATTGGAATAAGAGTATAAAGAGTATAAAGATTTCTGCAACTCTTAACCACCATAATTTGTGAACTCTAAATCCTCAGGTATTTTAAGATGCACCACTATTTTATATACTAAGAAATAAATAAAAGCTGTTGAATTACACCACAGTGCCTTTTCATTCCAATTTTTTGTTTTATACCTATTGAGAGGGTTCTTTTATACACAGATGCTTATTATAAATCAACTTTGTAGTTAAAGGCACAATATCAGAAAAAGAGAAATATCAGAACAAAATGAACTAGTTAAGTATCCCTAACAAATTGTTACATTCAAAATCCAACTCTGAATTATATTCTGACTCTAAACCATCCAGGCCCATGTCTGTCCATACAACATAACCTCTGTGCCATCAAGAGCATGGAAGACGCAGCATGCTTAAGAGGGCTCCACTACTGTCTCTGGGATTTCTTTCCAAGCTGCTGATTCCCATGCTGCACACTGTGATGCTGGTCCTCTGGATGTGTGCACAGGCGATCACAATTACATCACAGGTGCTGCGTGGCTGAAAGCTGCTGTCAGACACCATGGATTCTGAGAACCCATGACAATTTCTAGAATTATTAAAATGGAAAGATGTGCTCTTGGAATCAATAAAATGTGGTAGTTCTGTGACCCTGCACAAGTTCCTTAGCCTGGATTTCATCTGCTAATCGAAAAGAGTTTCGAAGATCAGCAGGAAAGGTTCCCACGGCTTTAAGATTCTGTGACATCATTTATATTGTTCTGTGTAGGCAGCTATGTTGTAAGCAATCAACAGGATGCTTTTAGACTATTTGATAATAATTTGTGAACAGAAAGAGATCCTAATTTCTCCTCCGTCCTTCATCTGGCACTTCCTGATGAGACCTGTAGATTACTTCTGGGTGCCTTGACACAAACTTAAGCTGTGCTGCATGGATTTTTGCTAAAGAGTATCTACTCAATTGGTTTTTAAGAAAGCACTGCACCTAGAGAGGAAGGAAACAGGTACTAGTGCCCATGAGAAATTAGGAGGAAAACCAAGTCCTTCATAACCAAACTGACCTGGGTTCCAGTCACAGGCCTACCACTGACCAGCTCTGCAGTGATTAGACAGTTACACAATGCCTCTGGGACTCCCTCAGAGTCGTCTTATGTAAATACGGTGATGTCAAGGTGTACACACCTGGTCAGCATCTAGCACCACGTGAGTCAACAGATGTTCCCCTCAAGGGTATGAATTCTGCTAAATTCTTCCCTAAATCCTAGGCCCCAGCCTGAAGCACAATTATTTGGAAAGCTGCCTTGATTAATGCACTGCTTTCTACTCAATGACCAAAGGAGAGGGGAAAGCCAAAGTGTTAGCTGCTCAGTCCTGTCCGACTCTTTGCAACACTATGGACTGTAGCCTGCCAAGTTCCTCTGTCCGTGGAATTC
This sequence comes from Capricornis sumatraensis, assembly GCF_032405125.1. NCBI lineage: Eukaryota > Metazoa > Chordata > Mammalia > Artiodactyla > Bovidae > Capricornis > Capricornis sumatraensis. The sequence goes on along the minus strand of NC_091084.1, from coordinate 25,394,781 downwards.
TCCAGGCAAGGATACTGGGGTGGGTTGCCACTGCCTTCTCCAGGGAATCTTCCCAACCCAGGGATCGAACCCAGGTCTCCTGCATTGCAGGTAGACTCTGTATCATCTGAACCACCAGGGAATCCCAAGCAGAAGGGAACAGGCTTCGAAATTTTATATGCTTAAAAATGTTTGTCACGCTCATAAAGATAAGCAAAATCTCTTCTTTCATAGCAGCTTATTTATTTGGGGTCTTTTAATTTTTCTCATGAAAAGTCGTAAGAGACTGGGGAGTTTAGTACCTTCTAATGTCACAATTAGAGTGTATGAAAATGGTATGCTACTTTAATAAAATTATATTATGCAAGAAGTCACCAAAGCCAGTGCAGCCCACAGCAAGAACCTGGGTTGTCTTTGAACTCCTGGAGTCCCACAGTGCCAAGTTCTTGAAAACTAGGCTTTGTCTTCTCACCTTTATGAAGCTTTTTATCTGCTTTTGTCTGCTTCACTTTTGATTACCAATAAGCCCACTAGTTCAACTTTCTGCCATTATTGCAGTCCATCAAAAGCATACAACTACTCTCAAATCCAGTTCATCATGGCACAAAAGTAACAAAAATCAAAGTGTTTATTCTGTTGTGATAACGACTTACTACCTCGCTTTTTAAAAATTCTGTTTGCAGTTGGAAATGCCACCTGAGGGTTTAAAAGAGGAAACAAGAAATAGAGGTTTTCAAACCATGCAAATGTTCAAGACAATGATTACAATGAATAACCATCTGAAAGTATTGAGGATTGAGACAGACATGGAACTCACTGTTCTTGAGGGTCCCCATAATGAGCTGATAGGGTTCCCCTGGCCACAGTTCATGACTCCATAGTGAACAGGAATACTTAATCAAGAATGAAGAGGCTGCTTCTTTAAAACATGTTTTTAGCATGTGGAGATGCAAATGAGGTTCCCTTTGATAACTTCTGTGTGTAAACATACGTGCAAGTCGTTCCTTTCAGAATGACATTTTACAAACAAATCGTGCAAAGTCAGAGGGAGAACGGCCAGAATTTCTGGAAACAGAAAAGGGACATGTACTGGCAAGAAACAATATGATAGAAAGCTCAATCAAGCAAACAAAGAAAAAGATTGCTCAGTGCTGCCCTCAAGATCTGATACTGACCTCTTCAGAAGGAAAAACTCACATGTTGATAGACAATTTGTTGACACTTTAGACTGGAAATGTGGTCAAAACAGTCTTGGGGGGATATATATATATATATTTTGGGGGGGGTGCTCCAAAATCACTGCAGATGGTGACTGCAGTCATGAAATTAAAAGACACCTACTCCTTGGAAGAAAAGTTATGACCAACCTAGATAGCATATTCAAAAGCAGGGACATTACTTTGCTGACTAAGGTCCATCTAGTCAAGGCTATGGTTTTTCCTGTGGTCATGTATGGATGTGAGAGTTGGACTGTGAAGCAGGCTGAGCGCCAAAGAATTAATGCTTTTGAACTGTGGTATTGGAGAAGACTCTTGGAAGTCCCTTGGACTGCAAGGAGATCCAACCAGTCCATTCTGAAGGAGATCAGCCCTGGGATTTCTTTGGAAGGAATGATGCTGAAGCTGAAACTCCAGTACTTTGGCCACCTCACGCGAAGAGCTGACTCATTGAAAAAGACTTTGATGCTGGAAGGGATTGGGGGCAGGAGGAGAAGTGGACGACAGAGGATGAGATGGCTGGATGGCATCACTGACTCGATGGACGTGAGTCTGAGTGAACTCAGGGAGATGGTGATGGACAGGGAGGCCTGGCGTGCTGCGATTCATGGGGTCCCAAAGAGTCGGACACGACCGAGCGACTGAACTGAACTGAACTGAACTGATATATATATATACGTATATACATGTATACATAAGAAAAACCAAGTTGAAAAAAGCAGCGTTAATGGCCAACACTGTTAAAGAATGTTTCAGTGTGCTCGAAAGACATACCTAACTTTCATATTCAAGATGAAACTCTATAATATGAGCAGTTAGGCCTCTACGTCCCCAACCAGACACTGCAGTTTAGCCACCACGCTTCCCCAACCCCTGAAAAAGGTACAGCAAGAAACTCAGGAGAACTGAATCAGTGACGCCAGCACAGAAAAGATATGAGCGGGAATGGAGACCTACACTGAGGCACTGAGAGTCTGCGAGTTGAATGATGAAACCCCTCTCACCTAAACCCCTTCCTCCCACCCAGATGCAGGGCAAAGCTTAAATCCCTCATTTTCTCCAGAGAGAAGACTGGAAAACCAAACTATCCCAGAGACAAATGCTACAGATGTGCAAAAACCAGCTGGGAGCTTATTACCCTAGAGTGAAACTCATCATTCAGTGAGTCTTAGCCATCCATATAGGGTCCCTGAGGTTTGTGGTCCTTGTGTATATTTGCGCTCTGCTGCTGCTGCTGCTAAGTCGCTTCAGTTGTGTCCAACTCTGTGTGACCCCATGGACAGCAGCCCACTAGGCTCCCCTGTCCCTGGGATTCTCCACGCAAGAACACCGGAGTGGGCTGCCATTTCCTTCTCCAATGCATGAAAGTAAAAAGTGAAAGTGAAGTCTCTCAGTCGTGCTCGACTCTTAGCAACCCCGTGGACTGGAGCCCACCAGGCTCCTCCGTCCATGGGATTTTCCAGGCAACAATCCTGGGATGGGTTGCCATTTCCTACTCCAGGGATCTTCCTGACCCAGGGATCAGACCTGTGACTCCTGCATCACCCGCACTGGCAGGCAGATTCTTTACCTCTGTGCCACCCGTGGTCCTTGGACAATTTAAGGGGACAGTAAAGGATCACCAGAAATTTGGGGAACATGAAAGAGATGATCCAAGTCTACTAGCAGAAGAAAAGAGGTCTAATAAGAGGACATCACTCATACAGAAAGCAGAACAAATGGAAACGAAATAATAATTACAACACGTAAAAAGAAATAATACATTCATAATATAACTGGAGGGCGGGACACCAAGAAAGTGCTCTTGGAAATTAAAAAAATACAATGGCAAAAATTAAGACAGATCAATAGTAAAGCTGGAAGAAATCTCTTTGAATGTAGAAAAGAATGGCAGGAAAGATAAGCAATAAATAAGAAAATACAGGGAAATCAGATGCTCTTATTGTTCAGACCCCAAATCTGAACAGTAAGAACTAGGAAAACACAGAGGCAAATACAAGAGAGAGAGAGAAAACAACAAGGAAAAGTTAACCGAGAATCAGTGCAAGAAAACTTCACAGAACTGAGTCTTGCATTTCAGACCACAAGGGCTCCACTAAGAGTCTAGCATAATAAGTGCAATGATTCCATAGCCACAGAATTGTGGAATTTCATAATATTGGGAACAGAAACAAGATATCAAACTGCATCCCCAAAACAGAAAACTGGTTACACACAGAAAAGCAGAAATCAGAATGCCACTGTACTTCTTGATGTTGATACTGGAAGCCTAAGAACAAAGAAATAAGGCCTTCAAAATTGCAAAGTGAGAATTTTCTTTCTAGAATTCTCAAATGATCCTCATTTTAGCAAAAAAAAAAAAAAAAAAGACAAGCATATATACTTGCACATAAGTACACACACCAAAACAAAAAGAGAAAGACAGGAAGAACATAAACAAAAATGTTTTTAAAAGAGAGAAATAATAATTGTTAAATAGGTGGTTAGATATTAAAATTCACGTCAGTGTTTCTCTTCTGGTTGGAAGAAAGCAAACACAATGAGTTTTGTCATCTCATTATTTCTCTGGTATATTTACAATGAAGATGTCTCTGAAGACATTTATTCTCAAAACTCTTTTAGGTAAAACCATCTGGTCAAGAAATCTTACAAAGGATGTACGAGTTTTCAGCAAGGCTGATACTGACACATACAGACATTGTCACAGCAAATCTGGACAAATGATGAAAAGAAAACCTTTTTATGATATCAGTCACTGCATCACTCACTCCTTAATGAGTCTGAAGCCCAATTACCTCAGCATATTCAAAAGGACAGTTAAAATTACTCTTAACATGTATGTGTTATAAATTGAATACTTCTAAGCAAATCTGTAAGTGGTGTTTATGTTAGCTTGGCAAGAAGGCACTCATCAAATTTTTGAATGCAGGGTTTAATTCTTCTTTTTCCTCATAAGAAAAAAATCCTATATTCATTTAAAAATCTGGATAAGCTGAATGAATTTACTCTTCACTTTAAAGAAACAGTAATGCACAGAGTTAGCTACTTTAACAGACTTAAGACTCAAGCAACAGCTGACACTTGAGCAACAAGAACGTCTGTACCACACAAAAGACAGCTGCAATTAAAACGAAGTTTGAAAGTTGGATGAAAAGTACTGATCAAGAGGACAAAGAATTATTTGGGATGTTTAGTTCATTTACATGTGATAAAAATGAAAACATTAATGATAAAATTAAAAATATGATTATCAGTAATCTCTTGGCATTGAGAGTCCTTTGCTTTCCTGAGAGAGAGGGCAGGAGTGTGCTATCAAGGACTCAGAGATGTTTTGAAAGATGATTCACTTCTTTAAAAAGAAGAGGTATGCCCTTCACACTGCATTCCACCCACCCTCTCAGCAATATTTTAAGCTTTTCATTGAAATGATTATGAAGCTCCTAATTATGTGTATCTGGGTATCAGAAACCAAGATCAAGAAAAAGACTGGACCATGAAACTGATTTTTGACATTAACTTTCTTTAATTTAACCCAATTTTCCAAAATTGGTCAGAGTCAATAAAATTCCATCTTTCTGCTTAACTAAGATCCACCGGAGGCATTTTTGTTTTTGTTTTCTGAATGGTTATTAACTTCAAATATTTATTTATTATTAAAAAGGTCATGTAAATATTATAAAGTGTAATGCAAAATCATAAACCTTTAAGATAAAACGTAAGACTTCAAAGAAATCTCACTTGCCCTCTCCTCTCAAGAGCCCTCCAGGTGTTTGCATTTAGCCCCCTCTGCTGCAGGGACTCAGCTAGAAAGTGACTTGGAAAATGAAACTCCCTCATTACGTCCTTTTCTCTTCCTCCATTATCCCAGCACTTACCCCAATATCTGAGGGGCACACAGGAATGTAAAACAGAAATGGCTAGACCAAAGCCCCTTCAAACACTCAGTCATCAAAACAAAAAATCATTTAACTTGTCTTCCCTTGTAAAAAGCAGATTTTATCTTCCTTCACAAACTTATTCACTCATTCCTATACTCATTAAAATGTGTGTGCCTAGTTGCTCGTCATGCTGGACTCTGTGACCCCCATGGACTGCAGCCTCTCAGGCTCCTCTGTCCATGGGGATTCTCCAGGCAAGATGCTGCCGTGGGTGGTCATGCCCTCTCCCAGGGGATCTTCCTGACCCAGGAACCAAACCAGGGTCTCCTGCACTGCAGGTGGACTCTTTACCAGCTGAGCTACCAGGGAAGCCCACGTACTGCAGGCTTACTATGTGCCCCAATTTATGACACCTTATTTTTAATTCGTGTCCAACCCTTTGGGACCCCGTGGACTGTAGCCCACCAGGCTCCTCCGTCCATGGGATTCTCCCGGCAAGAATACTGGAGTGGGTTGCCGTTTCCTTCTCCATATTGAAATATAGATGCTATATATATATATAACACACAATGTTGTGTTAGTTTCTACTCTACAGCAAAGTGAGTGAATCAGCTGTACGTCAACATGTCCTCTTTTCTTTTTCACTTTCCTTCCCATAAAGGTCAGCACAGAGACTAAGCAGAGTTCCCTGGGCTATACAGTAGGTTCCCACGAGTTATCTATTTTATACGTGTGACATCTTATTTTTAGAGACCCTTGTAGTCTCTGAAGGTTTCCTAGAACAGAAGAGAGAAATTCCTTCCTCCTTTCCTTCATTCATCCAATACATGTTTACTGAATCCCTGTGGCAGTGAACATAGGTTTCTGCCTGCTCAGTATCTCAGAGGCAATGACTGCTCCCCCATTATCAGTTCATGGGGTTCAAGGGAGGCGGACTCCTCCTACTTTCAGCCACCCCTGCTGGGACACCCTGTCCCTAGTAATTGTTTCAGAAATGGGTATTTGACCCAAACAAAGCTAATGAGAGTCCCCCACCCCCACCCCCACCCCACCCCAGGGCTTTGTTGGGACAGTTAGACAGAGACAACCTCTTATTTCTGGGCTCTGCTGGTTGCTCTAATTGCCTCCCCATGGAGAGAGCCTGCCTGCGAATGAAGCCAGTGCAGAGGGAAGCACAGTGGCAAGACGGAAAGAAAAGGCGTCTCGGTGACATCATCCATCCACCTGTATCCAGGCACATCTGAGGACGCCAGCTCACCACTGGAGGCTTTATTATAGGAGCTAATGAAGTCTGCTTTATGTTTATATCAGTGTGAGTTACGTTTCTGTCACTTGCAACCAAAAGGTCACTGGGCACCATGCCAGTCTGTGGGGTTATAACAGCAAGTGAGACAGGTGAGTGGGTATCTGTGTGGCTTCCTCAACCAGAGAACAAATAGGGACAACAAAATGTCCACCATCTGTCATACCCAAGTCTTAGCTGTGCTAGTCACTGGATATGGGGCATTGGATTTCTGGTGGCTCAGATGGTAAAGAATCCACCTGCAATGCAAGAGACCTGGGTTTAATCCCCGGGTTGGGAAGATCCCCAGGAGAAGGGATTGGCTACCCATTCCAGTATTCTTGCCTGGAGAATCCCATGGACAGAGAAGCCTGGCGGGCTACAGTCCATGGGGTTACAAAGAGTCGGACACGACTGAGTGACTAACACACACACACACACACACACACACACACAGACTATCTCCAGCTTCCCTGGGGGTTCAGTGGTAAAGAATCCTCCTGCCTTTGCAGGAGACGTGAGTTTGATCCCTGGGTCAGGAAAATCCCTTGGAGAAAGAAGTGGTGACCCACTCCAGTATTCTTGCCTGGGAAATCCCATGGGCCTAGAGCACCACAGTCCATGGGGGTCGCAAAAGAGTCAGACATGACTTAGCGACTAAACAACAAAGACTTGTCAAAGACTTGTCTTATGAATCATGTGAGTGTCTAGAAGTCAATCACTTAGCTCAGTTAACCTGCACATATGAAATGCCCAATAACATGGCTATTATTAGCAAGGGAAACGTGACCAAATCCCCCTCCCCCAGTCAGTCTACACCATCTGAGCAGATAATTCAGTCCCCTTACATACCATTCCTCTTTGCACTGGGACAAACATGCCCAGGGTCATGTCCATGCTTCAGGAAACACTGCTCTTCATCCGCCCAGAGTCTACGTGCGTGTCATCCCCAGTGCTGTGTGGGCTGCACACCACCACACGAGGATGTCACTCCAGACTCAAGGGAACGTCTAGGGCGCTGTGTCCTCTTATCGTCCTGCCTGCAAAGAACGTGCAGGGGCGAGCATGCATGCACGTGCACGCACACACACAGGATGGCTGCTGTGAAGAGGAACCAGAGGACTCTCATATTCTCTCGCTTCGATGTGACCTTTTATAGAATTTCTATTTTGGGATTTAGGGCAGCCTGCTTTCCAACTTCAGGTTGCAGACCTGGGCAGATTTTTTTCTTTCCTACAACTACAAACAAAGTGCCCCGATTCTATGGGGGAAGACACTACCATACACATGCATGAATTTGAGCAAACTCTGCACACAGTGGAGGACAGAGGAGACTGGTGCACTACAGTCCATGGGGTTGGAAAGAGTCAGATACAACTTAGCGACTGAACAACAATACAGACTCACACACACAATATGTTTGTATATAATATGATATATGCCTGCTGCTGCTGCTGCTGCTACTGCTGCTAAGTCGCTTCAGTCGTGTCCAACTCTGTGCGACCCCATAGACGGCAGCCCACCAGGCTTCCCCGTCCCTGGGATTCTCCAGGCAAGAACACTGGAGTGGGTTGCCATTTCCTTCTCCAATGCATGAAAGTGAAAAGTGAAAGTGAAGTCGCTCAGTCAGGTCCAACTCCTAGCGACCCCATGGATATGCATATGTATGTCTATACAGTAAAATATATATTATAAATACGTGTGTGAATATATGTAAACATATGCATATAGAATTCTGTAGGACTAACCCCCAACACTCAAAAGCTTAAAATAAAAGCAGTTTTAAAAAGGTAAACACTAGACCCCAACCTTCCTATAGCAACTTCGACCCATCAACCCTCCAGGAACACAGTGTTAACCATGTCACACTCAAAGATCCATCAAGGTAATACCCGCTCTAATACCTAAGTGACATCTGCACTTTGAGAAGGCTGCATTTTAATTCACATGGCCATGGCTTACGTTCCCTTGACCTGAATTCACCATGTTTCAACCTGCAGCTAGTTATCTGTGCTGCCTGTCCTCATAATAGCATGTTTGGCTTAGGCTGACATCATAAAAAACTAATGAAACATCCATATATCCAACAATCGCCCCCACAGTTTCCTGGCCTTCTTATTGCCAGAACCTGGAAATGGGGACGACAGAGCTCCAGTTTCACGGTACAGCATCGTGATCTTTCCCATTCCGAGCACTCACTACAATGGTAGCTGTATCATTTCGTCTGCCTCTCCCTTTGGGGCTTCCCAGGTGGCATCAGTGGTAAAGAAATTGCCTCCCAACACAGGAAGGAGAGACACAAGAGAGGCAGGTTCAATTCCTGGGTCGGGGAAAAGCCGTGGAGAAGGAAACAGCAACCCACTCCAGTGTTCTTGCCTGGAGAATTCCATGGACAGAGGACCCTGGCAGGCTACAGTTCATAGGGTCTCAAGGAGTAGGACACGACTGAGCAACTGAGCAATCATTCCCACTAAACTATGAGCTCCAAGAGATCAAGAACTATTTGTTTTTCATTCACCCTTAAATCCCAGCACCTAGCAGAGTGCTTGACACGGAGTACACACACTCAATGCGTCTTTGCTGAATGGATACATACATGAACGTGCAGACAGTGATACTGAGTTTAGAAAGAAACACACTAGGTCACAGAGCTATTTAACTAGTGGCAGAATGTCAGGCCAGATGACTCTCCAGTGTAAACTCTTTCCTCTGTGTAATGCTTTTATTTATCTGCACCTTCAGTAATTCGAATTTATCTTATAATAGAAAGTGTACCAAGGTAAAAAACCACCCACACATCAAATGGTGTTTTAATTTAAATACACTCTCTTTACTCATATTCTGGCATTTTCTTCTTTTTTCTTTTTTTGCTTTTTTTAAAATATAAATGTATTTATTTTAATTGGAGGTTAATTACAATATTGTTGGTTTTGCCATACACATTCTGCATCTCTTACAATGAGCTTACAATAATGACAAAGGTACAAAGTACAGATAGACACACACTTCCTAAGACAACTCTAAACCACCCCAGCCTCTCTCATGGTCTGAAGAATGGCACAGCTGCTTGCGACAGGGACGCTCTCTCAGGGGAACACTGCCTGAATGTGATTACCTACCAATGACATCATGATTTATAACACAATATTCTAAATTCTAAAGCTGTAATTTATAATGAATCAGACAATATCCATATGGGACCTGCTTTCCTCTTAATTGGGGTTATCTACATTATCCACTTTCTTCTAATTTTTTTATTAAAAAAACTCTTAAAAACATGAAATACAGACAGACTCCCAAGTCTCAGTAATTAAAAAAATGAATACCCAGAGAGTTAAAAAGAAAAAAAAAAAGAAAAGAATATTCTAGAGTGTTTCCCTGAATTCTCTAGAATTGTGTAACATCATATATTATAGGTATTCCAGAAAACAGGATTCATTTTTAAAACTTTTTTTGTTACATTTTTGGTGGCACTTTTTGTTCTTTGAACAGTATGGACTAAAATTATTAGCACAGCATAATCAATATTCTATAAGATATCAGGAAAAAGTTAATCACATTACATATATTTTTAAGCCCTGCCCCAATTTTTAGTATTTGTTTAATACCAACCTGATGGTTCACCCAAAATACACCCTTTGAAGGATACTCTAGAAGGTGTATGTTCTAATCTGTACTTCAATTTGGACCTGAAATGATGGGAGCTTATTTTTGTTATTATTTTTGGATCAATCCCTTAAGAATAAAATTATGACAACTGTAAAGAAACCTGTTTAGGTTAGTTTTTAAAACATGATTTTATTTGGCAGACTCCAAATATTCAAAAGCATTCTAGCCAATGCTGGATCAACCTTGCAAAAGTGAAGTGTTCGATGAGAAAGGAAAAAAGAGATTTGGGCCCACATATCATGCTGGTGCGAAAGGTACTCAGAATCAGAAACAAGGACAGACTAGATACTCATTTTGGGCTTTTGGCTAAAACACGGTAACTTAAGCTTGGAGAAAATAAAGGCATCTTGGTGTAGAGAGGCGCTTGGAAAGTAAGAGCCTGTATCCTAACCAACAGTGAGAACAAGCAGAACAAAAGAGACCAGAAGCTGGGTTGGAGGAGGGAGGTGGAGCAACAGTTTGGAGACGTAGAGATCAAATACTACATTTGTATTTGGCATTTTTTCCTAACTGGGATTCATCAAAATGTATTAGTCAAACATCAAGATTAAATATTTATGCTGTTAAATCAATAATGAAAGAATATAAAAATCAATAAAAATCAGATGAACTGAGTAGGAATCCCCATTTCTCTCCCATCCATCCATAAAGAAATCTAATTGCCTGCAGTGTTCTTAATCAGACACGACCTCATGATGGTTTCAAGTCCCTACAGGTATGTGCTTGGGCCAATTAGCCAAGGCTCAGTACAAATGTCTTTTGCAATGTTAACCTCTCTTACAATGAACACATCACGTGACACTGTGAAAAGGGCCCAGATGTTGAATCAGTAGGAAAAAGTTGCTCTCCAAGCCTCAAGCTCTTCCCTGAGCCCTTCCAATCCAACTGCAGCATCTAATGACTCCAGTGCTTGATAATGAATTCTAACTTGGGCTCTGATCTCTGCTGAGCACCCAAGCTGGCACCTGCTTGTCTGTGGCACGCAGACTAACTCTTGGTGAGACACTGGAAGGGATCTAGAAAGAATAAAGAGTCTTCATAGGAAAAAAAATATCATCTTTTAGGTCTTCATAAGAATAGAAACATTTATGCACAAAGCTACACTGGTTGGATGGCATCACTGACTCAATGGACATGAGTTTGAGCAAACTCTGGGAGATAGTGAAGGACAAGGAAGCCTGGAGTGCTGCAATTCATGGGGTCACAAAGAGCTGGACATGACTTAGTGACTGAACAATAACAATATACTGTTTAAAACAGAATAATCAATTAGCTGCAACCAAAATATACTGCATTAGACCTGAAAATAATCCTTGATGGGGTAACTTCTTTATTTCTTAATTTAATTATGGTTCTTATGGAGACATTCCAGGAATTAACAGCCCTTAATAATTCTTCTGTGTCTTAACTCCCCTCTGACTCATTCAATTGCTTGTCATTTATTTTCCAACCCAAAGAAAGAGAGAGAGATAAAGAAGCTTACATATGTTTACATATATCTTAGTATGTACTTTCTTCTAGCCCTGAGCTCTGATGGCTTTATCACTTGGATCTCTATAGAAAGAAAACTAAAAATACTGGGCAATTTCCCAACAGCAGTTCAACAAAAGAATGCAAAACCATTTCTTTATATGACCATTCTACATGGCCTCATTAACCTCTCTTTTGAAAATCCACCCCCTTAAAAACAAAGAAGACATGACAACACCTATAAATCTCTTTCTGTGGTGAATTAATACCCTCTGGAATTAATTAATGTTCTTTCATTGTAATTATCACTGGTTTTTATGTTTGACGTAGATGGAAATAAAGTAGCCTTTTATTCTGAAGTTATTTTCTCAAATAATAGGTTCACTGACCTAGTCAGTGTTCTTTAACATCCACAGCCTAATATGGTAATTAACCTTTTTTTTTTTTCTGATTAATTTTTGCCCCAACAGAAGAGGCCCAGGACAGGGTATGAAAATGCCTGGTTCATCCTCCCACTCCCACATCTAAGTCTGACCAAAGCTTCTCAAGCCCACTCCCCCACAGGGACCTGTCCTGTGCCCCTTGATTGCGCTCACGCAGCCATCATGAATCAGCAAAACTAGCTGAAAAAATGTATCTACTGCAGGGTCTGCTGCTAAAAACTTGACCTGTGTCACCCTTACCAAGAGTGTCTGCAATTTGTTTGGAGGAATCTGCTCTCTGGAAAAGCACTGTATAATGGGCAGGATTAGAAGTGAGGTGTCCCCAGAAGATACTATATAAATGACATTCGTTAAGAGGGTACGTCCCAAGGTAATCCTAGGAGGTGATGACGATGTTAATCAGCTTGATTCCGATGACTCTTTCACAACGCACATGTGTATCAAATCATCAAGGTGTACACCTTCAATATACGCCAATGTTAAATAAGAAAGACAACCATCTTCCACGTTCAAACTTTTTCCATACAATTAATGGATTCAGCTAAAATTACAGAACTCTGGGCTCTCTATGCGATATGTAAACACACATTATAAATCATCAGAGATTTATCAGCCTCCCTAATAAAAATAGATGGAATAAAACAACAGCACAGCCTTGTCCTTCTGAACAACAAAAGGTCTGCATAAGTAAGAGATGTAGAACAGAAGACTCAATAGTCCCACTTGGAGGATATACTCTAAGAAAACAAACCCAAAAGCAGCACAGTCTTTTCTATGAAGATGCCAATATCAATACTGCTTATGAAAATAAACAATTAGAAACATACCAACTTGTAACAACAGAAGGAAAGCTAAGTATGATTATGACATAATCATACATAAAGTATGATGGATACTTTATCACTGCTAAAAATGTTAGGTAAGAAGTTGCACGTAATACAAGATGAATTAATTCTAAGAGAGCCACTGTACATCGTGCTTCTGGTTAGCAGTACTATATTGTACATTTAAAAATTCGCTAAGAGGGCAGATCTCATGTTAAGGTCCCCTGCCACATTACATATGTAAGCACACATTCATAAAAATTATATATAAAGTAATATTCAGTTGGAAAATGAGATCACATGTACAGTGCTTACACCTATGCAAAGCATACCAACAGATGAAAACAAATTATAAATTTAAAGTTATAAACAGAGGTTTCAATTATATTCTTTTTTTCCCCACCAAATTGTGTAAAATGACATTTTACAGTATACTATGGTTTTTCCAGTAGTCATGTATGGATGTGAGAGTTGGACTGTGAAGAAGGCTGAGTGCCGAAGAATTGATGCTTTTGAACTGTGGTGTTGGAGAAGACTCTTGAGAGTCCCTTGGACTGCAAGGAGATCCAACCAGTCCATTCTGAAGGAGAGCAGCCCTGGGATTTCTTTGGAAGGAATGATGCTAAAGCTGAAACTCCAGTACTTTGGCCACCTCATGCGAAGAGTTGACTCATTGGAAAAGACTTTGATGCTGGGAGGGATTGGGGGCAGGAGGAGAAGGGGACGAGGGATTGGGGGCAGGAGGAGAAGGGGACGACAGAGGATGAGATGGTTGGATGGCATCACTGACTTGATGGACGTTAGTCTGAATGAACTTCAGGAGTTGGTCATGGACAGGGAGGCCTGGCGTGCTGCGATTCATGAGGTCGCAAAGAGTCGGACACGACTGAGCGACTGAACTGAACCGAACTGAACTGAACGCATATATACGGAATTTAGAAAGATGGTAACGATAACCCTGTATGCAAGACAGCAAGAGACACAGATATACAGAACAGTCTTTTGGACTCTGTGGGAGAGGGAGAGGGTGGGATGATTTGGGAGAATGGCATTGAAACATGTATAATATCATATAAGAAACGAATCGCCAGTCCAGGTTCGATGCAGGATACAGGATGCTTGGGGCTGGTGCACTGGGATGACCCAGAGGGATGATACGGGGAGGGAGGAGAGAAGGGGGTTCAAGATGGGGAACACGTGTATACCTGTGGTGGATTCATGTTGATGTATGGCAAAACCAATACAATATTGTAAAGTAAAAAAAAAAAATTAAAACACAATTTAAAAAAATGGACTGTTCTGATATTGGCTAAATACATACCATTCTTTAAGGTGATGGTTGTTTAAGTAATGTAATGGAAACTGCATTCCAGGATGACAAAGATCAGCTTTTCACTATACCATCTTTGTGATTAAAAACTGTAACAGTAAAAAAAAAAAAAAAAAAGTGGACAAACGGGACACCAGGAGTGTTGACTTGCATAAAGCAAGGCCAGTTCTCGCTTTGACAATAACTCGGTGTCTGGGCTCTTCCGGCAGTCAAGCTCCACCAGGCTCCCAACCTGTCAGGCAGTGGTGATTGATCACTTCAATAGAACCAGCCAAACAGAACCAGATCAGGGTCAGTAGATTTCTACCACTGAGGCCACATTACATTTATATTTGCGATGTGTTCAAAGGTCTTCAGAGCAGCGTCAGTTCCCTACATTCTCCTAAAGCCCTGTCTACACTAGCCAAACAAATCTGAAAATGATGATACACTATGCAGACCCACTCCATTGCTACTGTTCCTAGTTAAGGTTCACAGCTACACGTTACAAAGTCATTCCTTCTCCATTTAAAGTACGAAAATAGATGGCAGCAGGATGCTGATTAGTGCCTTAATCCCTGCTCAAAATAGTACGGCTTACAAAACTATGCTGGCAGTTCCCCACATTATGACAAAACTCAAACGTGGAGAGCACTTTACAGTATAGAAAATGCTGTTGTAAACATCAGTTTACGCCACCACAAGATCCGATCCGTGTTAGTTAAAATTCAGCTTAGCTTATATTAAGATGGAGTGTCAAGTTCCAGCAGCTTTCTAATTGGAAGGAAAACTAGGCAATTAGAACAAGCCTATTTAGAGGAGCTACTTCTTAAGACAGCTATGATATGGAAAATGAAATCACTTAAAGCTAGCAATTCTTTTAATCCAAAGTTATGTGGGAGGGTATCAAATTCACCACAACACCTCATTATTTTTCACAGGGCATTTATGGATTCTGGGTGGGGGGTGGGTGCAGGAGGAGAGGACAAGTTTGGATTCATTCTACCGAAGATATGACCAAAGTTGAACATAAACAGGTTACTGTATCATTCTTAAATGCAGCATTTCCATTTCACAAGCATTACAATGCAGCCTACACTGACTCAGTGTTGACTCTGTGCCAAGTGTCAGGGCGTACAAACAGAGGCAGCAGACAAGGTGCCTAACTTCAGTGACTGCGGCAAGACACCTCCATCAAGCTGGGGCTCCACTGAGCCCATCTAACTTGGATGATAAAAGACACCGCTTATTTCTTCTCCCTCTCAAGTCTCCATGGTAATTAAGGGATATCAGAAATTCCTTAAAATAAAGGGATAGTGTTTAGGGAAAAGGGAAGCAGGAAAGCACAAGAACGAGAGGATGGGAGAAGAGTCATCAACAAACAAGGACTGGGTGGGACGTGGGAGGGAGGTTCAAGAGAAAGGGGGCATGTGTATGCCTATGGCCGATTCACATTGATGTGGCAGAACCCAACACACAGTGTAAAGCAATTACCCTTCAATTACAAATAAATTAAAAACAAAGAAAGGATTATAACAGATATCTACAAAAGCAGGTAGAAACCAGTGCCTGAAGAAGGGCTAAGGAGGTCCAGGGGAAAATACACCTTTGAGAGGGGACCCAATGACCCCCAAGACAGTAAGTAGGTGACCTGCCTTGCAGACATCCAGACAGACCCAGGCCCACCACCCTCTGGAGAAGAAGCATAAGATGCAGGGCCAAGATCAGTGGAGACTGATTAAGAGGTGCCTTCTCTTCCCCATCATCTTATCTCTGAGGACTAAATGATCAGGTTTCTGGACCTCAGGCTAGTAGAAGAGGATTTCCCCATAATGAAAGATGTAAAATGAAAAAACTCTCATTGCAATGACCCATCAGGAAAATGAATTCTGAAGATCCACACTTAGATACATTATATTAAAACATTCAGAACCACAAGGGTGAAGAAGCGATCCTATAAGCTTTCAGCGGAAAAAACAAAGACAGTTACAGAAAATGAAGTATCAGATTGGCATCAGATTTCTCATCAGAATCAAGAAGGCTAAAAGACACCAAGAAATGCCTTCTAGTTGCGATGGAATTATTTGCAGTCTAGAAGTCATAAGTAGTCAGCCCTGCAATCAGCTGGACAGAATAAAGACATCCTCAGACATGAATGGGTAGAGGATGGAATAAAGACATTAGTAGAAATACATGGAAGTAATATACCTTTCATTAACCCTTTCTTAGGAAATGATTTGAAAAACGTGCTCAGATAAAACTATATATAGTAAACGACGTAGGAAAAAGGTACTGAATTCCAAAACCTGGATTTGGCCAGGAAGAGCAAAGAAGTCATCCCGGGGTGACAGCTGTGTAGCTGAATCCCAGGTCAACCTACCCAGAGGAAGTCAGCAGGGGGAAAGAGAAGTCAGGGATTCCTCGCCACAAAAGGGATTCCTTCAAACCTAGAAACACTGGGAAAACTTAAGACGGTGATGACAGCAGACGGTGCAAAGCAAAACGGAAAGCAGAAACCTCAGCACATCTCTGTAGGAAAGGACATACAATCATAACATTCCACTTGATCCCTCAATCACTCGTATTTACTTGGCCATCAGAAAGTAAAAACAGCTTTATTGCTTTCCAACTTTAAAATATGTTATAAAGAAATCACTGACGACAATTACGGGTAAAGAAAGGCAAGTACACGTTACCCACACTGATAATGCAAAAGGAAATGGACAGACATCAAAGGTTGGGAGAAGAAATGTAACTGGAGAGCTGAAGGGGATATAGGGGTGCTCTCGCCGCCCTCCCATATTGGACAACACGGAGAGCGAAGTAACAGCTGACTTATTACAGCTAAGACCTTAACCAAGAATTACACAGAAGGATGGACCTGTTTTCGGAAGATGGGAGCTAGGTGAGCGAGGGTGATGCCAGAAAGATTCACTTCTTGGGATTAACAGATACTACTGTATATAAAATAAACAGCAAGGACTACTGTATAGCTACAGAACTGCATTCAATATCCTGTAATACACAATATATATACACACACACACATACACATATACATATAACTGAATCACTTTGCTATATACCAGAAACACAACACTGTAAATAAACTAACTACAATTTTTAAAAAGAATCAATGGCAAAAATAAAAGCAAACAAAAGCGAGACACACATCTTTTCCCATAGCATGAAGTCAACAACAACAAAAATAACCAAAATTGATCAATCCAGACACAGTAGTATAAATTTATGTAAGAAGGAAGGTACACAGCTTTGTATCAATATGAAGAATTTTCTACAAGAGATAAGAATTAACTGATTTTTCTGACTTTTCTCCTTAGGGAAAGTGTAAAGTATAGGACAAAACGTGAGAAGATTTTTTTCCTATATTTTCATATTTTCCATTTTTGAACCATGTCAAATAAACTACCTTTTCAGACAATTAAATCTGTCCACATGTAAAGACTACAAATATATTATTTAGAAATATGGAGGCAACCACACCAAAGTAACAATGAAAAAATACAAAAGTGGTTCTCTTTACAGAGGGATTAATAATCAGAGAATGAACGCTTTTCAATATAAATTCACCTGTACAATATTTTTAAACAATTTGTGCATAACAGTTTTCATTAAAATTTTCAATGAATAAAAATAAATGTTAAAAACTCAGAGAAAAAGGCTTCTTAAAAAAAAAAAAGGCTTCTTGAAGAAAAATGTCTTTCAGAGGAAGCAGCTGTCAAGTAATAATACAAATAATGAATCATCCTCTACAGTCCCCCTCTCCTATTTTTCAATGGCTTCTTCCTCCTTCCTGCTCTGAAGAGAATTTCATGATTATGATGTGATTTCCAATAAAAGATTTGCTAACACTAAAAATAATACAGAAATGTATTTAATGTGTTAAAGGCTTAAGAAAAGTTAACTAAAATGACATTTTCACTCTTAACACTTTATAAATGAAGCAACAAACAGATACAAACCCTGACTTTACTCATCATTAAAAGAAATGAAACTTTAAATGACTTTATCAACACTGTACAGCCTATCTATTATGAATCATAATTATACATAATTACTAATTGGTGATACTTCAAAATATGTCCAAAATTACTACCGAAAATAATTTTTCATACAAACACAAACTTTAAAAAATACTCATATTGGGGGTAAAATTAAGAATCAGGAGTCCCACAAAATGAGTTAGTTAACTTGGCCTTGTATCCTCTCTTTCTTCTCCATTTTATTTCTGCATCTGTAAAATAAGTTAGACAAACACAACAATCTCTAAGATCCCTGCCAGCTACAGTCATTTTTGGCTTGTTCGTTTTACTTTTCAGGCAATTTACTAGTGAAGATTTAATGGCAAACAATCAATTAGTGGATGTTACCATTAATGTCCGAATACGGTCAGCATCTGACCAACTGAAATACTCTATCAACCACACTGCATCAGGATCAGTCATCTGAGATGCGCTGTGGGCAGCAGACTGAGGAAGGAGTGAAGCACAGCCCCGTCCTCAAACTGCTCACGCATGGAGAGGGAAGTGACCAGTGAACAGAACAGCGCAGTGCTGAAAAGCGCTCTGGAAGAACCAAGCCCATGTGCTAATGGAGCACAGAGAACAGAGTAATTAACGCTGCCAAGGGCTGTAAAAAGAGGTGAGAGGAGAGGAGAGAATCATGGAACACCCGCAAGGATCCAGGTATAAATTTCGTTTTTTTATTCATATTAAATTTCATCATGTTAATTTTAGCTTTTTTAATCCAAACTATGGAATCCTGATCCTAATGGCCATCATTTAACTCTGGATCCCAATCTGTGCCACTCACCGGGCATCTCCGTCTAAAATACTGATTAGAAAGTTGAAAAAGAAAGTGCAGGCAAATCTGGCAAAATGCAGGACTAACCTGGACACTTTCTCCAACCTGACGATAGGTATAGTCATTTAACTAATATTCACACCTAGTTTATCTATTTCTCCTTTCAACTATCATGGAAAACCAATGTAACTCCGCCTTCAGTCAAGTTGTTGTTCAGCCGTTAACTTGTGTCCAACTCTTTTAACCCCATGGACTGCACACACCAGGCTTCCCTGTCCTTCAAGAAATCCTACCAAAGAAAGAAAACTGAGGTCTGACATAGCTTTTTCATAGAAAGTTTACATAAGATGCAGGACCTCTCTTCTGAGCTCACAAATGACAAATGCTTAATTCTTAATGTTTTCTTAATTTTTAAAACACTCTTAAAGCTTGTTTAAGGTGGATACTGTTTACCAGTCTGAAGCAGTATGTCACTGTCTTTTCATCTGAAAAAAAATTGGCATTTTTGTTCAGACTTTTCAAGGTCATTTTCTGTAGCTGTAAGTATCTTATTTACAAGTTCTTCCAATATACTGGAATATAGTTTCATTAATGTCAAGGGATGTAAATCAATTAAGGCTAAATAATCTCTTATATTTGCTACGATTCACCACCAGCACTGACAGATTAAAAAAAAAAACTCAATGAGAAATTGGTATGGATTGAAAACAAACATCATTAAAATAGAGCTAAAGTGAACGGTTGAAAAAGAGAGTAAGATTGCAAGGCAGACCATGATATAAAAATGGCAGCTCTGTGGTTTTACTTTTTTGGAAATCTACAAAACAGCAATTTGCTTAAATGACTCAGTAACCGTTTTTACCAAACATTGCAAATAAAAAATCGCCCATCTCCAGAGAAGGGGTGTTTGGCTAGACTCTGTCCTTGGTCCTCTTTGCTTCTCTCTCTAAATGGACTCACTTGAGACCCATCTACTACGTGAATGACTGCTGGTCTCCGTCTCTAACCTGATCTCTCCTAGTTTCTATTTCTGTTACTCTGGGTTTCTATTTCCCGCTGTGTACTCAGCTTTTCTTCCTAGACAGTCCTCTTTAACCTCAGGGTGAAGCCGCCCCAAGCCAAACTACCATCTTCTGGAAAAATTAAAAGCCCCCTTTCCCCTTCTCTATTTCTGTTGCTAATGCCACCCTAAGCCTGAAACCTAAATCATCGCTATTCCTCCCGCTGGTCCAGATCCAAGCCAAGCAACACATTCATTAGTCTTCCTGCCATCTGTGGTCTCTCTTGCATAATCCCTTTCTTTAATTCTCACAGTCAAAAGTTGAATTCAACCTTCTATCATCTCATATAGCCTCTCCCTTCCCCACCATAATCTCTTCCAATTTCCAAGAGAAGGGCAACAGATTCATCTCTCCAAAATGCACGCTCATCATACATTCCCAGGCTTTACAGTCTCCAATGACCGACGGCCTCCCAACTTCCCATCAGATGAACGAGGCCACCCACAGTGTAACCTTCAAAACCATCATCATTGTTTACTCACTGACACCAAACCTTAGCATCTACATCACAGCTGGAATGCTTCCTACAGTTCATTTCAGTAACATCGAACATAAAGCCTTCAAATCTTTTCTCTCAGTCCAAGACAAAAAAAAAAAAAATGCAAATATAGGAATAAATGAGTCTACCTAGAAGGGACTTAAAAATGAAACTTAAAATGAAACTGGGAGCTTACAGGGCACCTTTTTGCAAGAGCTTCGCTAGGCGCTGTAGAGGATAAGAAGATCTGCATCACATTAAAAACTGCATCTCGATTTCCAATCAAAATAAGTTATAGATCTCTTAGGGGAAAAAAAAATCCTATTAGAGACTTAGTGCAGCCTATATCACAAAGCAAATATGTCTGAAGAACACGTGATTGCCTTCTTTGATCCGTATTAAACTCACTCTAAAAAATAACAGCCACTGAATGAGAGTCAACTAATTTCATTACAATTCAAATAACCTTTGATCTCTAACCTCCTTCTGTATGTCTAAGATGTCTTTATTTTTTAAAAAAGACATTTGTTTGGGAATTGTGCTTTAAAGAAATAACTTTAATAAGATGAGCTTTTATGATCCTTCAAATTCTTTAATTCCCCAGGGATGAACCATCTTGCATGTCTCCTCTAAATGATTATGGACAC
Source organism: Capricornis sumatraensis (assembly GCF_032405125.1). Taxonomy (NCBI): domain Eukaryota; kingdom Metazoa; phylum Chordata; class Mammalia; order Artiodactyla; family Bovidae; genus Capricornis; species Capricornis sumatraensis. The sequence continues at coordinate 25,373,700 of NC_091084.1, read as the reverse complement.
AGTGGAGCCAGATACATCTCTTTAAAAGCATGCTGGGGGGAAATTCACAAGCTGTCTAGAGAGGTTTCAGTTAGCTCAAGACCACTAGTAAAGATTTCAGTGAAAGAGCCATCCTATCAGAAATTCCCCACCTGTGTTCTAAAAAAGCAACGCTGTGTTTGCCAAACACACTGAATGCCATCTCAGAATTATTTAACCATTTTTATATTAATCACCACAGCATTAACTAATATTTCATTTATAATAACCGAGGAAGTATCACATGCCAAGAAATACATCTTAAATCCACCTTAGCTTGGCTTTAATATGCAATGATGCGTATTTTTCACAACTTTATGATTTAAAGGACTAAAGACAAATGAAGATTGTTCTTCAATTCATGAGTGAAAGATTATAAAATGCTGGAAAACACATCGTTCCCTTCTTCTCTACAGACAAATAATCCATGATAAACTTTAAACTATAAGCGGGGGGGGAGGTGGGGACTGACAATCCATGCCCACAGCACAAGACGGTAACACAGTACACGGGAAAGCTACGGGAGGAATGATTCTCGTCTCCCTTCTGCTACCTTGAGTTTCGCAGAAACAAAAGGAAAATCTACCCCAGTCAAAGAGGACACAAACAGAGCACGTGGACGCACCCCCTCTCCTAGAAGACAGACCCAGATGTTCTCAGATGCTCAGGAGTTTTCTTTGTGCCAGAGGTCATCCTGGTATGTTCATACTGAATAGCTCTTTCAAGAACATCCAAATAAAATTATTTTAACCATTCTCATGAGGATGTAATACACACAATCTAAACATTAATAAGAATGGAAAATAAATATTAACAAATACTGGATTTACTAGGATTAAAGTAAACATTCATGGTTACAAGTGAACAAATGGCTAATGCAATTAAGGACCTTACATGACTAAAAAGCAAATTTTCCCCACTGAAGGACCAATAATCGTGATGAGCATCCTTATTTTCAGATTGATAACTCATAGACCAATGAAAACTAGTAAAGAATTTGAAAATGTCTGACTCTCTTCCATTGGAGTCTGAGCTCCTTGAAGGCTCCTATTTGATCTCCATTTCCTAGCACGGAATTTATCTTAAAAGTACTACGAAAAAAATTAAAGAAACGAAAAAGAAAAGTACATTCATCACAAGTACCCTGGGAGGGGGAGAGGAATAAATTGGGAGGTTGGGATTGCCATATACATACTATTATATACAAAACAGATATCTAATAAGGACCTACTGTATACACAGGGAACTCTCCTCAGTACTCTGTAGTGGCCCATATGGGAAAAGATTCTAAAAGAGTAGAAACATGTTTATGTATGACTAAGTCACTTTGCTATACACCTAAAAACTAACACAACATTGTAAATCAATTATATTCCAATAAAAAATTTTTTTAAAGTACTACATATGTTGCTGTTTTAATAAACATTAAATAACAGTACTCTGATCATTTTAAAACCTCATATGAATCAACTTCACATGAATTTCTTTACAAACTTTAGAAGTACCTTGTATAAACACTAGTAAGTTGTAATATTCACTATCAACGGCTTTCTGTTAGAACTGAGGAGGGTTTGGATTCTTTTTAACTGGATATCATCTGATTTCCATGCCACTGGTCATGCAGATGATCCAAATCAGTCTTCAATGACAGCTGAAAACATTATCAATCTTTTTGCATTCATTCATCCTCTCAACGAACATTTATTGAGCACTTCCTGTGTATGAGGCATTGAGCTTCTACAGAGAATAAAATGACCAAAACACGTGTGATAACTACAGAATGGTGAGACTGGCATTTAAGCAGACAGACAGTTACAGTACAACTGATAAGCACTATGATAAATATGATAGCAGGCGTATGAGGTCCCATGGAAGCCCATGGAAGGAGGCAGCACCTAATTTAGACTCGACAGATCAGAGACTATCTTCCTAGAGAAAGTAACATACACAGAACCACAGAGGTCAGCAAGAATTGGCTAGGCAAAGAGAGAGTGAAGTATATGAAGTAAGAGTGAATAAACACTCTGGGCTTCCCAGGTGGGGCCAGTGGTGAAGAACCCACTTGTCAATCCAGGAGTCACAAGTGCAATCCCTGAGTCAGGAAGATCCCCTGACTTCCCTGAGAAGGGCACGGCAACCCACTCCGGTATTCTTGCCTGGACAAGCCCATGGACAGAGGAGCCTGGTGGGCTACAGTCCATCGCATCTCACAGTCAGACGTGACTGAAGTGACTGAGCGTGCACACACAAACACTCCACATTCAGTGGATAAGAAAATGCTAACTCCTTTATAATTTTATTTTCCCTTAACAGAACAAGATAAATAGGAAATTAAAAAAGATGCCTAATTGAGAATAAGAACTTCCGTTGCTTTAACATTTTGAATTGTATTTGCATTATTACTGTAAATATGTTTTTATTAGTGAAATTTTAGATAACATAATTAGTTCTTTGATCTAAACTATAATTAGCACAAAAGGTAAGATTATCCTTGGATTAAGTTTTTTTGGCTTCAAAAGATTAATAGACTTGACCGGCTTCCAAGAATACGCAAGTGTAAATTAATACTGTGGCTTGTTATAGGACTTGTTGAATGTAAATTAAAAAAGAGAGAGAGAGAGAGAGAAAGTGAAGACTTCCTGCAGAAGGAATATCTCAGAATCAAGGCATGGAAGTAAGGTGAAGCATTACAGAAGCAAGGCTACAGGCTACACAGAGCTCATGGGAACTGGAGTTGGAGTTCAAGGACTGGTGAGAGCTGAGGCTGGAGGGATGAACTGAAGTCTGATTATGAAGCACCCTGTAAGCTACATTAGGAAGGTGGAATGGTATCCCTAGAGTAGGGTGCAGCTGTTTTTTTCTGAGGCCTGGGTGGGAGAGGTAGCTTCATCAGAACACTCTAATTATCATATGGTAACTGCATTAGCCTAGCAGATCTCAAAGCACGGTGCTCAGAACAACAGCCTCAGGAACCCCTAGGAACAACTCAGAAAGGTAAATTCTCGGGCTCCGCTCCAGACCTATAGAATCAGATACGCTGCGGGTGGAGCCTAGCACCTTGTGTATTTACAAGCATTCTAGGTGATTCCCATGCATGTAGCGTAGAGGTGGTAACTGAAACTAGGGAGCAGGTAAGCCGACCCTGTGTGCATGCATGCTCGTTTATGCTGCCAACTGTTTGTGACCTCATGGACTGTAGCCTGCCAGGCTCCTCTGTCCACAGGATTGTCCCGGCAAGAACACTGGAGTGGCTGCCGTCTGCTTCTACAGGGGATGTTTCGACTGAGGGACTGAACTCGCATCTTCTGCATCTCTTGCATAGGCAGGCAGGTTCTTTACCACTGAGGCATCTGGGAAGCCGCTGAGAAAGGCATAAAAGAAGAGGGCTGAGGAGAGCTCCAGGAAACACAGATGTTTAAGAGATGGACAGAGGAAGAAGAGCCAGGAAAAGTTAAGACCGAAGAGGGAGAAGCCAGAGTACTAAGAGGAAACGTTAGAACCACAGCGGCCCACGGCAGGCACTGCAAGGGTAAAGTCTGTTGAGAAGTCAGGCAAGACAAGGACCGGAAAGCCCCTCTCCTGGATTCAGCATTGAAAAGGTGGTGAGTGACTTCAGCAAGAACAGTCTTAGAGGGGTGGGGGGTGGAGGGGGGCTGGGAAGTCATACTGTGAAGATGGAAGAGATGGGATAGTAACTGGGGAGGCCAAGAGATGAAGGGTACTTTTAAGTTGAGAAAGGCTTCAGTTCAGTTCAGTAGCTCAGTCGTGTCGACTCTTTGCAACCCCATGGACTGCAGCATGCCAGGCCTCCCTATCTATCACCAACTCATGTCCATTGTGTCGGTGATGCCATCCAACCGTCTCATCCTCTGTCGTCCCCTTCTCCTCCCGCCTTCAATCTTTCCAAGCATCGGGGTCTTTTCCAATGAGAAAGGCTTGGTCTTATTTAAATGATAGCTAAAGGGATCCAGTGGAGGGACCCATTGAAGAATGAACTCTCTAAGAACGTGTAACTAGTAAACAGTCCAAGGATTAGCCTTGGGACAAATTAGATTTCTCTCTGCCACTGTCACAATACAGGAGGCAAAGATGTGGAAATACAGGGGCACCTGTAGGTTTGGGAAGAGGATTCTCATCTGAGGGGGTCTGTTTCTCTGTCATTTCAGAGGAAAGGTCATCTGCTGAGAGTGAGGGGTGCGTGATGACTGAGGATACAGTTAGACTAGAGAGGGCCCCAAGCTGAAAGCTGGGGAATGGGCTGGGAGTACAACTCACTGATCCACAGGAAAGAAGACAGGGATCTAAGTAGTCAGATGGTGGCAGTGGGGACATGGATAAGTATGGGGATTACAGAGATGTTATGGGGGGCAGAACCATCAAGAGCTGTTGACTGGTAAGTTATAGGAAATAAAAGGAATCTGTCTATATATCTTGTAGGGATGTTGCCCTGCACAGAGACCTCTTTGTGAAAGGGGATCCTAACACTGCCTTCCCATATGGTCCCTGGAGTGAAAACACACGTCAAGAGCATAGTCTGTCCTTAAGGAAATGCACAACAAATGGCAGTCGGTAGGATTCTTTCGCTCTTGCAGCAGAATACTTTAAAAAGAATGTGCACTCTTATCTGTTGAATGATGACTGAATGAATGAACAAGTGAACAAGGATGCGCGCAAACAGATGTGGCCTGAATATTTCCACTTCTGCTGCTGCTGCTGCTAAGTCACTTCAGTCGTGTCCGACTCTTCTGTGCGACCCCATAGACGGCAGCCCACCAGGCTCCCCCGTCCCCGGGATTCTCCAGGCAAGAACACTGGAGTGGGTTGCCATTTCCTTCTCCAATGCATGAAAGTGAAAAGTGAAAGTGAAGTCGCTCAGTCATGTCCGACTCTTCGCGACCCCATGGACTGCAGCCTACCAAGCTCCTCCATCCATGGATTTTCCAGGAAAGAGTACTGGAGTGGGGGGCCATTGCCTTCTCCGACTTCTGCTTCTACCCCTGCCTAACTTTACAACAAAGATCACAAAATACTAACTGGATATTTGACCACAGTAAGCACATCTATTGAAGTGTAATAATTATTCGAATGTTCGTAACTAGCTCTTTATGGACACATACTGAAATATTTATAGATAAAATGATACAATATTTGAGATTCCATTAAAGATGGAAAGGAGGGGAAGGAAGTATAAAGGAAATACAGGAGGACTTAAGTTGATGACAATTATTAAATTTTGATGGCATTTATTAAATTTTATTAAAACTTTAAATTATTAAATAATTTTAAAATTATTAAATTCTGTGTATGGGAATCGTATCAGTCTATTTTCGTGTTTGATTAAGATGTACATGTTAATTGTTTTTGCTTTTCCCCCTCCAATCACAACAAAGTTAACCTACAATCTCTGGCAGAACACAAGGTCATAAGGTATTTAATTGCCATGTGGAAAAAATAATATTTAAATATTTTGGATAACCAATGAGGATATGACAGTTCTTGTATTAGAGAGTGGTTTTGTTATTCTTTATTTTGTGGAATGGGGGCAAGGCTTTTTTTCATAAAATAGGTTTGAAACAGAGAGTGTGTGTGTGTGTTTGTGTACGTTTAGTCGCTCAGTCACGTCCGACTCTTTGCAACCCCATAGACTGTAGCCTGCCAGGCTCTTCTGTCCATGGGATTTCCCAGGCAAGAATACTGGAATGGGCTGCCATTTCCTCTTCCAGGGGATCTCCTGACCCAGGGATTGAACTCTTGTCTCCTGTGTCTCCTGCAGTGAAGGCAGATTCTTTACCCTCTGAGCCATCACGGAGGTCGGAAATACAGTATTTTAAAAGCTGAATCACATTGTTGCTCCTTTCCATCATCTTAAGGCCCAGAGAGGCCCTCACTGAGCCGCCTGCTTCTGGCCACTGAATGGTTCCTCCTCTCAGTGCAGGGCCTGTTTGCTCTGCCTGGCACTTCCCACCTTCCCCGCTTTGCCCGGCCACTTCCTCCTCCTACTTCAAGTCTCGGAGTTAATTTCACGCTCCTGAAAGCCTTCCTGGACCCTGACACTGTGCCGGGTGCCCTTCCTACATGCTCTTGTAGCACTGGTGTTCATCCTAACAGCGGTTGTCTCCTTTACACCCCTTACCAAAAGGGGGCACAAGACCTGTGAACCAGAGGACAGGAGTGCTCCAGTCACATCCATCTCCTCCCCGCCTGTCCCTCCGCCAGCGCCTGCACCACCATGAGTCACAACACCAGCCCCTGCGCCAACCTCCACACCCCCATGCCTGCCTAAACCTTTTCAAGGGCTTCTCAAGGCCACCTTCCTTGGCCAGTGTCCCCATTTTTCCTTCCTTTTGCTTTAACAGTAATAAATACACAACATAAAACTTGTCATTTTAATCATTTTAAGTGCACAATCCGTGTCATTAATTATAGACATAATGTTGTGCAACCACTATCATTATCTATTTCCGAAATGCTTTCATCACCCCCAAACAGAAACTCTGTACCCATTAGACAATAACTATCCCTACCCCCGGCCTTTGTAATCTACTTTCTCTCAAGACCAGGGACTGTGTCTCCATGGATTTGCTTATTCTAGAAATGTCATATTAAGTGTAATCATTCAATATTTGTTCTTTTGTGACTGGTATATTTCATTCAGCAAAATGTTTCCAAGGTTCATCCATGATGGAACATGTATTCGAACTTCACTTCTTTTCATGGCTCAAACTCTACTGATTTATACATATACACCACACTGTGTTTATTCATTCATCTATTGATGGATCTTCCCAACCCAGGAACTGAACCCAGGTCTCCTCACTGCAGGCAGATTCTTTACCAGCTGAGCCACCAGGGAAGCCACTGATGAACACTGGGTCTTTTCCAGTTTCTAGTTACTGTGAAGCGTTGCTGTGAATGTTGGCATAGATGTACCTGTTTGAGTTCCTGTTTTCAGTTCTCTTAGGTTCACGCCTAGTCATAGAATTGCTGGGTAATACAGTAATTCCATGTTTAGTCTTTTAAGAAATTCCCCTTTTGATAAATATGAAAGTCTCACACTAGTACTTCCCTGGGGGTCCAGTGGTTAAGCCTCTGCGCTCCCAATGCAGGGGGCACACGGGTTCAATCCCTGGTTGGGGAACTAAGATCCCGCGTGCCTAAGACATAAAACAAATAAATAAAGGTTAAGGATTTTTTTTTTTAAATAAAGGAAACAAATTTCACACCTACCTAAATACCATGATATGCTACTCCCCTACCCCTGACGTGGATGCTCGCACTTGAGAATCAGCATCTCTAAGGAACACGCAAAAGCCTTGGCCCCTGGCAAGACTGTCCGTGGTCTGGCCCCAACTCCCTTTTCCGTGTCATGGCCCTCCTCCTCTGTGCTCTAAGCCTGGTGTGTCCCTGTGATTTCTAGAGGGCTATGCCTTCACACCCTCTCTTTCTCTGCCTACTCCCCTGGCAAAAATTGTCCAAATCTTTCTGGATTTTCTCTGGTCTCCCACAGCACCATCTCTGCACCAAGAGGGCAAAAAAATACCACCACTCTAAATTGTTCAAAAGGGTAGACTCCATGCTGGCTTCTCCAGGCTCACATAGCTTGCTATCAACCAAGCCTACATTATATCAGAGTGCAAGATATTCTGAAAACAAAACTTTACAGGCATAAAATTTCAAGGTCAAACAGATGGCAATGGGCTATCCAAAGGAAGTTTCATCTATTTAACGTAATAAAGTACTAGTATAAATATGTTCTATTGATCTTTAAAATGCTAGTAAGTACCATATTCAATATTTCATGTGGCTGCAAATGTCTCAAGGATAGGAATTACATTTTTCTAACTGAGGCCTTCCTTCTTTATGATGAAATATAACATATATAGAATAATGAATTGCATGAAAACGTGGCTTAATGAATTAGTATAATTCAAATAGAACTCAAAACCCAAGTAATCACCACCTAGTTCAAGAAATGGAGAAGGCAATGGCACCCCACTCCACTACTCTTGCCTGGAAAATCCATGGATGGAGGAGCCGGGTAGGCTACAGTCCATGGGGTCGTGAAGAGTCAGACACGACTGAGCGACTTCACTTTCACTTTTCACTTTCATGCATTGGAGAAGGAAATGGCAACCCACTCCAGTGTTCTTGCCTGGAGAATCCCAGGGACGGGGGAGCCTGGTGGGCTGCCATCTATGGGGTCACACAGAGTCGGACACGACTGAACCGACTTAGTAGCAGCATCAGCAGTTCAAGAAATAGACTGTTGTTAGGCCCCTAGAAGCCTTGCATGTGACCTTCCCAATGATGACACCTTCCCTCAGGGAAGCTATCTTTAAGCAGGTCCATATCTTTGAAAATAAAGATCTGTATTCCAGTTAGGCAACTAAAAGCTTACGAAAGCATAAATAAATGTCCCAGATATTTTTATAGTCTCATGGTATGTGCATGAGACTCTAGATAGTGAAGGACAGAGGAGCCCGGCATGCTGCAGTCCACAGGGTCACAAAGAGTCAGACACACGACTTAGCCCCTGAACAACAACCACATGGTATGTCATCAACAAATGTGTTGGGTAATGCTTAGTTTCACAGCTCCATATTTTATAACATCTTTAGTTTTAGCTATCAATTTTAATAAAATAATAAATTTCAGGTCTTCAGTAGTTTCACTTTGGCTTTCACAGATTCCACTGGGGAAAAAAATCTCAGGTCCATTTATTTCCCTCTCATGTACCAGCTGTGTGTGTGTGTGTACCAACTTTATTGAGATATAATTCACATATCCTACAATTAACTACACAGTTAAATGGTTTTTAGTATATTCATGGTTGTCCAACCATCACCACAATCTATTTTAGAGCATTTCATCATCGCCACCCCCCATACCACTGACAGTCACTTCCCATTTTACTCCAAGCCCCCATCCCTGGGCAACCACGGATCTATTTTCTGTCTTTATGGATTTCTCTGTTCTGGATAACTCATATAACAGAATCATACAATATGCGGTCTTCGGTGCTTGGTTTCTTTCACTTGGTATAACGTTTTCAAGGTTCATCTATGTTGTGATATATATCAGTACTTCATCCTTTTTATTTCTGAGTAATACTTCATTGTACGGAAATACCACATCTTGCTCACCCATTTATCAGTTAATGGACATTTCAGTTCCTTCTATTTTTGACTATTATTAAACACGCCGCTAGGAACATTTGGGTACAAGTTTTGGTACACAAGGATGTGTACACTGGAAGAGTGAAACTGCCCAATCATATGGCAACTCTATTTACAATCTGCCAGAACACTTTCCAAAGGTGCTGCACCATTTTATATTCCCAGCAGAAGTGTATGAGTCTTCTAATTTCTTCACATCATTGCTAACATTGTTATGATCTGCCTTTTTTTAAGTACAGTTGATTTACAGTATTTTATTACTTTCAGGTGTACAGCATAGTGATTCAGCATTTTTGCAGATTATACTCCAGTATAGGTCATTGTAAGAAAATGGCTATAATTCTGTGCTACACAGCATATCCTTGTTGCTTATCTATTTTACACACAGTAGTTTGTATCTGTTAATTCAATACGCCTAACTTGTCCCTCTCCTCTTTCCTCTTCACTTTGGGAAACACCAGTTTGTCTTCTTTATCTGTGAGTCTGTTTATGTTTCGCATAGACATTCACTTGTATTTTTTTTAGATTCCACACAGAAGTGATATAATATTTGTCTTTCTCTGTATAACTTCTTTCATTAAACATAATCTTCTCTAGGTCCATCCTCGTGGGTGTGAAGTACTATCCCACTGTGATCCTGACTTGCATTTCCCTGATGACTAACGGTGCCACGCATACTTCCCTGTGCTTATCGGGTGTGCGTATATTAGCTCTGGGTTTTCACAGATGTCTTTTTATCAGACTGAGGTAGCCCTTTCTTTTCCTAGCTTGAGTGAGTGAGTGAACGTCACTGAGTCATGTTCGACTCTGCAATCTCATGGGCTGCAGACCACCAGGCTCCTCTGTCCATGGGATTCTCTAGGCAAGAATACTAGAGTGGATTGCCATTCCCTTCTCCAGGGGATCTTCCCAACCCAGGGATCAAACCTGGGTCTCCCGCATTACAGGTAGATTCTTTATTATCTGAGCCACCAGGGAAGCCCAATTATTCCAAGTTTACTGAGTGCTTATATCATGAAGAGGTGTTACACTTTGTCAAATGACTTTTTTGGCCTCTACTGGTCCTAATTTTTCTAACTGTATATTGGCTACTGCCCTTCTTTAGAACAATACCCAAAGACACACTGAAAGTTTATGGACTATTCAGCATAGGCCCAAATTAAACACAAATTCCATAGACATGAATACAGCACAAAGCAATTCAAGTAAAATAAATGATGTCATAAGAGGATCTGTGTTCAACTATCAAATAACCAAAACTGTTCAATATTAAAGAAGTCAATAAAAAGCTCTTACACTGATAGCCAAACATACCTAAGCCAAGTGGGTTTTAGAAAACTTTTAGTTTACAACTTACAATTTAAAGTAAATATTTAGTGTAGAATTTTGAAATCAGTTAACCACCGTCTAATATTTAACCAAAAAAAAACCCCACTAATAGAAGAATAAGCTTTGACTTCACGATGACACGTCTTTGTAAAAAGATGTTTATACGTTCCCTCCCTTATAAAATTCAAAGCCTAATTGGGAATGCCACAGACTGTGTGGAATTTTTCAAATGCTAAAAACATGTAAAGGATATTAGCCAGCCCAAAGTCACAGACCTCCAAAATAACTAATGTACATGTTGAGGTTCTGGAAACTACATTGGCTCGTAAGACCAGTACCAGCTAGAACTGACTAGAATTAGGAGATTAGGAAAAGGCTTCACAGAGATGTATTTTGCCAGAGCAGGAGAGAAACACAGATGAACTAAAAGTAGCTCATCTAATGAGATCTTATTAAGAGAAAGCCTCAATAACATTAAGAACATTTCTGCTGCTTATTTTCAATGTTTATTTTTGACCAGTGAGTCAGAAAATACAATGAAGCAAAGATGTCATTATTCAAATAATTTCAAAGAAATCATTTAAAATCAATTTTGGGGGGCACAAATTATATCTCAAGATATTAAATCAAATCACGTATTTTCTCAAAAGATACTACTACATAAGTCACTTATTTTTATATTGATTATCTCACCCTAAACCCCAAAACACAAAGATTCAGGGTTTTTTGGTTCATGCTTAATCCTGCTGAGATTTACAATATTGCAAATATTGCCCAAGTCTCAATTTAATTCTTCTGAAGTATGGAGCAAGGAAGGGTGCTTGGAAAATTACAAAGATCTACAGGAACACAAATTGCATCCTAGGAAGAAGAGGTACTCCCCTCTTCACCCCAACATTCAGGATCCTAACCCACTGGGACTGCACCACACTAAAGGCAGTGGCCGAAGGGGCTCTTCTCCCACAAAAGCACTGCACTGATTCTCCAGCATTCAGCTTCTCCACTTGAATGGAATAAAAACTCTTTTGAGAACAACAATTACAATCCCCCCATTTTTTTCTCAGGCACACTATTGGACTTCTTGGTGCAGGCACAATGCAAATAAGGCAAGCTTCCTTTCACAGAGTGATTAATATGCAGCGACAGCCTGCTTTTTTAGGAGGATGTGAAGAACCACCAACAAGCTTTTCTAAACCCAGAGGTTTCTACAATTATTTCCACTGTTTATTTTTAAACAGAAGATTACACAATAACGCCAAGCGCTTTAGCTCTAATTTGCCAATATTTTGTAAACAATGACAATTTAGATTTTGAAACCTTTTGTATCATATTTAAGCCTATGGTCAACCATGGAAGCCAATATATTAATTTTTCTCCCTAAATCAAGGAAACTCACTTGTGTGAAACAGAATTCAAGTTATACTTTCTTTTTAAGAAACTGCACTTTATTTTTAAATAGCAAGACTTCTCTTGCATATACCTTTGGCAAACTCACGATTTTAAAAATTTATTATAAATTCCAAACTAAGAAATTAAATTTTATTGGTAATCATATAATTTATATGCATGTGCCTTTATAAAACATGATTTTTTAAAATTATTGTTAAATTCAATATGATGCTATGCCTTGATAGAAAGTTAAGTGAAATTTGTTCGATAAAACAATGTCACAAAGAAAAGGGAATTTCTGTGCTACAGATTACACACATATGCACATTTATTCTCAATAAAATAATTTATGAAGTTTCATGTTTCCTTGGTGATTTTTACCAAACTTTCCATGACAATGCAAACTATGAGATATTAAACCTTCCTTACTAAAAATTTCACTTATCTCTCTCTTTTAACCTATCTTCATCTACACAGTCTCATGAAGAGATTCCAATCATAAAAAAAGAAACTCATCAACAACTCAAACATTTTGCTCTGGATGGATACAAATTTTTCTATTCAATGTATTAAATGTCAAAATGCAAATTTGACTTTTACATTTTCTTTAACTTCTATAGCTACAGTTTTAAGACGTTATATATAGATGAGACTTATGACTTTGAATTGAATTTCAGTCAAAATATTCCAAAATTATATATAGGTCAATACCTATAGTCAAACCTATGGCCTAAATCAAACCTACCTTACTGCCAATAGGCCCAAATCCCAGGGCATAATAATGAGGCAAGAGGAGCTGATAGTGACATCTGAGACCCATCAGTTTTCTTCCAGGAGAGATATTAGCCTTATCTCAGGGAAATCAGCAAGTCATTCAAGATATTCTTGTTTCCTTGTGAAACCAGAGCGTTTAACCACTGCACATCCCCTACATGCCTAGATTCTCGACATCACCACGCACGTAACCAGCCCAACACTTGGCACCACCAGATCCACTGTAGGTTTACACTGTTCTCTTCTTTCGTACTTCTAATTCTAAATTAAGGATTTTGTAGTTATAAAAGAAAAAGAAAGAATTTATTTCTTCTACTCTGTAAGCAAATAAAAAGATGAAAGTAAAGACTAAATTAACAATGGAACTCCTCATTTTAAATCCCTCCTGTTGAGTTGTTAAGAGAGAATATAATTTTAAACCCACTTACTACAGAGAAAAAGTTTAATATTTAGAAACACATACCTACATTGTTAAAATAATTATAATTTATGTTTGCTGAAAATATACTCCACTATACACAACTGTTATGGTATTTAAATAATACAATGTAACTGCCTGAGGCTGTCTGCGATACCTAGTCTCTTAATATTGCACAGGGCAGCAAAAACGCAACACCAAGTAATATAATACAGATTTACCTCCCAGGGACTTCAAAATCATCTGCTGTAAATATCTCTAGAAAACCAAATAATAAACGATTATCCAGGTTTCTTATTTAGATACAAAACTACTCTTCAATACCTAAATCAAATAATGTGTGAAATGTTTATCTTCTAAAAAATTAATTTCTACCTCTAACTTGGCTGTGAAGAACTTGTAAACCATAAATAAATTCTTTTATGAGAAGGGAGGAGGAGAATGAACTGTCTGTATGACCAGTTATCTTAATTGAGTCTGACCAGTAATTTAAATTCTGATTCCAAAACCAATTTAGCTCAGAATGACCTCAAACTGTAATCGAGGGCAGTTAACGGACTCATTTTCAATCTCCTATCTTCAAAGAATATCACACAATGTCGCTTTTTTGCTTCATTATGACAGATGGTTTTCTTTGATGAAAATTTAAAATTTTAAACATGTCATGAGTAACTTTAAGCTACGGACACAAAAGGGAAAATCTGAGAAAGGAATAAATAGCTCTTAGTTATCTTTTTCTGACATTTCAAGGTTGTCTTTGGTATCTCACTCCATAGGAATAAATACTACAAATGCAATCAGAAAGAGCTTAGAAAGGAGTTTGATTTTTTTTTTAACAAAACTAATACATTCATCTTAGACCAAACACAAGGAACAGAAGAGTTATTCTGTAAGTATGAAATTAAGTGAATATTTCTAATAAACGTTTCTGCTATTCAACAAGTCTGGGACATCGCCATTTGCAAATGTGTTCATGAACCTGCTCTTACTCTGGTTCACAGCATCACTGCCAAGCCCAAGTCTTTATATCCAAGAAATGTGGGATCTCAGGCCACCCTGGCATCTTTTGAGGACTCCTTAGTTCAGAAATCGTTCAACAACCTGAGACCGGCCCTAAGTCCCTCCATTGTCATTCCCTTGAAGGTGCCTTAACATTCATCCTGTTAGGTCTCTGCCTGTGATGCACCCCTGAAGCATGACCCCCTTCCTTTAAGAACACTTCAAGCTTCTTTCCATCTCAAAAATTCCATACTAAACCATATGAGATAAAAGATTTCAGAAATCAGTTTTGGCTTGTTGCAAATTTGAACCCTGAAGGAGATAGGTCACCGGAGGGTTCTCACAGTCTGCTCCAAATTAAAACTAACAATTTTTCTCTTACCAACAGTCCTCTCATACCACTAACTTCAACCACACACACACAGAGACACATACACACAGAGACACACACAGGTAACCTACAGTATTATCTCATCTCCCATCCTGCATTCTTCTTCACTCCAGCAGTCTCTACTGCATACTTATTGCTAGAGAAGTTAAATGACAGCGTCTTTGTTCTTGGGGATATCAGGCATTTGAGAGCAGAAGTGCCCCACAGCAAATAGGAGAATGAAATGAAATCTTGACTACTGAATAAAATATCCCCAAACCATATCTCCCACTCAGCTTACAGAAAAAGAACAGTCAGACTTATACCCTGTCATTTGCAAAATGTTGGATTCTCTTCAGCTGATAGCTTAAGAGGAAACACAGGTACTAATGGGTGGGTTTGCATGTCCCCCACCCAAGGGACCAGGTCTGTGCACGATCCCCCTTGCAGTGAAGCCACCCACATAGAGCATCCCCATGGTTTTTCAGTGTCTCACTCCTAATTACTAGTAGGCATCCAGGGACCATTCAAGTTTGAGAAATGAAATGAGACAATACGAAACACAGCAGAGAGGCTACACCCAATAGTAAAGAGGAATTCAAAGGAAAAAGACAATACAGGAAGCAAGGAAAATATTCTAAAATACTCAGGGACGTAAAATTTGCTGCATCAAGAAAGAAGAGGGTGCTACCACAGAGACATTCAGAGCACATAAAAGAGTTCTTAGAAATTTTTAATATGCTGTATGTTTCCATCTTTTTGTGTTCTTTACATTATATATGTTAGCAAAACAGACAATGCAACAGAAATGTTGGCAAAAAACTGAGAAAACCTCCCAGGAAACAAAGGACGGAGGCTTGGTGAGACCAAGAAATGAGTAATAGGAGACGGAAGATAAGAAAAGTCAGATGATCAATCCAATTTCTAAATAAGAGTTCCAGAAAAACAAATTTAGAAGATACAAAAATGCCAAATAAATGACGTAGGAACATTTCCCAGCATTGAAGGACATAAATATCCACACTAAAAAGGCCCGCTAAGAATCTACCCTAATAAATACTGTAAAGAGAAGATCCTAAAGCCTTCTACAGGAGAAGTAAGTTTCATGCAAATTTTCAGAAATTAGAATGTACTGAATTTCACAGATGCAACAGAAAGTTAGAAAGTCTGGAACAACATCTTCAAAATTCTCAGGAAAAACAACTTCCAATGTAGAGAATTATATACCAGGCAAACATAAATGAACTGTCACAAGCTTAGAAAATTTACAGTCCAGACTGAAAAACAGGGGTAAAAAAGAAAATAACCATATTTTAACATATTGAGATGGGATATATACTTCAGTCTGAGAACTTAACCATGAATTAGTGATAGGTATGTAGAAAACTAAGCTAAAAAAAGTCTTTATATCCAAGCCCAAGTCTTTATATCCAAGAAATGTGGGATCTCAGGCCACCCTGGCATCTTCTGAGGACTCCTTAGTTCAGAAATCATTCAACAACCTGAGACCGGCCCTAAGTCCCTCCATTGTCAATTCCCTTGAAGGTGCCTTAACATTCATCCTGTTAGGTCTCTGCCTATGCTTGAAGCCATAATACACTCAAAAAAATCCAGAAAACTATAAAAGAAAGGTAACAAGGTCACAGCATGGATAAAGGCTCAGCTGTGAATAATATTTATATGATCATGATAATGTAAAATTAAATACTGATTTAACAAAAAATCGAAAAATGGCAATATTGGGCATCCATGGTAAAGTAGGAGGGAGTGGGAAGTGTGTAAGAGTAGTAAACTCCCATAGGAAAAAGTCAGTAAATAATACCTAAACTGGAAATTCAGTTCAGTTCAGTCACTCAGTCGTGTCCAACTCTGCGACACCATGAATCGCAGCACGCCAGGCCTCCCTGTCCATCACCAACTCCCAGAGTTCACTCAGACTCATGTCCATCGAGTCGGTGATGCCATCCAGCCATCTCATCCTCTGTCATCCCCTTCCCCTCCTGCCCCCAATCCCTCCCAGCATCCGCGACTTTTCCAATGAGTCAACTCTTCGCATGAGGTGGCCAAAGTATTGGAGTTTCAGCCTCAGCATCAGTCCTTCCAATGAAACAGGGAATTAAGAAAGTATAAATACAGAGATAAAAATGTGGAAACAGGTAAATGAGTAGAAAGTGGTTGTTTCAGAGGAGTCAAAATCAAAGGTTGGAGGGTTAAGGAGGGGTAAGATGGAGTAGAAAGAGTTGGGACTGGGGACGAATGCTTTTTGTTTCAAGTCATAGAATTATTTAACGTTTTAAATGTGGACATTTCAATTTGCCAAAAGTAAACATTAAATTCAGGAAAGTAGACAGGAGTGACAACCAAGTAATTGCAATTGCTTGACTAGTTAGGATCTTTAATCTGAAGATATATTTAGTATAACTTAGCAGAGAAAAGGGAAACAAGCTGACCCACTTTATCTTAGTGGTAAATAACTGTGGGCTTCAAGCCAAGCTGAGAAGCTATATAGTATAACAGTCACTTTATAAGAATGAAATATGAAATCTTTGTCCTAAATCCTTGGGGATTAGAATGTCTCGAGTCAATTTTCCAGATGACTAACACTAATTACATTACCTCTTTCATAGATAATGGTACCTATGTTTATGTTTGCTTTATTTTTCAACTATATGGGGAAAAATCATAGCTCCTTTAGCACCTAGCACAGAGCTGAACACAAAAGACATATGCTCAGTAACTGAATCGGTATAATTGTTGCCTGCTGCTTGAAAATGAGGTTTAGTTATGAATAGGCATTATTTATACTGCACTGTTTTAGAGACATTCCCTTAGCATCTGTGATGCATAGGGCTTTTTTTTTTTTTTAACCGAACACTATGGCTGTGATTGACATGCTTTCTATGTTCTTGAGTTTGATTCTCAGAACTGTCCCATCCATTCAAGTTACTGCATCTTCTTCCCATCAGTGTACCTGTACCTAGCAGTCATGTTTCCTTGATGCTAATCCGAATAGAGGAGCCTTTATAAATGTGGTACAGTGTAGAAATTAATTAAGAATATATGAGCTCTTTCTGAATAAAGGTCTAATGTCTTTATTTAATGTCTAACGGATCAAGTCCCACGGACAGAGGAGCCTGGCAGGCTACAGTCCACGGGGTCGCAAAGAGTCGGACACGACTGAGCAACTAAAACTACAAAGGAAATGCATACAATTCAGGGCAGGGACTTGGGGGTTATCTATTTAGGCTATCCAGAGGCTTCATTCCTTCACTTCTTCACTCTTTCCCTTAATTTTTCATTCTTCATACTCCAAAAAAGAAAGGTTGCCGGAAAACTGACTTCCACATTAATGAAGTGCTACTAACAGGGTCTTTATCAGCAGTCATTACTTAAATACACCCTGATGCTGGGAAAGATTGAAGGCAGGAAGAGAAGGGGACAACAGAGGATGAGATGGTTGGATGGCATTACCAACTTGATGGACATGAGTTTTAGTAAGCTCCAGGAGTTAGTGACGGACAGGGAAGCCTGGCGTGCTGCAGTCCATGGGGTTGCAAAGAGTCGGACACGACCGAGCGACTGAACTGAAGCCTCCACCATTGACAAGTTTAATTTTAACTCTATGCAAATAGAAAGAAGATTCTCTATGAACTCATTTCCTCTATAAACTTCTACTTTTCTCAAAATCAAGACCACTTTGCTTTCACTAAAGATAAAACAGCTAAGCAATCCGCCGTGGCATTTCTAACTCAGTCGCAACTCAACGGTGAGTTCAACTCTGAACTCTCAGAGAATGAAAAATAAATGGAAGAAAATGTGACTCTAATTATAATCAATACTTAAATCCAACACTCATTGTGCACCCCTTCACTGTGAACTTTAGCAGAAAGAAAGGAAATGGGAAAAAATGGCTGAGTTTACTATGTGCCAGACAGTTGTATGAATTACCTCATTTTATCTTCACAATAACCCTTTTAGGTAGGTATTATTATCCCTGTCTCACAGATAAATAAACTGAGTTTTTGGAGAGATTCAATTATTGGCTCAAGGTCATGGACAGCAGGAAAGCCACCTTTCAAAATCAACTGTGATATAAAAGATCCATGGGGCACCCCCTACAGTATGCATTGCCTACAGAACACCAAAAACAGTCAATTAAGAAAGGAAGGTAATTTATAATATCAATTTAAATCAAAGTGCCTGCACTGAACTTAGATCTTCTCATGCATACAACAGCAGGTCTTTAAGATTTCCATTTGTGTCCTGAATAGAATTATCAAGTGGCAACCACAGCTTGACTGGTGAGTGGTAGTATCTAGTGTGGACAGAGCAGACACTTGGGAGATGAAATGTAAACGAACACTGGAAAAGTGGCCCATCTCGGCCATTACCAGCCACTCCTCTGCTGATCTGATAAACGCAAGGCATCTAAAATGTGACGGGCAGGACGGATTTTAGAAGATTTTTCATGAAAACTAATGGGTATGGGATTTCTTTGGCAATAATAAAAATGTTTAGAAATTTTAAAAAAGGTTTGTGCGTGTTCCTACCAGTCTCTCTTGGCTCTTTCCCTTGGTGTGCGGGTAGTGCCAGATGGCCCTGAGCTTGAAGCCTTCCCAACAACCTCTTCTTCCCTTCCTTTTGGCCAAGTGTCTTAAGGTGTCTATTCTTCCTCCACCTTTGACTCTAAACACTTGAATTTCACTCTCCGACTGAAATCACTCTGACGTTTCCATTCTCCTCCAAATCCAAAGATTCTCCTTGAGTCTCATCTTCCTTATTCTCTTAACCACAATAAGCACCCCTGTCCTCTTTTTTATTGCACTTCTTGTTTTGCAATTGGAACATAAAGCTCATTAGAGAAAGCTCAGGTTGTATAAAAATAATCTTCTTTCAGTCTTAAAAAGTGAAAAAGATTTCTAAAACAAAACAGATTATGCTTATAAATTCCATTTGCCTTCCAACTCTTCTACTTAACATTATGATCCTTCTCTAACCCAGGCATTCATACTTGCGAGGCTCTGGTCCCCTTTATTTGTTCACTATCACTTCATAAATTATGGACAAGTACCATTATAGATGCTACATAAATACAACAGCATAAATACTCCAGGTGTGATAAAGACTCCACAATGTACCAGTCATAATTCACGGTGTTTTCCCTCCACTGAAAAAGTATCAAAATATAGACTACGACGACTCTGTCTTCTTGATCTCCTTAGCTGGGTTACCTCCAAGCTTCCACCCAAACATGCAACAGTAACATACCTCATCCATGCTAAATCCTTCCTTTAAACCTCTCTCAGCTCTCATTTACACTGTGAAGAGTTTTCCCATCTCCCCTGGTACACGGGCAATCTTTATCTGAGCCACGTACTGGCTTTAAATGCTACCTGGTATTCCCAGCCGTCTCTTCATTCTCCACTAGACAGTAAGCTCTCTTACTATCAAGGAATTGTACTTGAGAGGTTTGGGGTTTTGTTTCACATCTGCAGCTAACAGACTGCGGCAATGCTCAGTAAGTATTGTCACTGATATTGCTTCTCCCTCTCCCCCCACCCATTAAATCTCCTCCCTATCCCTTCTCTGCACTACAAGCAGTTTTCCCTTCTCTCTAGTCCTATATTCTTCCATCTACGACATTAGCTTTCTAACTCTTTTGACCTGAGTCATAACACGATATATGTTTTCCATCACAACCAGATCAACAGAAGTTTCACAAAACAGTATCTACCCTTACTACATAAGATATACTCTCTATTTTATTCTATTTCTTCTTTCTCCCTTTTTTTCCCTTCCTTCCTTTCTTTAACGCTAGTAGAAGTCAACTGAATAGATTCCACCACCCATGGTTGAAAAATACTGACCTACAAGTTAAGACACAAGGATGCCCAGATTTTTTTTCTAAAACCTAATGTGCATAAACCTGAGGGTATCCATTCTTCCTCCAAGGTAAGCCCTTCTTCCCAGTTCCCTATCAGGCTGACAGTGCCATGGTTACTGCATTACTTTGGGTTTACAGCATAAATGTTTTTCTCTCTCAGTCTGCTGCCATTCTGGACCTATCATTTCCTCTTCTGGCTGATTTGTGATCTCCAGGGTATCAGCTATGCATCCTTTTCATTCTTACCCAAAGTTACCACAAGCGTATCTTTCCAACATTATCTGCTTTATAAAACATTGATATATCACAGTTGTATTTCTTTAACAAGCAGCTCTGATACAAAGAATTTGATTTTTGTAAGACTTTTCAGCTGTGTGTCTATTAATAAAAGGTATAGTTGAGTATTTTGGTTTGCGGTGAATTTCACATATATTATTTGATTTTATTTTCCTATTCAAATGAGGAAATTACAGTTTGAAGATATTAAGCAACTTTCACAGATTAACTAGACTAGTTGATAACAGAGCCAAATGCTGAACCCAAATCTTTTAAATCTAAGCCCAACTGTTCCCTTTCTTCACATACACATCTTCCTACTCTTAAAACAAAAGACTTTCATTGCACTTCATAGGCCTTCAAAGCAGCTTTAACTGGATCTCCTATTTCCCAGTCTCTAAGTTCTCCATCATCTAGCTGACTTTTTATAATGCAGCAAAAAATCCTTTCACCAACTCACAATTTTGTCCAGCCCCTATAGTGCTTTGCCACACCAAAACTTCCTTTAAGGATTGCAATGATCCGGACTGATTAGGCCCTATTTACTTCTCTGCTAATTCACAGCTGGCATCAAATGCAGAGCCTAACACAGCAGATATTCCATTGCTTATAGCTGACTATACAGAGAAGGCAATGGCACCCAACTCCAGTACTCTTGCCTGGAAAATCCCATGGACAGAGGAGCCTGGTAGGCTGCAGTCCATGGGGTCGCTAAGAGTCGGACACGACTGAAGCAACTTAGCAGCAGCAGCAGCTGACTATCCCCTTAAATATTTTAAAAAATGATTTTTCTTACATCCCCAGTAGCACCCCCTCCTTTGTTTCGCATTTAAGATTTTATTTTTTTTCTTTTTTTTTTAATTTAATTTTAAAATCTTTAATTCTTACATGTGTTCCCAAACATGAACCCCCCTCCCACCTCCCTCCCCATAACATCTCTGTGGGTCATCCCCATGCACCAGCCCCAAGCATGCTGTATCCTGCGTCAGACATAGACTGGTGATTCAATTCTTACATGATAGTATACATGATAGAATGCCATTCTCCCAAATCATCCCACCCTCTCCCTCTCCCTCTGAGTCCAAAAGTCCGTTATACACCGCTGTGTCTTTTTTCCTGTCTTGCATACAGGGTCATCATTGTTATCTTTCTAAATTCCATATATATGTGTTAGTATACTGTATTGGTGTTTTTCTTTCTGGCTTACTTCACTCTGTATAATCGGCTCCAGTTTCATCCATCTCATCAGAACTGATTCAAATGAATTCTTTTTAATGGCTGAGTAATACTCCATTGTGTACATGTACCACAGCTTTCTTATCCATTTTAGATTTTAATAAGACCTGTCCCAATATCCAGTCTGCTGTCATTGCTCCTCAATACTAAGGATCCTCCAGCTAGAAGCGTCTCCTCCTACAGAGAACTGGCCCTTCCTCTTGTTTATCCTGCGTCCCGGAGCTTGAGATCAGCAGCTCTGCCACACCTTTTTCCAGACGTGAAAACCGACTAAGATGATTTTTGGCTTTCTGAATAATTCTCACAGTTATTGCCTGCCTCCTTCTCTCTAGGCACTTACTCACACAGTATCTTTCAGGATTTCCTAGCATCTGAACTAAGTAACTGTTTTTGCCCCAGCCATCTGAAAGCCCCTGCAGGACCAATATAATACATTTAAATGTATTTTGTTTTTCCCCTCGGCTTCCAGCACAAACTCTGCACATCCCATTCATACCTGTTTAATAACCATTTGAAACAAAACCTCCATGGAGGATGAACTTTAAAAACAAATACTGAGTTCCATTCAGTTCAGTCACTCAGTTGTGTCCAACTCTTTGCAGCACGGACTGTAGCATGCCAGGCTTCCCTGTCCATCACCAACTCCCACAGCTTGCTCAAATTCATGGCCATCAAGTCAGTGATGCCATCCAACCATCTCATTTTCTGTTGTCCCCTTCTCCTCCTGCCTTCAATCTTTCCCAGCATCAGGGTCTTTTCCAATGAGTCAGTTCTTTGCATCAGGTGGCCAAAGTATTGGAGCTTCAACTTCAGCATCAGTCCTTCCAATGAATAATCAGGACTGGTTTCCCTTAGCATTTGGTTTGATCTCCTTGCAGTCCAAGGGACTCTCAAGAGTTTTCTCCAACACCACAGTTCAAAAGCATCAATTCTTCAGAGCTCAGCTTTCAGTACCTATCTTACATATGTGTAAGATATTATCGATTTTACATATGTGAATTATTTAAGCTCACCAAAACCCACAATGCCAGTGTCACTTTTCCCATTTTACAGAGAGGGGGCGAGCTCAGAAATGCAGCAACTTGTGGAATGTCAGTGACAGTGACTTTGACCTAGACCTGTCAGACTCCAAAGTTCTTAATACTGCCTACCACTCCCCCCTATTTCCATCAGATCCAGAAGCCAAGCAAGTCACCTTTGCTTGGCATGTACTCTGATGTTGTGCTAAGTCACCTCAGTCGTGTTTGACTCTTTCGACCCCGTGGACTATAGCCCGCCAGGCTCCTCTGTCCACAGGATTCTCCAGGCAAAAATACCAGAGTGGATTGTTAATTCCTACTCCAGGGGTTCTTCCCGACTCAGGGATTGAACCCTTGTCTTCAGTATCTCCTGCCCTACAGGCACATTCGTTACCACTGAGCCACCCGGGAGGCCTGGCTGATCCTATATGTATTCAAATTATCCTAACCTTAGAAAAGGATGAAATGCAGTCAGAGAAAGTAAGTTACAGTCCGAGCTTCACGTGAGTAAATCACTTACTCTCCTAGCCTCAGTTTCTGTTTCAAGACCTA
The DNA here is from genome assembly GCF_032405125.1 of Capricornis sumatraensis. NCBI lineage: Eukaryota > Metazoa > Chordata > Mammalia > Artiodactyla > Bovidae > Capricornis > Capricornis sumatraensis. Next base: position 25,350,260 of record NC_091084.1, on the reverse strand, counting down.
ACACAATCTGGCCCTGAGAATTGTTTTTTCTCCTCATCTCTAGCCACTTCTCCCCAAGCACCCCACACTGTTCCCCAGATATGACTGTATATATCCACGTCTCTATGCGTTGGTTCTGCTGAATCACCTCTTCTTCCTTCTCCATCCACTGAAGGCAAACTGATGCCCCTTACCCACCTCAAGGGAGCCCCAAGCCAAATTAATTGCTTCCTTCCTTGTGCTCCAATGGTATTTAATTCATGTCTATATTTATAAGTACAAGCTGTCTCCCCCACACTGGATGGTAAGCTCCAGAAGCAGAGACACGCCTTATTCGACTTCATAACTGAAACCCAGCACAATTCCTGAAACTATTTGACCATCACAAGGTTTCAGGAAAGTTCGCTGAATTGAGAAAGTCAGGAATGTCTGTTGTGATTCAACCAAGATTTGTTAAGCAGTCAATCAACCATGCCTTCAACTAAGAGGAGCATCTGTCCTTCCTACTTCACAGAGTTTTTTAAAGTCATCTGTTTACCTCTCCAACTACCCAAAGATGGATTTCCCCCTGATAGTATCTCATAGCACCCTGCTCCTTTTCTTAGTTTTTAATCAGAATATGTAAATATAAAGATGACTGTGAATTTCTTTGTTAATGTCTATATTCCTCCACACTCTGAGACTAGAAGCTCTATACAGGGATGATGTTTACCACTGCATTCCTAGCACCCAGCACCGAGTACCTACTTGATTAATATTTACCAAATAAAAGACATGAAGATTAAAAGACATAATGATCAAAACATCTGTGAACTGTATACAGATGATAAATAAGATACACCAATTAGGATTACATATCCAGTTTATCCCCTTTGATGGCTACAACAAAACCATCAGTCTCTTCTCCAGTATCCTATGCCTTTAGTTGGCAAACTTCTTCCAGCCTCCCCAATAGGGCACTTATGTTTGACTCATCTGAATAATAAGAGCAATTATTTTTATTCCAGTTTGTAATTTGTAAAAATATCTGGAGTGAGACATATTTAATCACCTCAGTTCTCACTATAGACAGTCTATAAAATATAGGTAAAATAGCTTTTTCCTTTCAAAAATAACTTTGATTTAGATACATGGTTCTCATCTTCAAAGCACTACACAAACAGCCTTTACAAGGTAAAGGTACACACTGGAACAATTAGTTTGTATTCTCAGGCGAGTGGGCCCAAGCAGGCCAACACAGTTGCTACGGCAAGTCAGATGTTTTCATGGGCTCCTTAGCTACATGGGTTCCTTCCAAGGCTCGGAGGGTGATGTGGCTCTGGTGACCTGTGCTCACAATCAAAAGCAAGAGAGTTCTGAATTGCCTTCAAAATCACAGACTTTTCGGCTCCATGAAACCCAGAATCCTTTTGCTAACAACTTTCAACCTCCTAAGACCCCTTTCTCTCTGAAGTATTCATAACCAACAACATGGCAGGCATATTTAAAACAAGATTTTTAAAATTCTAGTTCTAATCATTGAAATACAGCACTTTAACATCCTTTTTTAAAGTCTATCTAAAAAGAGAGCATGATGTCTGAATAATTTTTTTTCTAGGTCCATATACACCCCTCTTTCTCTTTAATAAGCACAGCTCATGTGCATTCTGAAATATTCACAAGTCTCTAACAAAGAGGTATTGCTAATTTTCCTACCTCACAAGAGAGGAAACGAACTTAGAGAACTGAATTGATTCACCCGGGATCAGACACCTAATAAAGGATCCATGTGCCTGGGGTGTCACCCGAGGGCCACTGGCCTCGCTTAATCTCTAGGCTCTCCCACTCGCAGGGTTCCTTGACAGCAGAAATTAGGTCATCACAGTGCTTTGTAATTTGCCACAGAGCTGATGATAAAAAGCTGGCACTCAATAAACATATTTGATGAACTATTTAAGAGAATACCTATTGTAACCCAATCCCTACTGGCGCGACACCACTACGAATATTCCTAAATGGTGAGGTAATCTGATCTCTCAGGAATGGTACAGAATGGAAAACAGGGCCAGATGTTGCCAGGGTTTGCAGCTACAAATCAAAACATACTCAGTGAGCACATCCAGTGGAACACAGGTTAGACAAAAGCCTGTCAAGTCCCACCAGTGAGGCAATCTTTGAACTGAAGTCATATCTACAATCATATCTACATATATCTGGAGAAAAAGAATGCCTAACAGGTTCATTAAAACCTTTAACACACACACACACTCAAGTACACAAGACAGACCAAATGTTTTGTTCTTCTAGCACAGTCCTCTTTGAGTGATTGCTTGGAAGTTAAATTAATTCTGCAGGAAGGAAAAAGTGTGGCTACCTAACTGAAAACAGTGAACTCAGTGGCTGCATGTAGACACGGCCTAACAGCATTTCAAGGGTAGCATACTGAACGTGCCTGAAAGGCCGCCACTGGCACCCACACCAGCATCAAAAGGCAGTGCTCTAATGAGGATCTTCAGCCAAGAGACAGCGTTTCAACACGGTGAAATCAAAGGGCATAATGGCACCACTGGCAACGCCAAATAATTTACATCCCTGTACATTAGCAAATGGTTTTCAGTGTGGCACTAAGATGCAATAACAAAAAGGGCGAGAGTCGACACGCCTCTGGCCCTCAGATGGCCTTCTGCGCTGTGCCACTCTACAGTGGTTAAGTGCATCTGCCTGGATTGCTGATGGGAGGTTCACTACCCAGCCTTCTCATACGAGAAACTCTGGATCTCACAGAGACCTATTCATCAAGAC